>NC_081406.1:429356740-430054240 GCF_030272615.1 Cryptomeria japonica
ATGAAGGCTAGGCAATGCTTTCCACAACTCAGATAGAGTATCTAAAATATCATAGTAGCAAAAATCGTTTGGGGAAAAAATTGGCAAACCAAAAGTATAATATGTTTTGAAAAAATCATTTAAAATTGGGAAAAATTTGGCTTTAAAAACAACATTAAAAATTGTAAAAAAGGAGGAGAAACTATTTTTAAAAAAAATTTAAGGGCATTTCTATATCATAGAGGTACAAAAATAAAATAGAGTTTAACCCATGAATTGTAGAAAATAATTTTTTGTTGTTTAAACTTTATATTCATATTGCTGATTACATAGGCAAATATTCAGTTAACTTTTTAAGAGGGCAATCACCAAAAACACCAAATAGTTGTCTAAGTCTGAGATCAAATATTAACTAATTCTATGAAGTAACTAAGATCAAAACTTAACAGACAACAATCCAACTACTGTTAGGAATTTAGTAAAAGTGGAAGCCATTTTGAAGTGATCCAAGAATTTCATTGTGATTGACGCAAGGAGTTTTGTAGGGTAAGTTCAATATTTTAGAAAGCTTATCAAATCATATTCCACAATTGTATTTCTTTATATCATAGCAGCAAAAATTGTTTGGGAAAAAAATTGAAAAACCAAAAGTATAAGGTTTTTTGAAAAGATGGGTAAAAATTTGGATTTTAAAACATCATAAAAAATTGTAGAAAAATAGACACAAACTACTTTTTTCTAAACTTGAGGGTATTTCCATAGCATAGAGATATAGAGAGTAAATAAAATAGAGTTTAACTTGTGAATTGTAGAAAATATATTTTTGTTGTTTATAAATTCGTATTGCTGATTACGTAGGCAAATATTTAATTAACCTTTTAAAAGGGTAGTCACCAAATACACCAAATAGTTGTCTAAGTTTGAGATCAAAGATTAACTAAGTCTGTGAAGTACCTGAGATCAAAATTTATTAGACAATGATCCAGCTATTGTTAGGAATCTAGTAAAAGTGGAAGCCATTTTGAAGTGATCCAAGACTTTCATTGTGATTGAGGCAAGGAGTTTTCTAGGGGTAGTTCAATATTTGAGAAAGCTTATCAAATCATATTCCACAATTGCAATGCTTGATATTCCCTAATGGCAATTGGTTAGTCTTTTATATGGGGTATAATTCAACAAAAGGCATTTGTTTAGTGAAGTAAAAGATCAGCAAGCCATTGGTTTTGGTAATACCTAGCTTGCAACTACTATTTTAGGTAGAGGCAAAGTTTAATGAATGTGTTGGAGGTTGTTTAGTTACAAGTATGTTGCCTTGTTTATTGTCATTTAGATTTATTTTATGGAGCACTTTGGATATATTGCTCACATAATGAATTGTATGTCTTTTTTTGAGCAAAAATTAACTAAAGCAATTATAAATTAAAAATCACACACACACACACACACACACACACACACACATATATATATATATATTGGCAAAATAATACCCAAAGGTAGCTACGATTTGATTATATCAAAGAAAAAGGATTACAAATTTTCACAGAGAGCGCAGAGGAACCTCATGGTTTCTTCTAGGGAACAGGCTCTCTACAACCGACACAACATTTTGACCAGGTTTCCCTCCCATTACTCAAACATGCCCTCTTACTGAAGGTGACGACAACCAAGCCATTGACAATTGTACACCTGATCATCGACCGCAACCTGGCAATGATTACTGAGGCATATTTTTATCTGCATCCAGTATTTTTGCCTGGGCTCCATTCCACGCTGCCATATCTCTAGCAAAGATTTCACCAATTTCCTGATCAATAGCATGATTGGACAGGAGGTCGGGGACCATATTGGCTTCCCTAAAAATGTGTCTGATCGAATATTCATTCATCTGTCGCAAGACATCGCAGATGTAGTCAACCCATATCTGCGATCTCCAGCTCGATGCCACGCCAGGGGAAACTGTCCTTACGACATTTCCCATCTCCAAGCATTTCTTCAGTCCATTATACATAGCGGCATATTCTGCTTGTTATTTGTTTCCACAGGCAGCTTCACAAATCCTCCCAACGTAAGGTTACCTCTATCATCGCGAATGATGAAGCCGATGTCCGAGAGACTAGGGTTACCTCGAGAAGCGTCATTGAAGTTCATTTTCAATCGACCAAGTGGAGGGAGGGTCCATCGTGCATTCCTCCTAGCCTCATTTGCTTTCAGTGTCTTGGCCTTGGGTGGGATAAATGTGGCCACATCTGAACCATTGCTTCATCTCAGGAAGTGTGTACAGTATTTCTCTTAGTGCCAACAAAGGTATTAGATGTTTGCAGATAGCAACTTCCAATTTTGATAGGATCAATCCCACATTTGTTTCCCTACCTTTGAAAACCCTTTCGTTTGTCTCTTGCCAAATTATCCAAAGTATTGAAACAGGAATAGCATACCACAATCCTACCCATTTCGACGATTTCTGCATTGATGGCCATGACGTAAATATTTCCTTGAGCGATGCTTGTAGAGGGCTTTGGTAATTTAACTTTCCCAAACAGTGATACCAACATTACTGGGCAATTTCGCAATGTACAAACAAGTGATCGAGAGACTCTTCCTGTTTACAGCACATAGGGCATCCAAATGGACTGAAGATTCCTAATTTCATCAGTCGGTCTCCAATGAGGACCCGTCCTTGGATAGCCAACCAAGCGAAGGCACCCGCCTTCGGCAGTATGCTCGGGTGCTAGCAGAGATCAGGATTCCATTCACATCTCTCCCAATCTCTCCATAGAACCTCATAATCGAGCTTTACTGAACATTCCCTTGTCTTTGCAATGCACCAAAAGATATCATCTCGACAATTAGTGATGACCACATGTCGTTTATTTAACTCTTCTTGAAGTACATTCCTACCGCTCTCATCTAAGCAGTCCAGATATTTCCATTGAACAGTTCGAATGCCATTTTGCATCGTAACTATTAGATAATCTTGAACATAGCTACCCCATACTTGGGTTAATTTATTTTTGGTCTCTCCCAACCCAGGTTTGTCAATCAACGTCTCCTACTAATTCGATGAATCGAGCGAGAAATTCGCGTTAGACCCATCTTTGATTCTCCATGATAGGTGGTCAGTAATGATATGTCTACTTTTCATCATGTGGTTCCATATTGCAGAGCCCGCAGGGGGGGCACAATGGTTAGTATCCGCTCTACATTATCATCATCCAAGTATTTCCCCCACAGAACCCTACAGCACAGCTCGTCCGGTTCTCCAAATTAATTTTGCCACTAATGCTTTGTTTTGTGTCATTATATCTCTAAAGCCCACACCACCAGTTACCTTATGTTTCTTTTCTATATCCCAAGCCAGCAATGGTATCCTATGTACTTCATTTGAGCCATCCCGCAAGAAAGAGCGAAGAATTTTGGTGATCTGCCTTTCTATTTTCTTGGTGACTTCCATCGTCGATAACATGTAGATTAGAATGGCAGATAAGACACACTTAATCATTGTGATGTGTCCCGCAAGGGTTAACCATCTACCCTTCTAGCATTCTGACTTCCTTCCACACCTTTCTTTGACTTCCATCCTGAGCTTACTCTTAATGGCACATTAAAAAGGGGCACCCCAAGGTAAGTGGCTGGTAACTTATCCAAATTGAAACCCAAAATAGAAGTGATTCTCCTTTGTACCACATGACCAGAGTTGAAGAAGAAGATGCTCGATTTTTCTTTGTTGATATGTTGACTAGAGGCTCTGGAATAATTTTCCAGGACCATTTTAATACTTCTTGCTTCATCGATGGATGCCTTCCCATAGAGATTAGAGTCATCTACGAAGAGTTGGTGAGTGAAGGTCATGTAGAACACAAGATGCCATTGAGAGGGGGGGGGGGGGGTGAATCAGTGGTTTTCAATAATCTTAACCTTTCAATCCTAAAATTGTGTACCGCTTAGGAGTTTAAACACGAAGTGAATCTACCGGTGAGATAGGGGATGAGATCAAGCACACACAAAGACACATCACATTACACCGGATATACGAGGAAAACCCAATGTGGGAAAAACCTCGATGAGAAATGCTGCTGGAGTCTACTGCTCCAATCCAGCCTCACAATAAAACAACATTATTACAAAGTTTAGGGCACCACCCCCTACTATTTTAGGGCACCAACCCCTGCACCGAGCACGAACTCAGTGAATACAATGAATATTATCAAAACAATAGTATAACCCGGTTACAAATGAGTTTTGTAACCTCTGCAATTCAATTCTCTTCCGGTTTAACTCTTCTCTTCCGGTTCAACCCTACTCTATTCTCTGTCGGTTCTTCACTCACACTATTCCTGCTCTCCTTCACTCTGTGCTACAACCTTACCAGTTCAGACACTACCGGTGAGATGAACTGACAGACTTTGCAACTGCTTCACTGGTTACCTAAACCCTTATCAGTTGAATCTTTTTTTGTCACTCTGCCTCTGCTCTACCGGGACCTTTATCTATCTATCTCAACTTGCGTTTATACTCCGCTTCCACATTACCGGATCTCCTTTACACTTAGTCACAGTCTTACTAATTCAATCTCTACTGATTATATGTCTGTTGTTCTCTGCAACAGTTTTAGCAATAGCCTAAACCTTTGCTGGTTAGCTCCCTCACCAGTTCTTCTTGGAACACTCAGCTTCTTCAATATTCTGCAATAAACTCTCAGACTGATTGACTCTCTGCTTGCACCGACTTCACCAACGTTACTCTCTCATGTAGCAACAACCGATTTGGTCTTTGATCTGCACATTTATACTAGTGTTTTCTTGCCAAAACATCAATTCAACCTTGGCACGCTAGAGTTTCTTCTACCGACCATGAACCGTATCAGATCCAATCAGATCTTGTATCAGAGATGGATAGCTTGTGACAAATCACGCAACACTACCATTACTTACCCTTCCAGTACACGTTTTTTTAACCTTGGCAACCTGCAACCTGTTTTGTCGGCATAGCATTGTCAATCACCATAAATGATCTCGCAGTTCCCTTCACCAAATCCGATCTTCATCTAGATACCCTGCATCGATCATCGCAGCTCAACAATCAATCTTTCGTTCTGCCTCGAGCCGCATCCTTCTGCACTCAACCCGTGATTTTCGCAGTTTGCATTAACTGTCGACCCAATCACCAACTACCTCGTTCACCGACCTCTGCATGTTAGGTTTTCTATTTTGCCACTTGGAAGCTATGTGTCTTCTTTGTCGGCATCCACCTCTGCTCACTGTGTCGGTTCAGGCTTAGTCACCGACCACAACACACAATCGGGGTATACGTTATAGTACTGGTTCATCTTACCCTACCGGTGATGCTCTAACCATTTAACCTTCAAACCATGTAGTCTCATATTCTGCCGGTGGGATCACATCAGCCTGGTCCAGACTTGTCAATCCACAACATATATCCAGAGTGAGTCATTATGCACATCTCTATCTGATGAGAGCTCTTCACTTTGTATAATACATTTGCTTGCATACCGGTAACATACCTTACTTACCTGCCTGCATACCGGTTGACTATACCAATTGACATCAACATGTCAACAGTCTCCAAAGTACATCTCCTAGCACACCGGTAGCATGATAATCTCAGACATCAAACATCAATAGGCATCCCTGTTGATATCAGCTTCTTAGAGTAGATCCATGTCTACAAGTGCTGAACTTTTCCTTCTCCTTCATGAGCCAGGTTCTCATCTCAATCGGTCTGTCAAAGTGACAAACTCATCACAACTTACTTTTCCTCTTCTTTCTCAGTAGCTCATCATGCCTTCTCTTGTTGATCTGGTGCATATCTCTCTTTTCACACACCTGAGGCATCTTTATGTTTCACTTTGGTCACCCAGTATGAGCCTTCAATCACTTGCCTTTAACTTCTTTGTCTTATCCCAGAGGGTTATGATGTATTCCATGCATGTTGTGGGATAAGCTAAGTATTACCAGTAACTGGTGGGA
Organism: Cryptomeria japonica; assembly: GCF_030272615.1. Classification (NCBI taxonomy): domain Eukaryota; kingdom Viridiplantae; phylum Streptophyta; class Pinopsida; order Cupressales; family Cupressaceae; genus Cryptomeria; species Cryptomeria japonica. The sequence goes on from NC_081406.1 coordinate 429,362,710, forward strand.
GTAGATGGACCGATGCACTTATCCTGCCAACACTCGGTGGGAGTGGATCTTTGTTGCTCATTTTGCTTCCGGCATTGCACTAATAAGCAGATACATCTTCAGCCAGACATATGACCCGGTAGACATCCCATATGTCTTCCTTGCTATCCTGAGGCAGCACAATTTTTGTCAATCTTCTCTTCATCCTGTGACAACATCTTTATCCTGTGGGATCTTTATCTGGTGGGAGTCCATACCGGTTGCCTACACATTCTTCTTTAGTTCAACCTTGCTTACATACCGGTGACATGCTTACCGGTTGGCAACAACACACTGCCAACACATTGCTCACCGGTTGACAATCTATACCGGTTGATATCAATGACAACAATACCGGTTGACATCAATGACAACACAATGCCAACAGGTCGGGACTTTCGGAACAACCTTGATGCCAGACCATTCCTCAAGTTCATTCATCTTTGAAATCATTCTACTCAATGCATCGGCCATTATGACAAAGAGGAAGGGGGACAAAGGGTCCCCCTGGCATCGGCCCCTTATGCTTTGGAAAAACCCACACGGAGCACCATTTATCAGAATGGAGATTCTTGAAGTAGATATACATGCGAAGATCCATTGTTACCACTTGTCACAAAAACCAAATCTTTTGAGTACAAGTAGCAGAAACCTCCACTGGACATGATCATAGGCCTTTTTGATATCCAAATTCAAGATCATACATGATAGATTTTCTTTTGTAATTAAATGAATCAATTCGTGTGCAATGATAATTCCATCAACAATATTCCTCCCAAGCACAAAACCACTTTGTTCTGGGGAGATAATCTTTAATAGGACAACCTTTAATCTATTCACCATTACCTTTGCGACAATTTTGTAAATGGTATTACATAATGAAATAGGCCTAAAATCTGCAAAAGTGCTAACCTCTTGTTTCTTTGGAATAAGAGCAATATTTGTATTGTTCATCTCCTTTAGCATTAGACTGCACTTTTTGGATTCTTCAACAACTGTCGATATGTCATTGGCCATGAAACTCCAACATTTCTGAAAAACTTCCGTAGTGAAGCTGTCTGTTAGTAGCCTAAGTGGATTTCGTTGTAGCATACAAAACACCAAGATCCAACTATAATACCAGAGTACAATAAAACACTATCATGGAACCAACAACACATGACACAGTATACCGAGATATATTCATGTAACACGAATGTATATCATATTAATCTCCACTCGAATGTGTCCCCAAATGTGCTACAAGCTTACATATAAAGAGTTTGCGGTTGGTTAGGCCATCAACTGTCAGACAACCAACTACCCCGTAGTTATAACTTAATACTATTGTTTTATTTTAATACATTACCAAAAAGCCTTATTTACTAATTAATTGGCTTACATCATCCCCCCCCAAAACTTGTTCATCTTCCAGACGAACACCACAGCAAAATAACAAGAAATATCTATTTAGAGGGACAAGAGGACGTCCCTGTTCCCGTACTAGTCCGCTCCCGGAGTATCTTTAGATCCCTTTCAGCGAGGAGTTGCTTCTCTCGAGTGGCTTTCAGAAGCCTGAGTGCATCCATGCAGTCCTTCTCAGAGGCAGCCAACTTTCGTTCCTGTTCCAATCGCGTGGTTCTCTCTTGAACCATTTCTTGCTCTATAGTATGGATCCTTTCTTTCAGTTCACTCTCTCGTTGTAGGGCTAAGGTGTGGTCTCCTTCTATTTTGCTTGCTTTCCAGGTCATCCTTTGGAGCTGTAAAAATGTAGTACGGAAAGTCCGTTCCATAGAAGTGAGAGTTCTCATTACTTCCTGATTACCTCCTGTATGCCCACTAACGATCTGTGGTACACCCCATTCTGCTACTATCTCCAGAGTTTCCGTGTCGGGCTAACCGTGGTTCCCAATTTTCTTTGAGAACTCCCTCTCGCAGCCTTCTGTCATAAACGCCAGTAGTGCTTCCGTTGCTCTTACTATAGCAGGCATATCAAATCCTCGAGAATTCTCTATCATCCTCTCCGTAGCTGTCCTCATTACTTCCAGCTGAGAAAGAAAATGCTGCGCAATCGGTTCCAACTCTCGGATCCTCTCTGCTGGTGAGGACGTACTGTGCCCTTTCCCGATTTCTTCAATCCTCAGGCTCTCCTCTTGCTGATCAAGCCCCAGTGATGGTGAAGGAGGTGGAATCTCTATGTCCATCTGGAATCTCGCTAGTAGGCTGTCTGCTTCTGTCTCCATGTCTGTCTCCTCGGTCCCCTTTCCTATGTCTCCCTCTGGTTCTTCACAGCGTATTCCCCCTTCGGTATTTCCTACCTCCATGGTTGCAAGCGGATCAGTTATTGGTGCCACTACCAATGCTACAGCTCTAGCCACTTCCACGCCCCTGGGTGTGTTTATATAGAGGGTGTGGGCCCCCGCACTATGTCCCCTCAAGTCTACTAACTGAGATGGGGTCCCTGTGACCCTAGTTACCAATTGTGCCGTGATGGGAATCTGTGCTGGTTTGAAAAGTACCTTTTTCCTTACTCCCCATCCTGGTACGGCTGGTATGGCCCCCGTAGGGCTTTCTACCTGCCGCAGACCTCCTACGTGACCTCCTTCCTATTCCATGCCCATTGGCTCCATATGGAATTCTCCTTCGTCTTCCTCTGGAGATGATATGTATGTCTCTTCTTCCCTTGTCGCCACCTCTTCCTCTGAGTTGTCTTCTTCTCCTCCCTCTTCTATGCTCCCTGCCAGTTCTTGCCTTGCTTTTTTCCTCGGTGTTGTCTCTGTGGTTACTGTAAAAGTGTCCAGGTGTAGCCAATAATACATGGCTGGCTTGTAGGGCTCCACCCGGCTTGAGGCCACAAAACCTCCTCTATTTTCCAACGCTACTTGAGTTCTCAATGCTTCCAAGAAGAGGGCAATGACGTGATGGGGCACATATAGAGTCTTGTGTTTGAGGAGCATGGCTTCCTTTACCCGGCTGGAGAGGACGCGGCCCCAGTTATAAATTTTGCCATTACTCAGTCCGTGCATGAGGCGTAGCATCCATATTGCAACATCAGATGCTCGGCTTGCTGCTGTTAGCTTACTCTTCAGGATATCCATGACGCATCTCCACTCTGGTGAGCTGAGATAGGATTTCTTCAGGCCCCTTCTATTGCTATTCTGCCATAAACTGTCCCATTGCTCTTCTGTGAGTGTATCGCCACAGATGTGTTCCAGTAGCCACTTCTTCTCTTCTGTAGGCATTCTTGCTGATGGTTTCATAGCTGAATCGCCGCTACTAGGAATGCCGAAAACCTTGCTGAATTCTTTGGGTGCATAAGAAATGACCACTGTCTGTCCCAAATAGTCAATTACTGATCTATGTTTGTCCGGCTCATACCCATGGACCATGGCACGCAATATAGGCTCAAATTCTTTTAGATTGAAGATGGGCATAAAAATGATTTTATCAACTTCTGCTTTCTTCAGTGAACTCTTTAGAGGGTGGTCCTCCTCATTGCTCTCCCACCATTTCCTGCACTCACTTCCAACAACTCCTTCAAACATGATATTCTCCACGTTTACCTGTTTTGCTGCCCTGTCTTGGCTTTTCTTGCTGGTTCCTGGCATGGCCATTGGTTGCTTGTTCGAGGTACTCGCCTTGTAATTTATGTCATAACTACCCGTCCTAGGGTTGCCGTGACTCCCTTTCACCATCTTGTATCTTGCTGGCATACTCTTCTCCCTCGCTGTGCAACTGTGGTGATGGCCCCTTTGGTGGTTTTGAGTTCTTATACTGCGGGGCTGATGTGGTTGGTTTACCTCGTTCCTGCCTGCGCTGCTGCTGTGTATGGCGTAGTCCTTGCGTTTGCTGTAGCTAAGGCGTACGGCGCACTTGGCAACTGCTACGACCGGTTGATGTGTACACTTTGCTTCGCCTCCTTCTACGATGCTACCTGTGCTACCTGTGCCTTGGGTGGTGCGTGTGCTGCGTGTACCTACGCGTGCACTCCCTGTGCCGCTACGTCCATGACCGCTTCTTACGCCTCCCTGTGTCCCCTTCGTGCCACTGTGCTTGGGTGCGCCTCCCTCCTTTGTGCCACGTCCCTCCGCGTGTCCACCGCCTACGCCGTGCCTCCCCTGCGTGGCTCTGCGTACGCCGTGTCTCCCCTGCGCGACTCCGCGTACGTCGCGTCTCTCCTGCGCGACGCCGCGTATGCTCCACCCTATGCGTACGCTCCTACGCAATGCGTACGCTCCTACGCATGGCATGTCCTCCGTTGCCCGCGCGTATGTGTCCTCCGTTGCTTGCGCGTACATTTCCTCCCTTGCCCGCACGTACGTGTCCTTCCTTGCCCATGCGTACGTGCTGCGTGGCGCGTACGTGTTGCGTAGCGCCTATGGGCTGCGTAGTGCCTTCGCAGGGTTTGTTGTGTTTTTGTGCCACTGGTTCTGTGTGTACGCCCTGGGTGCTCTCCCACACTTCTCCTTCGCCTTCGCAAAAATTTATGTGCCTTTGTGCCACTTTCCCCCTTTTATGCCCGGTGCTTTTTATTCTCCGTTTGATTTTTTGTGAACCACTCCCTTCTTTATTTTGCTGGCCCCATAATAGTCTCTTTATTTTTTCTATGGCCTCTATTTTTCTCTAGTCTTTTTTTTTCATGCAAAACATTTTTATTCTGGTTCTTTCTGTATTTAATTTCCCCTTCTTTTGGGCCCATATTTTTAACTTTCGTGGCTTCTCGTCTTCCTTGGTCCCACATTCTGTCGAGGCATACCCCAATATATTCGTTGCAACAGTTTCTCTCTCCTTGTAGATTTTGAGTTTTGAGCCATTTACTGGGTTTTTGATCGGATTGCCCTCTAGGGTAGATAATTTTATAGCTCCGTTCGCCCTTACTTCTATTTTATAGGGTCCTAACCATCGTACTCTAAACTTCCCCGGTCTGAGTTCATTCCGGCCGTTGTATTTGAGCACCAACTGTCCCGGTGAAAATTTCATCTGTCTCAAATGTTTGTCATGCCAGAACTTGCTTCTTCTTTGGGCTACTTCTGTGGCCCATTGTGCTACTGTTCTACGTTCCTCCATCTGAAGTATTGTATGCAACCGCTCCCTTAAGCTCTTCTCATCCCCCAACCGGTTCTGGACCGCTATTCTCAAACTCAGTACAGTGTATTCTACTGGCATCACAGCTTCCTGTCCATACATGAGCTGGAATGGGGTGTGCCCAGTAGTGGCTTTGTAAGAAGTACGATAGGCCCACATCACCGCGCTCAATCTTTCCTCCCAGTCCTCTTGGTCTACTCCACATGTCTTGTATAGAATGGACACCAATACTTTGTTTGTTGATTCTGCTTGTCCATTCGCCCTTGGGTAGTATGGACTCGACAGTGTGTGAAAAATTATGAATTCTATTGTCATAGTGCGTATTACCTGATTCACGAAATGTACGGCTCTATCACTGGTGACCTGTATCGGTATGCCAAATCGAGTTACGATCTGTTCATGGAAGAGCTCTAGCCTCGGCCCATTTTGTAAGGTATTCTATGGCCACGACTATATACCGACATCTATGGGCTTTGCTTACCCTGAGTGGCCCTACAAAATCTAGCCCCCATCTCTCAAACAGCTCCTGTGGTTGGGATGGAAAAAGAGGCATAAAGTCTCGTTTGAGTGTCTTACCCGCCGTTTGGCAAGTATCACAACTCGACACCCATTCCCGCGCATCTGCATGAAGTGTAGGCCACCACAACCCTGTTAGTAATATTTTTCTTGCAGTAGCATCTGAGCCCATATGCCCTCCGGCTAGCCCTTCATGTGATTCCCTGAGAACCACCGGAATTTCTTCTTCTAAGACGCACCTCCTCGAAGATAAACTAAAGATATGAAACAAAGAAGTGTTTAAGAGCATCTTTGAAGAAAAGAAGAGGTTGGAAGACGAAATGGAACAACTCAATGAAAAGGTCATTAAGGATGGAATGACCAATGCACAGTTTGATAAAAAAAATTGCTGTTACACGAATATGAAGAAATATTCGTTAGAGAAGAGTGCTATTGGAAATCGAAATCTAGGGAGAACTGGCTCAAGGAAGGTGATCAAAACACCAAATTTTTTTATAACTCTACCAAGATGAAATAGTACTGGAACAAAATTTCCCAAATATAGAGTGATGGTGTGACGCGAAGATATCTAGAAGGAAGGAGTCAAGTATTTCCAAAACTTGTTAGGGGGTGTAGGGATGGCTGATGGCTTATGCGAAGATTTCATCAACCATATCCCCTAGTTGATTACGAAAGAGGACAATATGATGCTAACTGCTCCAGCTATCATGGAAGAAGTGAAGAATGCAACCTTTCAGTTGGGCGCTAATAAGGCTTTGGGCGTGGACAGTGTAAGCCAGTTAATTAGTAAATAAGGCTTTTTGGTAATGTATTAAAATAAAACAATAGTATTAAGTTATAACTACGGGGTAGTTGGTTGTCTGACGGTTGATGGCCTAACCAACCGCAAACTCTTTATATGTAAGCTTGTAGCACATTTGGGGACACATTCGAGTGGAGATTAATATGATATACATTCGTGTTACATGAATATATCTCGGTATACTGTGTCATGTGTTGTTGGTTCCATGATAGTGTTTTATTGTACTCTGGTATTATAGTTGGATCTTGGTGTTTTGTATGATACAATGAAATCCACTTAGGCTACTAACATTTTGGCGTCATTGCCTAAGCTGAACCTGCAGGTCTCAGGAGGGAAAGCTGGCAGGATGGAAGTATAATGGGTCGTCCATTCGACCAAAGCATCCTGGTGACAGACAATGACGTGGAAGATAATATGGAAGTAACCAGGGAGGATCAGTTGACACAAGACTTGATTCACGCGTGGAACGTTTCCGTGGACCAAAACGTACAGCGAGAAGCGGAACTGAGCACTGTCTCGGCTGGTACGGTATGGGCGAAACTCAACGTGAACCAGGCCGTGCACGATCTCCTGGGTAGTCTTCCACGGTTGTTGGCACGTGTACTCGTGGAATGTGAAGAGGTACGAGAGAACACACGGAGGGAGCAACGGAGGCAACAAGTGCTTCAACAGTATAGAGAAAGGAACCGAAGGGAAGAAGAACAGAGGGACTACATGCAACGACAAAACCACCGCAATTAATGCCAAATACACTTAACAAAGATCGAAGCTAACAAGCCTCGGAGGAACAAGAAGGGAACGAAGAGGACATAGTGAGAAGATCCCTGTGCATCCAGGAGCAATTGGAGAGGTGCCTGAAACTCTACCGGATAGTTGAAGAAAGAGGGAGCCTGGCAGAAGGTCCTCGACAACATACACAAGAGTGGGACAGGAGCCACAACAGCCCAGTTGAAGAAGGAGGGAGCCTGGCAGAAGGTCCTCGACAACATACACAAGAGTGGGAGAGGAGTCACAACAGCCTAGAGGTAATAAGCAGTAGTGAGAATTGGGAACAAACAACCGCGCCATCTGAATCATTCACCAATTCCCAGAATAACTCGGGGGGAACGAGGAAGATGGCACACAACCCCGAAAAACAGAAACTTCCGCAAATCAATGGACTAGGATCGGAGGACCCTGCATGCCACTGTAAAACGTGTCACCATATGGCAGGCCAATGGCGAGGATGATGAGGATAATTGGCTGAAAGCATTTCTGGCCACCCTTCGTGGAATTGCCATTGACTGGTACACGGACCTACCCACCACTGCAAAGGATACCTGGAAAAAACTGGCCAAAGCATTTGAGGAGGAGTTTTGGCTACTAAGGGACAATGACGAGATCGTCACAGAAATATACAACACTAAACATGGCAAGACTGAGACCGTACGGTCCTATTACCGCAGACTAAAAGAATTAATTGTAAAAATGAACAATACGCCAGCTGATGGGTTGAAGAAGCGATGGTTCATCGAGGGTCTGCAACCATCCTTGAGGAAAAAGATGAAGGTAGTACCTCCATCTACTTTCATGGATGCTTACAATAGAGCCATGGATATTGAAAGTGAGAGCAAGACATCAAAAGGCAAGAAGCGCACAAGTGATGAGGATAGTAGTGATTAGGAAAGCGAGGAAGAATCACAAACCATACAGGCACTCAGGAAGGATATGAGACGGATGATGCAGGAAATACGGACACAAAAGGAGGAAAGTAGGGAGGGCAGGGACCTCTGGTGCACAGAGTGCAAACTAGAGGGACACACAAAAACCAACTATCCAAAGAAAACTTTCTGTGACATCTGCCAAGTGTTGGGACATTCCATTAAGGAATGCCCCTACAACTTGAAAGCAAGGAGTGCCCAAGTACTATAGACCCAAGAACAATCAACACCGCCAACTACACCCTCCAAGAACACAAACTTAGACACATCACCAGGTGGCTATAGGAACAACCGGAGGGGAAGTAACAACAACAGCAATAATAATACACCACGAGGACGCATCCAATATGATGCAAAAGGCAGATCGATGATACAATGTCGGCGATGTAACGAATGGGGCCATTTTGCACGAGACTGCCAAAGTGGTGTTGGACAAGGAGGAGGGCTACTCTGCAAATGGTGCGGACCGGGCAACCACGAAGATGCCGAATGCCCAAGACAGAAAGGCGTGAACATGCTGGAGGTAGTACGGTTAGAACCAGAAGTATTGGCCATTACTCGGTCTCATACAAGGAAACTAACTTACCCTGAACCAGGTATAGAAAAGGAAAGACTAAAGGAGGCACAAACGGAAGTAGGAAGGGAAATGAGCGAGGGACGACGGAAGACAGTACCCCACAAAACTACCAGGACCATACTGGGGACCCCCTACTTTTTAGGCCCTCCCGGTCTTTTGGCTTGCGTTTTTGGGGTCTTTTCGTAGCAGTCTTGTCAGTCTCTCTACTTTGCAAGTGTTTGGGGGTCATATTGATTAAAGCTGCCTTTCGTTTGAGCAAATTTGGCTAAGTCTAGGAGTCGTTTTGTTCATTTTAGGGTTTATGCCTTTAGTCCTAGATTTTAAGGGTTTCTTTTAGGGTTTTGGAAAAATTGAACTTAGAACTGGAATCAGGACCCTTCAAGGAACCTCCCAGTAAAATTTGAGTGAATTCTGAGCACTTACTATTTTTAGTAAGTTTCACTGCCTCTCGAATTGGTCCTAATATTGCCAAAAATCAAACTTACTATTTTTAGTAATTTCTATTTTTAGTAAGTTTCTATTTTTAGTAAGTGCTTTTCTGACCTATTTTGCCCAAACCTTGACATTTTGGAACACTTACTATTTGGGAAAATCTATTTTTTGGTAGGATCTTCACAGGAAAACACTGAAAGCTGAATATCTCTGAAGACGTTGAAGACTGAACATTCCTTAAGACCATTTCTAAATCCGGAAGAGTCAAAAGGCAGACAAGTTGGATCAAAAAAATGGTTAAGTTTGGAACTCCTATTCCAGAAAAGGAAAGCATGCAAAATCATCCAAGTTTGGAAATTCACATCAATCCACCAATGTCATCCTGATCCGAAAATGGCCTGAAATTTGACTAAGTCTGAAAAATTTGAAAGATCTTCCAAAATCTAGAATTTGCATTATGATTCCTAGGGACCTGAAACCACTCTCAAACATCCTGACAATATATATGAATTATAACTTAAAGTATAAGAAAGGAAAAAGACTTAAATGTTATATTTCATATATATACATGTCCTAAATTGGTAGAAAACATCAAATTCCTCCTTCATGGCCAAAATCCGCCCGAGCACTTAGCAGGGCGCCAAAACAGAGATCTCATGGAGGATTCACAAATTGATGAATTCCTCCTCCACAGCGAAATTCCGCCCCAAGCCAAGGACAGGCGTCAAAATGGATGTCTCATGGAGGATTCACAAATCGACAAAATTCCTCCTCCAGTGCAAAATTCTGCCCAACACTTAGGCACGATGCTGAAGTAAAGAGGTCAAGGAGGGAAGGAAAAGTTGTGAATTCCTTCCTCAGGTGAAATAGCACCCAAGCCATGATCAAGGCACCAAACAAGAGAGATGAAGGAAAATGAAAAGACAATGAAAATCCATGACCCAAGCAAATTAGTGCCCATGCACAAGGTCAAGGAGGGAAGGAAAAGTTGTGAATTCCTTCCTCAGGTGAAATAGCACCCAAGCCATGATCAAGGCACCAAACAAGAGAGATGAAGGAAAATGAAAAGACAATGAAAATCCATGACCCAAGCAAATTAGTGCCCATGCACAGGATGGGGCGCCAAATCCATGAAGGCATGCTCAAACTCATGAATTCCTCCTCCATGGAGAATTTGCGCCCAAGCGTTCATTTAAGGCGCCAAAACACACAAGGCGTGGAAGATGGAGAAAATTCCAGATTCCAGGGAATGGAGGGATCAACGCCTTGGCCAAGGAAAGGATGTTGAAATGGCTAAGCCAGGAAAAAAAAATCAAGGATGAAATGATGAATTCCACCATGAAGAGTGAATTCCACGCCTAAGTTGGAAAACTGAAAATTTGTCTGAGGCACGCGAAAATCCAAGTATCAAGGAAGGACATGGGAAGGATGAATATCCTCTATCAAAGTCAAAATTCCAGGCCTAGTTAGGAAGTTGAAAATTTTCTAAGGCATGGAAATAATGAAATTCCTTCACCAAGTTGAATTCCACGTTCCACGCCTAAGTTTGAAAGTCCGGGATTGAAATTTCCAAGGCAAAGGAGAATTTTGAGGGAAATGCAGGAAATCCCCTCGGGAATAATTTTGAAAAATCTTTTTTTTTGACACCAAATCACATTCAAATTTCCAAAGTTTTACAGATTTGGATTCATACGAGAATTCTCTCCCTCCTGGACGTGGAACCCTAATTTGGAAATTTTCCTAAAAAATAGGAGATGGTGAAAATTGATGGAAAACTTTCTTCAAGCAAGCAAAGATGAGAACACTACAAGAAAATTCTTCCTGAATCGAATTTTCCCTTCCCAACAATTCCAGATATGCAGGAGCGGATATACGACGACGGGTCCCAATTGCATGGCGAGGATCTATTGAACACGTGGCAGTAGAGTGGCGCATTCATTACCGGAATATTTGCCCAAATGGCGACCCGGTCATTGCATGTTGAATTTATGGCAGATTCCTTTTGCATGCAGCCGCCGCATGTGGAAATGATGGAGCATTTATGATAATGGGGTGATTTTTACATGGATGAATATTCAACGAATGTTGGGCGAATTTGAAGGAGGTGGTACATTTAATGCGCAATGGATGCTATTTTGGGTACTTTTGAATTAATTGTATATGGGCATGATGGGTTATTAATTGGATATTCCCACCTTGTTGCATCTTGAGTGGAGAATCTTTTAGGGAAAACCCTAATTAGGGTTTGCATGTAATCATGGCGCGAGGCCTATATAAAGGGGTGACCCCCCCTCATTTGTAAGAAGGGAGCTTTGCATGAAATTGTTGTGATAAGTTTTTGAGAAAATAATAGTGAAACATTGTTCTCTGATGGTGTGCACTTAAGTTATTTTTTCAAAACTTGCATGGTTTCACCTTCCTCGCTTAGAGTAGAAGTAGTATAGTGCTTTGATTTCAATGGAGAATGTAATGGTGTTTGATGAATTTCCATGGTTCATACTTTTTGCATCTTGCTGATTGTAAGTTGCAGTGTAAAGTTAGCCTGAACCCCCTAAATTTGTGCTAAGTTCGATTGTGGATGGTCGTTTGGATTGCACCGTTTTTGGGTATTCAAATGTACTTTCTCAATTTGAAAATCCTCTAGCATCCCCAAAAGATTGCACCGGTTCTTGCGGAGTTGTAGTTGATCTTGGCGAAGCAGAGCTTGGTTTATTTGGAATTTGTCCACTAGAGGACTATTCATTGTTATCACTGCCCTTAGGAGTAGATTTAGATCCTTCTAAACCCTTTCCCTTTTACTTTCAGTTCATTTTAGTCCATTTGAAGCAGCAGCATCGCAGGAGTTCCAGCCACAACAAAGAAGTGAAAGAGTGATGCAAACGTAAGGCCGCTTGGATTACCAGCAATCACATCAGCCAACTGAGTCACATCCGTAGCATAAAGGAACCTTGGAGTCGATTGTTTGAACTTCTTGCAATCTTAGCATGCAATCGCACTTTGATCAAGAGAGAGTGAAGTGACCGTTAGACAACTTTATTTTGTGTTCGACGTAGTCATAAAAAACAGGTCAACAATAGCATTTAAATCCACTTTAGGGTTTGCATAATAACTTCATTTAATATCCTCGTAAGTGGGGGCCCAAGACCTGAATTATTAGATGCACATTAAAATCATTTAAAATGATATTTATATTTATCTTTTGACTTTATCAAATGCATCAATAAATAGGCCTCAAATATTAAAAATGATTAATTGCACTTTAAGTCACTTAATTGAGGGTCATGGCCCCATTGCACATAAAGTGATTTTTAATAACTTGTATTATAATTGCACTTTATTAATAAAGTAATCACTTTAATAATTAAATAACATAACTCCACAAATGATCATTATTTCTCAATTCCGTCTGAACCTGGGAGTTAACCATTGTTTCCACTGTACATCCAACTGCCTTACTAAAAATAGTATGGGTACCTCTCTATCAACCACTGACTTACTATAAATAGTAAATCCCTCATTATCTAATAAAACCAATTGTGCATTGCAATCATAGCCTGTTCAGGTGCCCTGCTATAAATAGTAACCCTAACTTTCTTGAAATAGTCACTCACTATAAATAGTAAGTGTGCCAAACTGAACCAAGCAAAGAGCCATCCTGAACACATCTGACCTCTGGAATGGGAATAAGCCTCCTAAACTGCCAACTGGGACCCTCTAACCATCTGTCTTAGCCTACGAGGGCCAATAATAGGCTAATCCAATTATAAACCATATCATCCCAAAAAGGGGACATTACAATATTTATGTAACTTCATGCCTCATATGTTTACTTTATTCACATGTATGCTCCATGCCTTAAGCGAATTCATGTGTATACTTCATGCATTATGTGTATTCGTGCCTCACATAGGTGCTTCTTGCCTTATGTGCTTTCATTTGTACATTTCATGTGTATTTGCGTGTATGACTTATGTCCTATGTATTCAGGTGTATGCTTCATATTTGATGTATTGAATCCATGCATAAAGTGTTCTCCACATATTTACTCCGTATTGTTGACGTGTCTGAAATCGCATTGCTGCAAACTCCATACGGCCAACGCAGAATAGAATAAACTTGCTGAGTATCCTATCCTCTCTTGGGATAAGGAAATCCCTAGTGCTATTTTCTACGTTCGATCAAAGGGGACAACCTCAAGGTTTCGTTTGTCAGGTCTTGACTGCGGGATTGCTCACTGGTTTGATGTGTTTATGCTGGAAACACAAGGGGACTTACGGTAAGATAGGTAATTGCTGGATGAGTTCCCTGGAATTTTGATGGTCTTTCTTATCAAATGATTTCAGTCGGGTCAATACTGTTTTCAATAGGACTGCAGATTTTCTCGGTAAAAAGGGGGGAAAAGAAGGGATAGGGAGAGAGAGATACAGAAAAATATAAATTATTTAACTAGAACAGCAGATTCAATTAACAGACAGACACCTCCAAACAACTAGACTAAGCATTACCAGCTATTTAAGCACAATACTTGCATCAATCTAGTGCAATCTTCAAAGGAAAATAGGATTTTCATGCTATCAAATACAACATTAGAACTTTTACATTCATTCAGTGAGCATTCAATAACCGAACTAAGCATATGAAAGGTTCAGATTAACCATGCAGAAGGAAAGGCAATCAGCCATTCCCTAATGGTATGAACAGTGAGGATTCTATCAGATGTTTACTTAGAAAATGCTATATAAAGGAAAGAAGCATAACTGAAAAATTCTAAATTAATGAAGAAGGAGACCATGCACTCACAAGGAAACTTGGAAACAGTCTTAACTTTGCATTAAATCCTGTAAATTTCGCCAGAGCTTTTGCAACAATCCAAGAACTTCTTACAAAATGAGGGAAAACCAGTCCCTTAAATAGGCTTCAAAAATGGATGAATGGCCAAGATTTAATTTAAATAAGTGGCCCAGATTCATCCATAAAACATGGCTGCCCATACCCATAAATGGGAGGCAAATGTCAACAACCATCCCAAAGGGAGTAATAACTACCCAAAAAGGTAATTAGAACATATCCAGAAATAATCCAAAAAGGTGCATTCATAAAGTTTTACATTTTAGTTGACTTGGAAGTCAAACATGACCTTTTGGCCAAAAAGTGCATTTTCAAGATTTAAAAGGAAAAAGCACTTTCCCTTTTCCATTTGTAGATTCCTTTTCCAAGAACTCATCTTGACTATGCAAATATTCCTGCCAAAGATCACGACCTGCCGCACACTCCTCACGAACATACTCCTGGAACCTGATGCATAATTGGAATAGCAGACTGAAGGGAGGCATAGGAGGATGACGAATTTTATATTGCATACCTTCGAGATATTGGTCCACGTGCTTCAAACCATCCTTCCAGCTGGAACGATTACGCTCGAAGCACAACATGTCTGACTGGAATTGACCAGCAAAACTTAGGTCCTTAACGGAATAGGTGATCCTATCCGTCCCTAGTCTTTCTTCCCAGTCTGGTCGTATGACTTTATCGGACAGGGCATTTTGCCATCCCGAAACCATTGATCGGAGGATCATTTTGCCGAGTTCTTGCATGGTGTTCAGAATTGTCTCGCACGCATCGTGTTCTTTATCAATGATTTCTTTTGCGTCATTCTTCATGGTGATAGTCCAGTACCATTCCTTAAGAGTGCTGATGTTATGAGGATCTAGGATGGTGGGTAATGTAGGAATCTGGGCATGGGTCCAGAAGAGAGCTCTCATGAGGGGAAGAGTAGTGGCAGCCACTTCATGCATTCTAAGGGATTCCCTTTTTACCTCTAATAGCCGGACCAGGGTGGTCTCTCGATGGTGAGCCATCTCTTCTACTTCTTCGAGGATTCGTTCTCCCCTTCCTTTGATGCCTTGTATCTATTCCTTGACGGCCCTTGCAGTGTCGCGCACTCCTTCAAATTCTGTTGTGGTCCTCTGTGCCAATGCTGTCGGGGGAATGTGGGATTCAGAAGCATTGTGAAATGGTCTCAGAAGTTGATCGATGTATCCCTCGGCCTGCTCAGCACGAGCTCGATACATGTCCTTTTCAGCTGTTATCTCTTCAAGTTGCCTGAGCATGTTCTGTACTGAATCCTTGAATTCCTCCTTTTCCTGTTCCTTAGTGGCTCGTCCGATGGGGACAGTCGTGATGCTATAATCCGCTAGTGTAATCTGATCTACTGGCTTGTCTACAGGCGGGGTGGCAACGTGAAGAGTGTGGTTCCTTTGATCATCTTTAGTCATTCTAGAATATACCTTGGGCTTTTTCTTCCCCTTAGCTTTAGCTTGGTCCATGCGTGAGAAGATGTCCTCCAAATCAATAGGTGGTTTGGTGGTGGCCTTGCGTTGGACTCTGACAATTAACCACTCTTGAGATACAGCCTGGGCTGATGATATGGCTAAATTTGCACTTTGTTCTTTGATGTTTTCAGCCGACTCATCACAAATTCGCAGCTGTTCTGTTATCGGAGTGGTGGAGGAGGTGTCAAGTTCCTTGCTTGTAGCTGAATTTTCTCCCACTTCACTGAACAATTGCCTGGTGCCTTCGCGTGATGGTTGCTTTTCAGTCCTTTCGAGCTCGCGAGTCTCATTTGTCCTTTGCTCTCCTTCAACGGTAGAGTCATCTTTGGCTACATTATGGAGCAGCAATTCATGGCGGCTTTGTTGGGTAGGTTCACGTACTTCAATCCTCTGAATGGAAGGAATTTCTCCTTCCTTAATTGGTTGCCTGGCTCGGTCGATTCAATAGCTCTTAGCTCGGCATCTAGCATGTTGGGTGCGGGAGGATCATCAGTTCCAAACGCATCAATGTCACTCTGAGAAGGCGAAGTAGGTATATAGTCTAATTCTACTACATCGTCGGACGAACTGGGGTCCTTTGACGATGAAGTGACCTCTAGTCTTCTTATAGGGATCTTTTCCCTTCTTGTTCTCTTGGACGTCCGAGTCCCTCTGCAAGCCTTAGCCTTCTTTCTCTTCTCGGGTTTTTCAATTTCTTCCCTGGGTGCACTGGACGTTCCCTCATCTTCGGAGGACTGAGAATCGAGGCTGCCCATTAAGTGGTAGGTGAACTGGACTTGTTTCTCTTCCATGCTGGGTGCCTTGGGCAGCGTAGACATCTTGCATAGCATTTTGAGTGTAGTCTTCACTATTGGAGCAGCAACGTCAACTACCAGGTTCTTTTAATTGCTGGTTATTCCCAGTGTTCGCAAGAAATGATATTGTAATGTGGCTTGTTAAAAATCAATAAAGTTTTATTTAAGTTTTATGTGTTGCTGCTGTCGAATAATTTCCAGCTTCTTGCATTTAGATTTAAGTTGCAGACAATTAGTTACCTTCAGCATTTATTTCATGCATTGTTCTTGCATTTCATATATTGGAAAAAATACCATAGAAAGTATATATTTGCAAACCAAAACCAAAACTACATCAGTTTGCACTTGGGTGGAGTTAGAACCTTGCAGGGGACCCTACACATTTTGTAAGATATGAAGCATATACCTAAGGCATGAAATAGTGGACACATGTAAGGCGAGCAGCAACACACATGTAGATACATAAGGTTTGAAATAATGCACACAAGGCATGAAGCAGATATGTAAAGCATGAATCATACATATGAATATGCACAAGACATGAATCATACATGTAAGACATGAAGTATTACATAAACACACATAAGGTACAAGCATTTATGAGAAAGGTATTCATTAAGTGGACGTACTGAAGATACATCAGTCATGAAGTAACACATAAATATTAAATACATATAAGATATAAAACACGTATGCTGGAAACATGCCAAACATGGCACAAACACAAGGTATACATGAGGAAAGTGTACGTATAAAACACCCATGGAGTAGGCATGCTCAAAACATATTAGAAACATAGCAATTAAAGGCACACTCATAAGAATGCAATGTTGGCCTGATCAACTCAATTTTTGATTTATTTAAGAAGAGGGCTGAATAATTGGTCCCAACTGAGTAGTCGTTAAAGCAAATTTGTCCAACAGGCTAGCAAAATCATGCTTTGATACCACTGTAATGTCCCCTTCTAACTCCCAATCCCTGAGAAGCATTGGCTTCCATATAGCTTAGTAAGAGGGTCCGTAGTGTTTGGGGAGAGGTGTGACTTTATTAAAAGGCACGTCTCCCTCTTATCATCGCTTGCCTCCACAATATCGTGACTCTTTGTAGATCGGTTATATGCTTAGGACTTTGATTAACATGTTTTGTAATTAATACTTGATTAATATTCACTTTCTTGGTTAATATTTATCTATTAATTATCATAGGAATCTCATACAAATACTTACATATTTAGTGTATAATATTAACCAACTACTGATTATTAATCATTAAATATAATCAAGATAATTCTCATAAATAAATTGTGAAGTCTTAAGAATAAGACAACTTTCTCTATGTAAGATTTCCTTAATGCATTTTGAGAGGGCACAAATATGGGTGTTATGGAGGGGACGTGACATTTGAAAATTGGCGATTCCCTGACCAACAAAGTGTTTCTACAACAACAATAAATGTCCAAAAACATATATAATATATATAGATAGTGAACAACCTGCAAGATGTCTGAGAAAAAGCAGAGGGATAGGAATAGGCAAGATTCAGAATTGCAAAAACCCTCGAACCATGTACAGGAAGGGTCGACAGACGTTCTGCCTAAGATTACAGTTGAAGTTCTAGAAGAAATTAACAATGATGTGGACTCCCTCCAAAAGACTGCCCTAATTGGGAAAATCATGGGAAGAAATAGGAGCAGAAATGAAATTCGTGGGTGGATCAGACAAAATTGGCCCCTAGCAAGGGAGGTTTATTTCATAAACAAACAATTTTTCATTATAGAATTTTCTCAGAAGGAATACGGAGATTCTGTTATAGGCGGAAGACCTTGGAAATTTGAAGAGAATTTCGTATACACCCAGAAATGGGTGCCAAATTTTGACATCTATAAAAAGATGAACGACGAGTGCCCTGTTTGGATCCGTCTATACAGTCTCCCATTCGAATATTGGAGTGAGGAATGCCTAAAGGCGATTGGAAATAGGTTAGGCCAAACGCTCAATATCGACATGGGAGATGATGATCTTATTCATTATGCCAGAATACAGATTATCTTGATAGAGGAAATACCTAGAGTCATAAATCTAAAATCATCGCAGGGAGTATGGATACAGAAATTAGAGAAGGAAGAAACGAAATTTTATTGCTGTAAATGTAAAAGGAGGAATCGCTTTGAAAAGGATTGCGGAATTCCAATCAGGAAGGAATGGAGAGCAAAGGAGGTTGAGAGGGCGAATGAGGCTCAGGAGGAGAAGGAGATTCCACAAGAGACGATCTTTGACAAGGAAAAAACAGAGGAATTGGCGCCTTCCACCTCCTTACAAGCTGATAACGACAAAACTTTGGTAATCTGTGACTCTTGTGAACCGCCAATCGAACTCCTACAAGTAGAGGAACAGGAGATTCAAAATGATGAATTGCACATATTAGAACCGAGAACAATTAGCCGGACAATGGCAATGGATAAGGAAAATAAGAAAAATCAAATGGAAGACAGGAAGGAAAACAAACAATCAGAAAAGGGAGGAAGACGGTCGCCTCCCAGAGCAATCCTCAATTAAGACCTACCTACTAAGATCCAAGAGAGGGAAGCCCTCCTCTGGAAAGCCATGAAGATACTTACATGGTAAGGGGCTTGGGTGCTCCTAATAGAAGGCGTATGATCAAACGCCAAATGGAAAGTCAATTGATCAATGTGATTGTAATGCAAGAAACCAAAACCTCAAAAGAGAATGCAGAGGATTTCATCAAATTCCGTTATGATTGGAAGGGGTGTGCCCAAGGAGTGGATGGTTTGTCTAGCGGTCTATGCATCATGTGGAGACCAAACAAGGTAAATATAACTATAGAAAGGATGGAACATAATTGGATTAGGTGTGCTACAAAAAGTAGAGTCTGATCTTACATTCTTATTATATAATATCTATGGACCAACAAAAACATCCGACAAAAAGGAACTGTGGAGCTCTTTAGAGGCTGATCTGCAAGGAAGGAGTGATAAAGCCATACTAGCAGGGGACTTCAATGCTATACTGCACACCAGTGAAAAAGTTGGGGGTCTGGGTAGGGCCACCTAGATTCAAGAAGATTTCAGTCAGTTTGTTTCAAATTGTGGATTAATGGATATTCAACCTAATAATCGAAATTACACCTGGACAAATAGGTGCAGAGGATTTTCTCACATTGTTGAGTGTAGGGGGGGTAAATTAGTATAACAACCAATCTTTTACCAACTTAAGCTTTTTCAACTTCAACCATAGGTATATAACTTATCTCATAAACATATTCATTGCATATCAACATTCATATGTGATCTAACTAATGTGAACATAAATAGAACACAAGATATATATGTGGAAACCCTTACGGGAGAAAACCATGCCAATAAATGCTTTTATAAATTTCTTCTTTTACATTGTTCGTAGGCACCAACCTACTAGAGGCACCGACCCCTAATTTTGTTTGTGAGCACCAACCCACTGGAAGCACCAACTCCCCAACCTGATTATGTGAGCACCAACTCCCTAATCCAGAATTAGTAAGCACCAACCCACTTCTCATAAGTCTGATATTCCACCTTGAAAATGTGGCTGTAACAGCGGATGGTGGACAATTTGATCTTCTCAAATCTGCTGTGATGAATATTACTAATCAGTCACATAAATCTGATCATAACTCATAAACCTCCTCATAACTCTGTTATAAATATGTTCTCAAATTCCACATATAAATCTGCTCATAAGTCTTATTTATCTCTGCATGAAATGCTGTATAATCCTTCCACTATATCTGCATACACTTCTCTTCTATATCTGTATACATCTTTATAAATCTGCACATATTCCTCTTTATATCACACACATCTGAGAACTGCTTTATTTTCTGAGTTATAATCTTAGAATTATTCTCTCACACTCTACTTATTCTTTCTTTTAGTCCCGTACACAGCATACTACTCACATTACTCTTAACACATCACAAAACATATTTATACGCAGCACTCTCTAAAATATATTTTATTTTTATGTCCACATTTTATTTTTGTTTTCACACACAACACTTCTGTCTGAAAGAATAATTTTAGAATTATACACACTTTTTACACACTCCAAACTTCAAGGTTGATCTCTACATATATCTTTTATTTCTTAAAGATCGTATCCTTTCATAATGAAGAGACATACCTCTACGAATAATCTTTTTAACTCACACCGTTTAATTGTTTGTTAGTCAGATCGTATTTCGTAACAAGTCGCTTCATTCTTAACAGATCATATATTAATTGTTAATATAGATTGCACCAATTAATCGCACCTCTACTGTCTTTGTATCACTCAATTGCTTTCATTGTTTCACGTTAATATAATCCCATCTTTCACGTAGACACACTAAGACTCAATTAATATTCTCTCTGCTGAATCGCTATCCATGAATTAATTTTGATAAACTTTCTTATAAACGCTGTCCCAATATTAGTCTTCTAAAATCGCTTGATGATCATTGGCCAAACGTGTTAGTCATTTTGTTCTTTAAAGTATTATCACTATTTAATATTTGTTCTGTCTTAACTAGTCGTTAATGTTAATAGATCGCTGCATCTTCTAATTATAACCGGCTATCTCATAGAATCAACCACAAACTGTACATGATAGAGTCGCTGTCTTCTCTTTCACTGACCATATCATCTTTATCGAACCACTTAATCGCTGAAACAAATTGCACCTTCTTATACACAAATTGTATCAGAAGATAGTTCATAAGTATTCAATTTTATTTGATTGCTACTTTAGTAATTGTATACAGCGTCTCCTAATTTCCGTTAATCTAAAAGGATCCAATTGGAGTTCGGCAACAATAATATTCGCATGAAATTCGGCAAGGATAAAAAATTCGAAAAAAAATCAACATTAAGTTGCCTTAGATAAATTTGATTTTTTAAAATATAAGTAATAATTTAATTTTTTAAATCTATAAGTAATAAATATTACATTAGATTTGAATAAATTATAATAAATATAATAAATATAAATTATTATAATATAATTATATTGGAAATTTTAATTTTAAGTATTATTAATAGATAAATAATATATATTATAAAGAAAACCTAACTTCAATGTTTTAAAATTTAATTATATTACTAAAACTTAAAATAACATAACATGCCGTTTAATCATAAAATGTAAATAGAATATTAAAATAATAAATTATAGTCGAAAAAGCAAAAAGTTAAAAATGAAAACAAAAAGTTACGAAAGAAAAATAAAAAATTAAACATAAAACATTTGTTCGTGCAAAACCCTACTTTCTTCATCCCCCTTCAATCACTTCCCAACCCCAACCCCCATTCGACATCCAGATCCATTTGTTGCGTTCTGACGAGTCCATTTGATCCGACTGTAAGGAGAACCCATTGTTGGTTGAGAAATGATTATAGTCTTGCGTCGAAAGCGGCCCGAGATTTATGGTTGGAGCACACGAGCACAGGAGATTCACTAACCCACTCCTGTGACGCGGTTGGACAAGGCAAAGCTTCGACTTCGAGGGAAAAAAAAACTATGCCCTCTATACGTACAAATCTGATGTGAATTTTTATAACTGTTGAAATTCACAAATTTCGAACTCTATGGCTGAAATTCGGCGAACTCTGTGACATAGCTTGCCATTATCTTGGCTGAATATCTATTGTGCGAATCTTCTACTTGGCTGAGGGTTATGCATCTCTTCATTGTCCCGTCACCTTCAACTTTTTAACACGTAGAATAACTACGCAACTTCTGATTTGCCATTATTTCATCTTTACAAAATACGTTCCATTTTTATGAAATAGTTTTTGTTCTGTGGCAGTAAGACTTCTTTCTGTGGCAATATTCAAGTTGATCTTTTGCCTGGGCTGATCACGTGATATTCTCCTGGATGGTTGAGAATCATATGACTCTGTATACTTATGTGCTTGCTGCTAACAGTGTTAGAATAAATTCTGAAGCTGTACTCTGTTTACTGCTGTATTATTTGGTGAGATTATACTTAACTGTATATGTATTACAGTAGCACTCGGTTGTATTGTATTACAGTGGCTGTATATGTATTACAATATGATCAAGTATATCCTTTATACTTGGCTGTATATGTATATCTGTTATACAAGATTACTGTTTCGATAGCATATAAATGTGTATCATGTATAATGATGTTCTATTTATATCGACCAATATGAATAAGGATGTGCCATAGACTTTGGGCAGTATCAACCATCAATCGAGGCTGTACCAACTCAGTCTGTCATTTTATATTAGCAAACTCTGATTCTTCAGACTGCCATTTTATATTAGCAAACTCTGATTCTTCACCAACAATAGACAAGCAATGTCTCATATTAGTCAATGTCTCATTCACCTGGGAAAGATCTCCACTTAAAGACACGTCTCCAACACTTGCACTCAACTTGTCAAACCTGCAGCATCCTTCAGTGTCTGGAACCTTGTTGTTTGATCTGTCAATCACTGCACACTATAAGCTGCTCATATATTAATCAAGCTGGTTATTGGAGTCACTCCTTTTAACTATATTGATTTCTACCTTCTGATCCCTTTGACATCAATGACAACTATTCCAACAATTTCCAGCATTTTGTACAAAAGGTCGTGGATCAGTTGGAACGTTGTGCTTTTCAATGCCAGCTTCCTTCTTTCACTTGGGGGCATCTCCTTTGGAAACGTTGCGCTGGCGAGATATTGTCCGAGCTTCTCATACCACGATGGTAAGGCTGCTATTTGAAACAAGTGGCCATCCGGGAAATCCTCGTTTACCCCCCCTTCTGCCCGTTCTCCTGATTTTATCCTTGACAGATGATCAGCCATTACATGGCTCTTTCCTGGTCGCACCACAATGTTGAAGGTAAATTCCTGGAGTAAGATCAGCCATCGACTTACTCTCCCTCGGATGACCGGTTTGTTTACCAGATACAAGAGTGCCTGGTGATCTATGAAGAAGGTAAAGGGCGTGGCCAGGAGGTAATGCCGGAATTTTTGCACTGTGTACACCATCCCCAAGGCTTCTCGTTCTGTGGTACTATAGTTTCTTGCTGCTCTCGAGAGTAGGCGGCTGGCAAAGTATATAGGGTGGTCCAAGCCTGTGGCTCCGACTTGTGCTAGAGTGGCGCCAATGGCAAAGTTGGAGGCGTCCACATGCACATGAAATTTATCATCGCAATTTGGGTATATCAGGATAGGTGCACTTACAAGTCTGGATTTGAGTTCTCTAAAGGCCTCTTCTTGGTCTTGGTGCCATACGAATGGCTCCCCCTTCCTTGTGAGTTTTTCCAGTGGGAGGGACACCTCAGCAAATCCTTTGATAAACCGTCGATAGTATCCTACGTGGCCCAGGAAGGATTTTACTCCTGTAACATCCGTTGGGTCTTCCATTTCCATGATGACTCTTATCTTATCAGGGTCAGTCTTCAACCCTGCTTTGCAGACTATGTGGCCAAGTAACCTTCCTTGGGGAACGAGGAACCGACACTTCTTTGGATTGAGGGC
This sequence comes from Cryptomeria japonica, assembly GCF_030272615.1. NCBI lineage: Eukaryota > Viridiplantae > Streptophyta > Pinopsida > Cupressales > Cupressaceae > Cryptomeria > Cryptomeria japonica. The sequence continues at coordinate 429,386,477 of NC_081406.1, forward strand.
AAGTCGTGCTCGACGGCACCTTTCCATGCACTCCCCTAGTATTTGCAAGTGATTCTTCTCATTGTACACTGACCAATCGTCCATAAATGCTTTAAAATTTCCAGTTGCCATTTTGTCAAAGATATGCAGTATGATCCTCTGGAATGTGGCTGGGGCGTTGCATAATCCGAATGGCATCCGATTATACGCATAAACTCCGTCTTCCACAATAAAGGTGGTTTTCAGCCTATCCTCTTCAGCTATGCTGATCTGGTTGTAGCTTGAAAAGCCATCCATGAAGGAATAGATTTCGTGCCCTGCCACTTCTTCCAGTATACTATCAGTAAACGGTATGGGAAAGGGATCCTTCACTGTCACAGCATTTAAACATCTGAAGTCTACACAGATGCGGATCTGATTTCCCTCCTTTTTGAGCGAAATGACAATAGGCGAGATCCATTCACTGGTTTGCACCCGGAATATGATTTCGGCTTCTAACATTTTTTCTATTTCCTCTTGTACCTTTGCCACGTAGTTCTTATTCATGCGGTACGGTTCCTCACTGGCCTCGCCCCTGGTATTAATGGTATGCGATGTACGCATAGTTCTGGAGGTACTCCTTTCAAATCCTTATATGTCCATGCGAACACATCTTTGTACTCGAGAAATATTTTAAATGCTGCTGCTTTTAGTACGGGGTCCCAATCGTCCCCTACTAGTATTACTTTCGGATCCTTTTCTTCGCCGAGGTTGGTTTGTTGTACCTTGGGTTCCACATATTGTACGATCTCATTTTCTCCGAATTGGTGGGCCGGGTCCCATCTACCTGGGCTTCCCCTTCCTGGTATTCGGCAAATTGTGGTGGGTAAGTATTGCCTTCCTCGATCTCCAGGATCTCCAGCATGTTGCACGGGTGAAAGATTTCATAATCTTCCATCTGCCAGTGGAATAACCCATTGATAGAACTTGTTTCGTCCTTTGAGCAATTCCCCAGGCGGAGGACTCCTTCTTCATCAGGTTCCATTTCAGCATCCTCCCCTGGTGTGCCTTTCTCGGACCTAGAATCTGAAGCCACTTCTTGACTCACTACTTGGTTTCCTAGATCAATGATATATTTCTTCCCTTCACTTTCGATTGAGAGAGTGTTTTTCTTCCAATTGTGATCCGCTTTGGCCATGATGAGCCATCCTCTTCCCAAGAGTGCATCGTATCCCTTCCTTGCTAAGGATATAACCATAAAATCCAGAAAGAATTGTTGGGTCCCAATGGTTACCTTTTGGCCCATAAGTGTGCCAAGTGGTTTTATGCCATGTTGATCTACTCCTACGAGGTGAAAGGCAGGTGGCCAGAGCGTCAGCTTCCCCAAGGTTTTCCATGTCTCCTCGGGTAGCACGTTTACCGCGGACCCACCATCTACAATTGTGTTAGTAAGTCTGTAACCAAGAATCTCCATTTCTACTATGGCTGGTGTCCTCCCTACCCCTACTGCCATCAACATAGGGTCAGCGGTCTCGTGTGTATGATTATACTTTCACAATGGTTACTTCATGGGTGTTTGTGTCTTCCTAATGTATACACTCCATGCTTGATATGTCTTCAGACAAGTTCATTCCGAAAGTGTTTTATGAGTACTTTAAATGTCTCAAGGACTATATTCTTGCACCCAAAATGAGGTGCATGTTTTTCTAGACATTTCTCAAATAAAATTTGATAAGATATTGTTGAACATATCCATGCCATAAAGATAAAAAATAGAAAGGGAGAATACAAATACTTGATGAAAATATTGTCTTCCTATAAATCATCATAAAATAAACAAGATGACAAAAAATAACTATTCACAATATATTTATAGCAAACAATAGCAGGGCGCTAAGCCATAAAATAATAGCTCTACTTAGATTAGGTAAGTTGCAACCTATATTAATAGAACCACTCTCCAAGGCACACATGTAACAGGAGTAATCAACTTCCCAACTACTTGAAGTGGTACAACCCTTTGTACATTGCGACAAAATTTATCATGGTAAGCTCTCAACCTTGCCCATGGCTTATAGAGCATATCATATCTGTCACGAACAATATGTATAATGATGGAATAGAACATCATTTGGGATATCGTATATTCGTCAAAATCATGGCCATGGTCAGAAATTGGACTTGCTACTCTTGGTACGGAGTTCTCCTCCATTTCTTTGCGCTAAACAGTATTGACATCATGTATAGTAGGCATGATCATTCCAAAGTTAGGTCATAGATATGTGTCATGCTTCTAATCCTCATCTTAATATATGAGAGGCTCATCCCTTGTTTTGTCCCAAAGCGATATCCATAGGAACAACCAAAAACAGTTCCTACAATCACAATTGATGAGAGAAAGCTTGTCCTAAAACCTTCAAGGGCTAATTGAGAATCCTCACATAGAGAAGATTTAGTAAAACGATCATTGCTTGAGGACAAGCAATCTTGGGAAGGGCAGACTGTCATGTCCCCTCCATAACACCCTTATTTGCACCCTCTCAAAATGTATTAAGGAAACCTTACATAGAGAAAGTTGTCTTATTCTTAAGACTTCACAATTTATTTATGAGAATTATCTTGATTATATTTAATGATTAATAATCAGTAGTTGGTTATATTATACACTAAATATGTAAGTATTTGTATACGATTCCTATGACAATTAATCAATAAATTTAAACCAAGAAAGTGAATATTAATCAAGTATTAATTACAAAATATGTTAATCAAAGTCCTAAGCATATAACTGATCTACAAAGAGTCACGATATTGTGGAGGCAAGCGATGATAAGAGAGACGTGCGTTTTAATAAAGTCACGCCTCTCCCCAAACACTACGGACCCTCTTACTAAGCTATATGGAAGCCGATGCTTCTTGGGGGTTTGGAGTTAGAAGGGGACATTACATCAAAACCCTGCTAGGCCATTGAGCTCGCAAGTCTTTTGCCTTTGTTGGGCCGTTGATCTTGTGGTTTTGAACAAGTGAAGTTTGGGGAATGATGAGCCCCCGGAGATGGCCTCGTGGGAAGATATCCTCTATAAGTGGTCTCTTCGGAATCAGAAAATATAGATTAGAATAAGGCAAACCCTAGCAATAATCACTCTCCAATCAAACTGCAAGAGATAACAATACAAAACAAGGTTCCTACTTTTGAACAAAGATTGAGCATTGAATGTTTTAGGAGAAGTAACCTTTCTCATTGCATCCTACACAAAGCAGTTATTGTTGCATAATGGTGACATTAAGGATCCAATGGTTGTTAGACCATTGTGCACCTTATGGAGGCTAATTATAAGAAATCCTACAAGCACCATTTTGATATCCACCTCCACCACAAAGAATGATCACTCATCAACATTCCAAGAAACTGATATACAATCCCTCCTACAACATTACAAAGGCTACAATGGATTGGGAAATTTGGAATTCTTTCCTTGACACCTTGAGAGAATATGAAGAGACTTTGATTCTAGGATTGAACATGTTAAGTATGTAGCCACATTCGGATTAAAGCAAACAACATGTTAAGGAATGGGTTGGATCGAACTATGCCATTGGGGCTACACTGGCGCAAGAAGGGGGACATGGGTTGGATCATCCCATCTACTTTGGTAGTCGGTTGATGTCGAAAGCCGAGAAGAACTACAGTACCACCGAGAGGGAAGCCCTCAGAATGGTCTATGTCATACAAAAATTTCGACACTACTTGCTGGCGACACCCTTCACTTTCTATGTGGACCACCAGGCTTTGATGTACCTGGTAAACAAACCCATCATCCAAGGCAGGATAAGCAAGTGGCTACTGCTCCTTCAGGAGTTCACTTTCACAATAATTGTACGGCCAAGCAAGAGCCATGTCACTGCTGACCAGTTGTCCCGGATTAGGTCCGGAGAGCCGCCAGAGGGGTAAATGACGACTTTCCAGATGCTCACCTATTCAAGATCGCAATACTGCCGCCATGGTATACTGCCATCGGGGAATATCTTTCTACCTTCGTATTCCCCCAAGGTATGCCACCGGGGAACGAATAAAACTCGTGTTGAGAAGCCACATGTTTCAGTTGATTAATGGATTGTTGTATAAAATGGGACCTGACCAGGTGTTACGTCGGTGTGTGATGGAGGAAGAGGTGCCAAGCGTTCTGAGGGAGGCACATGAGGGGCCAGCGGGAGGCCATATGGGACCAGACACTACGGCAAGAAAGGTGTTGCTAGCAGGTCTGTGGTGGCCCACATTGTATAACGATGCCAGAGAATGGGTAGTAGGTTGTGATACGTGTTAGAGAGCGGGGAAGCCGCTGAAGAGGGATTTCATGCCCCTCAACCCTTCTCATGCTCAGGAACTGTTCGAGCGCTGTGGGTTGGATTTTATCGGGCCACTCAAGGCCAGCCGTGCCAGGAGGTGTCGCTACATTGTGGTAGCCACAGAATATTTAACCAAGTGGGTTGAAGTGCGGGCCCTACCTAACAACTCAGTCGTAAGTACAACAAGATTCATTTATGAGCAAATCATCACACGGTATGGTATCCCTATGCAGTTGACCAGCGACAATGGTGGACATTTTGTGAACCACGTTATTAAACTCCTCACTACTGAATTTAAAATTTTTCATTCATTGTCTAGTCCCTATTACCCGCGAGCCAATGGGCAGGTCGAGGCTACCAACAAGACTCTCGTGGGGGTAATCTACAAGTCGTGCGGTGTCGAGGGAGAAGACTGGGAAGAAAATTTACCTTCGGTCTTGTGGGCCTACCGCACAACCTACAAGGTGACCACCGGCCACACTCCGTTCCAACTCATGTACGGGTAGGAAGCTGTTGTGCTAGTGGAATTCATGGTGCGAAGCCTTCGCATTGCAATCAAGATTAGACTGGGGGACTGTTGACGTGTATTTTGTACACAATCATACACAGAATAAAATACCATTAGGCATCTTATCCTCTCTTGAGAAAATAGTCTCTAACTGCTGAAGATCTGCAAAAAGGATCAGTTAGGTAGACTCCAAGGTTCTTTTAGTGGGGTCTCCACGTGTGGACAAGCTTTTTTAGTGGTATGATGTGATTTGCTGTTTCCTTCAAGGCTTCTTACGGATTCAATAGTTCGAAGGTTTTACTAATCTAAAAGGAACTTTCAAAAAAAGGAAAAAGGACAGGGTTTGAGTAAATCTAATCTAGTCTAATCCTATGAACGACTTAGCATGAATGAGATTTGGCAAGACTCAACCAATTTCAATTTTGCCATAAGATAACAACTCAACTGAAATTAGTGCGATCTTCTAAGGTAATAATGGTGTTCAATGCATCAAAGACCAAGGACACTACTACGAAGGTACATATCCTAGATGCGAAAATGCTTGAAGGTTAAGGGCTCAACGTTTTCCAGTCGACCACGCAAGGCGTTCCTACAATCAGCAAGAAGCTAGTGGTTTGGATTACGAATCCTACCAAATATCAAATCTCACACTTAGTCTTTCAAATTAACAAACTACTTTGATTGAGCGTGATTCAAGTACATCCAACAACCATGAAGATAACTCAAGAAACTTGCAACAAAACACCATAACTTCAATATTTTATTGATTTCCAAGTCATCATATACAACAATTGCTTGAACTTCTCTCTTCAAGACTCAATCTTGCTACAAAATAAAAATTGCTTACAATTCTAATCTCTCAACTCTATTCTCTATTTTCTATTGACTATTCTATTATTACAAATGAAATGAAAAATGGGGGTATAAATAGCATCCCCAATTACAATGAAAGGTCCAGATTGAAAGTAAATCAACGGACAAGATCATGACACCTAAACCCTAATTAGGGTTTGTTACAAATGACCTCCTTTTTACTGAACAATATTAAATGCATAGCCAAATATTAAATTTGGCACAAAAATCTAGGAGGTATCAGCCAATGAGAAATAAGATGTCATGTCATCTGTAACAACCTTTCATCTAGAATCTTATTCCCTTTCCAATTCTCTTTCTTAGCATATGCAATGAATTTTGTCACAATTCCTTCGATTTCTGTGCTTGGAATCTCGGGAAGATTCTTGATACTCTCTTCTAAGTGGATAACCTGATCAAATGCATCTAGAAGAGTTGTGTCCCAAGTGGGTTCAAGTTCCTTAGTTCTATCAATTAGGAGCATGGTGGCATACATCTGATCATACTGCTCATCTGTAACATCTGCGTCCTTGCGAAAGATGATCTTGATTCTATCTTCAAATTCTTGTAAATCCACATCTGTCTCGATCTCGATCCTTCTGCCAAGAATGGTACGAAGTACCTCAAATACTCTGTCCTGGATCGGATTGATCACCTCCTCAACTTGACCACATCTAATACTGATGTCCTCAAAGAGAACACTCTTTATATGGAGTAAGGTTGACCACTGAAACAAACTGTGAGAATCGCCTTCCAAGATCTTCTCTTGTGCTAAAATTCTTCTGGATGTATGTCTTATAACTTTCAAGACAGGAATGACAACGTCCTTGGTATGGGCAAATGCAGCTACTGTTGCCATCAGTCTGTGGATTATCTCAAGGACTTGGATAGCCTGATGGGTGATCGTCGACATCCTTGTAATAAACTCAATGGCCACCGTGTGAGATCTATCCATCCAATTACATGTACGCTGGACCATATTCCTGAATCTTTCTGCTTCATTGATTGATTGAAGGGGCAATGCCTGCAATGGTGATCTAACTGGATCCTGACGTCCCAAAGGTTCATTGATGTGACTGAAATATGTTCTCCATGCACCGACCTCTTTCTCAAGCTTTCTATTCTTTTCTACTTCTTCTCTGAACTTATCCTTCAATGCCTCAAATGTGTCGGTGGCATCATCTAAAGTCTGCTCTGCTGTGGATGGTCCTAACTCAATAGTCTGTATATGATAGTCCTCTGCTAGGATCTCACCCTCATATTTGTCTGCTGCCGGTGTAGCTATCTGCAGTTTTCTAGATCCAGTCTCATCTCGAATCATCTTGGACATCTTTGTAGCCTTCTTCTTCTCTGTTGTCATATGTGAACGTCCAACAAGGCTCTCTAGATCGATTGCACTATCCTCGTCCTCAATTACGATCACCTTAGTCAATCTTTCCTTCAACCAATCTGGGATATTTGATCTTGTCTCTTGAACTTGAATTTCTTTGTGTACTACTTCTTCTTGTCTGGGAGGAGATGTTACTTCATTATCATTATCTAAATCATAGTCTTGGAGAGATCCATCGGATGAAACATGCTGTGCCTGTTCTTCCTCCTGTCTGTCATTCTGTACCATCGATTCCATGGATTCTTCCACTCGAACTGTTCTATCTTCTGGCCTGGAAGAAGTACCTGGTGTTTGATCTTTGTTAGCACCTTGCTTTTTCTTGGAAGGCTCTTTCTTTTCTGATCTTTCCTTTCTCTTTGAACCTCTCGAATGGAGATTGCCCTCACTGGCACATCGAAGGTTACCTTCACCTGAATTCCTAGGATTAGGATTGCCTTCACTAACACTGGCTCCTCCTTCGGCTGGCTTTTCTTCCAAAGTAAAAGACATGGCTATGCCTTGTTCTCTCAACTTCTGATGTTGAATGTCTACCCATCTGCGAGTACAAGACAAGACTGGTGCCATCAATTCATCTAAATCCACGACTTCGGGCTCATTCCAATTCAAACTTATTGTTTTGCTTTCTCTATCATATGAAGATTGGATGTGCCTGCCGTTGTCCTGAGCTTGGTCGGCCACTCTGTAAATCTTACATTTCCTGATGAAATCCAAAGGCAATCTAGAATGTATCTTACGTTTCACTTCGAGATCATCTAGGAGATTCATCATAAAATCTTCAATCTGGTACTCATGTCTAAATCTTCTACCGACTGTCTCCTCTAAATGTCCATGAGGATCAAAACTATTCCTCCAAGCAAAAGATGAAAAAGGATACAAGGCTAACTCCCTCTCTGCGTCATCCATGGCTGAGACATTGGGACATACCTCAACTGAATTACCCAAAATAATAGGTACCTGAACTCCATTTTGATGTCTGTGTCTGAATGCCTTCACATATGCTGCCAACTGCCTTGTTACTTCAAGTAACACAATCCTGTCTGTCGGGTATCTCGGCAACATGTATGGAGGTAAAGGACATCCATACACTCTAATGTAAGTGAACTTGGGAAACTGAATGAACCAAGCACCGTACCTCTTGATTAACTCCTGGGCATCTTGAGATAGTCTGTTGTGAATCCCTCCTTGCAACGTCCTTGTGATGTTCATCGTGAAAGTATCATTGATTAACTTGTAGTTCTTCCCTGGTGGATGATGCAAGTAGGTATAGGATTTGCAAACTCTGACCTCGCCGGGTCCTCTTCCAATCACTCCTCTGTGAGGTAGTCCTGCGTACTCAACGCTCCTGATTAAGGTATAGATGACATATGAACTCATGTGGAAGGACTTAGTAGCCCTGAGTCTTCTCAACTGTACGTCTAAGCAATGGCTAATTATCCTAGCCCAATGTATTGTACCCTTCCCTTGAACAATCACCTGGATGAAATAAAACATCCATTTCTCAAAATAGAAGGCATGAGGTGCTCCTGTAACTCTGTTGAGCATGGTAATCAAATCTCTGTACTCCTCTTGGAAATCAATCCGGTGTGGTGTGTTCGGTACTTTGCTCAGACGGGGACGACTCTTGAGTAGCCAGTTCTTGTTGATTATGCTTAGACAAGCATCTGGATCATCATCGTATACTGACCTGGCTCCTTCAATGCTCTTGTATATCATGTCCCTGTGCTCTGGAAGATGAAAGGCTTCACTTATGGCCTCCTCTGAAAGGTACGCCAAAATGTTTCCCTCATTGGACACAATTGTCCTGGACTGTGGATTGTAATGACGGGCACACTCGATCATCAACTCGTGACACTGAATGGCTGGAGGAAAACCGGCCGCCTTAATGATGCCACTTTCTATTATTCTCCGGGCGACAGGTGATGGCTTGCCGATGTAAGGGACCTCTCGGAACTTCTTCGTGCTAAAGTTCCCCAAGTTTGTATCTCCAATGTTGCTCCACTTGGACACGATCTTGGTCTCCACTTCCTCGGTCTTCTGATCTTCTTTCATGAGGGCCGAGCGACTGGTGGATGCTCCCGCCTTTGGGGTTGCCATACCTACACAACATTTCACTATAAGAAATAGATTTTGCAATAAATAACGTAGATAAGAGAGATAGATTTTAGGAAACCTCATGATAAGTCCCTAGAGTTATCATTTCCTAAAATACAACGATTGAGCTAAGAGATTTAAAATCAAAATTTGAAATATGACGATGAGTGAATAAAACAATAAAAATTAAATCGCCATACCTCTATAAAGAGCTAACTCTAGAATGCAAAACAAAATTTGCCTAGGCAAAATTGAGGTATAAAGATAATCTTCAATATGATCCCCTCAAATTTGATTTCGCCACCTCTGGAGAGAATGTGATCTTCAATTTCGCACAAATAAATCACCAAGTCTTTAGTAAATTCGCCTTAGGCGTGGTCTTGGATGGATCTCCAAATTCGCTCTTGGTGTGGTCTTCAAATTCGCACTTCTTGTGATCTTCAATGCAATTCGCACCTCTTTAAACACACCTCGCACGATCTTGGGAATGTCTACGCCACCTTTGGTTTGAAGTCGCACCACCTTTGGAATGTCTAAGCGCGCCACCCTTGGTCTTCAATGCAATTCGCACTATATTCGCCTCTTGTTAACTCGCATAAAGGAAGGTAAAATAATGATGTAGAAAATGATAATTCCACCCCCCTTATATAGCGCTTGCATCCTTTACCCCTTAGGCCGACTTAATAAAAATAAAACCTTTTTTAAATGATTTGCAATGAAATGACAAGGCCGACCCCCCAGATATGAGCGCTCAAATCGATTTTTTTTTTAATTAATTAATTAACTATTAATGCCTTGCGTTTTTAAATTGCAAATTTCGGTTTTTAAATAAGGCAAAAAATAATTAATAAGTGTTAACGCCATATTAAATGCCAATAAAAATGGATTTTCAATTTTTTAAATTGATTTAGCATTTAAAGAAAATTCAAATTGTTTTAATTTGGCGCCAAAAAATATGTAAATAGAGGGACGTACCTCATCGCTCTGGTCCCTTGGAGAGGGACAGGAGCGATTCATTATTTTGTCTTGGTTTTGCATTTTTTCACGATCAACTTCTTCATCTCTGCATTAAAAATTGATCATCTTGATAAGTTCTTCGCATTTGATCCTCTTGCATGTGTGTTTAAGTGCCTTTTGAGTGTACATCGCCCTGGTCCTTGTCCAAAGGACAGGAGCGATCTTCTTGTTTCTATGTCCATCTTGCATCTTTTAACTTCGATCTTTTATTGTGGGCGAATAACATCCTTTGTTCGTGTCTTTTGCGCTTATTCCATTTGCTCGCATGAAGTTTTGAGCGTATTGAAGGGATCATCGCCCTTGTCCCTTGGAGAGGGACAGGAGCGATCCATGTCCTTTCCTTGACCTTGTCAACTTTGTACTTCGATCTTCATTGTAATGTCCTTCAAACGTCGTCCTTCACCTTACCTATCCTTGCTTCGCTTTGATCTTGAAGGAACGTGCGTGCTTTTGATGATATCGCCTTGGTCCTTGTCCAAAGGACAGGAGCGATGTGAGGCTTTTACATTATTTGGTGATGTTTGGACGTTCAAAACCCTTGCGAATTATCTTCAAACGATGCCTTGGACCATATGCTATCTTAGGACGTCTTGACTTAGCTTGAACTTGAAACAAACAAGGAATCCAAAGCAAATCGCCCTGGTCCCTTGGAGAGGGACAGGAGCGATATGGTTCCTAGATCCATTTTGGTGATTATTTAACGTTCAAAACTCTTGTTTATCATCTTGTTGTCGTACCATGGACCCTTTAAAACATTGCAATGTCTTGTCCTTACGTAAATTTTGCATGAAATGGCCAATGCATCTAACATCGCCCTGGTCCCTTCCTGAGGGACAGGAGCGATCTATGTTATAGGGTGTCAATTTCTTCATTTTAACGTCCTTTAAGTGTTTACGCATGATGAAAGCGCCTTGAAATGTCCTCGCCACCTTTTGTCCTGGCTTGGATCGGCCTTGAACCTTGGAGGGACGACCTTGAACTTGAGAGGGACGTATCTTCACCATTGTATCGCCCTGGTCCCTTGGAGAGGGACAGGAGCGATTTTTTCCTTGTGGCTTTCATCTTACTTTGCCATGCTCTAAGTTTATATTCAACGGATTCGTCCTTCTTTACTCGATCCGTCCATGCCTTGACATTGTTTGGAATTTTGCAAAAAGAGGTAATTATATCAAAAATCGCTCTGGTCCCTTCCTGAGGGACAGGAGCGAACTAGGCATTTAGCATTGGTATGGACGTCCCAAAAATCTTCAATTTATATTCAATGCATTCATCTCATGTTCTCCTTCGTTTTTGAACGTAAACTTGCCTTGACCCTTGTCTGGATTTTGCAAAATGGAGGAAATCGCTCTGGTCCCTGGGAGAGGGACGAGAGCTACAAGGTACCTCGCCCTGGTCCCTTGGAGAGGGACAGGAGCGATTTAGTCAATATAGGTCATTTTCCTTCATTTTTTGCATCTCAAATTATATTCATTTGGCAAAGTATCTTCCTTCGGACGTCCTCCAATTGCTAAGTCATCAAAATCTTGCACGGACATGGCGAAATTTGAATTGTAGCTCCGGTCCTTCATAGAGGGACAGGAGCGATTTTCTTCCTGGAGGCCTTTCTGTGCTCATGAAAATCTTCAATTTATATTCAATGGAAAGATCTTGTCGTTCTCCATCACTTCAAACGTAAAATTTGTCTGGACTCTGCAAGGACAATGAGATATTTGGAAATGAGCTCCCGTCCTTCACTGAGGGACAGGAGCGATTTTGCTCCTACAGGCCAAAATAACAAGATTTTTCACATTTTAACACTTCACGAGGCGAAAACAAATCAATTCCAATGCCCAGGATCAAACTTCAAAAAAGTCAAAATTTGGTCAAAATATTCAATCAGACAAAAATTCACATTGACGGTCATCATTTAGACAAATTTAAGCTCTGCATGAACATTCCAATTGAAAATTAGACCATTTTGGCGAATTCATTGCATTCAAAATTTGCATTCTAGAAAAGAAGCTCAAAAGGCTCTCAAAAGTGACTGGATTTTGGCTTGAAAAGGCAAAATTTAAAACCCTAAGGCTTGGCCCTAAATCCAGACAATTAACTAACTAACAAAACCCTAAAAACGAAAGCGAAAACGAACAAAAAAACAAGCAAAAAGAAGGGGTCCCCATTTGCGATGGGGCGATGTGTGAAATGGTCACAACAGGGACATGGAAAGCCTGAGGGAGAGATTGTATGTCTTAAACAAGCTGGATGAGAAAAGAATGATGGCCTAGTGGGCTACGGAGGCAGCCCAACAAAGGAGGAAGTTGTGGCACGACAAGCACTTGAAACGAATGAGGTTTGGTCCAGGACAACAGGTACTGAAATATAATGGGCATAATGAGATTAAACCAGGCAAATTCAAGGTATGATGGTTAGGACCTGTTGTGACGTTTTCACACATCGCCCCATTGCAAATGGGGACCCATGTTGTTTTTTTGCTCGTTTTGCTCGTTTTCGCTTTGCTTTTTTAGGGTTTTGTTAGTTTGTTAGTTGTCTGGATTTAGGGTCAAGCCTTAGGGTTCTAATTACCGTCTTTTCGGACCAAAATCCAGTCAGTTTTGGGAGCTTTTTGATTTTCCCTTTTCTAGAATGCAAATTTTGAATGCAATGAATTCGCCAGAATGGTCTAATTTTCAATTGGAATGTTGACGCAGAGTCTAAATTTGTCTAAGTGTTGACCGTCAATATGAATTTTTGTCTGATTGAATATTTTGACCAAATTTTGACTTTTTTGAATTTTGATCCTGGGCATTGGAATTGATTTGTTTTCGCCTCGTGAAGTGTTAAAATGTGAAAAATCTTGTTATTTTGGCCTGTAGGAGCAAAATCGCTCCTGTCCCTCAGTGAAGGACGGGAGCTCGTTTTCAAATATCTTACTATTCTTGCAGGGTCAAGATGAATTACGAATTGGAAGTGATGGAGAAAGGCGAGATCTTTCCATTGAATATAAATTGAAGATTTTCATGAGCACAGAAATGCCTCCAGGAGGAAAATCGCTCCTGTCCCTCAGTGAAGGACCGGAGCTACAATTCAAATTTCGTCTTGTCCTTGCAAGATTTTGAAAGTTTAATGATTTGAGGACGTCCGAAGGAGGATACTTTGCCAAATGAATATAATTTGATATGCAAAAACGAAGGAGAATGACCTATATTGACCATATCGCTCCTGTCCCTCTCCAAGGGACCAGGGCGAGGTACCTTGTAGCTCTCGTCCCTCTCCCAGGGACCAGAGCGATTTCCTTCATTTTGCAAAATCCAGACAAAGGTCAAGGCAAGTTTACGTTCAAAAACAAGGAAAAACATGAGATAAATGCGTTGAATATAAATTGAAGATTTTTGGGACGTCCATAACAGTGCTAATTGCCTAAATCGCTCCTGTCCCTCAATGAAGGACCGGAGCTACAAATCCAATTTTGCTTTGTCCTTGCAAGATTTTAACGTCTTGACGATGTGAGAAGGTCCAAAGAGGTACATTTTATCAAATGAATATAACTTGAAGTGCTGTCGGGGAGATCAACAGGGTAGCAAGTCTGGCTTGAGTGAGGTCCTGATCCTGAAATTTGGCTAAGTCTGGAATGTCCTGATCCTGGAATTTGACTAAGTCTGGAAACTGAAAAAACCTCCAAAAACTAGATTTTGCAATATAACTCCTGGAGGTCTGAAACCACTCTCAAACATCCTGAAAGTATATATGGAATATAACTTACACTTATACTTAAATGTTATATTCCATTAAAATTGACCTGATCGAGAGTGCGAAAAGTCAAATTTCGCTCGTGTCCTTCTCCAAGGGTCCAGAGCGAAATGCGCTCGTGTCCCTCTCCAAGGGACCAAGGCGAATCGCTCGTGTCCCTCACCAAGGGACCAGAGCGAAAATGCTTAGTTGAGCCATTCCTGACCTTGTTTGGACGAATCGAGACATCAAAGGCATGGTGAAGGACGAAATGAGCATGATAGAACATCCAGACTTGATCAAAAACAATGAAATGATGAAGTTTTGCCTACAGGGTCAAATTCGCTCCTGTCCCTCACTGAAGGACCAGAGCGAAGTTCTTCATAAGGTACGATCTGGGCAAAGATCAAGCAAATTTTATGTTCGAAGGCAAGAAAGGAGGTCAATCGAACCCGTTGAAGACAAATTGAAGATTATCAAACGTCAACAAAGGACCAAAATGCTTAAGTTCGCTCCTGTCCCTCAGGAAGGGACCAGAGCGATTTTTGTTGTAGATGATTTTCTCGCCAAATTTCAACCGATCTCAAGGCATGAATGAATGAAAGGAGGCATTGCGAATCCGTTGAATATAATTTTCGAAGGTGATGAAGTGAAATGAGGCCCACAAGAGAAAAATCGCTCCTGTCCCTCAGTCAGGGACCAGGGCGATGAGGTACGTATCTTCCCACTTTTTCATTTTTGGGCGCTAAACAAACATTTTTTAAATTTATTTAAATGCTAGAAAAAAATCGATATTTAATTAAAAGCATTTAAATAGCGCATGGTATGTATTTATTAATTATTTTTTGCCTTTGTAAAAAATCGAAATTTATTAATTAAAAATAAAGGCATTTAATAATTAATTATTAATTTAATAAAAATCAAAAGGGAGCGCTTGGGTTTATTTTGTCAAGGTCGGCCTTTATTATTTATTTAAAAATCGTTTTAATTGCTATATTTTGCAAAAGTCGGCCTAAGGTCAATATGAAGGTGAGCGCCTATAAAGGAAGGTGTTTATTTCATTTTCACATCATCATTTATCATCTCTCATATGCAACTTGGAGAAGGCAAAAGAGGAGCGAATTTCATACAAAGGAAGGGCGAAATTATCATTCAAGAAGAGGAGCGAATTCAATCAAAGGTGGTGCGAAACATCTATCCAAAGGAGAGGCGAACTTGAAGTTTCAAGTTAGGCGAACTTGCCAAGGACATTGAAGAACACATCAAAGACTTGAAGGGTGGCGAAGTTGATAAGAGGAACGTTCTTTTGAAGATCACATCAAGACTATCGAATTTCAAATTTTGCCTAGGCGAATTCCTTTATTTTGCATTCTAGAGTTAAGCTCTCAAAGAGGTATGACGATATGGATTTATTGTCTTGATTTTGAATTGTTCATCGTCATTTCCTTAATTTTGGATTTTGAAATTTTGTTTTTCCTTAGCTCAGTCTTTTTTAGGAAATGATTAATAAAGGACTTATCATTAAGTTTCCTAAAATTTGCTCTCTAATTTATGTTATGTATTGCTAAATCATGTTACTAATTTTGAAATGTTGTGTAGGCGTCAAATGGAGGTCTCTTCAAGGAAAATCAAGCCGGATCAAGGACGGTCTTCGCCAGGACGATCAAGCCAAGACAAGGGCGACCTCTTCCAATCCAGCGTTCCAAGGCGAGGTACATCATCCTGCACATCAAGGACAAAAGGAGTTAGAACAAGAGTTAATTAAAGATAGCCTCTCAACGACATCAAATTGAATATCTAGCAAGCTTCAAGTGTCAGATGAGGTGGCATCCCAGTCATCACTCCTCCAGTCAGTGAAGTCCACCTCAGCATGTCCAGATTCAATGTACTTAACTCATGGAAGGTGGCACAAACTCCGATGTACCTACCCCGGCTATCCATTGGTCGATTTTTCTAAAAGGGACATGTGTCCAAGCAATACAATTTTATCATTGGTCAAGCATTAAATGTTATGTAATGGTTGTAACAAACCCTAATTAGGGTTTTCATTGTAAAATCTTGGCCATTGATCTTGAATTGATCTAAGCCATCAAATTGTATTGTGGGCACTATATAAGCCCAGGCATTTCATTTTGTAAAAAAAAATTTTAGATGATTAGAGAGAGTTGTAAATAGTTGGAAGAGTTAGAATATAGTTGATAGAATAGCAATTAGAGTAGAATAGGAGGATAAGGCAAGAAATTGTTGCCATTGATTGTAAACAAACTCCATTTTCATTGAAGTAATGGTGAAATATGTCGTTTTTCTTGCAATTTGCATGGTTTCTTGTTGAGTCTTCAATCTTAGATGGTAGATGATTAGATGAATGGAGGAAATGTGATTGATTGATGGTGGAATTCGTACATCCATACTACTAGCAGTTTGTTGATTGCAGATTTGCCTTGTGTAGTCAACTGGAATCATTCAGCCTAAGCTCAATTTCAATTTGTTGCCTCTTCATTGATATGCATCAACTTGGATGGTATCTATGCCTGCGGTGATAATTTGAACATCATAAAGCTCCCCTTAGAAGATCGCACTAGTCTTGTGTAGATGTTCCATTGATGTCAAAACAAGACCTAGTTAGAGTTTCATCAAAAATCAATCATTGCTCCTACATTCTTAGTATTAGGATTAGATCCTCTCTTCGCCCTTATCCTTTTTCCATTTTTTTTAATCTAAGTTAGTAAGAGCCTGTGTCCAGCAAAGCAGATCGGAAGTTCAATGTAAGTCCCCTTGTGATTCCAGCAAATCACATCATACCACTGGAGCTTGTCCACACGTGGAGACCCCACTAAAAGAACCTTGGAGTCTACCTAACTGATCCTTTACGCGAATCTTCAGCAGTTAGAGACTATTTTCTCAAGAGAGGATAAGATGCCTTTAGGTATTTTATTCTGTGTATGATTGTGTACAAAATACACGTCAACAGGACCATATAAAGTCCTCGAGGTGGCAGAGAAGTTGTGGACATTGGATGGACGGGAGGTTGCAGGCAGCACCAATTGGTCGAAATTAAAACTGTATCACAAGCAGAGGCGATCGACCGACCTCGAATCCTCCTTAAGAAATAATAATTAAAAAAAAAAAATTGAAAAAAAAAAAAATGAAAAAAGCATCGTACGGTGGAACGTGTCGGTGGCACCACGGGCCCACCGTGCGGTGGAGCCCCTCGTGCCCACCGTGCGGTGGAGCCCGTGTGCTCCCGCGTGGTGGCACATCGTGTCCATCGTGTGGTGGATCTCGTGTGGTGGCACGACGTGTCTACCGTGCGGTGGAGCCCGCGTGCTCTTGCGCGGTGGCACGACGTGCTCTCGTGCAGTGGAGCCATGTGCTCACCGTAGGGTGGAGCCCGTGCTCCCACCATAGGGGGATTTATATACCTCGCAGAAACAATTAAATCAAAGGGAAAAAAAAATTCGAGGGGCAGTTGGAGGAGAAGCTCCCAGAGGGAAATAGGCACGTGAAGCTCATTATTCTAAGCCTACTTTTTATTAAAGAGGGCACAAAAGACAGGCAAAATTATTTAATGGACGCCAGCGGCGGGAAAAATTGGCAAAAGCAGTTACGGCAGTTACCTGCTACAGTGTCGTCAACCTTTGGGAATACGAAGGCTGTTCGGATTTTGCCTTCGGGTGTGAAGGTCAGGGGTGGCATGGCGGACAACAGCAAAAGTAAAGGGAAAAAGGGTCAACCTAAAGTGCAGCAGCAGATGGCAGCAAAGAATGATGTGACAATGGACACCATTACCTTCGAGGGTTTGACTGGAACAGATTGCAGGAAATGGTGGAACGAGACCCCACATGATGACCCCATGAAGACGCAACTGCGACAGGCACAGATACAGTGAGCCATTGTAATATCCTAGTAATTTTTTTTTTTGTTTTAGGCCAATAGCAATTCATCCACAACAAATAACCCGTTAAGTTTAGAGAAATAATCCAAACTACTGAAAGGGAACCCTTCCACCTTTTGTTCACCGAGAGCCCAGTCTGGAAGGGTGAGAGCATACGGTGTTCCGAGGATCGTTAGCAACAATAACCAAACTGAAATTACAATGCCTGGGCGGCAAGCCAGCCCCTTCTGCTTATCCAGTAGGATAGAAACCAAACTCTTGGCGGTAAACCAACCAAGGGAAAAAATGACAATAAACTGAGATTCAATCACTCTACCGCATATTTCAGCGGGAGGACAATTGCATTAACTTATCACTCGACCACTTATTCAGTGGGAGGACTGAAAATTACAAATTTGCTAAATACCAGGCAGCAAGCCAGCCTCTTCCACTTATTCAGTGGGATGAGAGTTACAAAGATAGAACTGGTTAGTAGTACTACTACCTAACCTTGCAATAATAGAGATGAAAGAAGGAGAGTAATGCAGATTTCTACAATAAGGATATAAATTTCTGTTACAACCAATCTGCAGGCTGAAAGTACAAACCAGCAGCCTATAGAAACACCAAAATACTCATAACTCCCTCATTTTACATCCAAATCAACTCAAACCAGTCCCAAACCCATCGTACATCATGAGCAATGACAACCAATCAAAACCACACCCCAAACAAACCCTTATTTATTTTGCACGCATCCCAATGCAACACAGAAAACCCATGCCTAGCCTAAGAATTTCGATTTGGCATAATAAATTCAAAACTCAAACAAACGTGCTATAAACTTACAAAGTTTATCGCCAGTGCTAGGAAGAAGATAGAGCTGATACCCATAACCGTCAGTCGCTTCAGCAGAGAGGTGTGATCGAAAATATGCTTCAGCCACAGGCAAAACCAGCGAGTCTCCAGAATCACTTCAACACCAAAAATGTCTATGGTAAACTCTGAGAATGTAGGAGAATACAATGCACAGCTAGGTACTGTATTTCAGGTACGAAACTAGGTAGCACTAGGGAGACGCACTCCGAAGCCTCAAGTTATGTTGCCAAACCGACAGCATAACATTACAAATTTTCAAGATCCCCAAAAAGAGAGCCCAAGGCTCTTATTTATAACTTCTTGCTCCACCAAATTCAAATGCAAATGCACACAAATTCGCCCAAATTACATGTCCTCCAATGCACCCAACACATTTGAATTTAATTAAACATGTCCCTTCAAAATGGCGTCCTCTTATTTCCAACTCCCTAGGCAAAGTTCGAACTTTTGCTAGGTGAACAACTTGCAATATTAAAACAATATGAACATGACATGTTTAATCATTCACAGCGCCGCCTGACTAAGGGAAATAATGATATTAGTAGCATATATTTATCCTTTTCCCTAAGTCACCCAAAACACGATTAATCAGTAATGAAATAATTAAATATCAAACCTTAGGATAAGGAATTAATATTTAATTAAATAACTTATAACTCCAATACTGATTAATACCAAAATCAAGGATGAAGCTGTGCGATGAAGACCACTGAATTGTGTTGAGTTAGAACCCTGTTCGAGACTGCTAAAAATAGAAATGCTCAACACAACCACTTACTAAAAATAGTAAGTCAAGAAATACTGCTCTGAAAAACATAATCTTCGCACCTAGAGAAAGAGCTTGGAAAGCTCAGTAGAACTGCATCAACCAAACAGCCAACCCTAACTTACTAAAAATAGTAAGTTCTGACTTCACCAAAGAAACAAATGCATGTTATGCCACCCTGGAGTTCATGGAAAACCCAGAAGGAAACCATAAGCAGAACTGAAGAATTCCCTCCTAACAAAACCTAGAAAGCTCATGCAGAACTCCACAATAGTTGGAAACCCTAATTCTCCTTTCCAATTAGCCTACAGGTCTTCGGAATAGGTCAATGGACCATTGAATGCACATCACTGAGAAGGGGACATTACAGCCATCCAGATGCCCATTTTTTGTATTAAGGACTTTGAGGTGGTGTTGCGGGCCATGATTGGGGCCTATGACCCACACAGGCGGCAGTCTGTATTTGTTTACGAGCACCGACAGATTATAGTGTCCTTCGCCTCGACAGAATTTACAAGAGTTTTTGGTATTCCAGGGGTGCAAGGAAAGAAAGTGGACAAGGCGCAAAAAATATCCCCGGATCTAAAAGATAAACTTCTCAAGCTCATGTGTCACGACGACATCACACAAACGAAACTTGATAGTCTCCAACATGCAAGCAAAGGAAGATGTCTGAAGAAGTCGTTCCTGAGAGAGGGGATCTGGTGGTGCCTTGTGGATGTATTGAAGAGCCACCTGATTAGAGCGAGTAGGGCCTCAGATATTGCTATGGCATAGGTACTGCTGCTGAATGGAATCCATAATGGCATAGTATATGATTGGGCATCAGTACTAGCAGATAGGATGGAGGAATTCATGACCCTCCAACACAGGACCTTCTACATGCCCTACCACGCGATTGGACTCTTCCTGGATGCGGTACGCCTTCAGGGCTCACTGGACGCACAACACTTGGCACCACACGGCCGCGTACACCCTGGGCAGCCCCCTATATTTTATTGGATTCACTTGGATACCATGGCACCGAGCGGAGATACACACTTAGCCAAGAAATGGAAGCTGCAAGTGGTGGTGTCGGAGGCGGAGACAGAGTCGGAGTCCATGTCTAGTGACCCGAGTGAGGAGGCAGAAGACTCGAGCGACACATCAGAGGCCACCGGGGGTAGTTTCAGATTGGTGGGTAGAGACACACAGCAGGTGGAGGAGGAGACGAGGACAACATCTTCTACAGTAGCACAGACAGCCACACTTCCACCTCTCTCAGTTGTGCCAGCAGCAGCCACACGACCCTTGGGTGAGCTACCCGAGCAGACGGCTCTTTCTAGAGCGGCATTATTGGTAGTGCCGATTCTTGGTTCTGAGCCGAGCAGGATACTTGTTATTATGGTTCGCCCACAGGTAGTCGCGATAGTGGTAGCCTTACCAGAGCATCATGTGGTCGACGACAAGAGTCTCACAGCAGTAGTAGAGGTTGGGGAAAGTAGTGGGAAGGTAGATAGGGAGGCCATACGAGCATAGCAACTTGGAGGGAGTGGTACGCCTTCCCAGATGGACATGAGTGTGTGGCTGAGTCGGTACAAAATGACACCACTAGCACCAGTGGGAGTAGCGGTCCTCTCCCCACGGCGAGAGCCGAGACCGCACGAGATTGTGGACCTGGTTGGAGACAGTCCACCAGAGACAGCACGGATTGTGCAAAGTGACCACTCACCCATTCATGAGTTCGTGCTGAGTCCCAGACTGGAGGAGGAGTTGATTCCCAGCCCCCAGCATGACGAGCCATTCTAGAGTCCTCACAGAGATGGTGTCCTAGAATCTCCAAGAGTGGAGGGCGATAGGGAATTGGAGCAGTTCCTTGCTTATATGGCTGCGGAAGCCCGACGGATGGTATCCTCTGCACGGTCTTAGGGAGATGCTCGGACAGAGGAGTTGGAGCAGCTACTCGGGTTTATGAGGGGAAGGTGCACAACACACTTCGTGCAATGTTTTGAGTTTGGTGGATGGCCTGCTATGGAGACCTTACAGATGTTGGAGGATTGGGCCCTCTGGGAACAGATTGGCGAGACCAGTAGATAGTCCTTATTGCGGCGGATAGAGCAGGTTTTCCGAGAGACCTACTATGAGTTGCAGAGGACGCAGTTTTATTGTTGAGAGTACCGAGACCCAGTGCTAGGAGACTTTGTTGGCACGAGACGAGTTGGCTGCTCGACTCTAGCAGATGGAGGAGTCGCACAGAGAGCAGTTGGCTCGGGAGAAGGCCTCATGGGAGGCAGAGCGCGCTACCTTGGACTCAGTGTTAGCCGAGGAGAGGTCAGTGAAGTGTGCCTTGGAGGTAGAGTTGGCGGACGCTCGCAAGGACAGGGCTATGTTGGAGAGTCGCCTGGGTAGTGCCTTGGAGATGGTAGAGTAGAAAGATAAAGAGGTCTTGGAGGCGGCAATGATGATGAAGATAGCGATGGAACACTAGATGGTTGCGGAGCGGGACCTCAAGCTTCGGACGGAGCAGGTCTATGAGCTACGAGATCGCTTGACAGCCGCACCTCGCACATCGATACCCTCTTCATCAGGGACGCCCTCTGCACCCCCTTAGTTTTTGATTTTTGGGTTCTGTTGTAACAATGTATTCCCCATTTTATTTGTAAGTCGTCCGGAGACGGCCTTGTTTTTTTGGGGGGATGATGTTAGCGGTAATATTGTACGGAAATAAAACAGTGGTTAATTAAGTAGTACTTGTCTTTGTTAGTATGGTAACCGAGGGATGGTAGTTACAGGTGCGATGGTTGTCCCTCTCACCCTCGGTTTCCTTATATACCATGGAAGGTCATTTGTAAAGACATGCATGATTATGAATGGAATAGTATCTCTTATATTTGCTTGATCTTATCTGGTATCTATGGCATTATTGTTTTGCATTGAGTATTCTATTTGTATGTTTTAAACTATTCACCCAGAGGATAAACATACATTTTATTAAAATGGTGTGATAATATATATATTAATAATAGACATTACATTATTTACATTAACAATGCTGAATGATATTAAAACATTTATTATACTTGTTGACCAATTTCCCCAAAGACCCGATAACCTTTCTTAAGCGGTGGTTTGAAAAGGATGGGCCTCCACATCGGTTTATGGAGGGACCCGTCAGATAAGAGGGTAGTGACTCTTCAAAGAGGGGCACTACTGAATAGAATGATCGTGGCTCTCCACCACGATGGGGGTAGGATAAATACCTCCCCCCGTACCAATTTGAAGAGGAGGAAAGAAAGGAATCTTCAAGGCTGCCAGCAGGGATAAGAGATAGGGGCCAGGAGTGACAGGTATGTAGCAGACTAACCTCTGATTTAATATTAAAATATAACAGTAAGCAAATTAAAATTGTATTAAAATCTTATTTGTATATTATTAAATATAACTGCTGTGTATAATCTTAATCAAATAGAGGGCATCAATATGATATTAATCTGAGAGGCAAATTATATGTAATTATTTAAACAGCATTAAAATCACAATTCTGTCAGACATAACATAGATATATCTGCATATAAATTCAAGCATGTATAATATAGTTAAATTCAGTTTTCTTAAATTAATCCATTCACATAAAAATATGTGGAACAACAAATTGATTAATAGGATACTGACAGTAAATAATACTGATACAAAGTAATACTCATAAAACGTTAATGGTAATTGTTAGTAGCCTAAGTGGTTCAGGTGGTAGCATAGGGAACATCAATATACAATGTACAATACCAAAGCATCACAATTCATTAACATGGAACCAATAACGCACAACACAGTATACCC
Source organism: Cryptomeria japonica (assembly GCF_030272615.1). Classification (NCBI taxonomy): domain Eukaryota; kingdom Viridiplantae; phylum Streptophyta; class Pinopsida; order Cupressales; family Cupressaceae; genus Cryptomeria; species Cryptomeria japonica. The sequence goes on from NC_081406.1 coordinate 429,409,680, forward strand.
GAATAGATTTGTGTAACACAGGTGTATATCATATTCCTCTCCAAATCCCATGTCCCCACAATGTGCTACAAGTTTACAATATAAAGAGTTCGCGGTTGGTTAGGCCACCAACCGTCCGGCAACTAACTACCCGCAGAAACAACTTAATACTATTATTTTCTATTAAAGCATTAAAAAGCCTTATTTACTAATTAACTGGCTTACATCATCCCCCCCCCAAAAAAACTTGTTCGTCTTCCAGACGAACACTACAGCAATTGAACAAGAAATATCTACTTAGAGGGACAAGAGGACGTCCTTGTTCCTGTAGTGGTCCGTTCTCGGAGTATCTTCAGGTCCCTCTCAGCAAGAAGTTGCTTCTCTCGAGTGGCTTTCAGAAGCCTGAGTGCATCCATTCGGTCCTTCTTAGAGGCAGCCAACTTCCGTTCTGTTTCACGTCACGTGGTTCTCTCTTGAACCATTTCTTGCTCCATAGCCTGGATCGTTTCTTTCAGCTCACTCTCTCGCTGAAGGGCTAAGGTATGGACTCCTTCCATTCTGTTTGCTTCCCAGGTCATCCTTTGGAGCTGTAAGAATGTAGCCCGGAAGGTCTGTTCTATGGAAGTGAGAGCTCTCATTACTTTCTGATTACCTCCTGTATGTTCACTAAGGATCCGTGGTATTCCCCATTCTGCTATTATCTCTGGAATTCCCATGTCGGGCCAACCTTGGTTCCTAATTTTCTCTGAGAACTCCCTCTCGTAGCCTTCTGTCATAAACGCCAGTAGTGCTTCCACTGCTCTTACTATAGCAGGCATATCAGACCCTCGAGACTGATCTATCATCCTCTTCGTGGCTGCCCTCATTACTTCCAACTCGGAAAGAAAATTCTGTGCAACTGGTTCCCACTCTTGGATTGCCTTTGCTGGTGCTGGTGAGGACGTACTGTGCCCTTTTCCGATTCCTTCAATCCTCTGGCTCTCGTGCTGATCAATCCCCAATGATGGTGAAGGAGGTGGAACCTCTATGTCCATCTGGAATCTTGCTAGCAAGCTGTCTGCTTCTGTCTCCATGTCTGTTTCCTCAGTCCCCTTTCCTTTGTCTCCCTCTGGCTCTTCACCGTGTATTCCTCCTTTGGTATTTCCTACCTCCATGGTTGCAAGTGGATCAGTTATGGGTGCTACTACCAATGCAACAGCTCTAGCCGCTTCTACGCCCCTGGTTGTGCTTATATGGAGGGTGTGGGCCCCAGCGTGTCCCCGCAAGTCTACTAACTGAGATGGGGTCCCTATGACTCCAGTTACCAAATGTGCTGTGATGGGAATCTGTGCTGGTTCGAAGAGTACCTTTTTCCTTACTCCCCATCCTGGTACGGCTGGTATGCCCTCCATACGGCTCTCTGTCCCTACCTGTCGCGACCCTCCTACATGTTCTCCTTCCTGTTCCATGCCCATTGGCTCCATCCTAAATTCTCCTTCATCTTCTTCTGAAGATGATATGTATGTTTCTTCTCCCCCTGTCTCTACCTCTTCCTCAGAATTGTTGTCTTCTTCTCCTCCATCTTCTAAGCTCCCTGCCAGTTCTTGCCTTGCTTTTTTCCTTGGTGTTGTCTCTGTGGTTACTGTAAAAGTGTCCAGGTGTAGCCAATAATACATGGCTCGCTTGTAGGGCTCCACCCGGCTTGAGGCCACAAATCCTCCTCTGTTTTCTAACACCACTTGAGTTCTCAATGCTTCCAAGAAGAGGGCAATGAGGTGATGGGGCACGTATAGGGTCTTGTGTTTGAGGAGCATGGCTTCCTTCACACGGCTGGAAAGGACTCGGCCGCCCCAGTTATAAATTTTGCCATTACTCAATCCGTGCATGAGGCGTAGCATCCATATTGCAACATCGGATGCTCGGCTTGCTGCTGTTAACTTACTCTTTATGATATCCAGGACACATCTCCATTCTGGTGAGGTGAGATAAGATTTCTTCAGGCCCCTTCTATTGCTATTCTGCCATAAACTGTTCCATTGCTCTTCTGTGAGTGCGTCGCCGCAGATATGCTCCAGTAGCCACTTCTTTTCTTCTGTAGGCATTCTTGCTGATGGTTTCATAGTTGAATCGCCGCTACTGGGAATGCCGAAAACCTTGCTGAATTCTTTGGGTGCATAAGAAATGACCACTGTTTGTCCCAAATTGTCAATTACTGATCTATGTCTGTCCTGCTCATATCCATGGACCATGGCACGCAGTATAGGCTCGAATTCTTTTAGGTTGAAGATGGGCATGAAAATGATTTTGTCAACTTCTGCTTGCTTCAATGAACTCTTTAGGGGGTGGTCCTCCTCATTGTTTTCCCACCACTTCCTGCACTCGCTTCCAATTACTCCTTCAAACGTGATATTCTCTACATTCACCTGTTCTGATGCCCTCTCTTGGCTTTTCTTGCTAGTTCCTGGCATGGCCATTGCTTGCTTGTTAGAAGTGCTAGCTTTGTAATTTATTTCATAACTTCCCCTTTTAGGGTTGCCATGACTCCCTTTCACCATCTTGTGCGTGTATGGTGATGTACCCGAGGGCTGTGGGCCTATACGCTCTGACTGAGGCTGAGGTGTTGTGTACGCTGGTGGTTGCATGCTTTTTTTTCTAAGTGCTGCCCCCTTTGCGCTGCTGCTCCGTGTTGTGCCGCTGGTGCTATGTCCTACGCCCCAGCTCCCTCTTGTGCTGCGTACGCCCTCCTCCCTGCTGCGTACCTTGCCTTCCTCCCCGCGTCTGCCTTCCTCCCCGCCGCGTACGCCCTTCTCCCCGCGTCTGCTTTCCTCCCCGCCGCGTATGCCTTTCTCCCCGCGTACGCCTTCCTCCACGCCGCCGCGTACGCCCTTCTCGCCGTGTCTACCTTCCTCCCTGTCGCGTACACCTTCCTCCACGCATACGCCTTCCTCCTCCCCGCGTACGCCTTCTTCCCTGCGTCTGCCTTCCTCCTCCACGCGTACGCCTTCCTCCTCCACACATATGCTCCTCCTCCTGCTGCGTCCGCTCCCCTTCACTCCGTTGCGCGTTTGTGTCTCCTTGCTGCGTGCTCTCTCTTCCACCCTGCGTACGCCCAACCCGCGTACAATTTGTCTCTTGTGCGTGGCCTCCGCCTTCTTATGTTTTTCTTTTGTTATTATTTTTAATCTTTTGGTTTTTTTTTTGATATTTTGCCTTGGTCTTTTATTTTTAAATACTTCTGCCTTGATTTTTTCCTTATTCTTTTTCTCTCTCCGTCCTCCTCTCTCTTCATTTTTTCTTTGTGCCACTTTATTTTTGTTTGAAAATTGGCTATTTTATTTTTTTCAATCACCACCATTTTAATGGTCACCATATTAATGGCTATGGACTCCCTTTCTTTGTAGATCTTTAGTTTTGATCCATTTACTGGATCTTTGATGGGGCTATCATCCAGGTTGGACAATTTAATAGCTCCATTTTTTCCCACCTCCCTTACCTTGTATGGCCCTAGCCATCGAAGTCTAAATTTACCTGGTCGGAGTTCATTCCGACCATTGTACTTGAGTACCATCTGTCCTGGCGAGAACTTCATCCGCCTTAGATGTTTATCATGCCAAGCTTTCCTTCTGTTCTGAGCCACTTCTATGGCCCATTGGGCTATTAGGCGGCGCTCATCTAATTTTTGTAATGTCATAAGTCGTTCCTTTAGGCTTTCCTCATCCCCCCATCTGTTCTGCACTGCTATCCGCAAGGTTGGTACAGTGTATTCTACTGGCATTACTGCCTCCTGTCCATACATAAGCTGAAAGGGGGTGTGTGTAGTTGTCGCTTTGTACGTTGTTCGGTAGGCCCACAATACTGCTGGTAATCGCTCTTCCCAATCTCCTTGCTCTACTCCACACGTCTTGTAGAGAATAGATACTAGTACTTTGTTGGTGGACTCCGCTTGGCCATTCGCCCTGGGATAGTATGGACTAGACAATGTGTGGAAAATCTTGAATTCTGTTGTCATATTGCGTATCACTTGATTGACAAAGTGTACCCCCCTATCACTCGTGAGTTGCAGGGGTATCCCGAACCGGGTCACAATGTGTTCATAGAGGAACTTGGCAGTGCTCAAGGCTGTGTTGTCGGGTAAAGCTCTGGCTTCGGCCCACTTAGTGAGGTATTCTGTAGCCACCACAATGTAGTGGCATCTATGCATTTTGCTCGTCCTCATAGGTCCTACGAAATCCAATCCCCATCTTTCGAACAATTCCTGTGGTTGGGACGGGAACAGGGGCATGAAGTCTCGTTTGAGTGGCTTACCTGCCCTTTGGCATGTGTCGCAGCTGGTCACCCATTCCCTCGCATCCGCATAAAGTGTAGGCCACCAGAGCCTTGCTAACAAAATTTTCCGTGCCGTGGTATCTGGCCCCATATGTCCTCCGGCTAGTCCTTCGTGAGATTCTCTTAGGACTCCAGGAATTTCTTCCTCTATGACACATCTTCGCAGGATACCGTCCGGACCTAGTTTATATAGGAGCCCGTGGATCAATTGGAACGTGGTACTTTTTAGTGCGAGCTTCCTTCTCTCGCTTGGGCTCATGTCACCTGGAAATGTTGCTGTAGAAAGATACTGCCCGAGTTTCTCGTACCAGGAAGGTAACACGGCTATCTTGAATAATTGGCCATCGGGGAAATCTTCGCTCACTCCTCCTTCTCCTGGCTCCTCGGATTTTATTCTAGACAGGTGGTCAGCCATTACATGACTTTTCCCTGGTCGCACCACGACATTGAAAGTAAATTCCTGAAGCAAGATCAACCATCGGCTTACCCGTCCTTGAATAACCGGTTTGTTCACCAGGTACATGAGTGCTTGGTGATCCACGAAAAATGTGAATGGTGTGGCCAAAAGATAATGGCGGAACTTCTGTACTGCATATACCATTCCCAAGGCTTCCCTTTCCGTGGTGCTATAATTTCTTTCTGCTTTTGACTGTAACCTACTAGCAAAATATATTGGGTGGTCTAAGCCTGAGGATCCGGGTTGCGTTAAGATGGCTCCAATTGCAAAGTTAGAAGCGTCCACATGTACATGAAATTTATTCTCCCAATTTGGGTATGCCAAAATAGGTGCAGTTACCAATCTGGTTTTGAGTTCTTGGAAGGCTTCGTTCTACTCCTTGTCCCACACAAATGGTTCCCCTTTCCTTGTTAGGCGTTCAAGTGGAAGGGACACTTCTGCAAATCCTTTAATGAACCGTCAGTAGTACCCAACATGGCCAAGGAAGGATTTGATCCCCGTAACATCTATTGGGCTATCCATGTCGAGAATAACTCTGATCTTATCTGGGTCTGTTTTTAACCCTGCCTTATAGACTATGTGGCCGAGTAATCTCCCCTGTGGCACTAGGAACCTACATTTCTTGGGATTGAGTGCCAGTCTTGCTCGTCGACACCGGTCCATGCATTCCCCCAGTATCCTCAAATGGTTTTCCTTATCACTATATACTGACCAGTCGTCCAGGAAGGCCTTGAAGTTCCCAGTGGCCATTTTGTCAAAGATGTGGAGTATGATCCTCTGGAAAGTGGCTGGGGCGTTGCATAGCCCAAATGGCATATGGTTGTACGCAAAAACTCCATCTTCCACAATAAATGTGGTTTTGAGTTTGTCCTCCTCCGCAATGCTGATCTGGTTATAGCCGGAAAAGCCGTCCATGAAGGAGTAAATCTCATGCCCTGCTACCTCTTCGAGGATGCTATCAGTAAACGGTATCGGAAACGGGTCCTTAATGGTTACAGCATTTAAGCTTCTGAAGTCCACGCAAATGCAGATCTTGTTTCCTTCCTTTTTCAGGGAAATAACACTGGGAGAAATCCATTCACTAGTTTGCACTCGGAAAATGATCCCGGCGTCTAGCATTTTTTCTATTTCTTCTTGTACCTTGGCCGCATAGTTCTTATTCATGCGATAGGGGCGTTTCCGCACAGGTCTTGCCCCTTCCATCAAAGGTATTCGATGTACGCATAGTTTCGGTGGTACTCCCTTCAGATCTTTATAAGTCCAGGCGAACACATCTTTATACTCCAAGAATATCTTAAACGCCGCCGCCTTTAGTACAGGGTTCCAATCATCTCCAACCATTATCACTCTTGGGTCCTTTTCATCTCCCAAGTTGGTGCTCTGAACCTTTGGTTCCTCGTATTGTACCACTTCTTTCTCAAATTGGTGTGCCAATGTGCTGTCTACTTCTGCCCCTCCTTCCTCGTATTCCGCAAATTGTGGCGGGTAGGTGCCATCGTTTCCTAACTCGAGGATTTCCAATACATTGCGCTCTGGTTGGAAGATCTCATAATCTTCCATTTGCCAGTGGAATAGTCCACTTAGAGAACTTGTTTCATCTTCTGAGCAATTACCGAGGCGGAGCACCCCTTCTCCATTGGGCTCTATCTCGCCTTTTTCCCATATGGTATTCTCCTCCGAGTCAGAATCTGAGGCCATTTCTTGACTCACCTGTTGGTTTCGCAGGTCAATGACATATTTGTTTCCCTCACTTTCAATGGAAAGGGTATTTTTTTTCCAGTTGTGGTCTGCTTTGGCCGTGACCAGCCATCCTCTTCCCAAAAGTGCATCATATCCCTTCCGCTCCAACGATATGACCATGAAATCTAAAAAGAAGTGTTGTGTCCCGATAGTTACCTTTTGGCCCATAAGTGTGCCCAATGGTTTGATGCCATGCTGATCGGCTCCTACGAGGTGGAAGGCTGGCGGCCAGAGTGTCGGCCTCCCCAAGGTTTTCCATGTCTCCTCAGGTAGCACATTTACTGCAGACCCTCCGTCCACGATGGTGTTAGTAAGCCTGAACTCGAGAATCTCCATTTCTACTACGGCTAGTGTCCTGCCTACCCCTACTGTCATCAACATAGGATCATTAGTCTCCTTTGAGTGGTTCCTTCCTTCCATTTCCTCCTTGTGGTTCGGCGTCTTCCCCTCCTTCCTGGTCTCCTCCACTTGGTTTATAGCTATCCGTAGTTGTGGTAGTGTTTGCAACAGATCCACTACGCGTACCGGCACCGTGGTTTGCAGTAGCTGTTTCATTATGGTTGTTTCGGAGTCAGTTCGTATGGTGTTGGTGGTTTTGTCGGGTGCTGGCTTTCTCCATTCCTCACTCATTTCCCTTTCTACTTCTCTCTGTGCCTCTTTTAGTCTTCCCTTCTCTGAGCCTGGGTTAGGGTACATTAGTTTCCTTGTATGAGATCGGGTAATGGCTAGTACTTCTGGGCACCGTGCGTCTAGTTCCGGCCGTACTACCTCCAACATGTTCACGCCTTTCTGTCTTGGACATTCCGTATCTTCATGATTGCCCGGCCCACACCATTTGCAGAGTAGCCCTCCTTACCCAGCACCACTCTGGCAGTCGCGTGCAAAATGGCCCCATTCGTTACATCGTCGACATTGTATCATTGGTCTTCCTTTTGCATCGTATTGGATGCGACCCCGTGGTGTATTATTATTGCTGTTGTTGTTACTCCCCCTCCGGCTGGTCCTATAGCCGCCTGGTGACGCATCTGAGTTTGTGTTCTTGGTGGGTGTAGTGGGTGGTGTTGCCTGTTCTTGAGTATAAAGTACTTGGGCACTCCTAGCCTTCAAGTTGTAGGGGCATTCCTTAATAGCATGCCCCAACACTTGGCAGATGTCACAAAAAGCTTTCTTTGGACAATTGGTTTTTGTGTGTCCCTCCAGTTTGCACTCTGTGCACCAGAGGTCTCTGCCCTCCCTACTTTCTTCCTTTTGCGTCCTCATTTCCCGCATCATCCGTCTCATATCCTTCCGGAGTGCTTGTATCGTACGTGACTCCTCCTCGCTCTCCTGATCACTACTATCTTCATCGCTTGTATGCTTCTTGCCCTTTGATGTCTTGTTCTCACTTTCAATATCCATGGCTCTATTGTATGCCTCCATGAAAGTGGATGGGGGTACTACCTTCATCTTTTTCCGCAGTGATGGTTGTAGACCCTCAATAAACCATCGCTTCTTTAACCCGTCGGTCGGGGTATTATCCATTTTGCCAATTAATTCTTTTAGTTTGCGGTAGTAGGACCGTATTGTCTCACTCTTGCCCTATTTGGTGTTGTATATTTCTGCGACGATCTCGTCATCGTCCCGGAGTAGCCGAAACTCCTCCTCAAATGCCTTAGCAAGTCTTTTCCAGGTATCCTTTGAAGTGATGGGTAGGTCCGTGTACCAATCAATGGCAATACCCCAGAGGGTGGCTGGAAATGCTTTCAGCCAGTTATCCTCATCATCCTCGCCATTGGCCTGCCATATGGTGACACAAGTTTTACAGTGGCAGGCGGGATCCTCCGATCCTAGTCCATTGAATCTGGGGAGTTTCTGTTTTTCGGAGTTATGTGCCATCTTCCTCGTACTCCCCGAGTCGTCCTGGGAATTGTTGAATGACTCGGTTGGCGCGGTTGTTTGTTCCCAATTATCACTGCTACCTAATGCCTCTGGGCTGTTGTGACTCTTGTCCCACGCTTGTGTATGTTGTCGAGAACCTTCCGCCATGCTCCCTCTTTCTTCCACTATCTTGTAGAGTTTCAGGCGCCTCTCAAGTTGTTCTTGGATCCGCAAGGATCTTCTTACTATGTCTTCTTGGTTCCCTTCTTGTTCCTCCGGGGCTTCTCGGTTTCGATCTTTGTTTAGTGTATTTGGCATTAATTTTTGGAATTGCGGTGGTTTCGTCGTTGTGTATAGTCCCTCTGTTCTTCTTCCCTTTGATTCCTTTCTTTATACTGTTGGAGCACTTGTTGCCTGCGTTGCTCCCTTCGTGTGTTCTCTCGTTCCTCTTCACGTTCCACGAGGACATGTGCCAACAACCTTGGAAGGCTACCCAGGAGATCATGTACTGCCTGGTTCACGTTGAGTTCTGCCCATACTGTATCAGTTGAGACAACGCTCAGTTCCGCTTCTTGTTGTACGTACCGGTCCACGGAAACGTCCCACGCGTGAATCAGGTCCTGTGTCAACTGATCCTCCCTGGTTACTTCCATGTTATCTTCTATGTCACTGTCTGTCACCAGGATATTTTGGTCGAATGGACGACCCATTATACTTCCATCCCGCCAGCTTTCCCTCCTCAGACCTTCAGGTTCGACTTAGACAACGGCGCCAAAATGTTAGTAGCCTAAGTGGTTCAGGTGGTAGCATAGGGAACATCAATATACAATGTACAATACCAAAGCATCACAATTCATTAACATGGAACCAATAACGCACAACACAGTATAGCCGAATAGATTTGTGTAACACAGGTGTATATCATATTCCTCTCCAAATCCCATGTCCCCACAATGTGCTACAAGTTTACAATATAAAGAGTTTGCGGTTGGTTAGGCCACCAACCGTCCGGCAACTAACTACCCGCAGAAACAACTTAATACTATTATTTTCTATTAAAGCATTAAAAAGCCTTATTTACTAATTAACTGGCTTACAATAATCTAATGCAAGCCATTAACATAATATAATGAAATGCGGTAATTATGTCAGATATGATTTATTATCATCATGAGATGAATTGAATAAATATAATAAATGATTCATTACATCTGAGGGACCTCTCTTAGGTACGCCACTCCATGATGGATGCCTAACACTTGCCATATGGAACCAAGAGGGGTGAAGCATCTGCTCTTGGGCTTAAGAGAGAAGGTGGTTGAGATGAGGGGGAACAGCGATAGAACACCTCGCTGGGTACGCCACTCCATGATGGATGCCTAGCACGTTCAACATGGAGCCAAGGGGGGAAATGGTATTCTGCCATTGGGCCTAGGAGGGATGGGTTCTTGGACACCCTATCCAACTAATGGACTAAAGGAATTGATTACTAACTGACTTACATACTGACTTTATATAATAATCTGATCTCATCTAGGAAATATAATAATCCGATTATGTCCAACAATTATAATTCTAACACTCATTAACACAGCAGATTTGATATCATTTAACATAAATCATATTTTAGTTTTAAATATTATTTCATATATGTTCTCTAATTTTGTTGCAGGAAAGTAGTATACAAAGGTACACCTATAAAACCCAATTACTCATTTATAGAATTGACCAAATTTTGGTTAAATTAAAGTGTAACTAATTAGGGGAAGTTGCAGTGATATCAGAGCCTGATTCTGCCAGCCTGTTGAACAAAACAACCACTCAGTTAGGACTAATTATTCAGTCTCTTCTTAATTAAATCAAAAATTAAATTGGTCGGGCCAACATTGCATTCTTACAAGTGTCTTATGTGTTTTGAACATGCCTACTCCATGTGTGTTTTATATGTACACTTTCCTCATGTATGCCTTGTGTTTGTGCCATGTTTGGCATGTTTCAAGCTTATGTGTTTATATCTTATATGTATTTATGTGTCACTTCATGAATGAGGTGTGTTCAGCATGTCTACTCCATGAATACCTTTCTTATGTATGCTTCATGACTGATGTGTCTTCAGTATGTCAACTCCATGAGTACCTTTGTCATATATGCTTATATCTTATGTGTATTTATGTAATACTTCATGTTTTACATGTATGATTTATGTCTTGCGTGTATTCATATGTATGATTCATGCTTTACATAGCTGCTTCATGCCTTGTGTGCATTACTTCATACCTTATGTGTGTAACTTCATGCCTCATATGTATACTTTATTCACATGTATGCTCCATGCCTTAAGTGAATTCATGTGTATACTTAATGCTTAATGTGTATTCATGTCTCACGTAGGTGCTTCTTGCCTTATGTGCTTTCATTTGTACACTTCATGTGTATTTGTGTGTATGACTTATGTCCTATGTATTCATGTGTATGCTTCGTATTTGATTGGATTCATGCATAAAGTGTTCCCTACATATTTACTACGTATGTGTTTACGTGATTGCTCCATGTTTGACATGTTTTTAGTGTGCTTACTTCCTAATGTATGCTTATGTCCCGGATATGCTTCGCATCATGATTAATGTGTTTTCAACGTGTTTATTTAATGTGCATTTTATGCATGCTTTCCTCAAATGCTTCATATCTTAAGTATATTTGCTACATAAGTGATGTATTTTCAAAGTATTTACTCAATGTGCATTCTCTAAGTGTCTTTATCATGTATGCTTTCTGACTTATGTGTGATTACTTCCTTTCTAATGTACCTACAGTATGTGTATTTTACATTTCTCATATCTGCAGATATCACATGTATCTACCTCGTGCTATGTGTATTCACCAGTGTGTTACCTAACTTAAAGAATTTCATGTGTATGCCTTGTGCTTTATGCACCATGTGTATTCATGTGTGTACTTTATACGTGTAAATGATTCATGCCCTACGTATGCTCATGTATTACTTGTATTCATATGTCTTCATGTATTCATAAGTATGATTCATGGCTTATGTATGATTCATGCCTTATGAGTATTCATGTGTTTTACGTCTCAAATGTATTTGGGTGCATACTTTATGCTCCAGTATGATTCTACTTCACAATGGTTACTTCATGGGTGTTTGTGCCTTCCTAATGTAAACACTTCATGTTTGATGTGTCTTCACACAATTTTATACTGAAAGTGTTTTATGAGGACTTTAAATGTCTCAAGAACAATATTCTTGCATCCAAAATGAGGTGCATGTTTTTCTAGACATAATTTGATAAGATATTGTTGAACATATCCATGAAGATCAGAGAATAGAAAGGGAGAGTACAAATACTTGATGAAAATATTAAGTCTGCCTATAAATCATCATAAATTAAACATGTTGAGAAAAATAACTATTTACAATATATTTATAGCAAACAATAGCAGGGCGCTAAACCATAAGATAATAAGCTCTAAGAATAGGTAAGATGCAATCTATATTAATAGAGCCACTCTCTAAGGCACACATGTAACAGGAGTTATTAACTTCCCAACTACTTGTGGACCCAAGCTCCTCATGAAGTGGTACAACCCTTCGTACATTGCGAAAAAAAATTATCATGCCAAGCTCCCAACCTTGCCCATGGCTTATAAAGCATAACATATCTGTGAGGAACAATATGTGTAATGATGGAGTAGAACATCATCATATATTCCTCAAAATCATTGCCATGGTCAGAAATTGGACTTGCTACTCTTGGTACTGAGTTCTCCTCCATTTCTTGACGCTAAACAGTATTAACATCATAGTAGGCATGATCATTCCAAAGTTAAGGTCATAGATACGTGTCATGCTTCTAACCCTCATCTTAATATATGAGGCTCATCCCTTGCTTTGTCCCAAAGTGATATCCATAAGAACAACCAAAAACAGTTCCTACAATCACAATTGATGAGAGAAAGCTTGTCTTGAAATCCGGAACCCTCGCATTGAGAAGATTTAGTAAATGATCATTGCTTGAGGACAAGCAATCTTGGGAAGGGAGGACTGTCATGTCCCCCCATTTATAGTAGAAATAATCAATATAATTTTTTGCCATAAAATATATTAAGATCATATTAAAATTATATTATATACATTGATTTTAAAAATGATATATATTATCAATTTACATTTTATATTAACAATGTACATTAGTTGACATTTTTATATATTGAACAATGTTATTATATTAACAATGTACATTTTATTAAAATGGTGTAATAATATATATATTAATAATAGCCATTATATTATTTACATTAACAATGCTGAATGATATTAAAACATTTATTATACTTGTTGACCAATCTCCCCAAAGACCCGATAACCTTTCTTAAGCGGTGGTTTGAAAAGGATGGGCATCCATGTCGGTTCATGGAGGGACCTGTCAGATAAGAGGGTAGCGACTCTTCAAAGAGGGGCACTAGTAAATAGAATGATCGTGGCTTTCCACCACGATGGGGGTAGGATAAATACCTCCCCCCCGTACCAATTTGAAGAGGAGGAAAGAAAGGAACTTCAGGGCTGCAAGCAGGGATAAGAGATAGGAACCAGTAGTGACAAGTATGTAGCAGACTAACCTCTGATTTAATATTAAAATGTAACAGTCAGCAAATTAAAATTGTATTAAAATCTTATTTGTATATTATTAAAATTTAACTGCTGTGTATGATCTTAATCAAATACAGGGCATCAATATGATATTAATTTGAGAGGCAAATTATATGTAATCATTTAAACAGCATTAAAATTACAATACTGTCATACATAACATAGATATATCTGCACATAAATTCAAGCATGTATAATATAGTTAAATTCAGTTTTCTTAAATTAATCCATTCACATTAACATAATATAATGAAATATGGTAATTATGTCAGATATGATTGATTATCATCATGAGATGAATTGTATAAATATAATAAATGATTCATTACATCTGAGGGACCTCTCTTAGGTTCGCCACTCCATGATGGATGCCTAACACCTGCCATATGGAGCCAAGAGGGGTGAAGCATCTGCTCTTGGGCTTAAGAGAGAAGGTGGTTGAGATGAGGGGGAACGGCGATAGAACACCTCACTGGGTACGCCACTCCATGATGGATGCCTAGCACGTTCAACATGGAGCCAAAGGGGGAAATAATATTCTGCCATTGGGCCTAGGAGGGATGGGTTCTTGGACACCCTATCCAACTAATGGACTAAAGGAATTGATTACTAACTGACATACATACTGAGTTTATATAATAATCTGATCTCGTCTAGGAAATATAATAATCCAATTATGTCCAACAATTATAATTCTAACAGTCATTAACACAGCAGATTTGATATCATTTAATATAATTCATATTTCAGTTTTAAATATTATTTCATATATGTTCTCTAATTTTGTTGCAGGAAAGCAGTATACAAAGGTACGCCTATAAAACCCAATTACTTATTTATAGAATTGACCAAATTTTGGTTAAATTAAAGTGTAACTAATTAGGGGACATTACAGCCTCTTTCCAGACTTTCCAGACTCATCTAAAAGTCATCAACTTGAGCTAAAAAGGAATGGTGAAAGGCATGAGCACTTGGAAAAGAATTGCAATATGGCATCAAGAAGTTCACAAACACACTCACCAATCCACAAACCAAAGCTAATATCATTAGAGGTTGCTACACCAAGAGGAAGCTTAGAAAACCATCATCAAACACTACAAAATCAGAATATGATTTCTACACATTTCAAGGAGCCTAAGATACAAGAAATGGTTTGCAACACTTCGAAAGAAATAGAAGAGATTAATTCTACATGTGTTCCTTCCATCACAAGTAAAGTAAGTACATGGATTCATACGGATGAAGAGATTGACCTTACATTGTCTCAAGGATCATGCACTAAAGATGACATTGTAGAGACTAGCTAGACCTAATTCAGATCATGGGGAGTTGCTTATTGATGATGATGTCAACCAAAGTTCTCTTTCACTTCTCAAAGGCTTGACATCCACTAACAAGTAAATGGTTGTGGATGAGGAGGACAACTTTTCTAATGACACTAAGGTAAAGGCTACACCTTGTGACGAACCCAAGCGCATTGAAGAAGATAAGGAAGTCGAGGTGACCTCAAAGAATAAGGACAAACAAATGAGGCAACTCTTCTATAAAGCAATGGCAAGCAAGCAACCCAGGCAATTTATGGATAGTGTTGAGGACGTGGAAAGAACTCTTCGCTTATGTGAATGGTGGAACAAGAAGGCTAGGCATGCCAAGAAGATAAGCAAGGCATGGTGACCTCAAAGAATAAGGACAAACAAATTAGACAACTCTTCTATAAAGCAATAGCAAGCAAGCAACTCGGGCAATTTGTGGATAGTGTTGAGGACGTAGAAAGAACTCTTTGCTTTATGTGAATCGTGGAACAAGAAGGCTAGGCATGCGAAGATGGTCGCTTCACGAGCAAAAGAGAATTTGCAAAAGATCAAGCTAAGGCATGGACATCTAGATTGACAAGAGATAGATAGTCTAACCGAAAGAGATGACTCAACTACTTCATCAATAATACCACACACTTCTAATTAAGAATCTTTATCCACGACCTTGAGGACTTTGAAGAATGATTCACCCAAAGAAGTAAGTTTGAAGGAAGATAAATTTGGGAGCAAGCTTACACATCAACTTATTAATAATCCCTTGTTTGAAGTTGAAATGGACAAAACTTATAATAACCCACCCACTTTTTGAATGAAAATATGAAGCTCTTTGGGATGCATATAATGTTAATGACGAACACAAAACTTGGGATCCCTGTGCATCTTTAAATAATGAAGTATGGAGACAAGATTAGAATAAGGCAAACCCTAGCAATAATCACTCTCCAATCAAACTACAAGAGATTACAATACAAAACAAGGTTCCTACTTTTGAACAAAGACTGAGCATTGAATGTTTTAGGAGAAGTAACCTTTCTCATTGCATCCTACACAAAGCAATTATTGTTGCATAATGGTGACATTAAGGATCCAATGGTTGTTAGACCATTGTGCACCTTATGGAGGCTAATTATAAGAAATCCTACAAGCACCATTTTGATATCCACCTCCACCACAAAGAATGATCACTCATCAACATTCCAAGAAACTAATATACAATCCCTCCTACAACATTACAAAGGCTACAATGGATTGGGAAATTTGGAATTCTTTCCTTGACACCTTGAGAGAATATGAAGAGACTTTGATTCTAGGATTGAACATGTTAAGGAATTTGGTCTCTATATCAAGACTAGCTGATGAAGGATATCGTGTCACCTTCCATGAAGATAAAGTTCTACTCTGGCCTAAAAATTCTAACATAAAGAATGCTATTTCTATAGGATCTAGAGATGGTAGTTTATACAAACTATGTAATACTAAAAAACAAGCACTAAATCATGAAGTATCCAATTCTAATGAAATTTGGCATAGAAGATTAGGACATCTTCGATTTAGTGCCCTACCTTCTATAGGGAAGATCACCACATGATTACCCAATCTAAAATCTGATCATGTTGGAACTTGTAAAGGATGTGCTCTAGGGAAAAACTCAAAAGGGTCTTTTCCATCAAGTGAACACAAATCAAAAGTTGTACTAGAACTTGTCCACACTGATTTGTGTGGTCCAATGTCATTACCATCATTGGGGGGATTTTTGTATTATGTGATATTTGTTGATGACTACTCTAGGAAAACTTGGATCTATTTCATAAAACTCAAAGGATCAAATGAAGTGTTATTAAAATTCAAAGAATTTAAAGCCTTAGTGGAAAATCAAACTAGGAAGAAAATAAAAACTCTAAGATCAGATAATGGGGGTGAATATATCTCTGAAAATTTTAAAGAATTCTGCATTTCTGTTGGGATTAAGAGGGAGTGTAGAGTACCTTATAATCCTCAACAGAATGGAGTTGCAGAAAGGAAAAATAGAACCATCATCGAAGCCGCTAAAGCCATGATGCATGATCAAAATCTACATATCTCATTCTGGGTTGAAGCATCAAATACAGTTGTGTACATTCAAAACAGATGCCCTCATTCAATCCTAGAAAATATAACACCTAAAGAAGCCTTTACAGGGAATAAACTAGATTTAAGCCATCTAAGAATCTTTGGTTGCCATGTGTATATTCATGTTCCTAAAGAAAAGAGAACCAAACTAGAACCCTCCGGGAAGAAAGGCATATTTGTTGGCTACAGTGAAACCACTAAAGGATACAGAGTCTATATTCCAGGACGAAGATCTATTGAAATTAGTAGAGATGTCAAATTTGAAGAAGATGCTGCTTATAAACTCTCTGTAAGTGCAGAAGATGATCAAACCACAAAATCAGATGAAAATCTTACAATTGAGAATTAGAGGGAGAATAGCATAGAAGATCATGAACCTCAATCATCTAATTTTGAGAATGCTGAAAATCCTAACAACAAGAAAAGACCACTATGGGCAAGAAAGATGATTGAAGAAAACAATGTGGAACCAGATGAAATCTTCAAAGAGAATAAGAAAACAAGAAGTCAGTCATGCTATGTTGCACTCATGACCGAGCTTACAAAATCTGAACCATCAAATGTTGAAGAGGCTTTAACATGTCAAGCTTGGAAAGATGCAATGATTGAGGAATATAAGTCTATCTTAAAAAATTATGTCTAGGACATTGTATCTAGACCAAAAGACAAATCAATTGTCTCTTCAAAGTGGTTATTCAAAATCAAATATGCACTAGATGGTAGTATTGAAAAACACAAAGCCAGGTTCGTTGCCAGGGGGTTTTCTCAAAAGGCTGGAATTGACTACGAAGAGACATTTGCTCAGTTTGCCCGATATACTTTTGTAAGAACCATTGTTGCCATTGCGGCGTCTAAAGGGTGGAAGGTACATCAAATGGACGTAAAGACCGCATTTTTGAATGGTGTAATTGAGGAAGAAATATATATAGAACAACCTGAAGGCTTTGCTACACACGATAGAAATCTCTATGTGTGCAGACTAAGAAAAGCGCTCTACGGCCTTAAGCAAGCTCCCAGGGCATGGTACGAAAGGATAGATAGTTATCTCTCCAAGCTAGGATATTCCAAAAATGAAGCAGATTCTAACATATACTTCAAAATATCGAATGGTGACATGTTAATACTTGTTCTCTATGTTGATGACTTGTTGATAAGAGGAGAAGATCACCTCATTGCAAAATGCAAACAAGATCTTGTGGCTGAATTCGATATGAAGGATCTAGGTCTACTACACTATTTTTTGGGTCTAGAAGTATGGCAAAAAGAGAATTATATTTTCCTAAATCAAGGAAAATACACCACTGATATCTTGACCAAATTTGGTATGATAGATAGTAAACCTCTATCTATTCCAATGGAAACAAATCTTCATAAGCTCAAAAGTGAAGTAGTAGATTCAGAATCTACAGATCCTACATACTATAGACAAATTATTGGATCCCTTATGTACCTGGTAAACACTCGCCCTGATATTTGTTATGCTACTAATGTGTTAAGTCAATTTATGTGCGAACCCAAGAAGATTCACCTAATGGCTGCTAAGCATATTCTGAGATACTTGTGTGGTACTATTGGACTTGGCCTGAAGCATAAAAATGTTGAGATACAACTCCATGGGTACTCTGATTCCGACTGGGCAGGCAGTTCCATTGATCGTAAAAGTACAACAGGGTGTTGTTTTAGCCTTGGATCAGCTATGATATCCTGGTTTAGCAGAAAACAGTCAGCAGTTGCCCAGAGTTCCACTGAAGCCGAATATATGGCTGCCTCCATGGGAGCTCGTGAAGCAGTGTGGTTAAGGAAATTGCTAGTTGGACTATTTGGGAAACCCCTGAACCCCACTGTGATTCACCGTGATAATCAAAGCTGCATCAAACTTTCTATAAATCTAGTTTTTCACAGTTGATCTAAGCATATAGAAATCCCTTACCATTACATAAGAGATATGGTAGAAAGAGATGTTATCAAATTGACCTACATCAGCACTGAAGAGCAAAGTGCCGGCATATTCACCAAACCTCTTGCAAAGTTGAAAGTGGAGTACTTTAGAGGTAAACTTGGTATGACTAAATTATAATTGAAATTGAGTCGTAATCATATGTAATTTTATATATTCATGAATATCTTGTATGCAATATTGCATGGATGTGTTATGTCATGTAAGGTGACGATCTTCCATGAGATGTATGTGTTAGATCACTATTGTAAGGTGACGACCTCCACAATAGCTTGATCTATTATCAAGATTGACTACATTAAGTTGCTGTCCCGGAATGTGCTGGAAATCTTGATACTAAATTGTTATGTTGAGTTAGTGATTTGTTGTCATTAAGTGTTGTTCCGAAATGTGTCGGAAATTATGATAACAATCATATCATGATTGACTACATTAATTGCTGTCCCGGAATGTGCCAGATATCATGATACTAAAATTATTGCATCTGTGATAATGACAATTTTACAATTTCACTAGGATCAAGGATGTTATTTGATAAGACTTCATGTAGTTGTTGTCCCGGAGTGCTGGATATCAGATAATTCATATCTCTCTAAGATATGAAGAATTTCACTAGTAAACATTACTAATTGAATGTATATGATCACGCCAAGTGAATGTATATATATATGTGTGTGTGTGTATGTTGTTCCTCAAACTTAATTCAATCCTCTTTTGCTAAGAGGGAGTGTTAAGTATGTAGCCTCATTCAGATTAAAGCAAACAACATATATATATATATATCTAATTACCACATTATAATAGTAATCGACTACTAACGGTATTAAACCGAGGACTGTCGAAGTCAATGCTTATGCATGTAGTGACTGTCGAAGTCAATGCTTATGCATGCAGAGATTGTCGAAGTCTAAACCCGGGCATCGCTAAAGCAGTTAATGCATAACTAATGGTGACTCTTACGAAGAGTCATGTTCATGTAGAGACATGACTCTATGTGGCATAAGCCACGTAGAAGTCATGCCTCTACGGGGACATGACTTCTCACATCTCTACATATACTCGACGTCGATGCTTGCAAGTGATCGACATCAATAACAGTGGAAATCTCGTGGTCCAGTAAGCAGTCGATAACATTAATGATTAAAGAACATAATTTATTCATTTCAAATATTAGGCAATGATACAGTAAGCAGACTATTGTTTCTCTATCTCTGATCTATATTCCTTAACAAAACAAGGTCTTTTCACCTTTGACCAAGAATGATATCTATCCCAATTGGGAATTAAACAATAGACATTATTTGAAACTCAAGAAAGATGGAAGGGAGTTGAGAAACCTGATTATTGTAATCAGAGTAGCGCAGCAGCAGTGTGGTGATTTGTTCCCAAGATTAATTTGGAAACTGGGAATTGAAATGGCCTATGAAGAGTATAGTAAAAGTGCTCTTGTAAGGTTTGAGGTTTCTGACAGATAATCATCTAAAGGATGTATACAACATGATCTAATTCAAGAGACTATTCAACAAAACCACACTTTGTATAGATGGCACTACAGAGTTTGGGATCTAGGAATTTTGGTTTCAGAATGCTTCTAGGAAAGCATTCAAGGAGGGGAGATTGTAATGTCTCCATCCTTTTCACATTGTCAACCTAGTAACTCAATTTTGTGGAGTCTTCGGGAGAGACAAAATTGGAGGTGCATCAAAAGAAGTCAGTGATAGTTAGAAGACTAATACATAACAGTTAAAAATATAATATATATAAGCTAAGCACATCGATCACGTCTATCTTTGATATCATCTAGCAAGCAAACCAATCAACTAAGGCCTTCGCAAGATTCATAGCCATCAATATGTCTCGATTAATACCACTACCGATCATCATCGAGAAAACTATGATGTCAAAGATATAGGATCAGCAGATACGATATTGGTACCATCAATGTAGTCTTCATATATAGAAATACACTTAGCTACGTGGTGATCATGTGTAATAGAGTCAACAAGGAAGGCGGGAACATAAGCACCATGGATATTAGTATCGATACTATAGAGAAAACAGCGATTGAAGAGGCTATCATATTTGAGGATGTTGTAATATATACAAACCATAGTGTTGTGCATGTCGCACACACACCCTTGTCCTGGACAGGGGACCCCCTCTAGTTGCTCGATAGAGAGAACCTTCACCTGTGATCATGCCTTCAAAATTGTCTTCCAAAGCCGAAACCCCAACCTTTACCTTTCATATCTCCTCCTCAAAAGCAAAGTTGTGGGGGTAGAAAACAAAGGCATTTTTTTTCATTTTCCTTGTGAATCCCGACCAGGAGTCTTGCTTTTTGAATCTCTTAGGGGGTTGAATCGTTTTCTCTACGTTCTTGTCAATGCCGAAAATCCCCTGAGCTAGGGCAAAGGCAAGTAAAGTAAAATCTCGCGCCTTTAGGGCCGAAATATAAGGTGCAGGTTTTATCAATTCACCTCTCAACCTGGAGAAATACCCGAGAATGCCTATGCAGTGATTAAAAATGCAAAATGGAACAGAGAGAAGGTCACGATTTCCCCATCATTTGCCAACAAAAAACCCCAATAAAAGCTTGACCCTCTCAACCAAGATGAAAATGTTGAACTTATTGTAAAGTTCACAACATTGTAGAGATAGCCGAACTTTGTGTAAAGTTTATGGCTTTCTAAAAAACACCAAACTCTCTCAAGCAAAAATTGAATGAGAAAGGAAAGTCGGCTTTTTAAGGAGCGTAATAAGAAATTGGAAATCACACATTTTTTCCAAAAAGCCCGAATTTCTCCTTTGCTAAGTGAAAATCGAACCAAAGGGAATTTTAAACAAAAGTTCACATTTTTACTAAAAGGATCGAATTTTGCAAAGGTGTGAAAGTATTGAAGGCGTTTAAATCAAAATCGCACAATTCATTTGAAATGCCCAAGTTTTAAAGTGCACGGCATTAAAGTTTAAAACGCAAGAGACTGGTCAAATAAAGTAAAGCGCCATCAAAAATAAGTAAAAATCAGCACTTTTTCTTATTTTGCAAGTTAAAAATAAACTAAGGTGAAAATCGCACAATTGCACTAAAAAAGCCAAATTTGCAAGTCAAAAGGAGCCAAGTGAAAATCTCACAATTTCGCTTAAAAGGGTGAATAAGTAAAACTCAACGCTTCTATTAATTTTGCAAGAAACAAAAGTTCACGAAAATCCCAAAAGGGCCGAGGCAAGTAAAAGTCATGAGTTTCTTCTTGGCAACCAAGGGCGAGAAAAATAAAGTGTGGCGATTTTACAATTTTTGCAAGAAATGCAAAGTTTGCATTTCCTTCCCAAAGCCTAAATGGACTTAGCATAGGGAGGCGTCTAAAATAAAATCGTGCATTTCTCTTAAAATGGCCGAGTTTCCCTATTAAGGTGAGATATCGTTTTAAAAAGTGAAACCAAGGAAGTTTCGTTTAAAGTCAAAATTCGCACAATTTTCCTTGTAAAGCCGAATTTTCTTCAACAAAGGGCATTTAAAAGGTGCTGGGTGTCTTTCGACACTTATTCGTTAAATTTATTTAATTTTTTCGAAGTGATTGATTCAAGTCGAAATTGATTGTTTGCAGATCAACATCATTGGAAAGAGCTAAGGTGGCGACCTGAAGCGCAAATTGAAGATAGGATCGCGATCGATGTTGAGAAGCGAAGATACAAAGCGCAAGATCAAAACGACAACAATCCCAGATCGTTGCCAATGAACAACGCACTCCAGAGCTAAAAGCAAATGCTGAGGATACGTGCCACCACTGAACCACAAGTTGAAATACACCAGCAAGATTGAAGACAAAAGAACACTCAGAATGCTACAAATATATGCACACTCAGAAACCACTCAAATTGCATAGCAGAGAATATCAAAAAATCAGTTTGCTTGTAAAACTGAATTGTTTTAATGTAAATAGCTACCTGTGGGCCTCGTCTAATATATTTAAAACAAAAGGGACATAGGTGAGTTATGCCTCAGCTACTTGATTGACCAAATTGATGTCAAATAGTGGTCGGTAGCTGAGGAAGTGGTTGGAAGGACAACTGAAGATAAATAGGCATGGGTTAAAGGTGCCAAGTTTCTAGAAGGCAGATTGCGGTTGTTGGATGGATTCAATCCTGGCCCTTGATTTGAATTGTAAAACCTATAAAAGGTGGATGCCTCTCTTTGTTAGAAGGTTAGATTTTAGTAGTTAGAATTTGTTAAGTCTTTAGAAGTTAGATAGGTTTTAGCAGTTAGCAGACTAGGAGTAGAATAGAACTACTGTAAAAAATTGTTGTAATAGCAGTTGAAATCAATATATGAACATTGAATATGGTGTTTGTTATCTTTGTTTTCTTTTGTTTGCATGGTTTTCTTCCAATTGGTTAAGTAGAGTTCAGTGATTTTAATGGCGAAATGTGGGGGGTACTTAATGTATTTTCGGTTCATACCATTGTAGGTCATCGTGTATGGTTAGTCTGAACCCAAAATTGTGCTTAGTTCAACCGTGGGTATTTGTTTCAGGCTGCGCTAGAATGGGATGCCTGGAAGAATGTCCATAGTCTGAAAACCTTTAATTTCCTAGGAGCTTGCACTGTTCTTATCGAGTTTTGATTGTGTCTCTGGCAAAACAAGAATTAGTTTATGGAAATCTATCTACTTGTTGTATTAACTGTTATCATCACTGTCCTTAGGTCTCTTAAACCCTCCCCTTTTGATTTTATTTTCCCAGTTTGAGAATCGCAACATCGTTGGATGCAGACCAGCTTGTTGAAAACGTAATCCCCCTTTGTGTTACCAGCAAAACACATTGACCGTTGAGTTATCGCACAGTCAAGACCTGACATTTGGAACCTTGAGGTTGCCCCCTTTGATCATCTAAAACAGCATTAGGGATTTCCTTATTCGAGAGAAAATAGGATACTTGGCATTCTATTCTGCGTTGACGGGAGAGAGTTGGTAATCCGACTTTGGCCACGTCAACACATAGTTAACAAGTATTGACCAACAATGATTAATAACATAGATTGAAACAAGGAGGCGGACCAGCATCTAATCAATATCATTATGAAGATCAATTATGGCTCAAAGACAATGATTAGAGGAATCAATGAAGTTCCTTGAGTTAACATTGACTAGTGATCAACACCTCTTAATCATATTGTCAATTATAAGAGACATCGATGATATGGGTAGCGACTTGTACAATAATTAATGACATCGATTACAATATCACAAGCCTGTCAAACTATCGATAATACACTGACCAACATCTTCCTAAAGAGGTACAATTTTGGTATCTAATGGCAGCGCTCACAAGTTTTAACTAATTGGTATTCATAAGGTAACAAACCAATGGCTAATAAGTGACATCAGGTATGACACTTGGAGACATCCCATCCACTTGCAAGGTATACGAAGGCATCAAACACATTCAATCAATCATCGATTGTGTTTATATATTTTTTCTTATTCCAGTTTGGAAGAGCTCGAAGTGAGCAAGGCTGAAGGCCCATAATCAGGTGCATATTCCAAGCAATTGCATATCAGAAACAACCCCATCAAAGTGCAAGATATCATTGTCAGATCTGAAACGGCATTATCATCTATTGTTGTGAGCATATACATATACATCAGGAATAGCAACGTATCGCCAGAAAGAGATACTAGTAGCTACATCTGCATATCTTTATCAGTAAATCAGACACAGCAGCTATATCACTTCAGGTGATCATACAAATCAGACATTGCATGATTTAATTGATTATATCTGAGACAGCATTCCATATTGCCATAGGCTATCACTTTACATATCATTGCATATATACTTTGTCATATTTGATACAGCAAGTGATTGTTGCACTTAGTTCAAATAATTTATCAATTCACTTAAGCATACTTTTTAGTTGTACAAATCAAAGAGAGCAAGTGGCATTGATTATTGTCATATCTTATATAATTGTATCCACATTTCCAATTGCACAAGTCTATTCTAAAAAAAATCAGATATTGTAATTCTAAGGTATTTAAGTAATTGTCCCATAATTTCTAGTTATCTTAAAACGTGACATTACATTTTTCCAGCAGTGCATTTCACTTGTGCTATCTGAAATCCAATATCCAAAGTAAAATCATGTGAGCCTTCAAAAATTATGAATAAGTATCGGTTTGAGTGATTATACTGGCTGAGGAAAAACTATCAAGCACCTCCACAGTTGAACAGAATTTAGAGAGCGACTTCTCACAAATGAAAGAACAAAAATAAGCTTGCTGAAGTCATTTAGTAGAAATCCCAGCAAGGTAGCAAAAAAATACAGCTGATTATACTCTCCAACATGGCATGAATACCTTCTCTGAACTTAACAGTACTGCTTGCATTCCCCACAAACTGGAGTCCTGTATTCAGCCTACAGAGGACACTAGAGGAAGCAAATCAATTGCAATCAGCTCTATTTTGTCCTCGATTCTCGTTTAGCATTAAGTATGCTTTGCTAATGTTATACATTTGATTAAGAGTTTATCTCTCTACTTTTTAGGCCCAAAAAGAACTTTTTTTAATTTTCAGATGTAGTTTTATCACTGTTGTTACTACTCTGTATTGTTACCATTTAAGGGCTTCAGCAAGTTATGACTTTTCCAACTTAGAATAATGTGCAATGTGATACTTTTTTCAATGCCCTAAGTTCTCATTTCATCCTTAAGAAAAAGGAGGATGCCCAACATACGCAGCATGTACAACTTTTCTTATGAAAATTTAGAAGGCTTTTTACACTTAAAGACCCTTGAGAAAAGCAAGAAGTGACATAATCTAATTAAGACTGAATTTGCTTGAAATCCTGTAAGTCCATGCCATATTGTGGGATGACTTATTGTTACCATTATAAGGGCTTCAGCAAGTTATATTTTGACTTTTCCAACTTGGAATAATGTGCAATGTGATATTTTTTTCAATGTCCTAAGTTCTCATTCATCCTTTAAGAAAAAGGAGGATGCCCAACATACGCATTATGTACAACTTTTCTTGTGAAAATTTAGAAGGCTTTTTAAACTTTTAGACCCTTGAGAAATGCAAGAAGTGACATAATCCAATTAAGACTGAAATTGCTTGAAATCCTGTAAGTCATGCCAGATTGTGGGATGACTACCGGGTTTATAACGTATTTACAGCAGTGTTCCACAGAAACGGGTTTCCCCCTCCCCAGGCCCAAGTCCCCCATCTCCGAAACCCGTCCCCAAAGCCCATCCCTGCATCCTCCGTCTCCCCGTCCCCAACGGCCGCGGAACACTGATTTACAGTTAGCTGGTAGTGAAATACAGGAAAACCTTCTCTGAAGACATAAATATGCTATTATCTAAAGAATTTTTAGGGAAATCAGGTAATATGAATGTAGATAGCTTGTCAGCACTGTAGGTACTTATTTTCATTAAAAACTGACAAATTGTTTTTAAAATTGCAGATTGTTGTAGATTCTATTCCTGATGAGAAAGTAGGGATTATATTTGAACCAAGGTCATTGATTCAAGTGCTTGCGAATCTGATGTATGGTTTGACATCCCAATCAAATAGTACTGGACACTTCAAGGACACCAAAAAAAGGGAATGGGAATTACATCATCGTAAGCAGTGTGATAATGATAATATAAATGAATTATAGGAGTAACTAAGCATGACTCGAATCTCATTACATTCCCGTTATTTACCTTCAGAAATTTCTATCATGTACAAATTGAGATTGTGGATGTATATGTAAAAGGTGATTCAAAAGTCTGCATGGATGTAATTTGACTGAAACATTGGTTGACAATTACAACTGTAAAGTGCAACCTGTATTTGCATTTTTTATTGTTTCTCTTTATATGGTAATTATAATTGTAAAGTAGAAAAAAATGTGGATACACATTTCACTCTTCTTTTGCTAAAAAATTATATATGACAGCTTGCACACTCTTGGTGATAATAATGCAGTCTGGGCAAGGCGTCCAATGAAGGATGGCCTAACCTAGCAGCCTAACACATGCCTACACGCAATGGAAGCAAAACGACACATGCATTAATTTATGAAATATGGTTTTTTAAAAGCTTACAACAACCCGGAATCAGGAACCTGGCAGGTCGAGTGTATCTGTCTACGTTTCATTCCACCCATCCCTATCCCCCGGAAGGCCCGCATCCGAACCAAACTCCTTCCCCTCGCGGGATTACCCACGACCCCTCTTCTTTCTTCTCCTCCTGGGCACATACTCACATGAGCCTTCAAATTACATGGCTCAAAAATAAATACGGGACTATTTTCCCTCCTCTTACCTCATCTCTTAGTATAGTTAACCTCTAAGGTTGACTTCCCTCTTCTATTTTCCACTTTTTTAGTGGGGAATCAACTCTCTATCTAATTTGATCGGCTTGGCTTCCTTTCTCCTAGAATCAACTCTATTATTCTCTTACTCAATCTCATCTACATCTCAGTTTTTGTTAACTCTGAGTATTTCCCTCTATTAGTTAATTTGATCCTTTTATTCTCCTACTACCAAGCCAAGCAAACCCTTTGACTATCCTCTAGTCAAAGGGTTTTTAGTGGGGAATCAACTCTATCTAATTTGATCGGCTTGGCTTCCTTTCTCCTAGAATCAACTCTATTATTCTCTTACTCAATCTCATCTACATCTCAGTTTTTGTTAACTCTACGTATTTCCCTCTATTAGTTAATTTGATCCTTTTATTCTCCTACTACCAAGCCAAGCAAACCCTTTGACTATCCTCTAGTCAACCAACTCATTTGACTATACTCTAGCCAACCAACCTTTGTGACTAAGCTCTAGTGGACCAACCTCTATACAAGGATGATGTAAAAAGATATAGAAATGCAGCAAGAAATCATAACAAGAGCAGAAACAATTTATCTTCTAGTTGTTAGGTAGCCACCTAGATCTTATCACTATCCCAAAATCTACAATCAAAGAAATGTTTAGATAGAGGAATGAGAATATTCACAATGAAGTTAAAAAGGAATCATGATCCAATAAAACAAAACATTTTTCTCAAAAGAATATTTATTTGCACCATATCAAGATAAAAGAACAATCATAGTGGAAATTAAGTGAATAGCCATCAAAACCCATATGTTAGATGCCTTAATGTAGCCAAAGAAAGAAAATACAATATCACAATCTTTTCTGGAACAATAAACATAAACATACAAATTGACCTAGCTATGACTCTCTCCAAAGACACATAATATGTGATCATATCACCCTATAATAGGCTAATAAACACCTATAACAACTCCCATCATACTTGCAATAGCTTCTACACACCAAGATAGCCTTAGCACACTATAGATTACCCACAAATATCTTCAAGACACCTTTAGCTACCCAATTTGCACCTAAAGGAACCTATTATATATGCCTATAATTGCTAGATAGCATGTAGCACTACTATACGTAGGTTTATGGCTTATAGTAAACTTGTATCATTCTTGTAGTAGCTTTCTGAGAAAGCATGTTTGGAAAAGCCTTCCAAGCAACATTTCAACTAAAGAAAATTGTGTGACATAGGATTTTTCATGGACACATGCTCCTACATCATACATCATAAATGTAGCACCATGTAAATTTGAGTAGTAAAACCACTTGTAGAATGTGCACAATCATTAGCATACTCCATTATTATTATAGGTACATCGAAAGGGGTGTCTTCCTTTGCCACTACTATCATTGGGTTGGGACAAATCATGTCCTCCATGAAATTTGACCATTTAACTCTTCTTGTAGACCCCTATCTAGCATAGCCTACCCAGCAGCCGTGGAAGATGGAGAGGAACCAGCAGCAGTGGCCATGCCTCAAGACCAAAAACTATTCTTGGATGCAGTCAAATCCATTTCCAAAGACAACTTGGAAGGATCAATGGAGAAGAGTTGCTAGATTGGATAGAGGCTCTCAATAATCACTTTGATTACAAAGAGGTAGAAGAAGAGAAAAGAGTCAATGTGGCCAAATCAAGATTAAGAGGATCAACATTGGTTTGGTGGAATATGATGCAGGAAGAAAGGATACAAGAAGGCAAGAAGAAGATAACTTCATGGGAGCGTATAAAGATCAGACTTAAGGCACAATTCTTTCTAGGAGATTATGAAGTTGAAATCCATAAGAGATTGCAAAATCTAAAACAACGGGAGTTAGATGTCAATGCATACACTGAGGAATTTCACAAACTCAGTTTGAGGGCTAAGAAGCATGAGAATGAAGTGGAGAAGTTGGTCAGGTACATGAATGGCCTTAGACAAAATATTCAAGATGAGATAAGTATCCTCATACCAGACACTGTTCATAAGTGTTTTTAGGTAGCCTTAAGGGTAGAAGAGAAGATCAAAAGGAGGAGTGAACAAAATCAGAAACATAGGGGAGGTAAGAATTTCAGAGGAAGAGGAAGTTTTGGTAGAGGGCAGCAATCACCAAGAAATGAAGAGCAGCAAGGCCAAGAAGGTAGTGGGGACTCTCAGAGAGAAGCAATTTTAGGGGCAGGTTTGGAAACTCAAGAAGAGGAAACACAGTCTTCATCGGTAGGTGTTATCATTGCAATCAAGTTGGGCATACCATGAGTAAGTGCCCGAGAAAAGCCTTAAGCTCCACAAGCTCATACATGGGGGAAAGAAGAACTCAATTGTTGCAAGAGGAGGACACTCAGAGTGTAACTTCTTCAATCAGCAAGGTAGGGCTAGTGACAGATGGAGAAAACTTGATGATGAGGAGAACAATGCTCAAGAGCCACCACAGAGGAAAAGTTTCTTTAGGACCACTTGTAGGTCACATGGGCAGATTTGTAAGGTGATTGTAGATTCAAGTTCCACTGAGAATATTGTCTCAGTTGAAATGGTGGACAAACTCAAACTGAAAAGACTACCTCATCTCACTCCTTACAAGGTATCATGGCTCAATCGGGGTCAACATGTGTTGGTTGATGAACTAGCATGGGTGGATTTTGAAATTGGTGAGTATAAGGATAGATTACTATGTGACATATTGCTTATGGATGCCTGTCATTTGCTATTGGGCCGTCCATGGCAATATGATGTGAGAGTTACTCATGATGGAGAAAAGAACAACTATCTTATCACCAAGAATGGGAAGAAGTACCAGATGGATCCACTACATGATCCAAAGGAAGAAAAGCAAATAGGCTCAAGTATGATGCTGATGAGAGGTAAAGAGTTTCTCAAAGTGTTGAAGCAAGAAGGTCATCAAGGCCATGTTATAGTGTTGAAGCCTAGAGATGAAGCTAAGGCAGATCCACTGAGTGAAGTGCCTCAAGAGGTGCAAGGTCTACTCAAACAATATGCAGAATTGATAGGGGATGACATGCCTAATTCTTTGCCTCCAATGAGATGTGAATCATCAAATAGACTTAATACTAGGGGCCAATCTGCCAAACAAAGCTGCCTATAAAATGACACCTAGTCAAAATGAAGAGATCGCCAAACAAGTGCAAGAACTCTTGGACAAAGGGTTTATCAAAAAGAGTTTGAGTCCATGTGTTGTTCGTACTATGTTAGTGCCTAAAAAGGGAGGCAAATGGAGAATGTGCACGGACTCCAGAGCAATCAACAAGATTACTATAAGGTATCAGTTTCCCATGCCAAGGATTGAGGACCTGTTGGACAATCTAGGAGGTGCAAGCTACTTCACAAAGGTGGTCTTGAAGTTTGGTTATCATCAAATCAGAATCAGACCTGGAGATGAATGGAAGATGTCCTTTAGGACCAATGCAGGCCTATATAAGTGGTTGGTGATGCCATTTGGCCTCACCAATGCACCTAGTATCTTCCAAAGGCTCGTGAATGAAGTCTTAGTTGAGTTCATTGGTAGATTTGTTATTGTGTATCTTGATGACATTTTGATCTTCAGTAGGTCCAAGGAGGAACACCTCAAGTATATGGAGATGGTCTTGAAGAAGTTGAAGGAGGCTCAACTCAAGGTTAACCTTGAAAAATGTGAGTTTTTGAAAACAGAGCTTGTATACCTTGGTTTTGTTATTTCTCATGGATGTTTAAAGATGCATCCAAGTAAGGTAGAAGCAATACTTAATTCGCCTATCCCTAGGGGCATAAGTGAAGTTAGAAGCTTTCATGGAATGGCATCTTTTTATAGGAAGTTTGTGAGAAACTTTAGCCATGTTTGTGCTCCTATTCTCAATACCATTAAAGGAGGGATTAAGTGTCACTTTAAGTGGACAGAGGAAGCCAATAAGGGGTTTGAAATGTTGAAACCAAGAGAGCAGAGCTACCAACCCTTAGATTGACCAATTTCAATCAATTGTTTACAGTAGAATGTGATGCAAGCCAAAGGGAAATAGGGGCAGTTTTAAGCCAAGAGGGACATCCTATAGCTTTCTTCTTAGAAAAGTTAAATGAAGCTAAGCAAAGGTACTCCACATATAACTTGGATTTGTATGCAATGGTTCAAGCATTGAAAAAATGGCGTCACTACCTGTTGCCCAAAGAATTTGTAGTCTTCATTGACAACCATGCCCTTAGTTTCCTCAATGGGCAAGAGAAGTTGAACCAAAGACACCTAAAGTGGGTTGAGTACTTACAATCCTATACATTCACTATCAAACACAAGAAAGGGACAACCAACAAAGTAGCTGATGCACTAAGTAGGAGAGTCATGACTATGCAGGAGATAAAATTGCAAAGTGTGGGTTTGAGTGAGTTAAAAGACCTCTACAAGGATGATAAAGATTTTGTAGAGATATATAATGTTTGTTTTGATTTTTCTAACACCTCACATGTCTCTTATTTAGAATACATGATACAAGAGGGTTTGTTGTTCAAAGGACATCTTCTTTGCATACATCAATGTTCTATGGGGCAAAATATTATCCAAGAGAAGCATCAAGGAGGTCTAGGAGGTCATTTTGGCATTGATAAGACTTTGGAGCAGGTTCGTAGATTTTATTATTGGCCCAAGTTGCAATCAAAAGTAAGAAGGTTTGTAGAGCAATGTACCATCTGCCAAAGAGCAAAGGGAATATCAAGTAATGTAGGTCTATATCAACCCTTGGTCATACCTCAGAGGCCTTGGGAATGTTTGAGCATGGATTTTGTGTTAGGCTTGCCTAGGACCCCAAGAGGATTTGATAGTGTGTATGTGGTGGTACATAGGTTTAGCAAAATGGCGCATTTCATACCTTGCAAGAGCACCAATGATGCCACCTATATTGCAAGCCTCTTCTTCAAGGAGATAGTCAGAATTCATGGTCTTCCAATCAGCATTGTTAGTGATAGAGATGTGAAGTTTTGGAGGACACTTTGGAGGAAGTTGGGCACCAAGTTATCTTTTTCATCTACCTATCATCCTCAATCAGATGGTCAGACAGAGGTAGTCAACCGGTCATTGGGTAACTTGCTAAGATGTCTTACAAAACAACATGGGCTGACTTGGGATCTAGTACTTGGACAGGCATAATATGCATATAATGACTCAGTAAACCGTAGCATAGGTAAAAGTCCTTTTGAGATAGTGTATGGATTCCATCCTAGGGGCATATTATAGCTCAGAGATCTCAATTCAATGGCACCCAAGAGTGCACAAGGGGAGAACTTTGTAGAAGGTATTAAAGAGGTGCATGATAAGGTAAGGTAGTCCTTACAACAAAAATCTGAGCAGTATAAGATTCAAGTTGATAAAACAAGGAGGAAAGTACAATTTGAAGTGGGAGACTTAGTGCCGACATACCTTAGGAAGGAGAGACTTCCAAAAGGGTAGCCTATCAAGCTCATGATGAAGAAAATTGGGCCTCTCAAGGTGGTGCACAAGTATGGGCACAATGCATATGAGGTTGAACTTCCTCCTACCTTGGGGATATCTCCTATTTTTAATGTATGTGATCTCTTTCCATACAAGGGAGAGTCACCAACAAATTAGATATACATGCCATCACTGGTTCATGAAGATTGGCTATAGGATTTGCCACCTAGTCAACCGGTTAAGTTGGAGAGTATCTTGGATACCAAGATAGTAAAGAAGACAAGGAAAGGAGTCTACAAGCACTATCTTGTCAAGTGGGAAGGGTTACTTGATTCAAATGCCATGTGGATGTTAGAGGCAGATATACTTCAGCATGGAGTAGAGATTGCAGACCTTTTAACTCAAGGAACTTGAGTTCTTTGTCCCAGGGGAGTATGGTGCAGGGCACCTAACCCTCCAAGTATCATTTTTTTTGTTTTCTTTCAAGTTTGTGAGTTATCTTTGTGATGTAATAATGGACCAACCATTTAGGACTCAGTAGAGCCATGGTTGAGTTGTCCAAGTTCTGGTTTGGGTCAAGTTTGTTCAGGATGTTGACAACCTGAGAAGTGAGATGCTTGGGTAGTTCACATGCAAAGTACTCTAGATGAATGTATTCATGCCTTACGGGTCAATTGTGTTGTGTTTAGGTCTTCTAGGGTGTTTGAGGACCTCCAGGGGTCTGAAAATGCATTAGAATGCAAATTTGCATCTTGGAGCCAAAAGATGTAAAAAGTTGTTGAGCAACATTTTGCAATTTCTTGCAAAAGTTGCATTTTTTGTTATAGGCGTTAAAAAGGTGATTGAGCCGACTAAAACAGGAGCATTAAAGCCAAAAATTCACTTCATTGTACGGGTTGGAGGATTGGAAATGCAAGAGCAATTTTTGGATTGTGAAGCAAACTTGTTTCCACCGGTTTTTTATCATTTTTCACTTGTTTTCATTGCTTGTACCGTCCAGTAGGGACTAGATGGTGTAAACTCATTGCAATTCTTGAGTGTTCCTTGTATTTGTCTTCATTAAGGTTGATTTGCAAGTTTGATTGTCCTGGGCTGCGAAGATTTCTTCCATACTTTGCAACTAGGTGCAGAACCCTTGCAAGTAGGGTTTAAGAGTAAGAAAATGACTCTAACCTAGGCAATCTTTGATGGCACCGGTTGAAATCACTAAGAATGCTAGGTTAGGGTCTATACATAGCTTTAGGATGGGATTTGTGTTTTTGCAGGTCCTTGTGGAGGAGAAACAATGAAGCCCTAGGCTCACCGCTGAGAGTAGGTGAGTTAGGACAACAAGAAAAGTGTGATTTATGAGCACATGGGGATTGGTGCAGGACCAAGTGTGTCCTTGAAGGTTCCTACATTGTTTGGAGCAAGAGATTTGACTGGTGAAGAGTTTTAGACCCATCTTGCCAAGTCCCCCGATGAGGCCTAAACCCTTCAAAATAGTGTAGCATTGGAAACCCCACTTGTACGGATAACCTAGATGCACTTTTCTAGTATTGTCTGTAACTTCCAAAAGGGTACTCGAATCCATGATTTATTTCTAGCCTTGTTTGGGACTTTTACAAACTAAGACCCTAAAACCGCCAAGGGAGGGTTAATGCAATTAGGCCTAGTTTGAACCGGTAGAGACCTAGAAAGGGTGGGAAGCCCAAGTGATGGGTTTGATGATCCAAAAGCCTCAAAATGCTTAAAAGACACCTGGTAGAAGCATTGGGAACCCATTGGAAGTGGTAGTGTGTTGAGATCCTTGCAGGAGTGGTTGGAGCCCTGGAGTGGTGTGTGGGTGATTGAGGTGGAGTTGATTGTCCAAAAACCATTGGCTATACCTAGGAGGCAAGCCAAAGAGGTTCAGACCTTGGAGGTCTCATTAGCATAACCCTTACTAAGTGCCATTGGATGGACTTGAGTAGTTGCCAGGTTGAGTAGGACAAGTCACTCAAGAAGGTGTATTGAACCAAGCTCCAAGACTCTCTGCATCACCCTCTCTCTCTCTCTCTCTCTCTCTCTCTCTCTCTAGTCTTAACACCACCAAATGCTCCTTGTCTCCTATTCATCATTGGGTTTTGTCTAAGAAGCTCTTTCACTCTTCTCTTGTGGGATTTGACCCACATTCAACAAATTTTCTAGCCCTACCAAGACAACCCAATTCTTTCTCTAATAGAATTTGGTGTCGCCTAGGCAAGACAGTCCACTAAAGGATAGCCTAACCTAGCAACCTAACACATGTTTTCACATAATAGAAGCAAAACAACACATGCATTAATTTATGAAATGCATCTACTAAAAGGTTTACAACATGTCCACACAAGCCTTCAAATTGCATAGTTCAACAATGAAATAAATGGCTTCTTTCATTGGCATCTCTTAGCACAGTTAGCCTCTCAACTTGACTTTGCCCTTCTATTTCCCTCTCTTTTGGTGTGCAATCAACTCCCTCTAATATGAATAGTGTCATCTTTCCTAGATATATCTTCATTGTTTCTTCATTGTGGCCTAATCCAGTTCTCATATTTTGCTAACTCTAAACCTTTGTCTCTATTAACAAATTCAATCTTTTTCTTTCTTATTGTCAAGCCAATCAACCCACAAATATCTTCTAGTCAATCAACTCCTATGACTACCCAACCAACACTAATACCAACATAATCTAGAAAGATATAGAAATGTAAAAAGAAAATATTATAGAAATTGTTCACATTCTAATTATCAATTAATTGTCCCTATCCTATGGCCAACCCAAAACTTCTTGTCGAGGGGATGTTGAATCCATTCACACAAGCCACCAAATAGTATGCTTTCCCAACAAAGCAAAATAGACCACCCAAAAGAATATCGATTGATACCGTGTTGAGGAAAAAGAATAGTTGCAAGAAGAACAAATGAATAGCTACTAAAACACAAAGATGGACTTTATTTTCTTATTACCAAGACAATGAAAATAATGAGCATCCTCTAGTTGACTAACTCCCTTGACTAGATTTTAGCTAACCAACCCCTATGACTAAGCTCTCCCTAATCAACCTTTATACAAGAAGGATCCTATAGGATAATAAATGCAATAAGAAATCAATACTAGATTAGCAATGGATAGCTTTCTAGTTGTGGCCCTCATATATGAGCTACAAAAATTGAGTTAAATGTGATAACAAAACCCTAAGGTCAAATAGCAAAGCACACTTGAGATAGGTGTAATGTCCCCATCCTTAACCTAAGAACAAAACAGCAACACAACTCAAAATGTGATCAAGGGTGGCAAACCTTGAACACCTTCAAGTAGCCAGTAGTTAGAAATTGACAGTTTGTACATTGTATTTAAAGAGTTCAAGTTGGTAGTGTTGAATTGATGAAGACTGTAGCATCAAGATCTTATTGAGGAAAATCATCTTATTTATAACACTACGATTTTCCTATCAAGCATAAAATGTAGTATTGAGAACCAGTAAGTTTGATATATGATTAAGGATTGAAGACTTGGGAAAATGAGGTTGTTCCCTTAGAATATTTGGGCTCATCAATATCAAGCATACAATATATTTATCCAACATGACACCAAAACTATGATCCATTTATTGAGCTCACTTGATAATGTTGTTGAATGCTAACTTTGTAAACATGTAGATCATGATTTTACCATTGATTACATTAAACCCATGTGATCAACATAATAAACAATAAACCCATAATTTGGCATGTTCATAAGATGGCATCCATCGATCATAAGGATAAATCAATCATCATCAAGGCAATATGATATAGAAGGAAGTATGATACATATTGAACATGTGGCATAGATTATAATATTGATGCAATGCAAAGACATACATATTGTAGCAAGATATGCATGATTACTCTATACACAAAGACCTCTTATATGCATCGATCATTTATGAAGGCAATTCATATTGATTTCATCATACTCGATTATGCATAAACAACATGATGTTTTCGTCGCAATAGAAGAAGGATAACCAGATCGATGGTAATATTATTCATTAAGCAAATCCAATTAGCAAATGACTAGTTAAGAGATGATTACTAAAGGATTAATTAATCCTTATCAAAGGCTACAATTAAGACAAGGATGTGTCCATTTCCAAGCAATGGTTGCATCCATTCATTCTCACAAGATATTTA
Organism: Cryptomeria japonica; assembly: GCF_030272615.1. Taxonomy (NCBI): domain Eukaryota; kingdom Viridiplantae; phylum Streptophyta; class Pinopsida; order Cupressales; family Cupressaceae; genus Cryptomeria; species Cryptomeria japonica. The sequence continues at coordinate 429,445,996 of NC_081406.1, forward strand.
AGAGGATCAATATCCTTCCCAAGGCATCATCAAATCAGCCATTTCTTTGATTTATCCATACTTGGATTGCTCCTTAGGGTAGTTGTCTTATTGGCATAGAATCGGTGACATATAAGTAAAGCTTGCAATCAAGAACAACCCATACCCTTGCTTATTTTGAAAGTCTAAATCAAAAACAACAATTACGTTGTCACCATGAGCAATAGTGAGAAGACCATATCATATTTCTATAGTCTAATAAGAAACAACAACTTAGCTTCATCGCTATAAATGATATTGTGAATACTTAGTGTATCCACTTAAGTTTCACCTCAAAGATCAAACCTGCAAACTTATTAGTCTATCATGCAAATATAATTCAAGTTTCAACCAATGAAACAACATGAAATGAAAAAGAAAATGAAATGGTTATACCTTCATGATTTATGTATCATTGTGTCCTAACCCCATTGTTCTTGGTTGCAGATGATTTTGCTCTCAGACAAGCACTGGTAGCTTCCAGATGATAAGTGTGGAATGGACTGATAATTGATATGATATGCAAAGCTAAACTATGATAATGTTTTGTGCTAAATTGCTCAAAAACAACTAAAAATGTCAAGCACATGAACTCACTGATGCAAAGATGAAGACTCCTAGAATGACTGTAAAATTAATTATTAGTTTCAAAAATAGTTTAGAAGACCTCTATTTATAGATTTTTTAGTGCATAAGCTTAGATGGCAGAGATCAATGGTCATGATTAAATCTTGCAATTTGGATGGCTATGAGCAAGAGGTTGAGATGTGAAAGAGAAAGATGGAAGATGTTCTTCCTACACCTACAGGATGGAGGAAAAGTTGGAAGGAGAATGAAGATTGAGAGAATATAGGATAGTTGGAGAAGATTTAGGGATAAGAGGACAAGTGGACTCAACTTCCTCCAAAGATGTAGGAAGGTTGGAGAGAATATAGGAAGATTGAGGAATGTGTGTACGTACACATTATTTGAAGAATAAAATGAATGTCGAAGATAATGATGCATATTAATATTAAAAATATTAATATCTTTAACCACATGATGGATGAGTTGGCAAAGAAGAAGTGATGTGGAGATGAGGGGAGTTGGAAAAGGGAGATTAAATAATTAAGAAGACTATAAGATAGTGGATAGAAGAATAATTAAACATTAGATATTTAATTAATTGATTAGAAAAAAAGCTAAATGAATTAATTAATAAAATGTTTTAATTAAATTAATTAGTAGAATAATATGAAACAAATTAAATGAATTAATCTTTTCAAATTAACTATTTAAAAGAAGAAGAATCATTAAATAAATATAAAATATTTATTTAATTGCTCATAGCCAATTTTATGTGTATACACTTACAACATATTAATAGTAGTGTGTAAGGAAAAGCAAGTGAGCTCCATTACTGTAGATCAAAGTATAGTAGAGATCATTCTTGCATAAGTCTCATTGACATATCAGAAGCAGCATAGATACTCTATCTTATCTTATACCAATTTGCAATGATATTCATTGGCAAGTGGCATATCATATAGTGATTAAGATAAATGATTATAGAGCAAATCATAATATATTATCATATACTAACTAGTATCAATTATCATTAATTTTTAGACAGATTTTGTGTTATTAAAATGGTGTTTGATTAGAAAGAATTTTCTTGTAATTGATTTTAGTCTCTAATTCCTAAGAATTTACATCAAGGAACATTACAATAGAGCAATAATCAAGGCAATCAATAATTAATTTAAAGTATAGCAAAAGCCCATGCATCAAACCTCCACTAGATTGGTTTGGATGTGCTCCAAATAATGAAGAATGATGATATGTTGATGTAATCAAGTGTGAAACCTAAATGATTTCACCAAGAATCAACTAGGGAAAATGTTTCACCACATAAACTAATATTTCTTAGGGTTTTTGTCCTGGGGTTTTGATCCAACAAGAAGCTCCAAATTCACAATAAAAGAAAAAGAAAAAACAATCATTCCTAAACAAGCTCCCAATTCTTCTTTTTACATTTTTCTTAGAGCATTCCCAAAGGGGTTTTTCAGTTCCCATTTAAAATAAATGTTAAAGCACATTACTAAAGTAGCTTTTAACATTTCCTTCTAACTTCAATTAAATCACTTTACTAAATTAATTAAAGTAAAGCTACCCATAAAATTTACTTTATTGGATAATTTTAATTAATTAATTAAATTTATTCCTTGTTATCCTAAGATTAGCCTATGAAAAATAAACAGGCTAAATGGTTTGTAGCATTCCTTATATCCACTTGATGATTCAGTCTAACTAAATTAGCTTATATGACTCGGGGATGAACCATTTTATACTCAACAACCTCTAATGAACAATAAGATACATTCAACTTGCCAACTAGGGGATGTGAACTTGAAAAGGTTTAGTACTAAATGTGTACTATGAACCTATCTAAGTTGTTGGCTCCCAAATCAACTATCTTGCATTAAATTCAAAAGTGATTACTTTATGTAAAGTAAATTGCAATTACAAAAGGAGATTAACTTGCAACAATAACAAATAATGATTAAAATAATAAACAAGTCAATCTATATTATGCTCATTCATGAATTAGTACTACTACAAGAACTATAAAATACATAACTAGAATTTTATGTTATAGGTGACAAAACTAAACATGAACAATAGAATTAAACTAATTAATATGTAAAAATGAAATACAAATTGATGTTTACTTTAGTTGGGCCCTTGCTTAGGGTAAATACACACTTAGACTATTGATAAGAATAAAGTTGCTAACTCAAAATATGTCCATTCATTCATGAAAAATCATCATACATAAAACAAGTTGTAAAATTGTTACAAAATGAGTCTTGTACCCAAGAGTTTTTATCCACGTTTGGTCTTCTCTCGACTCATATATAGACTAACTTAAACTAACTAATACTAGTTGTCACTCATTCCAAGTATTAAGGAAGAGGATTATAATTCTAAGAAAGCATAAATAGACTTATTGTCCTATTAGGACTATACAACCAATCACTATGAAACATAAATATTTATGATGCAAAGTTACAACAAACTCTTAATGACAATCATTATGAGGTATCATGTGTGCTAAAATAGTTCTATGGCTAAGAGGAATCTTTTTTATGGTTATTAGATGATCATCTTAATATTGAATCATTCAAACTACATTCTACCCCTTTCGCTACAAGAGTTACTTCTAGATCTGTTTTCTTCCATTATAGAAACCATCTCAAGAAACTTGACTGAATGTTGCATAAAAAATTAGTGCACAAGAATATTCCATAATGATAATCATAAAAATTCAACACAATTTCATGCATAGTTATACATTCATATATTATCTTATCATCCATAGGCAACACATACTATAATGCTCATAAATAGTCTTAATAGTGAAAAGTATCAAGTTCTAGGATAAAAGTCTATAGTAGCTTAAGTATAAAAGTTCATAAAATGAGTTGTAAAATAGACTCATCACCCCCTAGCTTAAAATCCCTACTTTTCCTCAACTAGATGAATGAAACTAAATCCTCATCAAGGTGAGCTTCCTAAAATCTGTGTGTGTGGTCATCCACAGGTGATGACTAAATGGGTTCCACTAGAAGCCATTTGTCTTCTCTATCCTCTACCATTTAGGATCTTCAACCTTTACAGTATACTCCTTAGTTCCTCTACAATCTAGTATTGGCCACCATAGCAAAGGTGGTTGGAAGATGACTAGTAGTTGTAGACATTAAAAATTAAGCCTTCCTCTATTAATCATTTTCTCATCTTTATTTTTTCATGATTAATTGCATAATTTTTATTTATATTCAATAATTGTTTCTAGATTCGATTGTGTAAGCCAATATTTTTCATCTAAACAACTAGAGGATGATAAAAATTGGCTTACACAATCAAATCCAAAAACAATTATTGAATGTTAATATGGATTGTGGAAATCTAATAGCTCTATTTTTTATTTATTTAATTGCACTAACTATCCCCTTCCTCCAGTATTAATTAAATATTTTTTTATTATTTAATTGATTAATTATTTTTCCTTTGTTTTTTATTAACGTAAAATAGGTTTTGAAGGGGCCGTGAAACCCTAAACAACAAAATGTTGCCTAAAACCAAAAAACAACAAAGAATCAACAACCAACCATCAACTAAACAACAAACAACAAAACATGGTTAAAGACCCAAACACAACTATTGTAATTCCTTCAATATTTTAGAAGTTTCAATATCCTTCTAGATTAGGCAATTGTGTAGATTCATCACCTCCTGAATAACCTTTTTCTAATCTTCTTTAGGCTTAGAGTGACTTCAAGTTCTAGCAAACAATCCTTGCACCTTAGTAGTAGTCATTTTACCTTGATCCTTACCCGTAGCCTTACCAGCAACTCCACCTTTCTTGATATCACCAATCACATTAATTTCAACTTTAATGGTCTTACCTGTCTTATCATTATCCCTGAATTTCAAACCCTTAACTATATCATTGAACACTCAAAGACCAACTGTACTATTTTGGATAGTCAATTAGTTGACATTAACGATAGTTTCAAGTTTCTGATGAACATTATTGATGGTAACCTCAAGTATATTGATTTTTCTATCATGGTAATTTTAATTAAATTCAGATACACATCCCTTGCAACCTCCTCTAATAAGGTCATCATTTTAGTTTCATTATTGGTAACCTTCCCCAAATCACCCCCACCTTCAACATTGTCCAGCCTGCTATAAAGGGTTTGCAGTCTCTCCTTTATAGGTAAAAGTTCAAACTTGTGTCACATTTTAGGCCAACTAAGTAATTTGGGCTAAACACATTTCAAACAAAAAGGTTTCAGTCATATGGGTTTTGGCTAAAACCATGTGGCACCCTCATGGGCATACATTTTTGAACGAAGAGGTTTTAGCCGAAGTATGCAATATAAAAATGTTAAAAAAAAAGAGGCCCATAGCATTTTGCACGGGACCTGCTAGAAGTGTTCTGTGGGACCTACTACAAACCCTTCAACCTAAACCTTGAAGGCAAGCCACCTACACATTTGTTCCAGGTTTTTTTTTCTTTGTATTCATTATTCATGAGATAGCTTTCACAATAGAACTATGTAGTTATTATTTTGTTGGTGTACAGGAAATGATTGTTATATGTAGTTTTCTCAGTATATAGTGAATAGTAGAGGTCAAACAATCTTCATATTTTAAACTTATTACATTCATCTTCACTAACATTATGCATTGTACATCATAATTCTTTACAATTTTGTGCCATTGTTGAATGGTTTCTAGTTAACTCTATAATTCTCATCGGGTTCCCTTTAACATGCTTAAAGAGAACACAATAGAATTATGCCAAATCACCTTGCAAGCACCATCTAAATAGAAACCAACAAAATTCGCTTGTAACAAAAGACAATCCAATTTAACCCTAAATTTGCAAATAGATTTAACAAAATAGATTTTCTAACATGGGCATCAAGATTTATAAAAGTAGGACAAAGAGAGGGGTTGGGTAACTAACTAGGAAGGAGAATATTCCATCCTAAATTTATTTCCAACTCTTGACGCATTGACTAGGGGTGAACATCCACAATAAGATCCATTATTGGCACCCATCCATGTTTTTACTAAACAATGGTTCACTGTCTCTATATAAACAACCAAAGACTTACTATATGTGGGTTTGTGTCTATTGGTTGTGTGCATTAACATTGATCAATCTAATAAATTTTATAATATTTCTCATGACATTCTTAAAATTAGTGTGTTGCTCCCCATAGGTACATTTAAATTTTTACATGTTTCTTTGACTTTCCTTGATAAATCTTGGTTAAAGATATATCAATATCCTTATGGTAGCATACACATATGCCTCTAAATGCTAGTGCATTTCCTATAAGCTTGGCTCTCCCCTAATTCATAATCCTTAACATTCCTTATTTCATATTCTCTTACACACCAAACTCTTCCTCACACTTTATAAACTTCCAATTCTTAGATCTCTTATTCACTACCCTAGTTTATATGTGCATGTATAAAATTGGTAGGTCATTTCTACACATTTAGATCTAAAATTAAACTTTTATGTAAAATTCAGATTAGACCTTTTCAACCTTTTCCTCTAGTTGTTTTGTGCCAACCTAGCTCACATTTATGTGAATTTTTTTTTCTATTTTTGTATTTAAGGTAATTCCTTATCCATTTAAAAATATAAAGGAATGAATGCAACAAATTCTATAAGTAAGAGTATTATAGTCTAGCATAAATAGAAAATCAACATTATATCATCTACTTACATCATCATCCTAGGTATATTGCATGTGTTTCTATTGTCTTTGATATGTTATAAGATGCTTGTGCAAATCTCTATGACATTGTATTCTCTTAGATTATCCTTTATGCAATGAAAATTTTTCATGGTATATATTCATTTACTAAATTCAACCCATCTAGTGCATCATATCCCCATCATCACTCATCCCTAAGAAGTGACCTATATTGGTTATGTGACTTGCTTGGTTGGGGAACATACAACCTACCTCACATTCTTAATTAAATATAATTTTTAAATGGTTAAATAACTTTCAAATTCTTCTCATGACAAGGTAACTTACAAATTATGAGTATATAAATTCCAAATCATATAGTTTAGATTTCTAGATATAGTTTTCAAAATGCTTTGTACTATGTTTTCAATGCTTAATTATTTTTGATAAATATTTTTAATTACTTTGGATACATGTATAACTAAATTTTCAATAGCATTTTAAGTTTAAATTAATTTTATTTTTTTTGCTTTTTAGCTACATGTAGATATTGTTCGCATGGCTTATCAGACTTCATATCATCAGTCTTAGCCCAGTTCTCACTATTGTAGAGACCAAACTTCTCATCAGTCTGGTCAAACCCACTAACTCTACCACCAATTCTAGTGCTCAACTTTATGCCAAAACCATTCATACATTATAGCGTACTATACAGTAGCTTGACCAAACACTACATAACAACCCTATCCTACCAAATAGAGATAGGGAAAAAATCCCTTACATCCATCACATATCCATTATTGGCGATAATTAAAATTATATACCATTTCTTATTAGGATCAATATTATGTGAGAAAGCAATATTCAATAAATAAAATTTAGTATATTATTACAATACCATGTATGAAGCATGTATTAGGATCAATATTAGGATGTATATTCAAATTATCATGTCTTATTGATCATTTGCATGTATTAGTTTTAAAGATATTGTCACCTTTTGTAGAAAAATTATCCATGTTAGGTAATATATAGTTGCCTTTAAGTGTTCTCAAGTTCAAGCATCTAAAATTCACACTAAAATATTGGAATCCATCCATTATATTTACTTCCATAATTGTGTTTAATTCTAATAGATTTAAAACTCCAAATGCTTTCAACATGTTGACAAAAAATATGTTCTTAGTATTTAATGACCATGGAATATGGAATATAGAGACCATCGTAAATTTTCTTTTATCTATTTTTAAAATGTTATAAATGAGCATCATTAGTACCTAATTTTTACATAAAATCAAAGTTGACACATATCTAATTTGTAAGAAGAAAAAACATGAGCAGAAACACATAAACATAAAACATGTAAATAATATTTGAATCTAATGTAAAACACACATGAACACATGGGCATATGTATATATGTAGTAAGATAGATATAATGAAATGTATAGACATGTATGTACCGAACGAGCTCATAAAACATATATAATGTACACATGATGTACATGTGTGCATGCGTATATGTATAAAATAACTCAAATAAACAAGGATGCCTAATATGAATGTGCATGGCCAATAGATTAAGCCTCACTATCTACGTCAACGAGCCCTAAACTGGTCCTTGTCCCAAACTCTGTCCTTGCACAAGAAATTACATGTACACACACATATAAGCACATGGTAAAAATAAATCTCTGACATATGTACACGTGTAACTAAAAATTTAATTTGAAATTTATACTCTTGAAATTACCTAGCCTCCAACATCTGCATCATGTACATGTTGTATAGAAATGTGAACTGAAGAAAGACATGATCCAAGAACCTAGATATATATGCACATATATCACAAATTTTGTTAAAAAAAATTTACATGTAATTGAGTAAAAAAATTAACACACATCTTCATTGAAATGAGCTATACCTAAGTGTGATGGTGAGTAGGCTCATTAGGAGACTGCAGATCTCCAAATGTTGCCAACATAATACCCTAGAATATAATTCAAAACTCAAATTATGTGAACAATTTTGAAGTTGAAATCCAGTATTCAAACTTGAACATGTGATCTAGCTAGATTAAAATCAAGTTAAAAATATCATAAAAAATTATACGGAATTTGCAGCCTCTCCTCCTCACCTTAAAAGAATTAAAGGACACCTCTATCCTACTCTCCTAATCAAAACTATCTAGTTGTGCCCTGTCTATACCCATAAGCATGTTGGTATAAAGGCCTTGAACTCCAATATGAGGTGTAGAATCATGCTACACATGCTGGGGGAGTTGTAGGAACATGCAATGACATTGTATGTTGAGGGGGCTCAAGTCTAGGATTAATCGATGTATGTTGAGGAGGAGGTGTAGGGTCAAATCCTCTCGTCTCATTGCACCCTAAGAAGCTTCGCCACCATAGCTACTAGAATTTGGTCAACTAATAAACACCGCATTCACCACATTGCAAATTATGATCCACAATATATAATATGGAAACAAACATGAGCTAAATTTAAATAATTTAATCATCCAAACAAACATGTATATATGTATATGTAATGTGTGTATATATATATGCATGTATATGCATATATATATGTGTATACATATAATCTAGTCCTCTCTATCTTTTATTATCTTTAAAATCCCTTTTTAATCTTCAATAGGCAACCTCCACTTTTACTTGCTACTCTTTTTGGTAAAGTCTCCAAATGTAATCTTCTTGTTATAACTAAGTGACTGTAATATAGAACTTTTTGGCTTTGCATGCAATCAATAAATGTAACATCATTTTTATCTATCTTTGTTTGCTGATAATAGGTGCCTTCAACAATGACTAATCTAGTGGGATATTGTTGTCCATCATCATCTTTCATTGATTCTGACAAATGCATTTTTTTTTTTTTTAATTTTCTAAATAAGAGGTCCTAGCCATAGTTTTTATATTACTTCAAAAAAGTATTCAAATTACAAAACCAGAGAGTCGAGCATAGCTCCAAACCCATTGTGGAACCAACTGAATCTCCTATCCATACAAAATTGGAGTTGCATAATACTAGCTATCGGGCACATTACACTCACCATATACTATCCTACCAAAATTTGGGTCAAGCCCTATGACCTAATGACCATGAAGCCCTACGTATCATCTGTCTGTATGACTGATACATAGTTTCATAGGCTTTAGACAGAGCCAAAAAAAATTACAAAAACCACCATAGTACCAGTCGAGAAATTTACAGATATTGATTGCTTATGGCAACTCAAAACCCTAGACACTTAAACCAACATTACATACATTAGGACCATGTAAAACTATGCATTGGTATTACCCGTTGGAGACAAAGTGCCAGACACCAGAGAATCCTCACGAGGAGCTACTTCACTTTCTTTTTTTTCTTTTCAAGCATGCTGCGATCAACAGAATAATAGTCCCCCTAAGGGGGCAAACAGTTCACCTGAGTAGAAGATGACCCCACCTCCTCATGAGTGCTACTACACTTTGTAGCAGGCTTTGATGCCTCTTTCCTCAGTCTCCCCCTCGTGCCACTCATCCTTTGCTCTTCCTTTGGTTGAGCTTCGACTTTGCCATCCTCCTCCTTGAAGGCTCATAACCCTCGGCATACAGGTATTCACCAATCCTCACCTTCAGAGACTTCCATCTTTAGCCATTTTAGCAGAAAATCTATGTTATCAAAGGCCTTCTTGTTGCTATGAATAGAACCAAAATTTTATCCACCTCCTGCTTCCGAACATCTCTAGGACTGCTTTGTTGGTAGTAGTTCTCTGGGTAAGGGACAATTAAACTGTCATCTACATTCCCCACTGCCAAATTCAAATCTCCCAAGATTTTCTCATCAAATACAACACAACATAACTAAATGGCCATAAATTTAGACTCACCCATTACCGGTAAGATAACACAAACATGACAGGAATGTTGGTGTTCACTTTGTGTTAGTGTCCCGTTCGAAGACCTTCCTCTCCCAAGATCTTTTTCACCGCCATGAGCACAAAATCACCATGGGGTTTTAGGATTCTTTCCCATCATTCTTGTTTAATTTCTCCTAAAAAAGATGTTTGTCTGTTTTTTCCAGATTAAGCACAATGTTGAATCTGTATCTATCCCTCAAAATTTCTCAGATTACCAAGAGAATAATGAGCTGAGTGAAGAACAATGGTTTGCCTATTTTATGAGTCCAAAATGATTGATTATCTTTCGATGACCCATCTTTTCCATGTGACGATGGTATTAAATCAACTTAATGAACTTGCCTGATCAATAATTCTCGCAACATTTGACATACGCCATCTATCCTTAAATCTCTCCAAAGCATTTAGGGTTATGATTACAATGAAATAAAAAATCTCTTATTAGAGATCGACAGTTAAACATTTCCAATGTCGATTACCATGCGTACTTTGTATGTATAGTCCAGCTTGACTACAGCAGTGTTGTATCACCACTATTATGAAGTGTTAACTTATGCGTTGCCACCAGTAATTAAACTCGTGGGATTATCCATAAAACCAAGCCCCTTCGATTACCAGCGGTAACTTAAATTAAATTTAAATTTAATGAGCCAGACTAAGATCATGAGCCTCTTTCTCTACTGTAATGGGGCAGAAGAATATGTTTCTTTTATACTAATTTCCTCCACTGCTAAATTGGCTAAATGATCAGCATATTTGTTAGCCTCCTCGAAGATATGATTGATTGTGACAGATTTGGAAGTCTTCAAAATTTCCAATACCCTACCCAAGAAGCCATTAAGTTTCCAATTTGGGGTACTACCTTGTCTGGCATCATTCACCACTATTTCCACTTCAATAGTGTCTAGTCCCATCTTTTTGCAAAGAAGAAGACCTTTAATCAATGCATTGGACTATATAAAATTATTATTGTTGACTACAAGGGGCAAAGTTTGCTTACCAATTAGAACGCCATTCTAATCCTTGATGATGCAGCCAGCTTCAAAAGGCCCCAGGTTACCCTTGGAAGCCCCGTCAAAATTTAGTTTATACCAACCATGTTGTGGATTTGTCCAATGAGCTTGTGCCCTCAAATTAACCCATAGTTAATGTTGTCTCGATCCTATAAAGACCGGTACCCTTAACCCTACCCAGCTACATCTCATTTTACCATCCCATGAAGTGAAGACTCCACATTTCTTTGGCAAGACAAATGTCCTCTGATTGACCACCTCCACTATAGCTACTGTAATACCCTAAAAATGGTCATCTAAACCATGAGCCTCTAATCTCGACAACATCACCAAGGTCCTAACCAAAGACAATTAAATCAATCTTGAGCACACAATTTATTAATTCTTTAATCATCAAATGTCGCATGGCAAATCAGTTACTCAATATTAATTAAATATTTATTTAATTAATTGAATCACTCCAAGAAAATCATTTTGATCATTTATCTTATTTAATTTATTAAATATCCTAACATATTAAATTAATTAATGAATTTGTCATTTAATCATGCAAAAAGGAATTAATTTATCACAAAAGAGGAATTAATCACAAAGCAGGAGTTAAATTGAAAATAAAATAAAAGAATTGAATCGAGAGAAATCAAACTTTAGATATTATTTCTTTCTTCTAAATTGAGAACTTGAAATCAGAAAAGCATTTAAAGGGAATTTAATCATTCTCTAAAATTGGAACTCAAAGCTTTTGAGAAAAAGAAGTTCAGTTGCATTGAAAAGACTCTTTTCTTGAATAAATCAAAGAAATCACATGGAATTACCTATTTTCATCTCAAGTGCATGGAATTAATTGAATTATATCTCTAATGCAAACTCAAACTTATAATCTGAATGCATTTCAATTAAACTATAATTAGAATCTATCTCAAGGTTAACTGAAACTGATTTCTCAATTATTTCAATTATCTTAAATTGTGCTTTTTCATGATCTCTCTTGTGATTCTCTATAAAGTCAGCCTTCAGCTCTCATTCAAAACACCCTGGAGATTTGTTGTTATTATACAGTTTTTGCTCTGGAGTCCTGGAATATATTGTGCTTGCTTTTTGAGATTATTGCACCTTAGTTTAATTTCTTTTTGTTTGAATCTATATTGCTTGAACTATTCATCCATCTAGCATAATCTTGCATCCATTTAGCTTAATCTCATGCTCATATAGATTAAATCCTTCATCTTGGTGTAGTATAATCACTGGTATTGCTTATACAAATCTGAGAGAAATCTTATACTCGCATCTTTTAGAAGGCAATTGGTCGATTTGCTATGGTTTTATTATTCATGCTTATATCTGTCTAACCATACATGTAATGACTTAATTGAAGTGTTGTATCTTGCAGCTTACAAACTTATTTCACTTTTTCACACACACAGCTGCTTCTACTTTGTTTTGAAAAGAGTTGAGAGATATTTCCTTGTCCTCAAAGATCCTACAATTGTGTTCTTTCTATAGTTCTTGGATCAAGAAGGAGGGGCAAATCTTCCAGAGACACTTGAGAAAACCAGAATTTGTGTTCGTTGGCCAACACTAAAAGAGACTAACTATATCATTTGGGAGAGTAGAGATCCACCACAATTTTGCACACATCAATCCCCAACATTCTTGTGTAAATTTGTAGCCTAGAAGGATATGGCTCACTAATTCCTCCTCATTTTTGCATAACACACATCTCGAGGGACCTTCAAAACCAAATTTTAAAAATCTTTTTGTTGTTAGAATTTCTTTTGCAAAGCTACCCAAGCAAATGTACTTGCTTTGGGAACACATTGTTTATCCTAGCATAATGAGATTGGGATCTCAAATTTGGGTAGATCATTTCCTTTTGAGATCCATGTTGGATATTTGTAAAAAATTTGTTTGAATTATGTATTGTCATTGATGTCAACATATTCCTCTGTGTGTTCCAATGTTGCAGTCAAATTAAATGAGTTGGTTTTGCTAGTGTGTTGAAGATGAGTTGGTGCAGATTAAAGGGTTTTTGGTATGTTGTATGTAGATGGTTCATTCCCATTTGCAGAGGTCTGCATGATGATTTGATCGAGTTATGAGGTTCGGTATTATGGTTGGTGTTTCAATTGGTTGTGTTGCTCAGTGTTTTGGATTCTGCTCTACATTGCTCTGGAATTGCAATATCTTGGTTTGCATATTTGGCAGATTATTTCAGATGTTCATGTGTCCTTAATTCAGATGGTTCGTGATTTGGAGTTCCGCAAGTGAATCTTTCAGTTTGTCAATTAGTTTAGCGTATGTTCTTGAGGTTCAGTATAATGATAATGAAGATTCTAGTATGTGGTGATGTTGTGGTAATTCACGTTCCTTGTGGATGTTTTTAGATCATGTTCTATCTGTGTTGATGGTTTGCATTGATTGTTGTGCGCATTATTGATTATTTTCCTAATCTAGTGGTGTTCTTCGTGTTATGCGATATTCATGATGATTATAGCGTGTTGCGAATGTTTGAGGCATAATTCTTGATAGTCTTTCTTGTTTGCGGTATTGATTTGGGTCCAGACTATGTCTTAGCCAACATTGTTTTGGGTTGCATGTATTAATGTAGCATGTGAGGTTATTGCTTTGTATTTTGTGTTGAGGGTTGAGCCGACCTTGAAATATAGGTTGATGATTTGTATAAATATATGTAATAATCATGTGAGAGATGTATCTGCATGTACGAACAATTATTTGATCTTTGAGTAGCAAAGGAGAAGTGCAAAGAAGTGTGAAAGAGAAGAGTTTATGAAGAAGTTGAGAAAGTACAACTTCTGAGATCCCAAGAGCATCTACAAGCAAAATACCCGTCACAAGAGAAGATTGGAGACAAAACACAAAAAAGACTCTGAAGAAAAAGATTATCATTTAGAGAGGGAATGAAAAAGAAAAGTTACAATACAATCCTTATGACAGGAGAATAGAAACCCTAAAGATGTACAACCCTAAAGAAACCCTAAAGGGATAAAGAGTATTTAATAATAATTATTAAATACCTACAATATTATTAAATGCCTAAGTTTAGCTTAAGCATAGAGTATAATAGACTAATAATTAAATAAATAATTATTAGCTAATACAAGATAACTCTAACACCCCCCCTTAAGATGAACTTAGGGAGTAGCTAAAAAACTAGATGCAGGAAAGCAAAAAGCAACTATAGGAATAAGGCAAATTTGGGTCCCGACAACAAGGCCTGATGAGGTACCCAATCACAACCAAATCTCTATGAAACGGAGAAATAGAGAAAACCACATGGGAAAAGACTCTACTCCAAAAAGAGATGGGAAAAGCATGCAAAAAAAACATGAAGGAAGGAAGGCCTCAATGAGACTCCCCAAGGACAACTTCCTTCACCCCAAGCATAGAGCACAACTGAAGATAATGTGGAGATGCAAAAGGTTTAGTGAAGATGTCAGCAACCTACTCTTCTGTAGGAATGTACTCCAAAATGAGAAAGCCATCCTGGATCAACTGTCTAATGAAGTGCATATGAAGCTCAATGTGTTTAGACCTCTGGTGCTCCATTGGGTTGCGGGAAAGGTGAATGGCACTTTGATTGTCACACCAAAGAATAGTGGGACTATCAAGAGGAAACCCAAACTCAGTCATCAACTATTGAAGCCATAAAACCTCCTGACTAGCTAACATCGTTGCTCGGTACTTGGCCTTTGTAGATGATAATGCAATAGCAGACTTCTTCTTGCAAGACCATGTGATAGGACCAGAACCAAGGCAAAAAACAAAGCCAGAAGTAGACTTCCGATCTTGAGCATCACCAGCCCAATCTGAGTCAATGAAGCCAACAATGTGAGGGGATCCTGAAATATAGTGAATGCCAAACTGTATAGTGCCCCAAATGTACCACAAAATATGTTTGGTTGCTTGCCAATGGCTCTCATGAGGATCATGGGAGAACCAAGAGACAAGACCAACCACAAAAGAAAGATTCGGGCGCATATGTGTCAGGTACAACAAACTGCCAACCAACTGTCGATGTAAGGTAGAATCCACGGAAGGTGTAGAACAAGTGGGAGACAAAACAACACCTAACTGAAATGGTGTGGGTGCACGCTTGCAAGTAAGCATGTCAAATCTATGAAGCATATCAAGAGCATACTTCTGTTGAAGTGTGGAAATCCCATCGAAAAACAGAATAACCTGTAGGCCCAAACAATAATGCAGAAGGCCAAGATCTGTCATCTCAAACTGCTCCATCAAGGCTCTCTGAATATCCTGAATCAAGGAGGACGAGCTACCGGTAAAGATAAGATCATCAACATAGAGCACAAGAATAACTATATCATCCCCTGTCACTGAATATATATTGTGGGATTGGAATGACAACGTGTAAAGAGTGCAGAGAGCAAGAAAGAGTCCATCTTCTCATACCGGGCTCGAGGAGCCTGTTTGAGACCATATAATGAATGTCGAAGTCTGCAAACCAAAGAGGAATCCTGCACAAAACCCTGAGGCTGCTCCATATAGATCTCCTCACGAAGGTCTCCATGCAAGAAATCACTCTTCACATCCATTTGAAAAATTGTCCATCCTCGTGAAGTTGCCAGAGAAAGTACAAAGCGAATAGAATTCATCTTGGTGACAAGAGCACAGGTCTTGGAGTAATCAAAACCCTCCACCTGAGAAAACCCCTTCGCAACAAGACGAGCCTTATACTTATTAATAGAACCATTTGCAACATACTTGGTATGATACACCCACTTGCACCAAACCAACTTTCTTCCCTTCGGAAGAGAACAAAGATCCCAAGTATGATTCTTCATCAAAGAAGAATACTCCTCATCCATGGCCTGATCCCACTCTGGGTGACTTGTCGCCTCTGAAAATTTCTGAGGATCATCTGAAATGGCATGATTCAGAAGACTAGAACTAGATATATGTGCATGAGTGCGATGAGTGTCAGAAGGATCACCTGCCATAGAACCAACAACATCAACTGTAAACCAGGCCCACTTGGGCAAAGGCTAAGCAGCGGGTGGTGGTGGTGATGGTGGACCATCATCTGCATCATCCTCAAAGAAGAAGGAATCCTCAAAAGATGAAGAGGGAGGAGGAGGCGGTGAGGGAGAAGTTGGTGATGGAAAATCCATCTGAGGAAGGCGCTCATCAAACTAGACATTCTGCCTAAACAAGACCTCTCGAGAATCAGGATCAAACAACCTGTATGCCTTAACATCCTCATAGTAGCCAACAAAAATGAGTGGTCGACTCTTCCTCTCCATGACCTTCCTCTAAGCATCTAGAATAAATGCCCAAGCCTCACTACCAAAAACTCGGAATGAAGAAACATTAGGCTTGACATGGGACCAAACCTCCTCAGGAGTCAATTGGCGCAATGCCTTATGAGGCATCTGATTTTGAATATAAGTGGCACAATTAACCACCTTAGCCCAAAAGGTAGGCTGCATAGAACGTGACTGAAGCATACAATTGGCCATCTCCCTTAGTGTTATGTTCTTTCTCTCAGCAACACCATTCTACTGAGGGGTGTGAGGAACTAATAACTGATGTTGCAAACCATGCTATGTGTAGAAATCTGTAAAAGCCTGATTCACATAATCTCTCCCATTATCTGTGAGTATCCTCTTTATAGAAAGACCAGACTGCTTCTCTACAAATGTCTTAAAGACTCAAAATGAATCAAAGACATCAGACTTGTACTTAAGAAAGTACACCCATGTGCATCTAGAGAAGTCATCAATGAAAGTGAGCACATACTTGGACCCTGAAAAAGATGGAGTCAGAAATGACATAAGATCACTGTGGATCAAATCCATGGGTGCCTTAGCACGGGTGGCTCTACCTGTAGGAAAAGGATCACAGTGATGCTTGCGAAGTACACAACCTCGACATACACCATCAGTACAGGATATCTGAGGGAGCCCAATAACATGTGCCTGTGTGCTCATCTATTGTAAGTATCTGTAGTTGACATGGCCAAAACGCTCATGCTACAGTCTTCTTACTGAATCTACATGTGCTACAAGAGAAACCCGTGAACCATCTGGACCCTCAAAGCCATCAAACCGTTATAACCGAGAATCAGGATCAACACTACCAGTAGCCACAACCAAATCAGGATCATGGAGCTCTTGAATAACCACATCATGTGGTGAGAACTCAACCATTTTACCAGAGCCAGAATGACAAATTTGATAAACAAAGAGGAGGTTCGTAGAAATGTTGGGAACCAAAAGAACATCCTGAAAACAACCACCTGTCAACGGAACAAAACCTGAACCTGAAACTGAAAGTTGTGTTGATTCACCAACTGCAATCTGTAAAGTATTACTGTGAGCAAGTGAGGTAACAAGCTGTCGTGAGTGTGTCATGTGATGATAAGCCCTAGAATCAATAATCCAAGTGGATGCAGAAGGAATAGCTCGTGCAGAAAGAGCATGGCCTTTCCCAGTAGAAGAGGAAGACGGAGGTTGAGGAGTAGAAATATGATGTTGTTGCATGGCTGCCTCCAAAGCCTCTAATCGTTTCCAACAACGAGAAACTGGATGACCTTCTTTGCCACAGAAACTAAAAAGTTCATCGGATTTCTTCTTAGTCTTGGAGGAAGACTCACTAGACTTAGAAGAGTGCTCCTATTTGGGATAGGACTTCGGTTTGAAATCAGACTTAAGTGGTGGCTTGGAGGGACACTAACTTCCAGTTGAATCCTTCTTAGGCTTTGGTTTTTGCTTCTTGTTTTCTTTAGATGTCTAAGAAATCTATGCTTTTGGCTTCGATCCTGTGAGAGTGTCCAATTGAGATAGTGTTGTCCTCATTTTTGTTTTAAAAAATGAAGGACCATTACATAAAAATTTTGTGAAAAAATGAAAATTTTACTCTATGGCATGCTTCTCGAGGTGGAATTTCGACTAATCCTTGGACTGGCTTAATCCTCAGTCCATCCTTGAACTACGTTTCAAATTTCATCGAATTCTGGATTCGTTTGCTATGTCTTTCCTTCAATTTCGGGTTTTTTCTCCCTAACTACAGGTGGGAAATTTCTCTTGAATTGCAAGTTTTAATGATTTCCATTGTTTTGGTCTTTGTAGGGAAATTTTTGGCTAATTACAAGTGCACTTTATTGAAAAATAAAAACTTGTAATTTTCTTTTTATTTCCCCCTTGTTTCTTTTTGGCTTTTTTAGTTAGATAGGGATTTTTTTGGTTAAGTTACAAGTAAACTTGTAATTCTCTTCTAAAACCCCTACTTTAATGGTTTTTGCATGTAATAGGG
This sequence comes from Cryptomeria japonica, assembly GCF_030272615.1. Lineage (NCBI taxonomy): Eukaryota > Viridiplantae > Streptophyta > Pinopsida > Cupressales > Cupressaceae > Cryptomeria > Cryptomeria japonica. Next base: position 429,464,511 of record NC_081406.1, read on the forward strand.
ATTTTAAACCCCTATTACATATGTGCAACTTATTATAACTTGTTATAGGGATTTTATTTTCCCTTTACAAGTAATTTTAAACTTGCACATCTCTCTCCAAAACCCGATTTTGCCTAGGAATGAGAAAAAGTGACATTTTAAACTTGCTATTTTGCCCAAAAACCCCAATTTTCTCTATAAAGTGCATTTTTGAAGGATTTTAAACATGTAATTGCATTTTAAAAACCCGATTTTGCCTTGTTGAGGGAAAAGTGACATTTAAAACTTGTCATGTTGCCCAAAAAATCTGATTTTGCCTAGGAATGAGATAAAGTGCATTTTAAACTTATTATATTGTCCAAAAAACCCGATTTTCAACAATACATGCAAATTTAAACTTGCTATTCCCTTCAAAAAACCCGACCAGCAAGTAAAATGGATTTGTTGAATATTTCAAAGCAATTTTTGTGGAGATTTGTTGGAGATGCAAGGCGTTTAGGATTCTTTTCCTATTCTCATGCAAATGCAAACATCTTTCACGCCATTTGGGATTCTTATTTGCTATTTTTCTGCTGAAATCTCCTTCCACGTGGTTCCTTGAATCCACATTTTGGGGGGTTTTTACTGCACAAATCTGCAAACTCCTAAGGCACTTTTGCCTCTCTTACCTAGGTGTTGGAGTTAGAGGAAGATTTGGCAACTTCTTGTGCCATTTTGCTTTTATTTGTTACCACATTTTTCTGCCCTAGGCATTTTGGGAAAAATGTGGCAAGGGTTTTGGGAGTTCATTCATTGCTTATTTAAGGGATTGTTTTCTTCATTCAAAGATTAATCATCTTGTTGAATGAGCATTTTCAGATTGGAGCAAGGTATGTTTTCTTTTCCTTTCTTGTTTTATTTTCTTGTTTTCTTGTTTTCTTGTTTTCTTATTTTCGTTTCTAGTTGTAAATTTGAAAATATGTTGTTCTTGCCCCAAAAATTGGTTTTTGTGAGAGAGATTTTCCCCCTTCATAAGCAATTTTTGAATTGCATTGATCTTCCCCATTTTCCCTCTTTACTTGTATTTGGGATTGTAAATCCCAATTACAAGTTGGCTGGAAATCTTTGTTCTTCCCTTACAATGAAAGAATTTAACCATTTTTGGTTAAAATTTCAAGTTACAAAAATGAGAAATGCTCTTCTTTTCAAAATCGGGTTTTAAGAACCGGATTACATGTTGAAAAGTTCTTCCCATTTTCATGAAAATGACATTCCCAATTCTTCCCATTTTTATCCATTCATGTCACCCATATCTGTGCTTTCCATTTTTGTCATTTCCAGCAAGTCTAATTCTCATTTTCCACCCATTTCTCCATTTGCAAATTTACAAGTGTACCTGCATTCGGGTTTTAAAAATCCGATTGCATGTATGCTCTTTCCAACTTGTATACTTGCAAAAATTTCCCCAAGATCCGAAATTGGTCAAAGTCAAGATTTCCCCATTCCCATTTATTTCCCCTCTTTCTCTCACAAAGTCATGAAGTTCAAGAGTCGAAGTTTTTCCCATTTAAAGAAGGAAAAATGTTAGTTGCAGCTGAATATGATGTTGCCTTAACACTTTTAAGTCTTCATCACAATATTCCAGGTTGTCTATCAATGTCAGATTTGTCATCATCACCAATTCTAAAGAAGATGAAGTATAAATATGACAAGTACCAAAACGAAGTTGCACCTTCCCAAGTTTCCTCTCCTTTGAATCGGATAAGAGATACAGAGATTGGGCATGTGGACATGTCAAAATTTGTCAAGAGGGTTGAGGATCCACAAGATAACAATATGCAGTGGCTGTTGGACAACCATATCCATCACGCATCTTCTTTCCTAGTGGTTGCCCTAGAACCTGAATTTGTTCTCGCTTGCGCCCATCACTTTGACAAGGAGACAATAATCATTAAAAATGATGATGGTGAAGCAATAATCTGCCTTGATGCAGACACAATTGAGAAAGTCTTCAGAATACCTCCTGCACCTGTTTACATGGAAATCTAAAAAGAGAATGCAACTGAGTATTGTGTGAAAAGGAAAAAAGACTGCAAACATCAAATCAATAGGTGGATCCATGAGCCACGAGACGCCTTCTCTAGGTGGGCTAACTTGTACCGCTATGATTTGAAATGGGAAATAGGAGACATCATAACCCTCCTTAGCAGGATAATGGGCCTTGAACATTCTAATGTTTTTGAGCCTTGGATGTACCAGTTCATCATGTTCATAAGGTAGTCCCATTATATATCATGGGGAGAAGTCATCAGTGATGCCTTGTGTGAACAACTTTCAATAGTCTCTTCCACCATGAATTTCTTCATGAACTCATATTTGGTGTACTTGGGAGCATCACTTAGACATTTTCCAGGTCTTTCTACCTAGGGTGATCGCTCGCTTATATCGGTATGGGAATATTATGATCAGTTGCCTTTGAGACCCAACAAATTGCATTTTAGAAGAGTCCAAGATGCATTATTCGATTACTTCATGTGTCAGTTTGACAGAACTTTGAAGAACAAAAGGGTATCAGATGAGGCATGAGAAAGGATGAGTGAGTATGGATGCTTGTTTCTACAATTCCCGACCTTCACCTATATGAGAATCGGATGTTATAGTGGGCAACCATTTATGATCCCTAGATAACCAACTGATAAGATCATTCTTATGGAGTTGGGAAGACAAATTATGACTATCCACGCTCATCAGTCCATCAGACATAAGGTTGGAATGGGGTTCTCTACAACAAACCCATTAAAAATTGGTCATTATTCTCTTGTCACATCCATTAAGGCCAAGGCCATGGAGACTGAAGTGCAGGAAATTAAACTCAAAAGGTTTAAGTCCAGAGCTGATTTTGATTACCGAGGTATGAAGGAGAAGATCAAAAAATCCTTCGTGCACGTGCATCGCATTGAGGATATCTGGGTAGATCTTCCTACAGAGATCGAAGTTCTGAAGATGGATTACTATAGGCTCACTGTTGAGCAAGTTGTTGATTTGAACTTGGTGGATATTCCACAAGGGATGATTGACGATGGGCACATACTTGATCCTGAATATATTTCATGAAGGGTTGAGGAAGCTCCACTTCCTTTAATCTAATGGTCGCACAAGGAGTGCATATCCATTCTTGAGAGATTTCAGCCTATCTTGACTAACACTAACGCTTGGCTGAAAATTAATTCTATTAGACTCATCAAAATCAAGATTGGAAAAGAAGACAATTCTACGGGGCCTCTTGGACGTAAGATTGAGATTCAAATTGACAACAAGGAAGGCGCATCATCTTCGGGCACAAGGATCAAATTGCGAGTTAGTCGGGCAATAGTGCTTCCTCCTGAGGAGGTGACAGTTCATGGGAAGGAAAAGTCACGGTTTCATGTTCAAGTGATCGATATGGACAATCCAGAAGAAGGGCAGCAATCTGATGATGCTCCTAAGTCTCCAGCATCAGACTCGCCTCATGAGATCCCTCCCCCAGTTTCCATTGAGATGCCCCTTTCTCCTCCTGACTTGATTGTGGATGAATCTCCTTAGAATGCCATTCCTATTTCAGCATATGAATTTATGAGGCAATCTTCATTCCCATTGGTTACTGAGAAAACCGTGGTCACCATCCAAACAAATATTCCTCCCAGGATGACCACGATTATTCAAACAGAAACTGCTTCTCCTTTGCCTACAACTGCTACTGAAGGAGAGTTGATGGCTTTACCTCCATGGCTTAGTTCTTTTACTCCAAAAAGGAAGAAGCACAAAATCTCATCTGATGCCTTTGATTATCAGCAACTTAAACAGTCTAGATCCAAGGTTGCTAAAAAGGCCAGGACTATCTCCAAAGTAACTGTTGACAACAACAAGATGAAGGTAGCTGAAATTGTTGAACCCATTGCAGATAAGCCACTTGAAGAAATGCCAGTTGCTGATTACAAAGTTACAAGGATAGAATTGGGTAAGCAAATGTATGAGGTAATTAAACATGATCCGCAGTTTTCTGTAGCTTCATTGGTACAACGGTGTGATGCACTTCTAGCAAAGAAAGACAAGCTAGAAGAGGAAAACCGACAACTTATGGCAGTTGTTTATAAAATTATAAAACCTGTTGTTAAAGGGAGTAATCCCACAGGTTCTTCCGGTTCCCAAGAATCAATTCATGGAGTAGAAAGGGCTGCTCAGAAGGTACAAGCATTGGATTCCTGGGTTGATCAGCTTCATGATCTAGGTGCACAAATGATGAAAGACATTTTTTAGATGATGTCTAAGTTGGAAATCGTTGAAGAGAAACTAGATTAGACTTTTCATACTTTCAAAAAGAATCTAGAAATTGTTTAAGATAGTTTGGAAATTTGGCATACCATGCCCCAACAATAGTTGAGTGTTCTACAGGAACATGCCATCATCTCTTCCAGGGTCATTGTCATGCCCAAAATTTAGGGCAAAACACAACCAACAATTTTTTTTTTTGAGACACTTATTTACATGCAACCATAGCTTAAATAGTTGTGACAACTTATCATGTGGTTCTAACAAATTATTAATTGATATTAAATACTAACATAACAATTTACGATAGTTCCTATTATCAAGTGGGCCGAATAATATTTATAAGGGTATATTAAATTCATTCAAAAGTCTTTATCATTTCGTTTGCGAATATTAGTACATAAATTAATCCTTTCCTCTTATCTAGACATTAACATAATTACTTGGCTCTACATTAATTATTTATTACATATCAAATTCCCTCCATCCTGTAAATACGTTCCTTCTTAATAACTTAATTTTACAAAGAAATTGGCTTCTATTAATATAATACCAACGCTCATTTTATTGCATTAATATTATCAAATGGAGCAGTTACAGTTTAAAGTGCCTAACATCATTAAGATGTTTTAATTTACCTGGTAAAAGTTCCCACTTGGGTTAATAGGGTTCACCAGACTTAGTCCACTTAGAGGGATTAATTTTTACGCCCCCACTCTATCCTCTTAAATTAATTATTTAATTACTTTATTTAATTATTCCATTTATTTATAAAAAAATCCATTTAGATCTCCAAGATTAATTTACCCAATTTCATCCAAATTTTTCATAAGATTGAACTCCAAAACATTTAGAATTTATACATCCTTTTAAAATATGCCCATTTGAATTTCAAAAGCATATATAAGTTTATAAAATATTTAGTCTAAAAATTTGTCCTATTCATCCATACTTTCAAATTATATATATATATATATTATAATATTCTTTTTTTTTTTTTTTTTTTCACAGATTCTTAAAATATGCATTCAAATCGTAACTTAAAATGTATATTATAAAATACTCTATATATCCTTCTTAAAAATCTCTTCTCTTCTCATGTTACCCTAACCCTACATGGGCTAGGGTTTTATTTTTTTTTTGTTTCTTGCATTGCAGGGCCGATCGAATTCGAAATCATGGAGGAGTGGCCGAAGTTTTTTTTTTTTTTGAAGGGGGAAGAGGCAGTGGCGTGGGGGTTTTACCCGGCCGCCACTGTGTGCACACACAGTGGTGGCGCAGACGCCGCCCACTGTGTGCCCAAACAGTGGCGGTCTGCGGGCCGTCCACTATATGTTCACACAGTGGCGGCGCGGGCACCGCCCACTGTGTGCCCACACAGTGGCGGTCCACGGGCCGCTCACTGTGTGTTCACACAGTGTCGGCATTGGCGCTGCCCACTGTGTGCTCACACAGTGGGTTTCAGCCCTCCGCCCGAAACCCTATTTTTTTTTTAAATTTATTTATTTATTTATTTTTATTTTTTAAATATATTTTTTTTAAAATAAGTTTATATATATATATATATATATATCTTTTACATTATAAATACAAATATGGGTTAAATATGATTATAAATAAATATATATGTATATATATATACTTTCTATTTATATACATATATTCTAGATATAAACTTAAATAAACATATTTTGAATGCACTTAAATTATAGGGTTAAAGTTTTCTGTAAGTAAATACGTACTATTATTCTTCGAACAGACTGATTAAATTATCCCTAACTAGATCCATGTATTATATTTCTTTTCTTCCTTTGCTAACCTTGTTGCTTTAATCAAAAATAGGCGAAAATAATTTAGATCTATTTAAATTTAGTTTTACTTTCTGCCAAAAGTAAGGTAATTATCAGGATTAAATCCACTGGGAATAGTATAGGTTTTATTTTCTGCAAAAAGTTAACTAATAGAGTACGATAATTTTAACAGCAACTATATACATATGTGATTATTAAAACTAGATAGACCATTTAATTTCTAGACTTAAGTTTCTGCAAGTAAATTTGTGATTTTAATTTCTGCAACTTAATTTATCTAGATTCCTTTAAATTAAGCCATGCAATAGGATTTAAACTGGAACTTTCATATTCGAAAACAACATGCATGCAATCATTAAATTATTTCCCTATTTCCTTAATCTATATTTTATATGCCTAAAGGGGTAAAATAAATTTCATTACTCTTTCCAAACTATTGTATAACCTGCAATTATTAAAGTACAGAAAAACTTTAGGAGCTAAATCCAGACTCATTTATTTTGTATGGCATAAAACAATATTTCCTCTCTTTAAGGTACATTAAATTATGAAATAACCTTTAATACTAATGGATCTCTCATTTCTATTAAATGAGGCTCTCACAAACATTTGATACCTCTCTTTTCGGAAAATAGATACGACATAATTTTCTATTACAATGTTGCAACTTAAAAACATAAACATTCCAATTCCCAAATCTTTTCTGAAACCCGCAATCTCTACTTGTCCTTTTTCCTTTCTTCCAACAACCTGCAAATAAAACATAGGCTATGAGCATGGAGTGCTCACCTCCCAGCCTAGGCTAACTAGTAGCCATCCCCGAGCTCGGAGAACCAAGCCCTAGACAGGCAACAAACATGCAAACACAAAAGACAGAAAAATACACAACTCAAACACAACCCCAACCCGGGCTACACTGCACCACACATTGGTGATGTCTTTTCAAGGGTGGTAGTGGACCAAGTACCCTAAGGAGACTGCAAGTCTGGTAAAACAAATAGCCACCTCATGGCAAACCAAAACATATAGCCACCTCATGGAAAACTAAATACATCAAGTATAACATAAATCAACCCTTTATTCCTTATGCCCCCCAAGGCATTCATGTCTTATTTCCCTCCTTATGACCCCCAATGCATAAACAAGCCATGCAGCAAGGGTCACATGAATTCCCTTGTGATCACTCTCATAACGAGAGTCTCTCACTCGAGGGCTATCACTTCTACCACCCACAAGATCTTCCTCTCTCCCAAGAGTAGGAGATCTTGATTAGTCCCAAACACACATACAAAGTATAAACAAATTGCCAAATAAATCTCCAAGAGAACATGCACAAAAACAAATCTTTTTTAGAAACATTACTTACTAACACATGCAATAAGAAATCCATTATGTGATGAATACGACCAACCTTAATCTGCCCAAAGGTAGGTTAGTTTTGTTGAGGATGAGCAGCCCAATTCCACGGTTCTTCCCTTTCTACCCTTAGCTAAAATTCTCAAACCAAATTCATTCTTTTTCTTTACAAAATTCTTTTGTCTCCAAAAATGGAGAGTGGGTGATTACCCTCAAATTCTCAAATTCTTGCTTAAGAAGCCCATTCTCTCAGTTCTCACAAGTTTCTAAAACTCAAAAAAGGAAAGTAAGACAGAATGGGAAAAAGGCTCTCATTCCCAAAAGGAAAGTTCACAACTAAGATCAAACTTCTAATTTCAATTTTCGCACAACTCAGAAAAGCCATTTTTTAAAGTGTCAAAAAGGTCACCTAGGAGTAGAAACTTGCCTAAAATTACCCCTAACCCTTAGGTATACCTTATGGGCTTTAGGAAACCCTATTAAACTACCCCTAGGTGTTCATTTAACCCATTTTAAACCCCTCTGAAGTTTATTTTCGGGGCAAACATATGTTGACCTCTCCAAATATTCTTTTTTTCCAAGTAGTTATGACATCACGTTACATTATTTGAAAAAGCTATAGTTGAACACTTTCCCACCAAGAGACAAAAAAAAAAAAACATTTAAACTTAAATCCACACGTGTCAAGTGACACAAATAAAACACTTTTACAAATTAAAACATGAAATCGTCTCTTGTGGTTTTTACACATTAAATTTAAATAACACTTAACACACATGTAGCATATACTGTTACGAATAAAAATACAACACAAACGGGGTGTTGTCTCTCCAAATAGACAACCCCTGGCTTACGAACATACATAAGTCTAGGTTTGGTTCTACGTAAATTTTCCATGGTCACATGGTTAATTCCCGCACAACTCAATTTACACATTAGTACTTCCAAATAATCTCATATAATATAAAACACATGAATAATCATGCACTACAAACACTTTGCATACAATATACATTTATCAATCAATACATCTTTCATCCAAATAACTCCACATAACAATTATCATCATTCACATAATTTTGATCCATACATTAAAACATGCATTCCTATTTCTATCCTCATAGTAAAGTCATGCAAATCCAATAATGACACACCTCCTCTCAAATTTATCCTATCTTAGGATCATATAGAGTTCTTTATCATAAAGCATATAAATGAAGCATCAACATTCATCATTGTTATCGAATCACAAAATCATATACATTCTACATCCAGACATAGCTGACATATGTTAAATCAAGATTATCCAGTCATTGGATCTTTTAGGATTTCAAATTCATAACATATCCAAAATGTACACCACAAGGTGCAATAACTCTATAACTTGGTTAAATTACCTTTCTCACCAATCTATCTGTCTAACACAGTCCAGTCTATTGAATAAAGCATTTATTAATAGGTCACACATGGTCAACTAAGTAAATCAAAGCTTGGTTTGGAGAAGGCCTTACATCCTCCTCCCCTAGAGTTCGACTTACTCCTGGAAGTCGCATGAGTAGAATTTCGAAGTAGGGACATAACCTTTCCCTCCATTTCCATAAGTTACTCAAACTATTACCTTTCCTACTAGAAGGATGAAATACCAAAATCAACTTATTATTGTAATTAACTTACTATCTTCACAAGGTTAAGTTCTTAGTATTTTTTTATTACATTTCCCCTTGATCTCAGGTAGGTGTTTGCAAAGTTCAATCTTTCAACAACTTACATTATTTCGACATCCAAATCATATCAATAACACACATCAACCCCCAAAATCAAGGTTACACATATTGAATTTTCTAGGAGGTCTACTTTGTTTAGGATTTGTTTAAAATCATTTTTATCCTACCGTATTTTCATCCATGCATGTTACTTAAGAGAATTGACATCACACTTGACCACAATGAATCTACTTATTCTACATTCGAGGCACCTCGTTAGGGTGTTAATACACTATTTGCTAAATCATCCTAGGTGCATAATTTCTTCCAACTCTCTTAGGTGTCAAGGCAAAATCAAATTTAGGTTCTCCAATTCCGCCCTTATATAGGGTAGTTTTCTACCACTAGGGATTAAAATGTTTTTATATTTATAGGCTCCAAGGTTTAAGTTTTATAGCGAACATTATTCGCCATTTCCAAACATTGAGGTACCCTACAATCCCATTCCAAAGGAGTGATGGAAATTACTAATACTTATTTCAGATATCTTCCACGCAATCATCTCCATATACATACCAAATTTATCATACAACAATCATTACTTTCGCAATTCATTAGGTCTAGGTCACACTTTTGTTATAAACTTTCTCTTTCAGATTACTCGCAATTAATTTTACTTAGGAGGATATTCCTTCCTTTATCTTAATTTGATAAAACACATTCTTTGTTAATTCTTGTGCCTAATTTCACTCCTTGCGGTATTCTCCCTTGACACACTATCAGTGGTTCAACGAACATGATAGACATTTACACAAATCACCTCACTAGGGCTAGTTGTATCAACCATCAAAATGACCACTTGACACTTTACAAGAATCAAAATACAAGTTACTTCTACCAAGTCCAGTAAAAGAAGAAAAATGCCGGCAATTGAAAAAAAATATTAAAACTAGAAACATGGCAAGTGCCATAGTTCATATAAAAAGAAACATAAATTTAGTGGTCCTCTCTTCATAAACAAAATAAATAAAAAGAAAGTTCTAGCCCCAGTGTCACAATATATTTTTCAAAGAAAATCAAAATTAATGTTGAATCAAACTCAAAACAAGATGACCATACTAGCCATGCAATAGGGAGTAACTTCAACACATCACCCAAGATCACGCGTCCTGAGTGTGTTAGGAAGTGATTATTAGACGCTTGAGATTTAGATTCTTTAAATTCCTTTATCTATTTATGAAATACATTCTTATACAAGAGCTCGCATTCTTTTTTTCTTTTTTTTTAAAATCGTGTTTCATTTTAACCTTCACGTGCTTACTATTTCAAGCTACACTTTCCGATATAATCCACTATCTATACAGGGTTATTAACATCCTTAATTATATTCTAACAGGTTTTTGCACTGACTCTACCATTCTCCGTCCATTCCTCTTGCACTAATCCTTTTGAACACTTAATTATACGCAATCTATGCTTAATTAGAAGTTAAAGCTTGATAGAATTAAGAACATTACTAACGTAACAAATACGATAACTCTTATTCTCAAGTGGGTCGAATAAATTTAATAAGGGCAATTATAATTTCACTCAAAAGTCTCTTTCATTACAGTTGCATTTGAATAGTACTTAATTAGGCCATCTTCTACTAAATAGACTTTTTATATAGTTACTTGGTTCAATATCCATTATTTAATAAATATCCAGTTTCCTCCATCATGTTAATGCATCCTTCCTTAATAACATAATTTATTATGGCTTCCATTAATTATCTTAATATGCAAAACCTTGATTCAATGATACGTGGCAACTCAAGTGTCGAAACTTTCATGTCTTACACACTCGGTTGATAGTTCAGTACAAAATTGACACTTGTTTACTTATAACCACTTAGGATTTGAATAATATAATGATATAATTTTATTAGGGACATCATTTGTTTTTCTTAGCATCTTATGCCAACTCCTTGTATTTTCACCTCCAATATTCACTTGCCTTCCCTAGGTAGGAGCTTGTTGCCAAAATTACTAACACTTATGGTTAAGAGCCATTTGGGGTGGAATTATTGTCAAGTAAGATTGAAAACGGTTGACAATAACTTATGCCCACACATTTCAAGACATATTTCAAACAAATCGGAGAGTGGACTTATTCTCTCCCCTTGCTAACCACATAATTCGGTTCCTTATCAATGTTCTCGTAAAATATTTTGTACTGCCAACTAATTCTCATTAACACTTTAGTATTATATTTATTGTTATACAATCTTTCCATAAACTATTTCTACCTGCATGTTCTTCACTGGTACCTAACGACTAACCATGATTGGGATGCACTTCGCTTCCTAGTTTCTAAACGACATCTAGTTACACATTCCTAGATTATAGGATCCTAATACTTTTACACTCCTTGCACTTCAATGGAGATATTTTGTTTGATTCCTAAATCAACTCTACTCTCTCTTCCATTATTTACTTTCTTCAAGATTATCTTCTCATAAAGGAACTAGTTGAGGTTTTACCTGCTTGTTTTTTTTCCCAATTATGTAACCATGGATGAACTTAGGGTTTATGGTAAATACGTGCCTTTACCCAAGAAGTTCATGCCTCCTTTGTCCTTATTTAACTCTCCTATAGTATTACTAGGGTTTCCTGATCAAGGGAATTTCCATTCATCATTTGAGTTCCTATCTGCAGGGTTATCCAACTCTAACTCCACTATATTGCTACAAACATAGTCTAACAAATGCTCTTAATAAGAAATTTATCCTGACCACATTCTTAAGGTACCTAGTCATTAGGATAGGTTAATGCTTCTTTTCTGAGGTTCGCAAGAGTACCCCTTAACTCTTCTTCATTTATGTTCTCTATGCCGGCCTTGATCCTTTAACCATTATAATTTTCACATAGCTTAAAACTTAACTTAAACTGTCTCAGTTTTATTTATCTTGTTTATGGTGCCTTTATCTAAGGTCTAATTTATCTTGCTTGATTTGCCATGTCAAGAACATATCTCGATGGGTGGCATTCCTTTAGTTACCATCAGATGTATTTTATTGAAAGATTAACTCCTCATACTTAATTTGATTAGGGCAGTTATTGTGTTTTAGGTTCCAACTGAATGGTAACCTCGTGGGTACAAAAGGTCTAATTTTCATTAACAGACACAGAAATTACTTCATATGAATAAATAGTTGAATATTTCGCAGCCTTTGGGGTTTTATTTAAGCCATAAATATTATGACTAATAATTTCTAATTTCAAGGCTTTTAGTGACCCTTGGAACCCCTTGAATTGATATTTGTTGATATGTTGATCTATTTAAGTTTCACTTTGTTATATCACAAGTTTCCACCTAGGTGTTATACTTTAAGCCATAGTTCATTTTCAACTAAGTTATGAATGGATCCCATATTCACCAATGTTTGAACCTGGGGCTCTAATACCAAAATGTCATGCCCAAAATTTAGGGCAAAACACAACCAACAATTTTTTTTTTGAGACACTTATTTACATGCAACCATAGCTTAAATAGTTGTGACAACTTATTATGTGGTTCTAACAAATTATTAATTGATATTAAATACTAACATAACAATTTACGATAGTTCCTATTATCAAGTGGGCCGAATAATATTTATAAGGGGATATTAAATTCATTCAAAAGTCTTTATCATTTCGTTTGCGAATATTAGTACATAAATTAATCCTTTCCTCTTATCTAGACATTAACATAATTACTTGGCTCTACATTAATTATTTATTACATATCAAATTCCCTCCATCCTGTAAATACATTCCTTCTTAATAACTTAATTTTACAAAGAAATTGGCTTCTATTAATATAATACCAAACGCTCATTTTATTGCGTTAATATTATCAAATGGAGCAGTTACAGTTTAAAGTGCCTAACATCATTAAGATGTTTTAATTTACCTGGTAAAAGTTCCCACTTGGGTTAATAGGGTTCACCAGACTTAGTCCACTTAGAGGGATTAATTTTTACGCCTCCACTCTATCCTCTTAAATTAATTATTTAATTAATTTATTTAATTATTCCATTTATTTATAAAAAAATCCATTTAGATCTCCAAGATTAATTTACCCAATTTCATCCAAATTTTTCATAAGATTGAACTCCAAAACATTTAGAATTTATACATCCTTTTAAAATATGCCCATTTGAATTTCAAAAGCATATATAAGTTTATATATATGTATATATATATGTATATGTATATATATATACATATATATGTATATATATATATATATATATATATAGATATATGTATATGTATATGTATATGTATGTGTATGTGTATGTGTATGTATATATATATATATATTATAATATTCTTTTTATTTTCACAGATTCTTAAAATATGCATGCAAACCCTAACTTAAAATGTATATTATAAAATACTCTATATATCCTTCTTAAAAATCTCTTCTCTTCTCATGTTACCCTAACCCTACATGGGCTAGGGTTTTATTTTTTTTTTGTTTCTTGCATTGCAGGGCCGATCGAATTCGAAATCATGGAGGAGTGGCCGAAGTGTTTTTTTTTTTTGAAGGGGGAGAGGCAGTGGCGCGGGGGTTTTACCCGGCCGCCACTATGTGCGCACACAGTGGTGGCGCAGGCGCCGCCCACTGTGTGCCCACACAGTGGCGGTCTGCGGGCCGTCCATTGTATGTTCACACAGTGGCGGCGCGGGCGCCGCCCATTGTGTGCCCACATAGTGGCGGTCCACGGGCAGCTCACTGTGTGTTCACACAGTGTCGGCGTTGGCACCACCCACTGTGTGCTCACACAGTGGGTTTCGGCCCTTCGCCCGAAACCCTATTTTTTTTGTAAATTTATTTATTTTTTTATTTTATTTTATTTTATTTTTAAATATATATTTTTTAAAATAAGTTTTATATATATATATATCTTTTACATTATAAATACAAATATGGGTTAAATATGATTAAAAAAAAATATATATGTATATATATATATACTTTCTATTTATATACATATATTCTAGATATAAACTTAAATAAACATATTTTGAATGCACTTAAATTATAGGGTTAAAGTTTTCTGTAAGTAAATACGTACTATTATTCTTCGAACAGACTGATTAAATTATCCCTAACTAGATCCATGTATTATATTTCTTTTCTTTCTTTGCTAACCTTGTTGTTTTAATCAAAAATAGGCGAAAATAATTTAGATCTATTTAAATTTAGTTTTACTTTCTGCCAAAAGTAAGGTAATTATCAGGATTAAATCCACTGGGAATAGTATAGGTTTTATTTTCTGCAAAAAGTTAACTAATAGAGTACGATAATTTTAACAGCAACTATATACATATGTGATTATTAAAACTAGATAGACCATTTAATTTCTAGACTTAAGTTTCTGCAAGTAAATTTGTGATTTTAATTTCTGCAACTTAATTTATCTAGATTCCTTTAAATTTAGCCATGAAATAGGATTTAAACTGGAACTTTCATATTCGAAAACAACATGCATGCAATCATTAAATTATTTCCCTATTTCCTTAATCTATATTTCATATGCCTAAAGGGGTAAAATAAATTTCATTACTCTTTCCAAACTATTGTATAACCTGCAATTATTAAAGTACAGAAAAACTTTAGGAGCTAAATCCAGACTCATTTATTTTGTATGGCATAAAACAATATTTCCTCTCTTTAAGGTACATTAAATAATGAAATAACCTTCAATACTAATGGATCTCCCATTTCTATTAAATGAGGCTCTCACAAACATTTGATACCTCTCTTTTCAGAAAATAGATACGACATAATTTTCTATTACAATGTTGCAACTTAAAAACATAAACATTCCAATTCCCAAATCTTTTCTGGAACCCGCAATCTCTACTTGTCCTTTTTCCTTTCTTCCAGCAACCTGCAAATAAAACATAGGCTATGAGCATGGAGTGCTCACCTCCCAGCCTAGGCTAACTAGTAGCCACCCTCGAGCTTGGAGAACCAAGCCCTAGACAGGCAACAAACATGCAAACACAAAAGACAGAAAAATACACATCTCAAACACAACCCCAACCCGGGCTACACTGCACCACACATTGGTGATGTCTTTTCAAGGGTGGTAGTGGACCAAGTACCTTGAGGAGACTACAAGTATGGTAAAACAAATAGCCACCTCATGGTAAACCAAAACATATAGCCACCTCATTGCAAAAAATACATCAAGTATAACATAAATCAACCCTTTATTCCTTATGCCCCCCAAGGCATTCATGCCTTATTTCCCTCCTTATGACCCCCAATGCATAAACAAGCCATGCAGCAAGGGTCACATGAATTCCCTTGTGATCGCTCTCATAACGAGAGTCTCTCACTCGAGGGCTGTCACTTCTACCACCCACAAGATCTTCCTCTCTCCCAAGAGTAGGAGATCTTGATTAGTCCCAAACACACATACAAAGTATAAATAAATTTCCAAATAAATCTCCAAGAGAACATGCACGAAAACAAATCTTTTTCACAAACATTACTTACTAACACATGCAATAAGAAATCCATTATGTGATGAATACGACCAACCTTAATCTGCCCAAAGGTAGGTTAGTTTTGTTGAGGATGAGCAGCCCAATTCCACGGTTCTTCCCTTTCTACCCTTAGCTAAAATTCTCAAACCAAATTCATTCTTTTTCTTTACAAAATTTTTTTGTCTCCAAAAATGGAGAGTGGGTGATTACCCTCAAATTCTCAAATTCTTGCTTAAGAAGCCCATTCTCTCAGTTCTCACAAGTTTCTAAAACTCAAAAAAAGAAAGTAAGACAGAATGAGAAAAAGACTCTCATTCCCAAAAGGAAAGTTCACAACTAAGATCAAACTTCTAATTTCAATTTTCGCACAACTCAGAAAAGCCAATTTTTAAAGTGTCAAAAAGGTCACCTAGGAGTAGAAACTTGCCTAAAATTACCCCTAACCCTTAGGTATACCTTATGGGCTTTAGGAAACCCTATTAAACTACCCCTAGGTGTTCATTTAACCCATTTTAAACCCCTCTGAAGTTTATTTTCGGGTCAAACATATGTTGACCTCTCGAAAGATTCTTTTTTTCCAAGTAGTTATGACATCACGTTACATTATTTGAAAAAGCTATAGTTGAAAACTTTCCCACCAAGAGACGAAAAAAAAAACATTTAAACTTAAATCCACACATGTGTCAAGTGACACAAATAAAACACTTTTACAAATTAAAACATGAAATCGTCTCTTGTGGTTTTTACACATTAAATTTAAATAACACTTAACACACATGCAACATATATTGTTACGAATAAAAATACAACACAAACGGGGTGTTGTCTCTCCAAATAGACAACCCCTGGCTTACGAACATACATAAGTCTAGGTTTGGTTCTCCGTAAATTTTCCATGGTCACATGGTTAATTCCTGCGCAACTCAATTTACACATTAGTACTTCCAAATAATCTCATATAATATAAAACACATGAATAATAATGCACTACAAACACTCTGCATACAATATACATTTATCAATCAATACATCTTTCATCCAAATAACTCCACATAACAATTATCATCATTCACATAATTTTGATCCATACATTAAAACATGCATTCCTATTTCTATCCTCATAGTAAAGTCATGCAAATCCAATAATGACATACCTCCTCTCAAATTTATCCTATCTTAGGATCATATAGAGTTCTTTATCATAAAGCATATAAATGAAGCATCAACATTCATCATTGTTATCGAATCACGAAATCATATACATTCTACATCCAGACATAGCTGACATACGTTAAATCAAGATTATCCAGTCATTGGATCTTTTAGGATTTCAAATTCATAACATATCCAAAATGTACACCACGAGGTGCAATAACTCTATAACTTGATTCAATTACCTTTCTCACCAATCTATCTGTCTAACACAGTCCATTCTATTGAATTTATAAAGCATTTATTAATAGGTCACACATGGTCAACTAAGTAAATCAAAGCTTGGTCTGGGGAAGGCCTTACAGTCATGTACTTGGAATTTGAAGAGCTTTTGGAAAATATGGCCCTTGTTCTTAAATTCCTCATTGAGGAGATTGGTGATGCAATGAGATTATGGGGTGAAGTTTTATAAGATATTGTCTCTCATTGTGAAAAGGCCTCTTGCAACATAATAAGTCAGGATGAAGAGCTAATACCAGAAGAAGAAGTTCTTGCAGATTTGCAGATAAGGATTCATAATGAATGGAGGAGCGATCAATTATCAGTTGCTTCAATTCAAATATTGATGAAACATTAAATCTTTTTGCATGAAATTCAATCCATCCTAGAGAAAAATATCTCTGCGTTCCTCCGATGTCATGATGCCATTGTGAAGACCATGGTTGTTTCCAAGAAAACCCATGAACAAGATTCTGATGAACTACAAATGATTATCTAGAAGCTTGAAGGATTCATCTCTTCACATGCTACATCTTAAGTGTTTTTCAACACTTAGTTGTATTTTTCCACATTTGTAATCTTTAGTTGTAGTTTTTCTTTTGACAAGTTACAACTAAAAGTCTTTTTTTTAAATGCAAGTTAAGTCATTACTTGCACTTTTGTAATTACATGTAAGGCAACTACAAGTTGTGTTCAGTTAGGACTGTAGTTGGAATAAGTCTTAATTAGTTATTGAATTCTTAGTTAGTTATTGAGTAAGTCTTGGTGGTTGAGAGAATATCTCAAGTTAGTTAGGATCCTCCCACCTTTTTCTTAAGGCTCCTCCTCTTTGAATACTTGAGGGTTCTATCGTAATCTTTATCTTTTGGAAAGCAAGCAAAAACTCTGCCAAATTTACAGCAAAGAAGTCTTTGAGCTTTCATGTGTAAATTCAATAATTGAAAGGAATAGAAGGAAATTGCTCAAGCTTTGAGTCTTTGTGCTACATATTTGAGTTTGTGTTCTATATTATCTTTCTTGCAAGTGTTTCTTAAAGGGCTTAATCACATTTGATTTGCAGTCTTTGTGCTGCAAGTAGTTGAGGTTAATATAGATTAAAATAAATATTTTGTTGAGAGAAGTTGTAAGTCTTTGTGCTTTCACTTGTTCTTAGGAGAATTTAGGAGCATATTTTGTGAGAATTAGCTGTGAGTCTTTAAGCTTATACTACTTCCCATTGTTTTAAGTAGAAAAGAATAAGATATTCCAGTCTTTGTGTTGTTATAATTTGTTCTTGATAGAATTAGTATAGAAAAGGGTAGATATGACTTCATATAATCAATTCTTTGAGCTTGATATTACTGTCTCGTCGCGAAGGAAGTGAAAAAAGTCTTTGAGCTTTCAGGAAACTTCATTTCCTCTCTCTCATTTCATTTCAAAAGTTGTTACTGCTGTTTTATATCAAATCGCTATTAGTTTTCTATGAAGAGAAAAGGATATTGTCTTTCTTGAAAGAAGAAGAAAGATTGTTGTCCCATCCTATTTTATTTTCAAAGTTGTAGTTAGATAGGGGGAGCCTTCCCTTAATTAGAAGAGTTTTACTCACACGCTGTGGTTGAAACCACAATTTTGTATATTTCCCCAAGTGTACAAAATTTTCAACCAACAGTTTTTTGGCGACTCTGCTGGGGACACAGACACATTTGGAAGCCTCACGCTTTCGTTTGAAGACTAGTGTCTTACTGATTTTAAAGAAGGAATAACTTTTCTTGGGGTTTCCTGTTGATAAGAGCTTGGAAATATTTTGATTTCTTTAAGCTGGAAGGTTTGAGTGTTTACGTTTGTCGAAGGAGAGGTGAACATCCTGAAGAGATATCTCCTGCTGAACGAGATAGATTCTATTTGCTTACTAGTACATCCTCCCTTTCACAAACCACAAGTTACCCTCCTTCAAGGAAAAAGGAAGTCTATCCCAAGTGAAAATTCCCCTTTCTTTTTCAAACTGATGATATCTTCATCATCTAGTATAGCTAATCCACCTCCACCTCTTGCTCCCAGCCCGTGAGGAGTAGCTTTTGGTCCTTTGGCCTTAACCCCACCTCTTCATCCAATTCCACAAGGTTCTCATAAAAATTTTCCCAACTTCTATGGAGATGGAAAGCAACATCGCGATAAGCATGTCAAATCTTTCTATATGGCATGTGGTGCTCTTGGAGTAGAACATCAAGATGTTGTTGTTCGTTTGTTCGTAGAAACTCTTCAAGGTATTGCAGCTGATTGGTTTTTCAATCTTGTTTTTGGTTCAATAATTTCTTGGAACTCATTGAGAGACAAGTTTGAAGAACGTTTCAAGCCCGCAGAAGATGAACACACCTTCCTGGCCCAATTGACCCAAATGAAGAAGGATACCCATGAAGGCATGCGTGAATTCATTGCTAAGTTCAACAAATTAGCAAATAGAATTTTTGTCAATTCTCAACCTACTCCTAAGAATCTCAAGTGCTTCTTCATTAATACTCAGTTGCCTAAGGTCAGTTTCTTCTTGAGGCGAGCCTCTCCCACTGATTTAGTTGTTGCTCAATCAATGGCTACTGAAATTGAAGACAATTTGATCCTAGCTGGTAAAATAAAAAAGGATTCTAATCAGTCTAAAGGAGTTTCTCATATGGAGAGTTCATCTTTTGGTTCTACCGACCCAATGGTGCATAAATTAGCAAATGAACTTCTTGCTTTAAAGAAGCAAGTATCTCAGAATTCCTATCCTACACCATACAAGGATATCCCAAGACAGACATATCCTAATGTTGCTGCCAGTTATGCTACTAAGAATCAACCCAAGTTACCTCGTCCTCCCGAAAGGCTTGCACTTGAACCACCTCCTTCAAAGGCAACAGTTAGCTATTATGAGACAGATCAAAATGAGTCTTCTTACTTTGATTATCAGTCTGATGACGTTGCTCTTCCTCAAGAAGAAGAAGAAGAAGAAGAAGAAGAAGATGTAACTGGCGACTCTACTATATGCTATATGCACTCTGGTGACTCTAATGCTGCTAAAAGGACTCATAGTCAAGCATTTGTCATGATGACAAGATCCCTGACTCGGTTGGCTCAACAAGATGAAGCTACAAAAGTTGCAAGTGATTTACAAACACTTGTTACTATTGCTAAAAGGGGAACACCACTACCCTACATTCCAAAGGATGCAACAAAAAGTCAAGTAAGTAACAAAATCTTCCTTTTGCTTCTTCTATTAATTCCAAGTCCAGTATGCCTAATTCCAGACCACAATTGGACAATGTTAATCCCTCTCTAGTTGGTTCATTTCAAGCTTTCGATATTATTGACCATGCTAGGAAGACCAAGATTCAAATGTCCGAAGTCGAATACTTGCAAGCTAATCCTGATCAATTTGATAGGCTAGCTGACTTTGTTAAAAGTAAGGAAACTCATCCTATACTTGAAAATACTGCCCCTCAAGAACCCAAGAATTTGTCCAATCATTTGGTGACCATTGCATCTACTACCCAAGGAAAGATAGAATCTTTTTACATTTCCCTGTTGATCAATGGTTTTCAATTGAGCAATTGTGTCTTGGATTCTGGTGCTTCTGATAACGTCATGCCCGCAAAAGTCTCTCAAGCTTTGGGGTTGACCTTGACCAAAACTTTTGGTCATTGTTATTCCATGCAAAACAAACAAGTGCCTCTTATTGGGCAAATCAAATATGCTCAATTTGCATTTGCAGCTTTTCCAGATAATAAAATAAAGATGACTGTTTTGATAGCTGACGTTCCTGCGTCATATGGAATGTTACTTGGCTGTAATTTTTGCAAGGATGTTGGAGGTGAACTCAACATGGATATGATGGAAGCAAGAATACCTGTCAAAGGTATTGTGTAGAAGTTAATTCCTGAAAGAGAAACCAAGTACATGGTTGTCAAGTCTAATGATCCCCATGCTCAAATTCTTTTTGAGTCTTCGGGTTTCGGGAATTATTATCTCCATATAGATGAAATCTCATAATTTGCTGAAGATTATCCTTCTAGCAGCTTCGACATTTCACTACTTTCAGCAAATAAAAAATTTGTTGATATTGAGCAAGACCAAGCATCAAAAGATGGGTCTTCAAGTTCATATATTATGGTTGAAGAAGTTTCATCTCTTGTTGCTGATGAAAGTATTTCATTACCTTCTCGACAAGAAGAGTTTCACTCTTCTCCTACACAAGAGGAGAGTTCATCTTCTCCTATGGAAGAAGATGACAACTTTTCTTTTTATAATGAATCCATTTTGGATGAAGGCAACAATAATCATTCCAATGAAAATGACAGTTTGAATGATGTGTGGACTCTTGAGTTTGATGGTAGCTACGCTACAAATGGATTCGAAGCTGGTGTAGTTCTCATATCTCCTAAGGGAGAGATCTTCCCTTATTCCTTCAAATTGCAATTCACTAATGCTAACAATACGACTGAATATGAGTCGCTTTTGTTAGGAATGAGTGTTGCATTGAAAAGAGGAATCAAAAATCTTAACGCCCAGGGTGATGCAGAATTAGTAGTTTGTCAAGTAAGGAGTATATATCAAACTAGAAATGATAGACTCAGGCATTACTGTAATTTGGTATGGGAAAATATTGAAGTTTGTATGCTTTTAGCATCTCAGTTGTGCCTCGTGAGTACAATGATAGGGCTGATTCCCTTGCTGTTTTAGCTACTTTGTTAATTCCCCATCTTGACTTTGGTCAAGATAAATACATTATTGAGTTAATTTGCAAGCCTAGTGTGCCTGACAATTGGGATCATTGGCAAGCCTTCAATGATGATAAGCAGATTAATAATTTCCTGCAAGCAGAAGATGGTTTTAACAACCTATATTTCGAAGGAAGTAATTCTCCTACTTCCTCGTTATTAGATCCAATGTCTGAAACATCATCCGAATCGGATGAAAATATTCTTCAGCTGAAAGGAAATAAGATTCCCAAAGGGTTGGTTTCTCTTTAAATTTTTTTCAATCAACATGATTGTTATATCAAGAGGTGGCAACAAGAAAGTGTTGATTCTCCTATGGGATATGAGAAATATAATATTGGCTCAGATGAAGATCTCAAATTTGTCTATATTGGCAATAATTGCACTTCATATGAAAGAGATCAATTTATCCAACTTTTGCACCAATACCATGATGTCTTGGCATATTCATATGATGATCTAAAATCCTTTCAACCCAAGGAAGTGCAACATGACATTCCCCTAAAGCTTGGTGCAGTTCCCTTTAGACAAAAGTAGCACCAGTATAATCCAAAAATTTTAGGTACCATTCTTTCTGAGATTCAAAAGATGATTGATGCTCAGATTATCTTTCCCATCCATCATTCAACATGGTTGGCAAATATAGTGTCGGTGCGTAAGAAGAATGGAGAAATACGTATTTGTGTTGACTTCATAAATCTTAATCAACTGTCACTCAAGGACAATTATCCATTGCCAATCATGGATCAAGTTTTACAAACAATGACAGGTTCTGAAATGCTATCTATGTTAGATGGATTTTTGGGATACAATCAGATTGAGGCTAGTGAAGTTGATTAGCATAAGACTGCATTTACTACTCCATGGGGTACATTTGCCTACCATAGAATGCCTTTTGGGTTGATCAATGTAGGAGCTACTTTCCAACGAGCTATGGACTTGGCCTTCCGTGGTACTGTGGGAAGATATATTGTAGTATATCTTTATGATCTCACTATTTTTTCTAAAGACCATGAGAATCATCTTTTTCACTTAAAAATATGTACTTGAAAGATGTCGCAAGCACGACATCTCCCTTAATCCCAAGAAGTCAGTTTTTGGGTGACAGGGAAACTCCTTGGTCATATTGTTTCCAAGGAAGGGATAAAAGTTGATCCTGAAATGGTAAAATCTATTCAAACTCTTCCTCTGCCATCCAATAAGACTGTTATTCATTCCTTCTTTGGCAAGGTAAATTTTCTGCGAAGGTTCATTCCTGACTTTGCAGAAAAGACTCATCATATTTTGGATATGATGAAAGGAAAGACTGCTTTCCATTGGAATTCAGAAGGCAAAGTTGCATTCAATGATATCAAAGATGCAATTGCTCATGCACCCATGTTGGTATGTCCCAACTACACCAAGGAGTTCATCATGTATAGTTATGCTTCTGAGCATACTATGTCGGCTATTTTGATGCAGAAGTATTTAGAAGAGATTGAATCTCCTATTGCTTTCATGAGTTGCCCTTTAAAGTCTCATGAACTCAAGTATTCCTCTATTGAGAAGAATGCCTATGCAGTTGTTAAAGCAGTCAAGAATTTCTGTTTTTACATCTTGAATTCTCATACCGTTGTGTTAGTTCCTGATACATCAGTTAAGTCTATCTTAACACAATAAGAGTTTGGCACAAAAAGAGAATTGGATTTCTAAAATCCAAGAGTATGATCTAGAGATTAAGCCTACAAAGCTTGTTCGAGGAAGAGGACTCTGTTAGCTGATGGCGGAAGGGATTCCAAAGGAGCAAGAATTGGATGATTCTTAAGATCTTCCCAAGGTGTTGTTTGTCAGTAATACTGATGAATGGTACTCTAATATAGCATTTTTATTGATTTATGGTGAATGTCCACAACATTTCTCATTCAAGGAAAAAAGGAGTATCAAGTTGAAAGCTGCGAACTTTGTATTATGGGATACTGGTTTGTATAAAAGAGCAATTGATGGTACCTTCCTCCATTGTGTTGACAAAGCACAACAAATCAAATTGCTGGAATATTTCCATGACAAGGCTTGTGGGGGTCATTTTTCTGCACTAGTGACTGCTCACAAAATTTTGAGAGCTAAGTATTATTGGCCTACGTTCTTTCAAGATGCTTTTAGATGGGTGTGTAAATGTATACATTGTCAACAATTTGTGGGCAAACAAAAGCTTTCAGCGTTACCATTGAAGCCAGTTATTGTTGAAGAAACTTTCCGACAATGGGGTATTGATTTCATCGGTGTGATCAATCCTTCTTCAAGTGCAGGTCATTTGTATAGATTATTTCATCAAGTGGGTGGAAGCAATACCAGTAAAGAACGCTACTTCTGAGATAGTGTGTAGATTCCTCAAGGAGAATATTATTTCCAGATTTGGTATTCCATTCAAAATCGTGACTGATAATGCAACCACCTTTTCTTCCTCTAAAATTTCACAATTTTGCTTTGAATATAGTATTTTGTTAACTCACTCATCCAATTATTACCCCCAAGGTAATGGTCAAGCGGAATCAAGTAACAAAAATTTGATTACTATTATTTGCAAGCTTGTGGAATAAAATCAAAGGTCTTGGCATAAGGCTCTTTTTGATGCTTTATGGGTGGATAGAATTACGCCCAAAAGGGCTATTGGTATGTCACCTTTTTAGCTTCTTTATGGGATCAATGCAGAAATACCCATCACTTTGGAAGTTCCTGCTCTTAAGTTGGCTAAAGCAATTGAAGATCAAACTTTTGAGGATGCTTTAGACAAGAGGATAATGTATCTTTCTCAGTTGGAAGAACAAAGAGCACAAGTGGTGGACCAAATTGCTCAGCATCAACAACAAGTCAAAGTCCTTTTTGATAAAAAAGCAAAGTAAAGAGGATTCCAAGTTGGTGATCGTGTTTTGCTTTGGGATAAGCGAAGGGAACCAAAAGGTTTACATGGAAAATTTGATTCTCTTTGGCGAGGACCCTTCACAGTTCACCATATTGCTGGAGAAGATAGTTTTATCTTGGCTTATCATGATGGTACACCATTTGCACTACCCTATAATGGTCAACATTTCAAGCATTACTTTGAATGAAGGTTCGAGGTAACTTCTTGTAAATAATGTCTTTTTCTTGTTTTTTTTTTTTGCATTGATTGACTCTGTGACCCAATGGATAAGAGGAAGGCACTTAGAGATCTTTTTTCTATTCTTTCACTATCTTGAAGGATAAATGAAATAATTCCCCAGTCAAAGCCAGTTGTTCTTATTTTTGTTTTCAAAAATGAAGAACCATTACATAATTTTTTTGTGAAAAAACAAAAATTTTACTCTATGGCATGCTTCCCAAGGTGGAATTTTGACTAATCCTTGGACTGGCTTAATCCTCAGTCCATCCTTGAACTACGTTTCAAATTTCATCACATTCTAGATTCGTTTGCTATGTCTTTCCTTCAATTTCAGGTTTTTTCTCCCTGACTGCAGGTGGGAAATTTCTCTTGAATTGCAAGTTTTAATGATTTCCATTGTTTTGGTCTTTGTAGGGAAAGTTTTGGCTAATTACAAGTGCACTTTATTGAAAAATAAAAACTTGTAATTTTCTTTTTATTTCCCCCTTGTTTCTTTTTGGCTTTTTCTGTTAAAATAGGGATTTTTTGGTTAAGTTACAAGTAAACTTGTAATTCTCTTCTAAAACCCCTACTTTAATGGTTTTTGCATGTAATAGCGATTTTAAACCCCTATTACATATGTGGAAGTTATTATAACTTGTTATAGGGATTTTATTTTCCCTTTACAAGTAATTTTAAACTTGCACATCTCTCTCCAAAACTCGATTTTGCCTAGGAATGAGAAAAAAGTGGCATTTTAAACTTGCTATTTTGCCCAAAAACCTCGATTTTCTCTATAAAGTGCATTTTTGAAGGATTTAAACATGTAATTGCATTTTAAAAACCCGATTTTGCCTTGTTGAGGGAAAAGTGACATTTAAAACTTGTCATGTTGCCCAAAAAACCCGATTTTGCCTAGGAATGACATAAAGTGCATTTTAAACTTGTTATATTGTCCAAAAAACCCGATTTTCAACAATACATGTAAATTCGAACTTGCTATTCCCTTCAAAAAACCCGACCAACAAGAAAAATGGAATTGTTGAAGATTTCAAAGCAAATTTTCTGGAGATTTATTGGAGATGCAAGGCGTTTAGGATTCTTTTCCTATTCTCATGCAAATGCAAACATCTTTCACACCATTTGGGATTCTTATTTGTTGTTTTTCTGTCGAAATCTCCTTCCATGTGGTTCATTGAATCCATATTTTGGGGAGTTTTTACTCCACAAATCTACGAACTCCTAAGGTGTTTTTACCTCTCTTACCTAGGCGTTGGAGTTAGAGGAAGATTTGGCCACTTCTTGTGCCATTTTGCTTTTATTTGTTACCACGTTTTTCTGCCCTAGGTATTTTGGGAAAAACGTGGCAAGGATTTTGGGAGTTCATTCATTGCTTATTTAAGGGATTATTTTCTTCATTCAAAGATTAATCATCTTGTTGAAGGAGCATTTTTCAGATTGGAGCAAGGTATGTTTTCTTTTCCTTTCTTGTTTTATTTTCTTCTTTTCTTATTTTCTTATTTTCTTTTCTAGTTGTAAATTTGTAAATATGTTGTTCTTGCCCCAAAAATTGGATTTTGTGAGAGAGATTTTCCCCCTTCATAAGCAATTTTTGAATTGCATTGATCTTCCCCATTTTCCCTCTTTACTTGTATTTGAGATTTTAAATCCCGATTACAAGTTGGTTGGAAATCTTTGTTCTTCCCTTACGGTGAAAGAATTTAACCATTTTTGGTTAAAATTCTAAGTTGCAAAAATGAGAAATGCTCTTCTTTTCAAAATTGGGTTTTAAGAACCGGATTACATGTTGAAAAGTTCTTCCCATTTTCATGAAAATGACATTCTCGGTTCTTCCCATTTTTATCCATTCATGTCACCCATATCCGTGCTTTCCATTTTAGTCATTTCCCGCAAGTCTAATTCTCATTTTCCACCCATTTCTCCACTTGCAAATTTACAAGTGTACCTACATTCGGGTTTTAAAAGTCTGATTACATGTATTCTCTTTCCAACTTGTATACTTGTAAAATTTTCCCCAAGATCCGAAATTGGTCAAAGTCAAGATTTTCCCATTCCCATTTATTTCCCCTCTTTCTCTCACAAAGTCGTGAAGTTCAAGAGTAAAAGTTTTTCCCATTTGAAGAAGGAAAAATGTTAGTTGCAACTGAATATGATGTTGCCTTAACACTTTTAATTATTCATCACAGTATTCCAGGTTGTCCATCAATGTCAGATTTGTCGTCATCACCAATTCCAAAGAAGATGAAGTATAAATATGACAAATACCAAAACAAAGTTGCACCTTCCCAAGTTTCCTCTCCATTGGATCACATAAGAGATACAAAGATAGGGCACGTGGACATGTTAGAATTTGTCAAGAGGGTTGAGGATCCACAAGATAACAATATGCAGTGGCTGTTGGACAACCATATCCATCACGCATCTTCTTTCCTAGTGGTTTCCCTAGAACCTGAATTTGTTCTTGCTTGCGCCCATCACTTTGACAAGGAGATAATAATCATTAAAAATGATGATGTCGAAGCAATAATCTGCCTTGATGTAGACACAATTGAGAAAGTCTTCAAAATACCTCCTACACCTGTTTACATGGAAGTCTAAAAAGAGAGTGCATCTGAGTATTATGTGAAAATGGAAAAAGACTACAAATGTCATATCAACAGGTGGATCCATGAGCCACGAGCCACCTTCTCTAGGTGGGCTAAGTTGTACCACTGTGATTTCAAATGGAAAATAGGAGACATCATAACCCTCCTCAATAGGATAATGGGCCTTGAACATTCTAATGTTTTTGAGCCCTGGATGTACCAGTTCATCATGTTCATAAGGAAGTCCCATCATATATCATGGGGAGAAGTCATCAGTGATGCCTTGTGTGAAAAAATTTCAGTAGTCTCTTCCACCATGAATTTCTACATGAACTCATATTTGGTGTACTTGGCAGCATCACTTAGATATTTTCCAGGTCTTTCTACCAATGGTGATCGCTCACTTATACCGGTATGGGAATATTATGATCACTTGCCTTTGAGACCCAGCAGATTGCATTTCAGAAGAGTTCAAGATGAATTCTTCGGTTACTTCATGTGTCAGTTTGACATAACTTTGAAGAACAAAAGGGTATCAAATGAGGTATGGGAAAGGGTGCGTGAGTATGGATGCTTGTTTCTACAATTCCCGACCTTCACCTATATGAGAATCAGATGCTATAGTGGGAAACCATATATGCTCCCTAGATACCTAGCTTATAAGATCATTCTTATGGAGTTGAGAAGACAGATTATGATTGTCCATGCTCATCAGTCCATCAGACATAAGGTTGGAATGGGGATCTCTACAACAAACCCATTAAAAATTGGCCGTTATTCTCTTGTCACATCCGTTAAAGCCAAGGCCATGGAAATTGAAATGCAGGAAATTAAGCTCAAAAGGTTTTAAGTCTAGAGCTGGTTTTGATTACTGAGGTATGAAGGAGAAGATCAAAAAATCCTTCATGCACGTGCATCGCATTGAGTTTATCTATGTAGATCTTCCTACAAAGATCAAAGTTCTGAAGATGGATTACTGCAGGCTCACTGTTGAGCAAGTTGTTGATTTGACCTTGGTGGATATTCCACAAGGGATGATTGACAATGGGCACATACTTGATCCTGAATATATTTCACGAAGGGTTGAGGAAGCTCCACTTCCTTTAATCTAATGGGCGCACAAGGAGTGCATATCCATTCTTGAGAGATTTCAGCCTATCTTGGCTAACACTAACGCTTGGCTGAAAATTAATGCTATTAGACTCATCAAAATCAAGATTGGAAAAGAAGACGATTCTATGGGGCCTCTTGGACATAAGTCTAAGATTCAGATTGACAACAAGGAAGGCACATCATCTTCGGGCACAAGGATCAAATTGCGAGTTAGTTGGGCAGTAGTGCTTCCTCCTGAGGATGTGACAGTTCGTTGGAAGGAAAAGTCACGGTTTCATGTTCAGGTGATCGATATGGACAATCTAGAAGAAGGGCAGCAATCTGATGATGCTCCTAAGTCTCCAGCATCGGACTCGCCTCATGAGATCCCTCCCCCAGTTTCGATTAAGATGCCCCTTTCTCCTCCTGACTTGATTGTAGATGAATCTCCTCAGAATGCCATTCCTATTTCAGCATTTGAGCCGACTTTTGATCATCAACAAGAGAGTGTGATGGAAGTTCCTGAAGATACTCCTGCATGTATCCAACTGTCAGAGATTGATACCTCCACTTCTGGTTTTGAAGAATTTAAGAGGCAATCTTCATTCCCATTGGTTACTAAGAAAACTGTGGTCGCCATCCAAACAAATATTCCTCCCTGGATGACCACAGTTATTCAAACAAAAATTGCTTCTCCTTTGCCTACAACTGCTATTGAAGGAGAGTTGATGGCTTTACCTCCATGACTTAGTTATTTTACTCCAAAAAGGAAGAAGCAAGAAATCTCACCCGATGCCTTTGATTATCAGCAACTTAAACAGTCTAGATACAAGGTTGCTAAAAAGGCCAAGACTATCTCCAGAGTAACTGTTGATAGCAACAAGATGAAGGTAGTTGAAATTGTTGAACCCATTGTAGATAAGCCACTTGAGGAAATGTCAGTTGCTGATTACAAAGTTAGAAGGATAGAATTGGGTAAGCAAACACATGAGGTAATTAAACATGATGCATAGTTTTCTGTAGCTTCATTGGTACAATGGTGTGATGAACTTCTAGCAAGGAAAGACAAGCTAGAAGAGGAAAATTGACAACTTATAGCAGTTGTTTATAAAATTACAAAACCTATTGTTGAAGGGAGTAATCCCACAAGTTCTTTTGGTTCCCAAGAATCAATTCATGGAGTGGAAAGGGCTGCTCAGAAGGTACAAGCATTGGATTCATGGGTTGATCAGCCTCATGATCTAGGTGCACAAATGATGAAAGACATTTTTTAGATGATGTCTAAGTTGGAAATTGTTGAAGAGAAACTGGATCAGACTTTAGATACTTTTAAAAAGAATCTGGAAAGTGTTGAAGATAGTTTGACAATTTGGCATACCATGCCCCAACAACAATTGAGTGTTCTACAGGCGCATGCCATCATCTCTTCCAGGGTCATGTACTTGGAATTTGAAGAGCTTCTCGTTCTTAAATCCCTCATTGAGGAGGTTGGTGATGCAATGAGATTAAGGGGTGAAGTTTTTCAAGATATTGTCTCTCATTGTGAAAAGGCCTCTTGCAACATAATAAGTCAGGATGGAGAGCTAATACCAGAAGAAGAAGTTCTTGCAGATTTGCAGATAAGGATTCATAATGAATGGAGGAGCGATCAATTATCAATTGCTTCAATTCAAATATTGATGAAACACCAAATCTTTTTGCATGAAATTTTGTCCATCCTAGAGAAAAATAGCTCTGCGCTCCTCCAATGCCATGATACCATTGTGAAGACCACGGTTGTTTCCAAGAACACCCATGAATCAGATCCTAATGAACTACAAATGATCATCCAGAAGTTTGAAGGATTCATGTCTTCACGTGCTACAGCTTAAGTGTTTATCAACACTTAGTTGTATTTTTCCACATTTGTAATCTTTAGTTGTAGTTTTTCTTTTGACAAGTTACATGTAAAAGTCTTTTTGTAAAATGCAAGTTAAGTCATTACTTGCACTTTTGTAATTACATATAAGGCAGCTACAAATTATGTTCAGTTAGGACTGTAGTTGGAATAAGTCTTAGTTAGTTATTGAAGTCTTAGTTAGTTATTGAATAAGTATTGGTGGTTGAGAGAATCTCTCAAGTTAGTTAGGATCCTCCCACCTTTTTCTCAAGGCTCCTCCTTTATGAATACTTGAGGGGTCTATTGTAATCTTTATCTTTTGGAAAGCAAGCAAAAACTCTGCCAAATTTACAACAAAGAAGTCTTTGAGCTTTCATGTTTAAATTTAAGAATTGAAAGGAATAGAAGGAAATTGCTCAAGCTTTGAGTCTTTGTGCTACATACTTGAGTTTTTATTCGATATTATCTTTCTTGGAAGTGTTTCTTAAAGAGCTTAATCACATTTGATTTGCAGTCTTTGTGTTGTAAGTAGTTGAGGTTAATATAGATTAAAATAAATATTTTGTTGAGAGAAGTTGTAATTCTTTGTGCTTTCACTTGTTCTTAGGAGAATTTAGGAGCATATTTTGTGAGAAATAGCTGTGAGTCTTTGAGCTTATACTACTTCCCATTGTTTTAAGTAGAAAAGAATAAGATATTCCAGTCTTTGTGCTGTTATAATTTGTTCTTGATAGAATTAGTATAGAAAAGGGTAGATAGGACTTCATATAATCAAGTCTTTGAGCTTGATTTTGATGTCTCGTCCCGAAGGAAGTGACGAAAGTCTTTGAGCTTTTGGGAAACTTCATTTCCTCTCTCTCATTTCATTTCAAAAGTTGTTACTGTTGTTTTATATCAAATCACTATCACTTTTTTGTGAAGAGAAAATGATATTGTCTTTCTTGAAAGAAGAAGAAAGATTGTTGTCCGATCTGATTTTATTTTCAAATTTGTAGTTAGATAGGGGGAGTCTTCCCTTAATTAGGAGAGTTTTACTCACACGTTGTGGTTGAAACCACAATTTTGTATATTTCCCCAAGTGTACAAAATTTTCAACCAACAGATAGGTGAGCCTGCTCACGAGTCAAGTGATCAAAGAACACATCAAAAGTAGGCATGGTGAAGCGTGTACCCAATACATCCATAGTAAAATAAAAAGTGGAAGCAAATATCTGATAGGCACCTCAAAGCTTAGAGAGAATCAGGTAGATACACTCTGGGTCTGTCTTATTCTTACCACAACTGTGTAGGATAGATTTGGTGGTTTTAAATTTGTTCAGAAAGTCCTCAATGTGAGGAAAAGACTCAAGTAACAAGGAAGAGAGCTCAGCCTCAATCTGTAATGCTCTGAACTCATTGACAGTACCAAAGAGAGTTTAAAATTTGGACCACATAGCCCGAGGAGTGAGAAAACCATCAAGGTGAAAAAACAAGTTGTTTGAAACATGTAAGGAGATGACACCCATAGCCTCATCCATCTTATTGCGGTGTTGAAGAATCTTAAAAGGATGCTGCAATAGTGGCTGATCCACATCCAAACAGGACCACAACCCTCTTGATTTGAGAAGCCTCATCATACGATCTTTTGAGAGGTGATAGTTCTAGGATGTAAGTAGCTCAACTGAAGAATCTGCCATGTGTACCTGTACCTGAACCTAGACCTGCTCTTGATTTTTGTAATTAAGTGATCTTTCAGACTAGGCAGAAGATGCAGAAGGGGTTTTTTGTTTTTTGAGTTTAGGTGTTCTAATTTTCTGAAGTAAACTACATAAAATAGTAAAAAATAACACCCCCCCACAATATGTAAAATAAAAAACTAGTACAATCTGATAGCCAGAAAAGAAGACAAGAGAAAAGAAAATGCGCTAGACACTATCTCGTGTACCTGGTGATTTTTATAGAAAAAATAACTCCAAATCTGAGAAGGGCTCTCCAAGACCTTTCTGACGCCTATTTGTTTTCCGAAAACAGAGTCCGTTTGCCCAAGTTATGGCTCCCAGAGTGCAGAAAAGAGCTCCGACTTTGATGACAAAAAACAGGTACCAAATGAAAAAATCAGCAAATCTCACTTCTAGATCTGAGTAGGGCTCAAAAAGAGATTTCTGATGCCTATTCATTTTTGAAAATCCGACTCTGTTTGCCCAAGTTAGGACAAAACAACCTCCCCTTGTCAAAAAGGGCTTGCTAGAAAAAGCAAGAGGAGGAGAGGTGACGTGCTGGCTGGGCAGTGGTGGAGGTCAGGCGGCATGCAGTGGGTGGTGGCGGCTGGATGGAGGTAGTTTGGGTGATAGAGAGACCGTCGGGCACTGGGTGGTGGGCGTTGGGCGGCGGGCACGGTGTTGTGAGCCACGACGGGGCGGTTTAATGAATCACCTGCGGGAACCACCGATCGCAGAGCTGGTCACGACAGTTAATAAACTGCCAACGACTGGCGATAGTGGTCGTGGCCTGGGCACGCCATTAAAAGGCCTGAAAAAAAAAATTTAAAATTTTTTGGAGTTTTTTATTTTTATTTTTGCCTCGAAAAATGTGCCTGTAAGGGCCAAACTGATTTTTTTTCCCCAGAGCTTAAGTTGTCCAAACTGGACATATTTTATATGAAAGTGAGGGTTTTTGGGTGTTCTGAAATCATTTGTGAGGTCCATTTGAGCTCAAAATGCCCAAAAACAAAAAAAGATACCCCAGATCCAAACTAAAACCTCTAAAAAACAACTGAAACCCTTGCCTCCAGAAAAAAATCTTCTGAAAAGAAATCAGGAACAAGCAGCAACATATGTAGGCTCTAATACCATGAAGAAGTTGAGAAAGTACAACTTCTAAGATCCCAAGAGCATCTGCAAGAAAAATACTTGTTACAAGAGAAGATTGGAGACAAAACACAAAAAAGACTCTGAAGAAAAAGATTATCATTTAGAGAGGGAATGAAAAAGAAAAGTTACAATACAATCCTTATGATAGGAGAATAGAAACCCTAAATATTTACAAAGCTAAAGAAACCCTAAAGGGATAAAGAGTATTTAATAATTTAGCTTAAGCGTAGAGTATAATAGACTAATAATTAAATAAATAATTATTAGCTAATACAAGATAACTCTAACAGTTTATGTTATGTGCTTAACTAGAATTGTAACTAGGCATCAGGAGATGTTATTTTATCAGTTCATGATTCTCTAGATGTAATTTGAATTTTTCTATAAGGCAGTGAGCCATCCCAAGGGTCGTAGCCCTTCTTGTTATGTGATTTGAGCAGTGTGCATGAATGCATGTGAATTCCCCATTGTAATATTTCATTTACTCCTAACAAGGTATTATTTCATTATGGGTAGGTTCCCACCATGGTTTTTTCCTTAATTGGGTTTTCCACGTAAAAAATATTGTTTTTATGTGTGTTATTGATGTGGTATTGTGTTTGTGCTTTCATTGTTAATTATTAGATCTGAATTTGAGTTTGGATTAGTAAAGTTTTGTGAGAAAACTGATTCACCCCCTCTTTTAGTTTGTTGCATTGTTTCCAACAATTGGTATCAGAGATAGATCCTCTGAAAGAATCTTGACCACTTGAGGTGATCTGGGATGGCAACCTTTTCTTTCAAGAAGGATAGTCCAAGACTTGATAGAATGAATTGCACTCTCTAGAAGACCTGAATGTAATGTCATTTGAGATGCATCGATGAAGATTATTGGAAGATTACCAAGAATGTGTATAATGCTCCTCTAAATGGTCCTATAACTCTAGATGAGATAATGGAAGTTGAATTCAATATCAAAGATAAGGAAGCATTATTGTCTTATCTAATTTTGAGATGACTAATGTGATGGATTTGCAAACTGCTCATGAGATTTGGAAGAATCTAGAGACTTTGTATGAAGGTGACAATGACGTGAAAGTTGCTAAGTTGCAGAGATTCAAGGGAAATTATAAGATGCTGAAGATGGGTGAAGATGAGAACATTACCTCCTTTATGCAGAAAGTGAATGAGTTGGTCTTGAACATCAAATGTGTCAGTGGAGTGTTGGAAGAATATGAGATTATTGCTAAAGTGTTGAGATCCCTACCTCCTTCTTACAAGCACAAAGTTTCTGCTATTGAGGAGATCTGGACCTTGATAGATGTGACTAGAGATATGTTGATTGGAAATCTTTCTTCTTTTGAGTTGAGCGAGTTTGGAGAAACTCTTCCTAAATATGAATCTGCATTTAAAGATGCAGTTTTCAAGAAACAAAAATATGATCTGGGAGAAAGTTCTACAAGGGTATCTAGATATTAGGAGATGAGAGATCTTGAAGAAGAAGAGACATAACTTGAAGATCTTGAAGCACTTTTTTCTAGGAGATTGCCTAAAGGTGAAGGTAAGTATGAAGGGAAATTGCCTTTTAAATGTTTTTCATGCAATAAGATAGGACATTTTGCCTCAAGGTGTTCGAAAAGAGTTCCTAAGAAACCACGAAAGCCATATAAGCCTAAATGTCAGAAAAAGTGTTATTTTATTGTTGATGAAGGTGTGACATATGATGAATCAGATAAGGGAAATTCAGAAGATGATCCAGTGACTGTTGATTCTACTAGTTGCATTAATGAGGAAAAATCTTTGGCCACTAAAGTTGAAGAGAAAGATGAATGGGCTATTGATAGTGGTTTTGTCTCATCATATGACCGGTGATAAGAATAAGTTTGTATGGAAAATTATTATGGTGGTGTAGTAAGATTTGGAGATGAAAAAGATGGTATAATCCATGGTAGAGGTTCTATTTCTCTTGATGGTAAGCATACCACTGATGATGTCTTATATGTAGAAGGTCTAAAGCATAATATTTTGATTGTTGGACAGATGTTTGATAAGGGTTATGACTTTGAATTGAAGAATGACAAATCTAAGATCTTGAGTAGCTTCGGAATTGAGATTGCATCAGGCACAAAGACTAAAGGTAATATCTTTCACTTTAATGTTGGTGGTAAAAGTTCTTTGATTTCTTAGATTGATGAAAGTTGGTTATGGCATAGAAGGAGATGTCATGTGAAATTTGATTGCATGGTTAAGATAAGTTCTAATCAATCAGTGAGATATTTTCCTAAGTTGGTAAAGCCTCCTAATCCGATATATAAGGAATGTCAATTAGGGAAGCAGGCAAGAGTTACTTTCAAAAGAAAATAGTATACTTCTAATGGAATATTGGATCTTGTGCATACTGATCTATATGGTCCTTCTAGATTGATAATCTTGCAAGGTGACGGGTATTTCATGTTTCTGATTGATGACTATTCAAGGATGATGTGGGTTACTTCTTAAGGGAGAAGTCTAAAGCCTTGGAGAAGTTCAATATTTTTAAATCTATGGTTGAGACTGAGATTGGATTTAAGCTGAAGTGTCTGAGATCTAACAATGGTGGTGAACTTACTTCTAGTGAGTTCAATACCTTTTGTGAAGAGCATGGGCTGAAGAGTCAGTTATCTACTCCATGGACCCCTCAATAGTATGGTATTGTGGAGAGGAAGATTAGAACAATTCAGGAAGCTACCAGAACCATGATGAATGAAGGAAATATTATGCATATTTATTGGAGAGAAGGTATGAGTATTGTAGTATATACTTTGAACCCAGTGCATATCAAAGGTAATACTGATAAGACTCCTTATGAGTTATGGTTTGGTCACATTCCTATAGCTAGAGATTTCATAATTTTTGGAAGTAAATGCTATATCAAAAGAGATGAAGATCTAGGAAAGTTTGATGCTAGAAGTGATGAAGGAATCTTTGTTGGTTATTCTACTAAGAGCAAGGCCTACCGGTGTTATAACAAGAGAATGAGAAAGATAGTTGAAAGTGTAAATGTGAAGGTTGATGAAAGTAATGTGAGACAATTAAGATCTTGTGGATATGATTCAAATGATCAAGATGTCACTTCAGATAAAGGAAATAAAGTGTAGACCTAGAACCTAGTGCAAATTGTTTCGGAAAAGCTTGAAAAAATGAAAGAGAAGCTACTAGTGCTAGTGAAGAAGAAAGAGGTCAAGAGTCTAAAAAATCATGAAAATCCTAAGACTCTGAGGTATGTATGGTTAAATCATTCATAAAATCAAATTATAGGTGATAAGAATAGAGGTGTGATGACTAGGAGAAGAGTTGATGAAGAGTACTGCTTGATTTCTAAGATTGAACCTAAAGATGGTAGTGAAGCTTGTAAAGATGAAAATTGGGTTAAAGCAATGGAAGAAGAGTTGAACCAAATTGAGAAGAATAATACATGGATTCTTGTTCCTAGACCTAAGGATAAAAATGTAATTGCAATTTGAAATAAGTTGGATGAAAAAGGTGAAGTTGTTAGGAATAAAGCAAGACTTGTTTGTAAGGGTTAGATGGAATGAATTGATTTTGAGAAGACTTTTGCATTGATTTTAAGTTGTTAGATTATTTCTTTCTTATGCTACTTACAAAGATTTCAAAGTTTATTAGATGGATGTCAAGTCATCATTTCTTAATGGTGAGATGGAAGAGGAAGTGTACATTGAGAAATCAGATGGTTTTCAGTTGATAGATCATAAAGATATGGTTTTCAAATTGAAGAAAGCATTGTATGTATTGAAGCAAGCCCCAAGAGCTTGGTATGCCAGATTGGATAGGTATTTGATGAAGCTTGAATTTAGTAAAGGTATTGCTAATAGTAATCTATATTTCAATATTGATAATGATAACATCTTGATTGTTGAATTTTTTGTTGATGATATTATTTTTGGTGGAAGTGATGGTTTGTGCAAGAAGTTTGATTATGACATGCAGAATGAGTTTGAGATGTCTATGATTGGTGAGATAAAATTCTTTTTAGGATTGAAAATTACTTAGTTGGATAAATACATATTTATATCACAGTATAAGTATGTGAAGGAATTGTTGAAGAAGTTTGGTTTAGATGATGCAAATCTATTTGGCACACCTATGGTGACTAGATGTAAGCTGACTAAGGATGATGATTCTTTGAAAACAAATCAGACCAGATACATATCTATGATCAATGGTTTGTTGTATTTGACTCAAACTAGACCAGATATTATGAATGTTGTGTGTCTTGTTGCTAGATTTCAAGTTGATCCTAAGGAATCTCATGTTTTTGATTAGGGGAAAAACAGGTTTTGAGGGGACCCGAAACCCCATACAACAGGTTTTAGAGGGACCTGAAACTCAATAGATTTTACCGGGATCTAGAACCCAACAAAGTAGGCTGCTAAAAGAAATAAACTATGAAAAACCACAGCCAAAATCCAGTAAAGATGACTAAAACCAGCAACAGCCAGCATAGTCACGCCACACCCAACAAAGCTACAACTCCAAACTATAGCACAAAACATTAATAATTGAGGGTATACCAAGCACCCTCAGCCAACTATCAAGGTTTTGAAAGGTACCCCTAACCTTCAATAACAACACCAGATTACATCAGATATTCATACAATTTGAATCTGGCCAGTAGGGGTTTTGAAAGGCTCCCTCAACCTTCAAACTGGGTTTTAAAATGGAACCCAAAACCAGCAACCAGGGGTTTTTCCAGGCACCCTCAACCTTAAATGATGAGCTCAGAACTCCAAACACGAGATTTTCCCCAAACTAAAGACAACAGAAAGACAGACAATGCCCTTTAAAACTATTAGCAACTGTCCTACCTATAGGATAAGCTAGGAACCCACAACTAGAAGAAGGGGGAACAAAGACCCCAAAAACTAGAAGGAAGGAGGCCAAACCAAGAAACAACAAAAAGGAACCAGACCAGGAGACAAGCTGGGAGTCTAGAAAAAAGAACTTCCAGCCCCACCCAAGGAGACTCCCAAGAGAGAAGAAACCAACATCCATAGCCAGCAACAAGAGGAGCACCAAAAGTTGAAAATCCCCAACATTCCATCTCTCCACCTCAATAAGAAAGAGCTCCACCTCAACAGGATGAAGAATGAAGCAGAAAGACAACAACCAACACTCTCCAGCAGCAAGCAAAAACTAGCCTTTCCCCTCCACCAAATATCCACCTCCATAGGAAAAATGGTCACCTCTAATAGACAAGGAGGGGAAGAGAGTAAGAGCCAAGAAACCCCTCTCAAAGGTTCACACCAAGGACAACTCTGTAAGAGGAGCACCAAAAGTTGAAAATCCCCAACATTCCATCTCTCCACCTCAATAGGAAAGAGCTCCATCTCTACAGGACAAAGAATGAAGTAGAAAGACAACAACCAACACTCTCCAACAGCAAGCAAAAACCAACCCTTTCCCCTCCACCAGAAATCAACCTCCATAGGAAATATGGTCACCTCTAACAGACAAGGAGGGGAAGAGAGCAAGAGCCAAGAAACCCCTCTCAAAGGTTCACACCAAAGACAACTCTCCACCTCCATAGGAGAGTAGCCTAATAGAGAAGAATCGAAAAAGGAAGCTCCTTTGAAGAACCAGAGTGCCAAAGGCCAGAATAGCAACAAATCCTTAGCACAAAGGAGAGGAGAGAACACATAGAGCCTCTCCACAAGAGATCCGCCAGGGTCCCAGATCTACCCAAACACCAACAGGAAAACACCCCCCACCAAAGAAAGAGCATAAAAGAGGCCATTGATAGGAACTACCGCACACCCCTGATGACCAAAAATAGAGGCCACAAAAAACCCTTGCCAAAATGCCTCCAT
The DNA here is from genome assembly GCF_030272615.1 of Cryptomeria japonica. Lineage (NCBI taxonomy): Eukaryota > Viridiplantae > Streptophyta > Pinopsida > Cupressales > Cupressaceae > Cryptomeria > Cryptomeria japonica. Next base: position 429,503,707 of record NC_081406.1, read on the forward strand.
CGTTGTCGCAGCCTCCACTCCTTCCTCAGTACCAAACTCCTCCACCCACCATTCCAACAAAGAAGAGCCACGAAGAGCCCCATCAGATGGCATAGAAGGTGAAAGGAGGAGAGGGATGAAATCATCCTCATCCGCAGCATCATCTTCCCCATCTTCTACAACTCCTACCCAGGAAACTCCTCCCGCTCCCATGGGTGGTTTTTTGATTTTTTTAATGGATTGTTGTTGTTGTGAAAAGAATTTTTAATTATTTAAAAGGGACAGTTGAATTTGGTTTGTGGTATCCTAAGGGTGATAAATTTACTTTGAATGCTTTTACTGATGCTGATTGGGTAGGTGATGTGGATGATAGAAAGAGTACTAGTGGTGGTGCATTTTTCTTGGGTAAGAGATTGGTTTTATGAATGAGTAAGAAGAAAAATGTTATTTCTTTATCTACTGTAGAAGTTGAATACATTGTTGTTGCTATCAATTGTACTTAGGTGGTATGGATGAAACAAATATTGAAGGATATCAGAGTTGTTTTTGATGAGCCTAGTGCTATATATTGTGATAATTCAAGTGCTATCAACATTTCTAAGAATTTGGTGTTGCATTCTATGACCAATCTATGTCAATCAAGTTTCATTTCTTCAGAGAGAAGGTGAATGAGAAGGAAGTCAGATTGGAGTATGTATCTAAAAAAGGAATAGATTATAGATATCTTCACAAAGCCTTTGCCTAAGGATACATTTGAGTATCTCAGAGAGAAGCTAGGGGTGATTGCCCCTCCTGATGATAATTGAGATGCATGGAGTTGGATCAGTGTTGTGGACTTCACAATGATATCTTGTAATCCAGATTGATGAGGGAGGTTGCTACTGAGGGGGAGTAGTCAGTGTTGTGGTTTAGGTGTTCAGATTTGAGAGTTTGTTCTAAGGGGGCAATATTATCTACTTAGGGGGATAAGAGAATACATATGTGCCTTTTTCATTGATGTCAAAGGGAGAGAAGAGTATGTGAAAAAATTGTTATATCTTGTGCATGATCTCAGAGAGAGATTGTTGAGAGTTATGGGAGATTGTTGGATGTTAATTTCTTTCTTTGTATTGATTATTTTTCACATTCATATGTTTCCATCAATGCCAAAGGGGGAGATTGTTAGATATTGCTCAAAATTTTGTTGGAATGATGTGTTTTCATTGATGTCAACATATTCCTCTATTTGTTCCAATGTTGCAGTTAGATTAAATGAGTTGGTTTGGCCAGTGTATTGCAGATTAAAGGGTTTTTGGTATGTTGTATGTAGATGGTTCATTCTCATTTACAGAGGTTCACATGATTATTTGATCGAGTTATGAGGTTCAGTATTGTGGTTGGTTTTTTTTAGTTGGTTGTGTTGTTCAAGGTTTTGGATTCTGCTTCACATTGCTCTGGAATTGCAATATTTTGGTTTGCGGATTTGATAGAGTATTTGGGATGTTCATATCTGTCCTCAATTCAAATGGTTCGTGATTTGAAGTTCTGTAAGTGAATCTTTCAGTTTGTTAGTCAGTTTAGCATATGTTCATTAGGTCATATGCCATCTTCAATTTAGGAGGAATTATCTATAATGCACCCACTAATCTACCATCTATGCAACTCACTACTTCAATGCCCATGCTTTATCAAATGCCCATGACTTCTAGCATAGTACATATGGATCCTTTTGTTAGTCTAGTCACAAGACCATTGAATGTATCTTCCACATAAACACAATCTTGGACCACAGGAATGTTAGGTTATCCTCTACCATCTGCTACACAAGCCATGACTGGGAGCATGAGTTACATAAAAATGACATCATCTATGTCTTCACTTGTAAAATCTATGCCATATATTATGAGTGCACCTCAACATCAACCTCAAGTGATTGTGCCACCTATTATCTCACAACCACGATTTAGTTACTTGCAAGTGCCATCTTCATCTTATACTCTTCCAAATGTGCAATAGTTGTCAGGTGCTATTCATCAGAATCCTCCTTCATATAGTATACGATAACCAAATGTATCTTATCCAAGCTATATTGGAAGTAGTATCTACAAGGTAGCATTCCTCAAATTCAACAACCTCAAAATATGCACTATCAACAACAATACATTCCTTCACAAAAGAATGTGACAACTTACTCACAGTCACCTCAAATTCAACAACAACAACCATCTAAATATCAACAACAACAAATGCCTTTTGTTCAACAAAACATCATTGTTTATCAGAATGTGCTAGGTTATCAATATCCACAACAACAACCAAGTTATGTTCACCCATCTCAAATGGCATATCAAACACCACTTTATCAACCAGCAATGCCCCCTACTGAGCCATTCCCAATTAATAATGAGTGGGAAGAAATGAAGGTAGCTCTCAAAGCTTTACAAGATAATAATTCTAAGAAGGTTTTCAAATTTGATTGAGCTTTGTCCATATCCATTTGATAAGTCAACAACATCAATGCCATTCCCCAAACATTTTGAAATGCTGAAATTTGATAAATACAAGGGGAAAGGTGATTTGCATCATCACATCAGGGAATTCTACATGGCTTGTCAAGAAGTTGCATATTGTAATAATTACCTCCTACGAATCTTCCCTAAGAGTCTTAGTGGTCCATCTCTAGAATGGTTTTCCAAATTTCCATTTGACGTCATCACTACATTCGTAGACTTATCACAAAGATTTGTGGCCCATTATCATTACAATATGGACAATGATATTTCCATGCTTGATCTGTGTCAAGCCAAACAGAAAGGAGGAGAGAGTCTTTTGGATTATATTTAAATATGGAGAGCACTCATTGGTTGTCTCCCTTGTACAGTAACCGACACTCAATTGGTTCCAATATTCATCAGTAATTTACACCCAAAACTTCCATATCACATTCACTTGAACTGTATAGCTACATTCAAAGATATTATGTCCAAGGTACCATCAGTAGAACAAGCCTTGATTGATGAAGAAATCATTAAGCTTTACAAAGAGTCTTCTGACAAGCCAAGTGGTGATAGACAAATAAATTGAAACAAAAATAAGAATGTTGTAGGAGATGGTGTTACTGATTCTAAGATAATTCAAATGGTTGTGGCTGCCAAAACACCACATGCACAAGCATACTATAATAAACAATCATATGCCAATCCATCACCCATGATACATGTCAATCCACTACCTTAGGCTTATCATAATCCTCAAATTTTGACATCACATGTACAAAGTAATCAGGCCAATGCCATCACTATTTCTCAAGCCCCATCTCAATAGACAAATTTTAACAACCCAAGGTGTCAGTTTACACCTATGGGGGAACCCTTGGATGTGATCTTCAAGCATATGGAACAGAATAATATGGTCATGTATCCACAAACAATATTGTTTGATGAGTCTAAATCCAAGCCTGATTGTATAAAGAGAATGAGTATTGTGCTTATCATCGTGTCAAGGGTCATGCAATGAATAAATGTATGAAATTTAAACATCTAGTCCAAGATCTTATTGACCAAGGAAAAACTATCGTGTACCCTACAAAGGGACAGTCACCTAATGCGAACCCAGATATGGATAAAGATGGTATTCCTAAACATCAAGGAGAGGCTAGTACATCAAATGCAGATCAATCTTGTACAATCAATAACATTACTTATAAAAAAGTCCCATTTAACTAGGGTGGTACAATGGTTGTATTACCTAGGTAGAAGAACATGTTAATATGATTCGTGTCAAGGGAGTTGATACTCAATGTGCCACAACCACTAGAAGAGATTGCATGATAGTTCATGGAGCTCCACCTACCACACCTCTAGTTCCTGTGTCAACACAATACAATATTATTGAACACTTAGGGAAGACCCCTGCATAGATCTCCATTTTATATTTGTTAAAAGCTTCCCTAGTTCATCAGGAGATTCTTAATCATGCATTGAGAGAAACTTGTGTGCCTAGAAACATAAATCCTACACAATTCCAAGCTTTGGTAGTGCATGTATCTGTCACATGCCATCTTAGCTTCACCCAATTTGATGCCACAGTGCCTGATCCCAATCATATTCGTCTACTCAATATTGAGGCCATTATCAATTACTACAAAGTAAAGAGAGTTATGATCAATAATGGTTCTTCCCTAAATCTTTATACATTGAAATTTGTTACACAAGTAGCGTATACTATCATGGATTTGCATAACCAATGCATCACTATCAAGGCATGTGATAATGTAGAGAGAATTCTAGTGGGGACGATCAATCTTCCAATTCAAGTAGGCCTGACAACACAAGATACTCTTTTCCATGTCATTGATCTTGATCTTCTATTTAGCATTCTTCTTGATCTCTCATGGATCCATGTCATGAAAGTCATGTCATCCACTTATCACCAATGTTTAAAATTTCCATATCAAGGATGTGAAATTACTATTTGTGGCAACACTCAACCATTTGAGTATTGTCGCGCTCTTGAAGCATTGTCCCCATATTCCCACCATTTCCTAGGTATCAACACTAGAATCCCTCAAGTTACTCCATCATCCTCATATGTTGACCTTGATTCCATACGTACCACTGATAAAGAAAAAACTTCCATTTCATTTGTCTTTTCACAACTCAAGATCAACGATGCTGGTTGTGGTGAATATGCTTTACAAGGAACCCTTGCAGTGGGTGCATTACCTCTGGATCCTCATACCCATGGGAAACCTACCAAAGAGAAAAAGAAGAAAGATCCCATGGTCAGAATGTGTGGCTCTGCTACATTCCAATCTCATGGTGAACTTAATCACGACTTCATAGAAGGAGATATCAACCAGTGGCTTTTTAGAGATGTTGTAGACAATGATACCTGCCTAAATCAATTCAAAGAACTATACCTAGTAGCACACAAATTGACTACCAAGAAATTGGATTATCAAGGTGAAGGGTTAGGACAAGAACATGGAATCAAAATATTTGTTGATTCAGTTCCAAATGTTCGTCATCAAGGGCTTGCTTTTGGGCATTCCTCTCATGAAGCCTCAACTTTGGCAGACACTTTTGTAAGCAATGAAAACATTTCGGTTGATATCAAGGACATACCTGAGGAGGTCTTCAAACAAGTGTACAACAATATGGATAATTCCTCATCCTTTGGCACATCTACCTTCTTTGATACATCCATCCTTGTAATTAGCCTTCCACTTCACCATCCCGAACTCATTGATTGGAGTCAAACTGTTGCACACCTTGATACATTCCAAAGTGATGGTATGTGTGGATACCTAAAATTGTCTTGTCATAATTAAATAAATATTTTTATTTAATTAATTATTTTATCATAGACCTTCTATTAATTAAACAGATCTTTATTTATTTAATTAATTCATTTATCCTCTTCTAGCCTTCCCTATTTAAATAGATATTTTTATTTATTTAAACTATCTTTTCCATAAATTAGATAAATACTTTATTTATTTAATTGGTGCCAATTCATCTATTAATTAAATATATCTTTATTTATTCAATTAATTCATTAGCTTTTTCCCTTCATGACACGCCATTTATCTTACCTACCCTCTTCATCTACCTACCCTTTTATCCTAGCTGGCCATTTATCCTTTCAACTCTTAATCTTATCCCTCCATTTCCTATGATGTCTTCTATATAAGAGGATACTTTCATTCTTATCAATCCTAATGAATTTATCTATCAAGCCTTCTTGCGATCAAGAGATTTCACACCCACAAAATGTTCTTTGTTGAGCTCTTGTACACATACCAAATTTGAGAGAAAATATATCAAACAAGATCAATGGAGATAGGAGACAATGGAGATCAAACCCTACTTGGAATGCAAATGGTATTATTTCTTTATTTATTGATTTGCATATTCTTAGGTTTCTTCATTGGTGTATGGTGAGTGCTTTGTTGTAGAACTTGGGTTTTGTTGTGGTTGGGTCTTTTGTGGTTTTGCAATAATTTATCACCATCATTTTTCACCGTATATAGTATGGTCTTACAATTTTTTGGAACGACTAAGTGTGCACTATATTATCATCCAACTTTGAATATAGTATACAAGTTGGATCCTCAAGGCTACTTTGGGGAAGAGGGAATCCTTAACTGCAAAAGTGAAAAATCAATTGTCTATAGGTGAAAACCTTTTTGAGGTACCTGTAGAACTTAAAAAAGTAAAAACAAAGGGTAAATATTCTAGTGAAAACCTCTCTGAGGTGCTAGAAGATGAGGATTCCCCTCTTCCTCTCATCAACATATAGGTTTATGATAAATCCCCAATCCTCATTGATGAGACAAGAGAAGTTAATTTGGAAACTACAAAAAATCCCCAGATTACTTATGTGGCAACATCTTTATCTGATGAAGTTCCAAGTATTTTTTCAAATCCTCCACAAGTGGCCTATCAATTTCGCATGGTTGTATGCAGACATGTCAGATCTTGATCCTGAGTTGGTTGTACATCACCTAGTTGTTGATCCAAATGTTAAACTTGTTAAACAAAATCTTTGAAAGATACATCCACAAATTGCATTACTGGTCAAAGCAGAATTGGAAAAATTGTTAGAGGTCAAGTTCATCCGACCGATTGATTATTTAGAATGGATTGCTAACATGGTGCATGTTTCTAAACCCAATGGAGTAATTTGAGTTTGTACGGATTTAAGAGATCCTAACCAAGCATGTCCAAAAGATGATTTTACACTTCCCAATGTTGATATTCTAGTTGATTTAACAATGAGACATGAAATACTTTCCCTTATTGATGTTTTTTCAGGTTACAACCAGATAAAAATTATAGAGAATGATCAGCATAAAACAAAGTTTACCACTTCGTGGGGCACTTTTTGTTATCATGTTATTCCCTTTGGTCTCAAAAATGCAGATGCCACATACCAACATGTTATGACAATAATATTCCATGATATCATGTATAAGATACTGGAAAATTTTGTAGATGGCATCCTAGGAAAATAAAAAACTAGAGCAGAGTATCCAGCTATCCTTGAACAGATTTTTGAATGTCTTTCTAAGTACAAGTTGCGTCTCAATCCTAAAAAGTGTGTATTTAGAGTTACATTAGGTAAAATCCTAGGTTTCATAGTTTCCAGGCATAGTATAAAAGTTGATCCTAAGAAAGCTAAGACAATCTTAGAAATGCCTCCTCCAAAAACATTGAAGAATCTGCGTAGCCTCCAAGGAAAGCTGCGATCTATTAGATGCTTAATTGCTCAACTTGTAGATAAATGTCAGCCATTCACACATCTTCTTAAGAAAGGTACAGAGTTCAAGTGGAATGCTCAATGTCAACAAGCATTTGATAGAATAAAAGAATATCTAGCTCATTCTCCAGTGTTGATGCCACCAATTCTAAGAAAGACCATTCCTCTTGTATATCTCAATCACTCTAGTTGAAGTGGGAGAACTCCTTGCCCAACATGATGATCAAGGTAAAGAACGTGTCATTTACTATATTAGCCAAACCCTGGTGGGATATGAGCTCAATTAATCACCTATGGAAAAATCATGTTTAGTTGTTGTCTTTTGCTCACAAAATCTTCAACATTAAATGCTAAGTCATACTATTAAGATCATATGTAAGATTGATCCTTTAAAGTACCTGATATAAAAAATAACCCTTACAAGTTGTATGGCTAAATGGGTCATGTTGCTCAATGATTTGATATTCAATATATAGATAGAATGACCATTAAAGGATAGGTAATTGCAGATCAGTTAGTAGAAACACCCCTAACAAATCCTCATCGTTTAATTGCAGAATTTCCAGATGAGTATGTTTGCATAATTGCAACAAAGATTCCATGGAAATTTTATTTTGATGACTCACATACATAGAATGGATCAAGGTAGGATTCTTATTTGTGATGCCATAAGGAGATCTTATTCCTAAATCTTTCAAGTTGCCTTTCTCATGCACCAATAATATTGTTGAATATGAAGTTCTTATCTGGTCTCAAAATAACCATACAATGAAATATTGCAGATATCCTTGCTTATCGGAATTCACAATTGGTTGTCAAACAGGTGAATGATGAGTACCAAACTAAGGAAGATAAGTTGTTACTATATAAAATGGTGGTTGATGACCTCAAGAAGAGCTTTCAAAATATTACATTTGTTCAAATCCCCAGAGTACAAAATAAGGTAGTTGATGCAATGTCCACTATTGATTCATTGATTGCAATGGAGTCAGATAGTCCAAAATATAAGTTTATGGTTGAATAGCTTCTCCAGCCAACTTTTGAGACATCGCATACAAATATGGTGTGCAACATTGTTGATCCTCAATCCCCTTGGTACCATGATATTTGTGCATACATCAAAGATAACACCCTTCCACCCAACATATCCTAGAATGATCATCATAACCTCATTCGTCGGTGTTCTCGATTTACAATTATAGGAGATAATCTATATCATTGGGTTATCATGACATCCTCGCTAGATGTTTAGATTCAAATGAAGCTAATCTTGCAATGAAATAAGTGCCCATTGGAACTTGTGGCACTCATATGAGTGGATATGTTCTTGCCAAACAACTTTTGAGAGTGGGATATTGTTGGCCTACAATGGAGCGTGAGTGTTGTGAGTTTCTTAAGAAATGCTTACCTTGCTAGCAACATAGTGACTTAATTCATGTTTCAGCACAAGATTTGTAGCCTATCAAAACACCATGACCTTTTTCTACATGGGGCCTTGATTTGGTTGGTAAAATTTATCCCCCTTCTTTAGATGGACATAATTTTATCATTGCAGCTACTGATTATTTTTCCAAGTGGGTCGAAGATATCCGCCTCACTCTTACTACTGGTGTCCAAGTGTCCAAATTATCCTATACCACATCCTTTTCCACTATGGAGTTCTCTCTACTATCAATACTGATAATGGAACCCCATTCAAAAATCAACGCCTCCACATTCCATATCCAACAATGTTCATCCACCCCATATTACCCACAAGGTAATGGCCAAGTTGAGGCAACCAATAAAACCATATTATGAATTCTAAAAAAGTTTGTCAATGAAACTAGTCTAAATTAGCATCTTCATTTAAATCTCATCCTTTGGGTATATCACACCAGTATTCGAACTCCCACTAGAGCTATTCCATACTCCCTTGTGATTGGTGTAGAAGCAATCTTGCCAATTGAGGTCAAGTTACCATCCTTGCGCATATCCTTGAAGGATTTTGTGTCTGATGAAGATTATAGGGTGACAAGGTTAGCTCAACTAGATCTTCTTGATGAACAACATCAGAAAGCATATGATCAATTACAAGTATATCAAACCATAGTCAAGAAACAATATCAGAAGAAAGTTAATCCTCTTGAATTTGAGCTTTGTGATCTAGTGCTTTGAGAAAACCCACATAATCAATAGGATAGAGAAAAGAAAGGAAAGTTTGAATTCAATTGGCTGGGCCCATATGTAGTCACAATGAAATATGGTTTAGGATCCTATCAGTTGTCTACTCCAGAAGGGGAGCCTCTCAATAATTCCCTAAATATCTTGCATTTAAATAAATTATACACATAATCCATGGTAGTGTACCATTCAAAATCTAAAAAATCCAAAAAAAGTTGAAAAATCTAAAAAATCCAAAAAAAATTGAAAAATCTAAAAATTCCAAAAAAAATGGAAAAAGAGAAAAGAAAAGAAAAGAAATATTTCTATGGTGAAAACTACTTCTAGTAGCGCCTTGGGCATGTATGTATGGTGAAAACCTGGAAACGGGTGTTGTATATAAGGGCACGATAACCTTCATTTCTTGTCATTGTAAATTGCATGTGTATACAGTTTCCTTGCTTGTCCTTTTCTGAGCTTTTGTGTAGTGATCCCCTAGTTGTAGTTTCTTAGACATAGGATTTGTGTAGGTTTCTTGTGCATAGCGTCAATCTTGTACTATATAGGTTTTATGGTTTGTCATTTATAAATGTGTCTTGTATATAGGCTTATTTTGATGTTCATATGTGCATGTTGGTTATGTCATCAAGATCATATCCCATCAATTGGTTCTTCAACAATCATTCTTGACCATTTTTGTCATCATGGTCATATTAGGTATCTTTTTTCATCCAGTCTCATCAATCCCACATCTAATAATCAGTCTGTGTAGGATGTATCCTTCCTCTAGTCAGACAATATCAAATCCCATCCATTCATTATCCTTTTGGCAAAAAGATACTTGAGGCACTCATGTTGGATTTGATTCTTTTTTATCTTTGTTTATCTTTTCCGGCTCCTTTGTTTTGTTTTCTCTTAGTCGCCACAATCCTTTATATCATGGTGTGCTAGGACTAACAAATCTAGGGGTTTGATCTTGTTGGTTTTTGTTTTTTCCTGGTGTGTTTTCTTAATGTGTCCCTTGTTGTTCCCTCATGAGGTCTTGGTTATCTCATGTTACATTGGGGAATATCTCTTTGCTTGTGGTTTTTGTAGCATCATTTCTCACAAATTTCTCTGTAACTCCGTGTGGTGCTAGATTAACCTTTTTTGTGTCTGTTTATTCGAGTCAATCCATGCATTGGTTGTTAAAATTACCTTGGTTCCTTATACCCTGGTGCATCAAATACAATGCTAAATCAAAATAATTGCTTGTTGCATGCTAACCTGATTCTAAGGGTGCTCACTCTCCATGATCATTTCATGCATCTCATTCGTTGCATTTGCACTCACTCCTATATTCTTTTATCTACCTAGGTCATTTTCTTGCTCTCTATTCTTCAAGTTGCTTGTATCTTTCAGTCTTCGCATCGACTCTATTTAAGTGCCACCATGAAGATCCCTGTAAAATGTAGACATCTAAATTTGATTAATTTAATTAATTGTATTTAGCTATCCAGAGTGTGCCTTTAATTAAATAATTACATATTATTTAATTAATTAGTGTTCCCTCCTTCTAGCTAATTAATCTTATGAATTATGCTATAGTCCTCCTTTAATGAATTATTTCAAAATAATAAATCATTCAATTAATTAAATTTGACTCTTTTCTTCTATTAAATAAATCAAATGCCTAATTTGATTATATTAATTCACTTTTGTCCTTTCCTCCTAATATCCCCTCATAGAATTAATTAATTAAATTAATTAATTATATTTCCCCACATGTCTCCTAGCTCTAACCCCTATCTAACCCTTCTTTCAGCCAAACTCACCTAGCTAACCAAGGGTTTAGTCAACCCTATCCCTTATCCCTCATCATATGTGTGTATTTCCTAAAAATTAGGGAAAATATCCCAAATATCCTAAGCTATGGAAATATCTTCATTTTTGGAGGAACCATTTCCTAAAATTTTGTGAAAATATCCCAAATATCTTGTCATGGAAATCTTCTCATTTTGGAAGGGAACCAAATTCCCTAAAATTTGGAAAAATATCTCAAATTTCCTAAACCATGAGAATATTCTTATTTTACAATCTCTTTTGGAATAGAACCTTCCAAATTGGGTGTCTCAATTCCAAATGGGCATGTATCCCCAGGGACACATGTCATTCCTTCAAATTACACATGTAAGGACATGTCATTTGCATCCATGACACATGCCCTTCTCATGGACATATGTCTTCTTCTTATCCCTCTCCATCTCTCCCTCTAGCCTATTCAAACCCCCTAATTTCCTTCATTTTTCATCCACTTTCATTTTAGTACTCTCATAATGCAGAAATATTTACTCATCCACATCCATTTAGCATAGCATTTTGTATCACATCTTGCTTAGTTTTTCATCTTGCATTCACCTTCATGGAGTAGAATTGAGTACCTATCACACAAGAAACACACATCAAATCACAAGACTTTCAGGTTGAAGGATAATCTAGAGTTTGCAATTTAATTGCTTCTATTTTCTTTATCTAGTTTTTTTCATTAATGTCCTAATCTTGAGTGTGTTTAGATTATGTGTTTGTTGATTGTTTAATTCTTTTAGATCTCTCTAGTTTACATTCACAATTTTCTCAATACAGGTCCCAAATTCTATTAATCTATCTATACTTAGAAGACCACACCATGAATCTTCCCAAAACGTGGCCTTAATCCCATCATGTATGTCCCATGACAAAAATATGCATATAATAAGTCTACACTTAAGCATGAAATTCCATACTTTAGACCCCATCGGTGGGTTCCTTATTCTGACAATATCCAACTCCTCATTTCCACTGAGATAATTTTCTTGAAGAATTTTGGCCCATTTAAGTTGAGGATTTCTAACCATTTTCCAAATCAATTTATCCCCCAGAGCCTTATTCTGATCCAAATGGTTCTATAATCCAACACCCCCAAATTCATTTGGTTTACAAAGTTTGTCTCAGGAGATCAATGCCAAGTTGTGTTTCTCTAAAATCCCTTGCCAAGAGAATCTCCTCATTTGCTGGATAAAGAATTTGTTGACCCCAATCGTGAGAACCATGGATGATAATAATTATATAGGGAGGGAGGAGATCACCGATTTCAACAACACTATCCTTATTGCCCAAGACAACCATCTTCCTTTCCATGATGTTGAACATTTCTCCATCTTATCTTTGAGAGAATCCTAGAGTTTAGTGTTTCTCAAGCACTTATCCAGTGGGAGCCCCAAGTAAGAACAAGGTAGAGTCTGCTTCTTGAAACCTAGCTCATCAAGGATCTCTAACTCTATCCTTGGATGGGTATTGATAAAAAATAATTCAGACTTAGTCATATTGACTTCTTGGCCAAATGTTGATGCATATTATGTCAATATTTTGTTGAATTGCTTTGCTTCCTTCTTCTCCGAAAGGGCAAAAATAATTATCATCAACAAACTATCAATGTGTACCACTGATGTCCCTTGAGATATTTATCCCTGAAACTTTCACACTCACAAATGACTAATCAATTGTTCTTCCTAGAGACTTTTCCATAATGATGAACAAAAAAGGAGGGAGAGGATCTCCTTGCCTTAGTCCTCTAGAAATTTTTAAGAGCCCCTCTAGAGATCCATTAACTAGCACTGATATTCCTAGATTATAAATACATTCAAACATCTAGATTATGAATCATCTTGTTATCACTGTTTTGAAAATTGGGTATTCTTGTCCCATAATCAGCTAAAATCTGCAAAGATGTGTTTGGAATAACCTTGTTGCCTCTGTTTTTTTTGGGGTCAAAGAGGGTTTAAGGTTTTTCAAAAAATTTAACCCTTCCTATGTTTTGAAAACCCTTGCGTTCTATTCTTGCATTACTTTTTCCACTTAAGTGGAAGCGTCGCTCCATCATCAAAGTGTCCCCCCCTTTAGGTTTTCCCTAGGTAGTCTTTTAAATATTTTCAATTTTTACGCCTTTACCTATGTCTTGGTTTAATCTTTGTCGGGCTTCTTAACAATCATGCAAGTCAAAGTTGATCCTGCAGTGTGCATTGTTTCGCTAGGCGAAGATGCCTGCGGTTTAGCATTCACGAAGTGGTGAAAAGGGTAAGCGGGCCCGGCCAAAGGATTGCTCGTTAGGTAAAAGGAATGCATCTTGTATTGGATCCAATGGCTTGCGTTGCTTTGCTAGCCCAAGATGCATGTGATTTATCCTCTGCAAAATAGCAAAAGAGTTGGCGGGTCTCAGAGGTAAGTGGCTCCTTTGGTTAAAGGATGATCAGTGTGGAGTTGATCCAACGGTGCTCATAGAATCACAGTTGAAAGATGTCCATGTTTTACCTTTCACGAAGTAGCGAAAAGGTGGAGGGCCCGGGCAAGGTGGTCATGAAAAGGTTAATAGATGAGCAGTTTCCAAAGATCTAATGATTGTCGTTGCTTCGCGAAGAAGATTTGCCTGAGGTTTAGAGTCTGCGAAGTAGCGAAAGGGTTGGTGTCTGAAAGATAGGCAATTCATGATTTTAAAGACCAATCAACTTGGAGTTGATCAGACGGCCCGCGTGGATTCGCAGCCCCAAATCAAACAGAGTTTACCGTTTGCGAAATAGCAAAATGACATGGTAGTCACACAGTGGATGACATGGTAGGACAGGTGGGTCGCTTGGTTGAGGGAAATGATAGCTTGTCAGATGCACGTGGCTCTAAAGGATTGTTGAGGGCCTGCTTTGATTTAACCGGTGATGGTGTTGAAACCCATGGTGAAATAGAGCACGTGGTGGTCCTAGAATGGAGCTCGATGGAGTTCTTGAGCGAATAGTCGACCTACACGTAAGATTCATTTGTCGGTGACGAAACAAAGCAAGTGGTTTCCAAGTCGAGGGCCCACTTTAAAGGTTTGAGTGCGTTAAATGGTGTAAATCTCAAGGTGGATCCAATGATGGGCATTGTTTCGCAGCCCGAAGATGCAGGGTGGTTAGCTTTCACAAAGCAGCGAAGACCGCTAGCAGTGATGGTGGTGCACTATTAGTAGAAAAGATTGGTGGTCACCATAAGTAGTAAAGATTGAGTGAGTGGTAATTGATCGGACGACCATCGTTGTTTCTCACAATCAAAGTGCACAAGGTTTACCTTTCACGAAGTAGCGAAAGGAAGGTGGGGCCCTTTACTAATACAGAAGGACTGAAAGAATTAAAGGCAGTGCAGGTTTCCAAGGATCCGAAGATCATCGCTGCTTCGTGAAGGAAAGGTGTGAGGGTTTTAAACTCTGTGAAATGGTGAAACAACGAAATAGGGAAATACTCAGAAAATTTGTGATCCGTCGGAGCCCAATTTTTGAATTTGATTTGCGAATTCAATTCTGAATTGATGGCCGAAGCATGCGGGGTTAATTTCTCAATTCAATGCCAAGTTTCCATATTAAGGTCCGCATCAATTGAATATTGACACTATTTTGACGAGTTTGTTGCAGAGGAGCTGGTGCAGAGCGAATTTCTTTAGGAGAGTAATAGGTTTTTGTGTCTTGCTTGCTAATTACAGTTTGAAAATTGGTACTTTACTATGTGCTAGCCTTATCAGAGTTGTGTTTGAATCTTAACTGATATAATTGCATTAACGGGATGGCACCAAGAAGGGATTTCATGGGGAAGGTAAATTATAAGGATAGAAATATATGTGATGACTTCCTAGAACAATTGACCATGTCCTCGAATGCTGCAGCCAAAATTAAAGAATTGGTTCCTAAAGCCTCTTGTCTAAGGATTGGAGATGGTTTGTATGACAAAGGTAGATGGTTAAGGGATTCACAAAGAGGTATTTTAGGGTTGGGTCTTTTTAAAGTGGGATTCAATCAGAGAGAAGTTAGTGCCCCAATGAATAGCATATGGGAACTAGATGTGGGGAAGCTCATAGTCCCTGGGGTTTTTATGGATGTAGACTTGCTACCCCAAATCGCACACAATTATGATCCTATTGCTAGATGTGTGAGGAATGTCAATGGAGGAGCCCTGATAGAGATCAATGATGATGAATTCAGGAATTTTTTCAAGCTTAGCGAGGCATCAAATTTATTAGAGCCTATTGATTTTGAAACATTGGCCCAGGTTTATGATGTGCATAAAGATCACCTTAGGAGTGACCCTTTGAAGGAGTTTTTTGTTAAAATAGGAGGGTTAACTGTAGTGGGCCCTAGCACCATGGAACCCTTCTCCCTGAATTTTTTCACTTTAAGGGCAAAAGGCATGTATTGGTCACTATGTCAGATCCTTGGGGAAGATGCCGAAATGACCATGCCAACTTATTATATGCTAATGATGGCACAAATTCTGAACTCCTCTCTAGCAGTAACATTTGATTATGCACCTTACCTCACTGATGCAATTCATGCAAGGCTGGTAGGGATAAAAAATGGTAAGGTGGATAGACCTTTTGGATGGTCTTCTCTTCTAATGCACATTTTTTTATTCAAAGGAGTTGATTATTTTTCTAAGGAAATGGACTTGGTCAAAGAAAAGGAAGGTGAGGAGATACCTATGCAACTATGGAGCACAATTTTGTCTTGGGACAGAGAGGATGCCAATTACTTGAAGTTTGATAGATGCTTTGCATCTAGGCTTAGGAATCCTTTATGCCCACAGAACCCTAGGATCCCAAAGGCTCTTTTGGAGTTCCTCAGGCCTAACGAGTTTGCTAAAGGTATTAAGATTGTTCATGATTGGGGTGATATGTATTTGTACCCTATTTCTATAGTTTTTCAGAGTTTATGGTTTTAGAGGCACTCCATATTTATTGCCTTATCAAGTCCCATTGAAGATAGGAATTGCAGAGGTCTTAAGGAAAATTGGAGGTGTACAAGAGGCAGAGCTAACAAATAGGGGTAAAGGGTCTATTTTCCCAACTATTACCATGGCCCATCAATTCGTGATCACCAAAGGTGGTTGGAAATTCGTTGATGACTTTTTCCAACCATATAGGTTATCTATTGCAGTAACCAGGTTTGCTGACCCTGAGCATTTTTTGAATGGTATGTTTAGGAAGAGAGCAATATGCAAAGGTAGGCCACACCAATTTTATTTCCCTGAGGACCTAATTAGAAATGAATTCAGTTTGGATGAGCAATAATTGAGGAAAGAAAAGTGGGTGGCATACAAAAAGGGTCTGGAGTTTTTTATCAATTTGATAGCAGTTATGACCCTCTGTCTAGCTTTAATCCCTTTGAGGAAAAGATCAAATTCTTAAATCTTTATTTTGAAGATTTAATGCAAACTTTGAAAGAAAAGAGGGAGGCTATGATAAGAGACAACCCTGACAAGGCTAAGTTAGTTCTACCTAAGCCTGCCTTTGCTAAAGCTATCCCTCCTGGTGATTATGTGATGCATAAAAAGTCAAAATATATTGTATTGATGCCAGTAACAGGTGAGCCCTCCACTTCAAGAGGGAAGAGAAAAATTGAAGATGTCATTGACATCCAAGAATCCCCTAAAAGGCAAAGGGTGGGGAAAGAAGTGCAAACAGGTAGACCTCTGTACTCTCCATCTCAATCCCCTATCCATATAGAAGATGAACATGCAGTAGCAGAATAATTGTTGCAGTTAGGAAGCCTCAGAGAGATTGATTACACCTATGAAGAGACACAAGAGGTAATGCCAGAAGAGCCACCTAGTGCGAAGATGAACTTAACTGAAGATGAGTTCAAAGGTAAAGAGTTAGACCCGACTGTTAAGCAAGTTAGTGAAGAGTTCCTAGCTGACAACAATTTTGTCACAATAGAGGCCTTCATGCAATTTGTATGGAAAAAAAACATTGAACAACTCAAGGCAAGGTGTGAAAAGAGAGTAAGTGAGCAGCTTCACAAAGATACAACCTTAGTGGAGGAAGAAGTTAAACAAGAAATGATGGCTGAATTCAAAGCCATCACTCCTAAAGTTGGAAGAGAAATGGTGTCAAAAGCTGGTGTAATAATCCTACTTGAATGGGATATAGCAAATGCATTGGTACTTAAAGCAATTAGAAAAGAAACCAAGCCTATGGAGGGAGTGACATTCGACAAAGATAATGCTACTCTGGTCATGTGGTCCCTAAAGAGGGATATAAGTAGAAGAATGAAGGATACCTCAGGATCTAGTTTTCTAGGAGGTATGATAGTAAAAAGAGTTGAGGATACAGGGGTGGTAGAAGCTGCCAACACAGTTTTAGAAACTGCAAAGTTCATTGTGGCAGTGGCAGAGAAAGAAGCAAAGGAGAGAGCCGATCTCCAAGTGAAGTTGGAAACAATTCTAAAGGCTTATAATGAAGCCAAAAGGGAGGTAGCCAATAGGGATGCAACTATTGCTAGACTTCAGAGTCAATTGCCAGGACAACACCAAGGAGGTGAGTCATCTACCCTGATGATTGCATCTTCTCCAGCAAGACCTCCACCTACCAGTCCTATCATAGAATTTCCCCCTTCTCCTATGCCTTCTAGTTTTCAACCAGCTGAGACCATTCAGCATGAGTTGGAAAAGTTGAAACAGGCTCAAGCCTTGTTTGCAAGTAAATATGAAGAGAAGGTAAAGGCCACCATTTTGAGTTTTGCTGATTTAGTAGAGGCCCTCACTGTGCACACTAATATGAAAAGAATTTTGGACACCTTGTGTGAGCTAAATGAGGACAAGGCTATTTTAGAGCCTATTTTGAATAAGTGGATACCAAGAGAAGTGGATTTAGAACTTATGTGTGTATCCTATGATGAAGTAGGATCTGATGCTATTATTAAATCCACATGTGAGTTAGCAAAAGGTCTGACCAAGTTAGCAGAAGGAAGAGCCAATGTGGAGAGGAAAGCTAACTTGTACAGGAAATAATATACTAAGCATAAATTTGAATTGTTTCCTGGGGGTTTTGTTAACCAAAATTAGTTGAAGGAAAAATAGTTATGGCTTGATGAGCTGGGAGCTAATTTGTCTTTAAGGGTGAATAAAATCATCAACAAAGATGACACATATTTGTTTGTTAAAACAATTGAAGAGATAGAAAAGATAAAGTCACACTATGATTTTTTGGAATCAGAGGTAAGGAAAGTAAGAAACTCTTGGAAAAGGTTACTTAAGTTGAAGGAGAAAATTGTTGGCTACTCATGGCCTGCTGATGACGTGTTCCAAGAGTGGACCAAGAAGTATGCGGTGCAAGAAGAAGGAATCCCAGAATGGTTAGAAGATGCTACAGAGGAGCAACAAACTGAAAAGGCCGCTAAGACCGAAGAGGATTTGTAACTATTTTTTTTGAAAGGAGTTATAGTTGTAACTAATTATTCTTAGGAATGTCCAAAGCTTGTGTGCATCCATAATGTTATAAATGGATACCAGGACTAATAGAAAAGGGATCACAAGAAATTTTGTAAAGAAACTCTGCAGAAATATATCTGGGTTTTTCTAGCTATCACGGAGAATACTTTGAATCTTATAAGATATTTTTTCAAATTGAATATAAAGATATAGATCAACACTTTTCAGGCCTAAATCTGTGTTGTCTTCTAGTGTGCACTCGTTAATTTGTTGGTTTCATTTGAATAGTCTAGGGTTGTTTGATTGAACATGGATTATAAGGCAGTCATATGGATATGTTTCTAGATTTTCTCTTCAAGGGAGAGGAATTAAATACGCATGAAATATCTCTATCAGTAAATCAATTGTTTGCTCATCTTGAATTTGATGAAAAGGTTTTAGCTTTAAGAGGATAAAACTCATGTATATGTTAGGCATGTATGGGGTTAACTAAGGCCGAGGTGGTGAAATGTATGAGATTGTTCACTTTTGGAATTCTAATTTGATTTGGGTGACTTTGTAGCCCGAATAAGGCATTGGTAGCCAATTGTGGGATTCTTTCTATCTTTCTTGAAGATCAATACTGAAAATGAACACACGTTTTTTCTTTTAATGTTTTAGTTTTATCGAGGTGATGAAATCCATGGGTTTTTAACACTAGTTTATTGTGGATCTCAATCTTAAAGTGTGGAAATGTTCACAGAAGTTATACCCACCTGAATTTTTGATAAGTTCAAAGTGTAGAAGGGTTTGAAACCTTGCTATATGTTATTTTTGAGTTCTATTTCCTTGATCTCTTCATTTGCAAACAAAGTTACTTAATTTCTTACAGGAAGGATAGAAGGGAAATCAAAATTTGAGAACAACAAAAGTGGCGACTTTGCTAGAGATATTCATAGTGTATATCTATCTTACAGACTGGTGCCTGAATTAGTTCGGAAGTTTGTTTGGATCTCTGTGTTGTGGAAGATTGCCTTATCTCTCATTTGTGCTATCTTTCTCTTTGAAAATCTTCTTGATTTTTTAAATCTTTGCAAGTGATTTGTTTAAGCTTGTTTTCTTATTTCCCATGGTCTTTGTGGGTGGCAACTTTGACAAGTATAACCAATGCTATTGAATAACTATAATTATTTTAAGAAGAACAAGAACAATGTAGAGAGGAAGGAACACCAGGACATTCATGAGGAAGCATCCTCAAGAGACATTGCAAGAGGGATTACTTGAAGAGGCACGGAGAGGCTAGAAAAGATCAGTTGTACGTGAGCCATTTAATGCTGCTTGGGTACAAAAGAGCATTAATACGGGCAAGTCATCTGATAGACCCATATATGAAAATTCAAATTCTTCCTCCCGTGAATCCGATCTGGACATTTTGGGTTTCCATTCTGGGTTATTTGGTAAAAATGAGGATGTCCAAATTTTAAATCAGAAGATCTCTCATGCTAGTTTTTTCTGGGAAGGACATGAATATTTCAAATATTAAAATGGATTCTGTGCCTAGAACAATAGATTGAAATATTAGTTTAATTGATATAGACCAATTCAATATATCAGATTTTGAAGAAATGTTCCTTGATGAAGATAAGGTGTCCCAAGAAATTGAGGCCCTCAACAGAAGAGTCCATCACTTAGTATATTTGAGAGAACAAAAGGAAGCAAATAAAGAAAAGGAAGTGAAAGCTAAACTGATTGAGAGGGACATGATTCTAAGGTAGATTGCTGATCTTGAGTTATTCACCCAAGAGAAAGATAAAAGTCAGGATGAAGGTCTAGTCATCAGAGAAAATTTAGTTCCCAAAATCAACCCTATATACAAATCTGTTGTGCAACCAAATAGAGAGGTCTTAAGTGATCTACAACCTGTTAGGAATAACATTGACAAAGGAAAACAAAAGTGTATGGAAGATGGGTCTGGGTCTAAAACTATAGCAGAAATCTCTTTTATGTTGTTTGCACATGAGAAAGAGATAGATAGGATGAGGAAAGAGAAGGAAGACCTGCAAAGGGAATTGGAGAAAGTTGAATTAGAGGTATCCAATCAAGAGGTTAAACAGAAAATTAGTTATCTAAAGGCTCCCCCTATAATTTTTCCTTCAATGGACCCAAGTAAACCTTTACTTCATCCTACCCCACTCCCTCTAGTAAAAATCCAATCAACCCACCTACTAGCACTGTTCCTGTTAATCAAATCCCCATTATAAGTCAAAGTAGCCAAGCTCTTCCAATTCAGAACCCTAATGTGAGAATGAACATGAGTAATAACTTTACTGACAACCAATTCTAGAGAAGACCCATTAATCTGGAACTGTATAGGCAGCTCTTCTTTGATGGAATCCCAGGGTACCCTAACCATGTTCCTACAGAATTAAGGGATAGACTCCACAAATTTGCTGGCAACAATGCAATCAATGCAAAAGAGTACCTAAAGTCTTTTGGTGACTTAATCAATGATTATGAAATAGTAGATGAAGATGTCATCATGAAATTGTTTGTATAGTCCTTAGTAGATGATGCAAGGGACTGGTACAGAGGTCTCCCTGCGAATAGCATTAGGTCTTGGGAAGATTTTAAAAGCTGTTTTCAAGAACAATATGGTGACAAAACAAATGTGAGCTTCATGCTCAATGAGTTTAATAATATTAGAAAGTCTGATAATGAAATTGTCACAAATTTCAATGCTAGATTTCAGAAAGAAATGCATAGGCTATATCAAGTAATGAGATTAGATAATAATATGTGTGTCAACACTTATTATAATGCTTTCGATTCCAAAATGGCCTATATTCTTAGGGACAAAAACCCACACAGTTTTGAGGGATGCTTTTAGAATTGCTATAAATGTGTAAAGCAATAGGAAAGTGTCTAGAAAGGTGGGGAGGAGGATTGATGGAAGGTTGTGGCAAGAATCAAAACAACAACCTAATAAAGTTGCTAAGGAAGATGACAAAATAGAGAAATTAGTGATTTCCATGAAATATCTCATTGCCGAGGTGAGTAAAAATGATAAGCCTCATTACAATTGGAAAGATAGGCCTCCTAGATTGCATGACATGCCTTACAATACAACCTGGAAAGATGGCAAACCTTAAAATCAGAAGCCAAAAAACACTCAGAACCAAGATACCCCAGATCCTTTGAAAGGAGGAAATGTTCATAATATGGAGAATACTCCTTGGTGCATGGCTTGTGATGGACCATATTCTCCTCATCAATGTGTTGTAGCTCAAGCCCTCGAAGAATCCTTGAGAAAAGAGGTTGAGTCTGATATTAATATGTTTGAGACTATTATTGAAAGTGATGATGAGTCATTACAAAGTGAATTTAGTGAATGTGATGTGCTAAATAGTAATAGATCTTACCAAGGATAGTTGACACTTGATTGGCATCCTACTTTGAATGTGGTAACTATTGAAGATGAAGAAGTTCATCTCCAAAGACCTAGTGATGAAGAAGTAAGAAATCTTACTAAGGCTGCCATAGCCAAAGCCAAGCATAATTATAACTTGAGAAGTAGTAAGAAGGATGGAGATCAAGGGGAACCTGGCTCAATATTCATAAAAGAAATATCTCAGAAGAAAGCAGTAAGTAATGCCACCTTGCCTCAAAATGGTCAAGAAAAGAATAACCAGATTAAAGATGTAGCCAAGGTTATGGATAATAATGCTACTAGTGATATACAAGGAATTGCTACAACGAAGAAGGCAAGTCAACCTAAGACAGAGAAAGTTAAAACTAATATTGAGTTGATTAATAGTTCCACTTTTGATATGACTCAGGCTCTTAACCAGATGAAGGTCACAATCCCTTTGATAGAATTATTGAAAATAAAGGAGCATAGAGAAGCTCCTTTAGCTTTATTTTCTAAGATATCTGACAATAATACAACTTTGCCTTCAGGTTCAATGAAGGGTGAAAAGGATCATGAGCTGCAAACCCCTGAGGTATATGTTGGAACAACTATTACACAAGAACCTTCACAGGTTGATCCTTTCTTTGTTACTTTATTAGTGAATAACCGGTTAATTAAGAACTATATGATAGATTCTGGTGCAGCTGCAAATGTGATGCCATATGGTATCATGAAAGAATTAGGATTATCAGTAAGTACAATGTATGGGAAGTGTTATGCTATGGATAACAAAGAAGTGCCAGTGATAGGTATGATGAAAGATGTGGAGGTAAAAATAGCAGCATTTCCTAAAGTAACATATAAGATGGATGTCATAGTAACTGACACAAAGCCTCACTATGGCATGCTTTTATCTAGTGTTACCGCGTCATTTATTCTTTATGCCGAGAATGGGTCATATTTTCCTTTTTTATGTTGGAATCCTAGTTCATACCATATTACCTTGGTTCAAGTACTTAAATGCGGCCTCAAGTCCTTTCTCTAGTCATTTTCGTTCAAGTTCGGACAATTCATTGTACTTCTTGAAAGCGTCAAACCGTTCTGAACTAGGTTCAAGATGTTCATTTAGGTTCAATAGGTTCCAAAGTATTCAGAAAAGGTTCTTCGTACTAACATTTTCTCTAAGTTTTTGCAGCAGCTCTTTAATAAAGTTTTTCTTGTTCGGTGATATAACATTTGTGTTGAACTTTTTGAACTAAGTTCAAAGGGTTCAAATATGTTCAACATGTTCAACACGACAAAGTGGTCAACAGTTTGACGCGGCGTACATCTTGAACTACTTGAACACTCAAGAAGTTGGTTCAAGATGTTCACACAGGTTCAATGCTGGTGGGTCCTGCGATTTCTAATGTTTCAAGAAGTGCATTTATTGCTAAATACAGAGAGGCAGAACCATATTGTAAAGTAATGTCATTCTTTGGTTTTTTCGAAATTGTCCCTGGATAGGAGTTTTTCTTGCCGCTAGCTGTCGTCCGATTATACAGCTGTGAAGATAGAGCTGGACACAGGAATAATGTGGTGAAGTACTGGTTGAAAGTCCCAAGCCAATCAATGATCCAAGAACTCACGGCTGCTCATGATGCTCACAAAGACGGAGAAGAGGGTGATGATGAGATATAACATAATGCATCCGCTTTGGGCTTGTTTTCTTTATTTTTTTTTAAAAACAAAACATTTTTCATAGTTATGCAAAAACTTCGAGACAACTGTCCCAAAATACTTTCTGTTGGTTTCGTAACTGTTTTATCGGGGAGTGGTCAAGTTTTCAGGGAGACCCCCCCCATTTAGACTATAAATTAAGTAGAACCAATGGTAGAAGGGTTAGATTTTTAGTAACTGATTTAAAAAAAAAAAACTTGAACGTGTGTTTGTTTTTGTATTTTCTTATTCCCAATCAAAGGAGGAATCAGATGGTTGAAATTTGTGGTGGAAAAAGATTAGCAGATGTATCATTATGTCTTTGATTACATAAAGATATATATATATATATATGAAATCTGGTGATATTGTTTTGTTTGGGGAGAAGAAAGATCTGTGTATTTTGAATCCGAATAGATAACATGTCTTTGCATATGTTCATCCGATCAAGAAACAGTATTTGATTATTTCATTGCAGTTTTTCATTATTCCTCTGATGTTCTTTCTTTTGAATGTGTTGTTTACTCTGGAAAAGATTCATGTTTGTGGGTGCATTCATTTTCTCTGAATCTGTTTGTCTTTATTTGAAAGAAGTATATTGAACTTTGTTTCAGTTGCTGTAATTACATACTTTGAAAATTAAGAAGATAGTTTCTGTTATTTATGAGATATGAGGAAAGTTATAGCCTTTCATCCAAGAATGATAGAGGCGGCCTTATATGCTTTCTGGTTAAAAGCTTTCATTTGGATATAAATATAAAAACAAAAACATACTTTATGAAAAAAACTAGATAGGGAGCTGTACCTAGGCAAAAATTCAGAGGGAGGTGATTGAACAAATGCCAACCCAACTGTTCAGTGAACCATTTGTTCTTAAAAGAAGGTAACAGAGTCCTAAAATTAATCATTTAAATGCAAAGAGCAAAATCTATTCACTAACAGATTTTTGGCGACTCTGCTGGGGACCGAAACAAAGAGAAAGCCAAATTTTTCAATAGACCAGTATGTCATAAACGTGAGCCCATAATAAGCAAAAGTGTTTGGAGTGCAGGAAGATTGTTGAGATTGAGTCTTGATTGAAGTAACCTAGTTTAATCATCCTAGATTCTCGTCCATATACTAGAGCACAAAGGAAAGAAGGAGTAATTGATAACTGTTTTGAAGAATTGCAAAATTTGTCATTTGTCCCAAGTTTTACTCCTAGAAGGAAGGCCAAAAGCAGACCTTCATCTCCTGATAGAGTTACTCCTATATCTTTTTCTTCCCCTTGGCAAGCACTAACACTTACTGGAATTCAAGCTCCACCTCTTGTAACCATTCATCCAATATTCATTATGGCTCAACCCTGGGGTGCGGCTGTTGGACCTCTTGCTCTCGCAGCCCATAATCCGCTACCAAAAGGAGCAAAGGATGTTTTACCCAAATATAAAGGTGACGGAAAAGTTTTAGTTGAAGAGCATTTGAACTCTTTTAATGTAGCAACGAGAATCCTAGGAGTTCAATATGAGGACGTGGCTGTTAGGCTTTTTGCCCAAACCCTCACTGAAGGGGCAGTAGAATGGTTTAGCCAGTTGCAAGCAGGATCCATAACTAACTGGAAAACGATGAAAACCACTTTTGAAAAAAGATTCCAAAGTGTTGATGATGAACACATGCTACTGGCTCAACTCACACAGATGAAGAAGGAAATTCATGAGCCGATGAGGGATTATGTAGCAAGATATAATAAGATTATTCACAAAATTCCTCAAGCCAAGAGACCAACTGCAGATAATCAGTGATGTTTCTTCGTAAATTCCATGCCACCTGATGTAGGATTTCACCTCAAAAGAAGTAGGCCGGCCGACCTAGAAATTGCACAAAATGAGGCTATAGAGCTTGAAGATGATCTAATAACAGCTGGCAAATGGAGGAAGGATGTACAAATTCCTCAAGGACAATCTCAGGCCTCTACGTCCTCTACCGATCCAGTTGTTCAACGGCTTGTCAATGATATGATTTCTTTAAAGAGGCAAATACCTAAGCCTAGAAACTCTTATCCACAACCTTATCAGGATATAAGTAGGAGAACCTCAAATCAATATAACTATGGACGACCGTTGCAACTTCCTGCAGCTCCACAAAGATTACAGATAGAGGCACCTCCTGACAAAGGTGTCATGTGTTCATTTCATCTTACCACTGATCATGATGGGGTTTCATGTCCTAATATGATAAGACACGTTCAGATGCAAAACACAAAGGATGAATTAGGAGAGTTCACTGAAGCAGAAAGAATTCAAGAGGCACTTGGCGACTCTGGAACATTCTACCTTGAATATGAGTCAGATTCAAAAAAGGGTAGTAACATTTTGGCAACTCTTGAAGGTTCTTCATGTGCGATCCTAACAAGGAATCAATGCACCTCCCAGCCTTCTTCCTTTGTGAACCCTTCTGGAAACAATTTCAAAAGCAAAGATCTCCCAGGTAATAGTTTTTCAAAGGTTCCCGAGGTTAAGATTTTGCAAAGGAACCATGAAGATCATAAGAGCTCTTCCTCTTCTTCCTCCTTTGATATCATTTAATTCTATAAGGCCTCAACCATTCAACTACCTACCACTGAGTACTTAAAGCTTAACCCAAAAGAGTTGGATAAACTGGTCAAATACGTTAAAGGGGATTCCTTTTCAGAGTCTCAAGTACATGGGTGTATGGAAAATAGTGATTTAGCTACTGCCGAAGGGTCTTCATCTATCCCCTGCTCATCAGCTAATCTGGTAGATCCCTGTGCTTTTCATGACACAAGGTCTGGGCATGAGGTCGAGATTCTGAAACCTGAACCTTTCTATATTTCCCTTCTCCTAAATGGCCAAAAGTTAAGTAATTGCATAATTGACTCAGGGGCTTCAGACAATATAATGCCTTCTTCTGTGGCTAAATCTTTAGGTTTAACCCTTACTAAAACGTTTGGAAGATGCTTTTCAATGGATGGAAAACAGGTTCCTCTTATTGGTCAGGTAAAGGACGTCCAGGCAGTGCTGGCAGTATGCCCAAACAAATGAGTAAGATTAACTATACTGGTCACTGATATTCCGGCGAGTTATGAAATGCTTCTGAGTAGGACGTTTTGCAAGGATCTTGGAGGTGAAATCAAAATGGACTAGTCTGAAGCTGTTATTCCCCTTGGAAACCAGAAAATCAAGCTTGAACCTGAACCCAAGAATAAGTATACTATATTTCCCTCAGATAACCCGAAAGCCCAGATTCTATTTCAGGAGTGTGAGTTTGGAAACTATCTTGTCCTTGCACCTGGTGAAAAGAAAATGGATAAGATAGCTGATGAACTTGGTGGACTATGGCAGATGGAGTTTGATGGAAGCTGCGCTAACTCCGGTTCTGGAGAAGGGGTGGTTTTGTTGTCACCAACTGGTAATATTTTCCCCTTTTCCTTCAAGTTGGATTTTAAAAACACTAATAATACTGCTGAATATGAGGCACTATTATTGGGATTAAGTGAGGCTAAATGTAAAGGAATTAAGTTGCTTAAAGTCAAAGGTGATGCATAGTTAATTGTTAGGCAGGTGAGGAATGTTTATACGGTTAAGAATGACAGGGTTAATGCAATTCAACATCTCAGTTTACCCTCTAGCCGGACTGGAGTAAGATCGTTCTTTGGTCAAGTGAATTTGCTGAGACCACAAAACACATTGTTGGCTTGCTAAGTGAGCAACATCCTTTCAAGTGGACCTAAGAAGCCAAAAATGCTTTTGAGAAAATTAAAGGATCAGTTGCAAATGTGCCCACTCTTGTTAACCCAGATTTCGTGAAGGATTTTATTCTGTATTGTTATGCATCAGACCATACTATGTCTGGAATTCTGTTGCAGTTGGATGAACATGGGGCTGAAATGCCTATAGCGTTCATGAGTACTCCACTCAAGAAGCATGAGCTCAAATATTCACCTATGGAGAAACATGCATATGCTGTTGTAAAAGCCATGAAACAGTTTCAATATTATATCCTACATTCTCACTCTGTGGTTTTTGTTCCAGATTCAGCCATGAAAAGAATTTTGACTCAACAGGAGGTTGGACTAAATAAGCGAGCAACATGGGTGACGAAAATTCAAGAGTATGACTTAGATATTCGCCCTATGAAGACAATTAAAGGGCAGGGCTTATGCAAGTTGATAGCAGAAAATGAGGTGGAAACTGAAGCAGAGTTACCATTAACTCTTTTTGTTGGATTGCAGGATACTTGGTTCTCTGATGTGGCCTACTATTTAACTTATGGTAGTTGCCCAAATCATCTGTTGGCTAAAGAACAGAGGAATTTAAAATTAAAAGCTGCAAAGTATGTAATTTGGCAAGATGTTCTATACAAAAAGGGGTTAGATGGAACATACCTAAGGTGTGTAGATAAACCTCAACAACAAAAGCTCCTAGAAGCTTATCATGGAGACGTTTGTGGTGGACACTTTTCATCATCTGTTACTGCTTTCAAAATTCTAAGAAATTGTTTTTATTGGCCCGACATGTTTCAGGATGCCTATATTCACGTAAAAGAATGCGAAAAATGTCAATTGTTTTCTGGGAAGCCACATTTAGCAGCACTGCCTCTAAGGCCTGTAGTGATGGATGAACCTTTCATGCAGTGGGGCATATATTTCATAGGCCCAATAAACCCTCATTCTAGTGTGGGTCACATGTATATTTTGACAGCTACTGACTACTTTACAAAGTGGGTAGAAGCCATTCCCACCAAAAAGGCCAACTCAGAGATTGTGTGTAGTTTTCTCATGGATTACATCCTAGTTTGTTTTGGGGTACCCCAGAAAATTGTGACAGATAATGCGTCATATTTCTCCTCTGAAGAGTTGACCGTGTTTTGCTATGATCATCAAATTTCACTCTCACATTCTTCTGATTATTTTCCACAGGGCAATGGTTTGGCCGAATCTAGCAACAAGAATTTGATAGTCATCATGAAGAAGCTAGTTGACAAGAATGCTAGGAATTGGCATAAAAAGTTATATGAGGCTTTATGGGCAGACAAGACCACACCCAAGAGGGCTATTGGGATAGCACCTTTTGAACTTGTGTATGGTGTAGGAGCAAAACTTTCTTTGCCACTGGAGTTATCAGCAACCAAGCTGCAAACAGTAGTGGAAGATTCCTTCTTTCAAAATGCTTTGGAGAAAAGAATCATGTATTTGACAAAGTTAGAAGAAGAGAGAGAATTGCTGGTGGATAGAATTTCAGAACATCAGAGCCGAGTAAAGAGGATTTTTGACATGCGAGCTCAACCAAGAGGTTTCCTAGTAGGAGATGAGGTGCTACTATGGGACAAAAGGAAAGAGTCCAAAGGTGCTCATGGCAAGTTTGATTCATTGTGGAAAGGTCCTTTTAGAATTTGTGAAGCAGTAGGACAAAATGCATTCAGACTCAGCTATGCTGATGGAATGATCATGCCTTATACCTACAATGGGCAAGATCTCAAGCTCTATAAATTGTAAGTCCAGTGTTTAAGTCACTTGTACATAGTAGTCTAGGTATTTTTGGTTGTGCTCTTAACCCTTTCCCCGTTGTTTTATGTTTTGCGAAACCAAAGTCTGTGAGTTCTTTGCATTTTCCTTTGAAAAATACAATCCCCAGTCAGAGCCAATTTTACCGCGTCATTTATTCTTCATGCCGAGAATGGGTCATATTTTCCTTTTTTATGTTGGAATCCTAGTTCATACCATATTACCTTGGTTCAAGTCCTTAAATGCGGCCTCAAGTCCTTTCTCTAGTCATTTTCGTTCAAGTTCGGACAATTCATTGTACTTCTTGAATGCGTCAAACCATTCTGAACTAGGTTCAAGATGTTCATTTAGGTTCAATAGGTTCCGAAGTGTTCAGAAAAGGTTCTTCTTACTAACATTTTCTCTAAGTTTTTGCAGCAGCTCTTTAATAAAGTTTTTCTTGTTCGGTGATATAACATTTGTGTTGAACTTGTTGAACTAAGTTCAAAGGGTTCAAATATGTTCAACGTGTTCAACATAGCAAAGTGGTCAATAGTTTGATGCGGCGTACATCTTGAACTACTTGAACACTCAAGAAGTTGGTTCAAGATGTTCACACGGGTTCAATGCTGGTGGGTCCTGCAGTTTCTAATGTTTCAAGAAGTGCATTTATTGCTAAATACGGAGAGGCAGAACCATATTGTAAAGTGATGTCATTCTTTGGTTTTTTTTGAAATTGTCCCTGGATAGGAGTTTTTCTTGCCGCTAGCCGTCGTCCGATTATATAGCTGTGAAGATAGAGCTGGACACAGGAATAATGTGGCGAAGTACTAGTTGAAAGTCCCAAGCCAATCAATGATCCAAGAACTCACGGTTGCTCATGACTCTCGCGAAGATAGAGAAGAGGGTGATGCTGAGATATAACATAATGCATCCACTTTGGGCTTGTTTTCTTTATTTTTTTTTAAAAACAAAACATTTTTCATAGTTATGCAAAAACTTCGAGACAACTATCCCAAAATACTTTCTTTTGGTTTCGTAACTGTTTTATCGGGGAGTGGTCAAGTTTTCAGGGAGACCCCCCCCATTTAGACTATAAATTAAGTAGAACCGATGGTAGAAGGGTTAGATTTTTAGTAATTGATTTTAAAAAAAAAAACTGGAACGTGTGTTTGTTTTTGTATTTTCTTATTCCTAATCAAAGGAGGAATCAGATGGTTGAATTCTATGGTGGAAAAAGATTAGCAGATGTATCATTATGTCTTTGATTACATAAAGATATATATATATATATATATATATATATATATATATATATATATATATATATATATATATATATATATGAAATCTGGTGATATTGTTTTTTTTGGGGAGAAGAAAGATCTGTGTATTTTGAATCCGAATAGATAACATGTCTTTGCATATGTTCATCCGATCAAGAAATAGTATTTGATTATTTCATTGCAGTTTTTCATTATTCCTCTGATGTTCTTTCTTTTGAACATGTTGTTTACTCTGGAAAAGATTCATGTTTGTGGGTGCATTCATTTTCTCTGAATCTGTTCGTCTTTATTTGAAAGAAGTATATTGAACTTTGTTTCAGTTGCTATAATTACATACTTTGAAAATTAAGAAGATAGTTTCTGTTATTTATGAGATATGAGGAAAGTTATAGCCTTTCATCCAAGAATGATATAGGCGGCCTTATACGCTTTCTGGTTAAAATCTTTCATTTGGATATAAATATAAAAACAAAAACATACTTTATGTAAAAAACTAGATAGGGAGCTGTACCTAGGCAAAAATTCAGAGGGAGGTGATTGAACAAACGCCGACCCAACTGTTCAGTGAACCATTTGTTCTTAAAAGAAGGTAACAGAGTCCTAAAATTAATCATTTAAATGCAAAGAGCAAAATCTATTCACTAACATCTAGACAATGGGTTGCAGCAATAGGTGGAAATGTTCAGTTGGATCTATCATATGCTACAATCCCCATCAAGGGGAGCCAGGTTAAGTTGTATAGAGAACCACGTGCCCCTAGGGTAATTGAGAAGATAGACCCTAGTATGTTAAACTGTATGATTGATGTGGATCTTGACAATTTTAGAATACAACTGATTTTGCCTCAATTGAAAAATACTGAGTCTATTGTGATTGAATTGGAATCTCAACAACATGGTTTATGGCACATGTATTTTGATGGAGCTTGCTCTAAAGAAGGATCTAGAGCAGGAGTTCTTTTTGTGTCCCCATCAGGTATGACCTTCAAATATTCTTTTCTGCTAGCCTTCTAGTGCACAATAACACTGCTAAATATGAAGCCTTGTTATTGGGGCTTGAAGTTGCAAAAAAGCATGGGATTCAGTTGTTAAGAGTACAAGGGGATTCAGAGTTGGTTGTTTCTCAGGTTAGATCTAAGTATGCATCTAAAAATGATCATTTGAAAAGATACAAACATGCAGTTTGGGATGTGATTGAACATTTTAGTGCATTCTCTATTAATTGGATAGAAAGATCAAAGAATATAATGGCTGATTTCTTAGCAAATGTTGCATTAAAAAATGATGATAACACTAACCGGTGTATCCACAGTTGAGATAAAAGCTAGGCTTGCCATTCCTGATAATGTATATAATTGGCAAGTGTTTGTTGATGATGAAGACATTCTCAGATTCATACAATGCATTGATGACTATGATGGACACAAAATTGATTGCAATGCATTGGTAGAAGTGGTTGAAGATAGAGAAACTGTGTTTGGAAATGACATGGTTCAGTTGGAAACTAATGAAATACCTAAAGGGTTAGTAGAATTGGAAGGTATGTTCAGTTATAGTGACAGTTATTTGCATCAACAATCAACCACCAAGTTAGATGAATTAGAGGAAGTGAACTTGGGGACATAATCATCCCCTAAGTTGGTTTATATTGGAAAAAATTTGTCTCCTAATGTCAGAGTTAAACTTATTAATTTATTGAAGAAGTATAAGAATGTTTTTGCTTGGTCTTATGAAGATCTGAAGGTGTATAGACAAGATCTGTTTCAGCATGAAGTTCCTTTGCTTCTAGATGCTAAGCCTTTTAGACAGAAACAAAGACCTATCAACCCCTTGTTGGAATCTAAAATGCAGCAATAATTAACCAAGTTAAGGGAAGGGAGGATCATTAAGCCTATAAGGCATTCATCATGGGTGCCTAATTTGGTCCCAGTTAGAAAGAAGAATGGGGACATAAGGCTCTGTGTTGATTTTAGAAACCTAAATGTTGTCTCTTTGAAAGATAATTATTCTTCTCCTAATATGGAAGCAATGTTGCAGAGAGTAACTGACTGTGACCTATTGTCTATGATGGATTGGTTCTCGGGATATAAACAGGTGCTAGTGAAAGAATCTGAACAATTCAAGACTGCTTTTACCACCCCTTGGGGAACATATGTATATGTAAGAATTCCTTTTGGTTTGAAAAATGTTGGAGCTACTTTTCAGAGAGCAATGGATGTAGCTTTCAAGGAATTCATTAACATTATCATGGTAGTGTATCAAGATGATTTAACATGTTTCTCCAAAAGGGCGGATGACCACTGTGAGCACTTGGAAAAGGTTTTCAATAAAGCTTTGGAATTTGGTGTCTCCTTAAATCCAAAAAAGTGTCATTTTGTTGTCACTAAAGGGAAGCTGCTCGGGCATATTGTCTCCAAGGAAGGGGTTAGAATAGACCCTGAAAGAATTGAAGCTATAAATAATGTACCTGAGCCCTAAAGTGTCAAAGGTATTCAGTCTTTCTTGGGCAAGGTAAATTTTGTTAGAAGATTCATTGCCAATTTTGCAGAGATAGTCAAGCCCATTGTTAGATTGCTTAAGAAGGATACAAAGTTCTGCTGGGATGAAGAAGCTTCAAAGGCTTTTGGTGAAATAAAAAAGGCTATTCAGGAGGCACCGGTGTTGAAGTCCTCTGACTACAGTAAGCCTTTCTCTCTGTTTTCTTTTGCTTCATATCATACAATGGCTACAGTTCTTCTACAAAAGGATAATGAAGGATATGAACATCCTATATCTTTTTATAGCAAATCTTTACAAGCTGCAAAGTTAAAATATGAAATTATGGAGAAACAAGTATATGCTTTGGTCAAGGTTGTTAAAGAATTTAGGCCATATCTTGTAAATGCACAAGTAATTGCTTATGTCTCACATGCGATTGTCAAAGATATTTTATCTCAGTCTGAGGTCACTAGTAAAAGATGCAGATGGATAACCAGAATTTAAGAGTTTGATTTAGAGATTAAGATCACTAAATTGGTGAGAGGTTTAGGCCTTGCTAAGTTGATGGATGAATCAAACCTTCTTGATGTTGAGGTGAATAATGTTGAAATTGAGACATCTTGGTCACAAGTATTGAGACACAACCCTGGTACTCAGAGACAGTGCATTTTTTAAGGGATGCAACATATTTAGAGGGAATGACCCACAACTAGAGAAGGACACTGAGACTAAAATCTCAAAAATATGTCCCTATTCAGGGTGATCTGTATTGGCGGAATAGAGATGGGGCATTGTTGATGTGTTTGGACAAATCCCAGGCTAGAAAGATGTTAACTGAAATGCATGATGGAGTATGTGGAGGTCACTACTCTGCCAAAACAATTGTTGGTAAGATAGTCCAGGCTGGATATTATTGGCCCTTTGTTTAAAGATGCCCGTGAACATGTCTGGAGATGTGACCCATCCAGAAATTTTCATCCAAATTGAAGTATGAGGGAGCTTTACCCCTCAACCCAGTCACAATAGAAGCCCCTTTTGTCCAATGGGGCATTGATTTTATTGGAGAAATAGTTGAGAAATCAGGAAGAGGTCATAGGTAGATTATAGTGGCTACTGATTATTTCTCTAAGTGGATTGAAGCTATACCAACTAGAAGAGTCACAAGTAAGGTTGTTATTGACTTCCTGATGGATAATGTTATAACCAGGTTTGGTGTTCCTGTGAAACTAGTAATGGATAATGCCATGAGCTTTAGATCAGAGGAGTTCATTGAATTTTACACCAATCATGGAATAATTATGTCCTACTCCTCACCATATCATCCTCAGGGTAATGGGCAAGCCGAATCCAACAATAAGAGCCTTCTGAACATTATTAAGAAAATCCTTGAGGAGAACAAAAGGTCTTGGGACCATAAGCTAAAGTTGGCCCTATGGGCAAACAGGGTTACTATCAAGAAAGCAATTGGTGTGTCACCTTTTGAGTTGGTTTATGGCATGAAATCTAGGGTGCTAGTCAACAATCTTCTTCCTATGTACCCGTTCCTGCAAGTTGAGGATATCGAGTTATCTGAACCTATGGAAAACAAAATGATTCAGATAGTGGAGGTGGAAGAAATTAGAACTTTGGCCCATAAGAGGAATTTGAAGATCCAGTTGCAATCCAAATACCTGTTTGATAAAAGAACCTTGTTAAGAAAGTTTCAAATTGGTGACATGGTGCTTCAATGGAATGCAAAAGGGCAAGATAAAGGAAAACACAAAAAAATTGAGTCACTATGGATAGGCCCCTCTGTGGTTTATGATCTTAATGGAAAGGATTCATATTTTTTGCAGAAAATGAATGGTGAGGTACAAGAATTTCCAGTGCATGGACAATTCTTGAAACATTACTTCTCTTAAGTCCATGCACAGTAGGTCTTTGTCTATATATATTTAAGTTTGTTTCTATTGGTTGTTTTTGGGCTTGTGTTTTGGTCTGTTCTCCAGGGTTTCTGAATTCTTGTGCTGATCTTGCAATCAACCATCCCCAGTCAGAGCCACTGTTATCACTGTTTTGAAAATTGGGTATTCTTGTCCCATAATCGGCTAAAATCTGCAAAGATGTGTTTGGCATAACCTTGTTGCCTCTGTGTTTTTTGGGTCAAAGAGGGTTCAAGGTTTTTGAAAAAATTTAACCCTTCCTATGTTTTGAAAACCCTTGCATTCTATTCTTGCATTAATTTTTCCACTTAAGTGAAAGGGTCGCTCTGTCATCAAAGTGTCCCCCCCTTTAGGTTTTCCCTAGGCGGTCTTTTAAATATTTTCAATTTTTACACCTTTACCTATGTCTTGTTTTAATCTTTGTTGGGCTTCTTAACAATCATACAAGTCAAAGTTGATCCTGCAGTGTGGGTTGTTTCGTTGGGCGAAGATGCCTACAATTTAGCATTCGCAAAGTGGCGAAAAGGGTAAGCGGGCCCGGCCAAAGGATTGTTTGTCAGGTAAAAGGAATGCATCTTGTATTGGATC
This sequence comes from Cryptomeria japonica, assembly GCF_030272615.1. Taxonomy (NCBI): domain Eukaryota; kingdom Viridiplantae; phylum Streptophyta; class Pinopsida; order Cupressales; family Cupressaceae; genus Cryptomeria; species Cryptomeria japonica. Next base: position 429,539,153 of record NC_081406.1, read on the forward strand.
CAACGGCTCGCATTTCTTCGCTAGCCCAAGATGCATGTGATTTATCCTCTGCAAAATAGCAAAAGAGTTGGCGAGTCCCAAAGGTAAGCAGTTCCTTTGGTTAAAGGATGATCAGTGTGGAGTTGATCCAACGGTGCACGTAGATTCGTAGCTGAAAGATGTTCATGTTTTACCTTTCGCGAAGTAGTGAAAAGGTGGAGGGCCCGAGTAAGGTGGTCACGAAAAGGTTAACAGACAAGCAGTTTCCAAAGATCTAATGATTGTCGTTGCTTTACGAAAAAGAGTTGCCTGAGGTTTAGAGTCTATGAAGTAGCGAAAGGGTTGGTGGTTCCAAAAGATAGGCAAGTCATGATTTTAAAGACCGATCAACTTGGAGTTGATTGGATGACCTGTGTGGATTCGCAGCCCCAAATCAAATGGAGTTTACCATTTGCGAAATGGCGAAATGACATGGCAAGATAGGTGGGTCGCTTGGTTGAGGGAAATGATGGCTTGTTAGATGCACGTGGCTCCAAAGGATTGTTGAGGGCCCCCTTTGATTTAACCAGCGATGGTGTTGAAACCCATGGTGAAATAGAGCATGTGACGGTCCTAGAATGGATTCCGATGGAGTTCTTGAGCAAATAGCCAACTGACACATAAGATTCATTTGTCGGTGATGAAACAAAGCAAGTGGTTTCCAAGCCGAGGGCCCACTTTAAAGGTTTGAGTGTGTTAAATGGTGTACATCTCGAGGTGGATCCAATGATGGCCGTTGTTTCGCAGCCCAAAGATGCGGGGTGGTTAGCTTTCGTGAAGCAGCGAAGACCGCTAGCAGTAATGGTGGTGCGTGGTTAGTAGAAAAGATTGGTGTTCACCGTAAGTAGTAAAGATCGAGTGAGTAGTAATTGATCAGATGACCAGCGTTGTTTCATGCGATCGAAGTGCAGAAGGTTTACCTTTCGCAAAGTAGCGAAAGGAAGGTGGGGCCCGTTACTAATATAGAAGGACTGGAAGAAGTAAAGGCAATGCAAGTTTCCAAGGATCTGACGATCGTCGTTGCTTCGCGAAGGAAAGGTGTGAGGGTTTTAAAGTCCACAAAATAGAGAAACAACGAAATAGGGAAATACTCAGAAAATTTGTGATCCGTTGGAGCCCATTTTTTGAATTCATTTTGCGAATTCAATTCTGAATTGATGGCCAAAGCATGTGGGGTTAATGTCTCAATTCAATGCCAAATTACCGTATTAAGGTTTGCATCAATTGAATATTGGCACCATTTCAATGAGTTTGTTGCAGAGGAGCTGGTGCAGAGCGAATTTCTTCAGGAGAGTAACAGGTTTTTTGTGTCTTGCTTGCTAATTACAGTTTAAAAATTGGTACTTTACTGTGTGCATGCCTCATTAGAGTTGTGTTTGAATCTTAATTGATATAATTGCATTAACGGGATGGCACCAAGAAGGGATTTCATAGGGAAGGTAAATTATCAAGATAGAAATATATGTGATGACTTCCTAGAACAATTGACCATGTCCTCGAATGATGCGGCCAAAATCAAAGATTTGGTTCCTAAAGCCCCTCGTCTAAGGATTGGAGATGGTTTGTATGACAAAGGTAGATGGTTAAGGGATTCACAAATAGGGATTTCAAGGCTGGGTCTTTTTAAAGTGGGATTCAGTTAGAGACATGCCAGTGCCCCAATGAATAGCATATGGGAACTAGTCGTGGGGAAGCTCATAGTCCCTGGGGTTTTTATGGATGTAGACTTGCTAACCCAGATCACACACAATTATGATCCTGTTGCTAGATGTGTGAGGAATGTAAATGGAGGAGCCTTGATAGAGATCAATGATGATGAATTCAGGAATTTTTTCAAGCTTAGTGAGGCATCAAATTTATTAGAGCCTATTAATTTTGAAACATTGGCCCAGTTTTATGATGTGCAAAAAGATCACCTTAGGAGTGGCCTTTTGAAGGAGTTTTTTTGTTAAAATAGGAGGGTTAACTGTAGTGGGCCCTAGCACCATGGAACCCTTCTCCCCGAATTTGTTCACTTTAAGGGAAAAAGACATGTATTGGTCACTATGTCAGATCCTTGGGGAAGATGCCGAAACGACCATGACAACCCATTATATGCTAATGATGGCAAAGATTTTGAACCACTCTCTAGCAGTAACATTTGATTATGCACCTTACCTCACTGATGCAATTCATGCAGGGTTGGTAGGGATAAAATGGTAAGGTGGATAGACCTTTTGGATGGTATTCACTTCTAATGCACATATTTTTGTTGAAAGGAGTTGATTATTTTCTAAGGAAATGGACTTGGTCAAACAAAAGGAAGGTAAGGAAATGCCTATGCAACTATGGAGCTCAATTTTGTCTTGGGACAGAGAGGATGCCAGTTACTTGAAGTTTGATAGATGCTTTGCATCTAGGCTCTTTTGGAGTTCCTCAGACCTAAGGAGTTTGTTGAAGGTATTAAGATTGTTCATAATTGGGGTGATATGTATTTTCACCCTGTTTCTACAGTTTTTAGAGTTTATGGTTTCAGAGGCACTCCATATTTATTGCCTTATCAAGTCCCATTGAAGATAGGAATTGCAGAGGTCTTAAGGCAAATTGGAGGTGTGCAAGAGGTAGAGCTAAAAAATAGGGGTAAAGGGACTATTTTCCCAACTATTACCATGGCCCATCAATTCATGATCACCAAAGATGGTTGGAAATTCTTTGATGACTTTTTCCAACCATATAGGTTGTCTACTCCAGTAACCAGGTTTGCTGACCCTGAGGATTTTTTCAACTGTATGTTCAGGAAGAGAGCAATATGCAAAGGTAGGCCACACCAATTTCATTTCCCTGAGGACCTAATTAGAAATGAATTCATTTTGGATGAGAAATAATTGAGGAAAGAAAAGTGGGTGGCATACAAAAAGGGTCTGGATTTCATTCATCAATTTGATAGCAGTTATGACCCTCTATCTAGCTTTAATCCCTTTGAGGAAAAGATCAAATTCTTAATTCTTTATTTTGAAGATTTAATGCAAACTCTGAAAGAAAAGAGGGAGGCTATGATAAGAGATAACCCTGACAAGGCTAAGTTAGTTCTAGCTAAGCCTGCCTTTGCTAAAGCCATCCCTCTCGGTGATTATGTGATGCATAAAAAGTCAAAATATAGTGTATTGATGCCAGTAACAGGTGAGCCCTCCACTTCAAGAGGGAAGAGAAAAATTGAAGATGTCATTGACATCCAAGAATCCCCTAAAAGACAAAGGGTGGCAAAATAAGTGCAAACAGGTGGACCTCTGTACTCTCCATCTCAATCCCCTATCCATATAGGAGTTGAACAGGCAGGAGCAGATTAATTGTTGCAGTTAGGAATCCTCAGAGAGATTTCTTACACCTATGAAGAGACACGAGAGGGAATGCCAGAAGAGCCACCTAGTGCCAAGATGAACTTAACTAAAGATGAGTTCAAAGGTAAAGAGTTAGACCCGACTATTAAGCAAGCTAGTGAATAGTTCCTAGCTGACAATAATTTTGTCACAACATGGGCCTTCATGCAATTTGTATGGAAACAAAACATTGAAAAATTCAAGGCAAGGTGTGAAAAGAGAGTAAGTGAGCAGCCTGCCAAAGATACAACCTTAGTGGAGGAAGAAGTTCAACAAGAAATGATGGTTTAATTCAAATCCATCCCTCGTGAAGCTAAAAGAGAAATGGTGTCAAAAGCTGCTGTTTAAATCCTCCCTGAATGGGATATAGTAGATGCAATAGTACTTGAAGAAATCAGAAAAGAAAACAAGCCTATGGAGGGAGTTAAATTCAACAAAGATAATGTTGCTCTGGTCATGTGGTCCCTAAAGAGGGATGAAAGTAGAAGAAGGAAGGGTACCTTAGGATCTAGTTCTCTAGGAGGTATGATAGTAAAAAGAGTCCTGAATAACGGTGTGGTAGAAGCTGCCAACACAGTTTTAGAAACTGCAAAGTTCAGTGTGGCAGTGGCAGAGAAAGAAGCAAAGGAGAGAGTCGATCTCCAAGTGAAGTTGGAAACAATTCTAAAGGCTTATAATGAAGCCAAAAGGGAGGTAGCCAACAGGGATACAACTATTGCCAGACTTTAGAGTCAATTGGCAGGACAACACCAAGGAAGTGAGTCCTCTACCTTGATGATTGCATCTTCTCCAACAAGACCTCCACCTACCAGTCCTATCATAGAACTTCCCCCTTCTTCTATGCCTTCTGGTTTTCAACCAACTGAGACCATTCAACATGAGTTGGAAAAGTTGAAACAGGCTCAAGCCTTGTTTGCAAGTAAATGTGAAGAGAAGGTAAAGGCCACCATTTTGAGTTTTTCTGATTCAGTAGAGGCCCCCACTGTGCACACTAATATGAAAAGAATTTTGGACACCTTGCGTGAGCTAAATGAGGACAAGGCTATTTTAGAGCCTATTTTGAATAAGTGGATACCAAGATAAGTGGATTTAGAACTTATGTGTGAATCCTATGATGAAGTGGGATCTGATACTATTGTTAAATCCACATGTGAGTTAGCAAAAGGTCTGACCAAGTTAGCAGAAGGAAGAACCAATGTGGATAGGAAAGCTAACTTGTACATGAAAGAATATATTGAGCATAAATTTGAATTGTTTCCTAGGTGTTATGTTAACCAAAATCAATTGAAGGATAAACAGGTATGGCTTGATGAGCTAGGAGCTGATTTCTCTTTAAAGGTGAATGAAATCACCAACAAAGATGACACATCTTTGTTTGTTAAAACAATTGAAGAGATAGAAAATATATAGTCACACAACAACTTTTTGGAATCAGAGGTGAGGAAAGTAAGAAACTCTTGGAAAAGGTTACTTAAGTTGAAGGAGAAAATTGTTGGCTACTCATGGCCTGCTAATGATGTGTTCCAAGAGTGGACCAAGAAGTATGTGGTGCAAGAAGAAGGAATCCTAGAATGGTTAAAAGATGTTACAGAGGAGCAACAAACCGAAAAGGCCACTTAGATCGAAGAGGACTTGTAACTGGTTTTTTTGAAAGGAGTTACGGTTGTAACTAATTATTCTTAGAAATGTCTAAAGCTTGTATGCATCCATAATATTATAAATGGATACCAGGACTAATAGAAAAGGGATCACAAGAATTTTTGTAAAGAAACTCTGCAGAAATATATCTGGGTTTTTCTAGCTATCACAGAGAATACTTTGAATCATGTAAGATTATTTTTCAAAATGAATATAAAGATACAGATCAACACTTTTCAGGCCTAAATTTGTGTTGTCTTCTAGTGTGCACTCATTAGTTTGTTGGTTTCATTTGAATAGTCTAGGGTTATTTGATTGAACATGGATTGTAAGGTAGTCATATGGATATGTTTCTAGCTTTTCTCTTCAAGGGAGAGGAATTAAAAATGCATGAAATATCTCTATCAATAGATCAATTGTTTACTCATCTTGAATTTGATGAATGGTTTTAGCTTTTAGAGGATAAAACTCATGTATATGTTAGGCATGTATGGGGTTAAATAAGGCCGAGGTGGTGAAATGTATGAGATTGTTCAGTTTTGGAATTCTAATTTGATTTGGGTGACTCTGTAGCTCGAATAAGGCATTGGTATCCAATTGTGGGATTCTTTCTATCTTTCTTGAAGATCAATACTAAAAATGAACACATGTTTTTTCTTTTAATGTTTCAGTTTTATTTAGGTGATGAAATCCATGGGTTTTTAACACTAGTTTACTGTGGATCTCAATCTTAAAGTGTGGAAATATTCACAGAAGGTATACCCACCTAAACTTTGGATAAGTTCAAAGTGTAGAAGGTTTTGAAACCTTGTTATATGTTATTTTTGAGTTCTATTTCCCTGATCTCTTCATTTGCAAATAGAGTTACTTAATTTCTTACAGGGAGGATAGAAGGGAAATCAAAATTTGAGAACAACATGTTTGTTGAAGCCAAATGCTTCTAGTGTTTTGCACAAGAATCTCCAATCTACTCTATCATATGCTTTTCTTATGTCCAGTTTAATTAACATGCCTAATTTGCTAATGCTTTGGAGGGTGTGAATGGCTTCTTGGGAAATGATGACTCCATCTACAATGGACCTTCCAGGGACAAACCAATTAATTCCTCAGAGATGATGAAGGGGAGGATTTTATTTAGTTTGTTAGCCAATACTTTGGAAATGATCTTATACACTGTATTGCATAGGGAAATTGGTTTGTAGTCCTCCAACCTCATTGTTTGCTCCTTTGGGATGATTGCAAGGAAAGTATTATTTACTTCTTTTAATAGATGACCTAAATTTCTTGCAGCTTCCAACGCATCTGTTAACTCTTTGCCTAAAAAATGCTAGCACTTTTGGAAGAAGGCTACATGAAAACCATCCCACCCAAGGGCCTTGTCCAGATGAAGTTTCTTAAGTGTTGATTCCACTTCCTCATATCTAAATTTTTTACTCAAAATTATATTTTTCTCTTGGCTGATAAGGTGGGTAATATGGTCCAAGAGCTCAAATTGGGTCACATTATCGACTCCTACCTCTTTGTTTAGTATATTCTCAAAGAAGGCTACCACTCTTATTCTATTTTAACTCTCAGTATATCTTGTAGACTCCACCATTTAGGATTTCTATCTTTAGAGTTAGATTTATTTATAAGGGTGTCATATCTTTCATTGTAATTAAGCAATTTCAAAGCAATACATTCAATTATTGTTAATTGTCTTCAATTCTCTTTGTTGTTCAATTTTCTTTTATTGTGTGACAGCTTGTGGGATTCACATTTCATGAATTCTAATATGGTATCGGAGCTCCAAATCTGAAGATTCTTGTTTGATTTTTTGGAGATTATTTGCATTTACACAATAAATTGTTCATCTTGGGTTATTTTGGAGCTCATGATTAGTTCCAAAAGGCTCGAGAAAGTTAGGATTGCCTTTCATTTCACTTAAATTTGATATACAAAGTCCATTTTGCAAGGGTTCAAAGTTCAAAGTTTTTTCTTTGTTCCAGAGGGAACCTAAAAATTCAGAGCTTTTTGGATGCAAAAGGACCTCATGGTTGGATTCAGAAGGCCGATTCCATGAATTTTGATATATAATTTTCCTATTTTCGCCATTAGGGGCATGATTTTTTCATTTGCATGATTTTTGAGGCACAAAAATCCGTACGATCATACATGTACTTGCATCAAAAAAATTTCGTCAAAAAAACTAAATTAAGGGATTTTGATTTTTGACTGCTGATGTCAGCAGTACAGGCAGCATGCATGGCCCTTCTTTGACCCTCTTTGTGCCCTAAAAGAGATGGTTTTTTGTTTTGGCAATAACTTGGTCATACAGAGTCAAAATTGGGCAAACCATATACCATTGGAAAGCTCTTTCCAAAACCAATCCAGAGATGGAGGTATATTTTTTTTATTTTTCATTTTATAAGTTTTTTGCCAGTTGAAGTCAAAAGTTGCAATTTGCACTCCCAGGGGCATATCTTGTGCATATGTACTCCATTTTTCGCAAATGAGATATTGTCGGAAAGGTGATTCAAGGATATATATATAGATCTCGGGTCCATTTTTGTAGATATCTTTCTATCCCACTACCTCTTCTTAACAAAGTAATCAGTGACTTCCTGGCCCTATTATGTTCTCCTGTGATAGGAGCTCCATATTTTTGGCACACATCTCTAATTTTTTTAGCATCATGGAGAATAGAATTCAGATTTAGTGTACCTGTCTTACTCTCCCTTGTCAGCATTATGAGGGGGTTTCTACTATTGTTTCTAATGCTTCCTTGGTTTTGCATTGGAGTTTTCTTTGTATTCAGTACTTGTTCCTATGTGCCAGGAGATGTAGGGCCATTTACCCATGCATTATTTGTGAGATGGATCACTTACATATTTATTTTTTTGTACTATGAGATGCATCATGGCCATTTACCCATGCATTGTCGATGAGATGGAATAATTACCATATCGACACTCTAGCATTCCTATTTTCGAAGATTCTTTTTTCAACATCATAGTAGTCATTCTATGACAGTGTTTGCAACTTGTTCATGCTTGTCTTTTGTTTCTGTTTTGGAGAGGACTTTTGTTCCCATTTAGGGTTTTCTCCTTTGCTCTATTTTTGAGAAACTTCCATGTTTGTTCATGGGTACCTCATCAAGCTTTAGGTTAGGACCTATCATGCATTCATCTTTTCATGTTTTTCCTATATCGTTGCCTCTCTCCTAGTTGTGCATTCAGGGGTGTGTTGGAATAAATAATTCATATAGTAATTATTCACTTAATTACATTAATTCACTAAATAATTGATGCCTTAGTTAGTAATTAATTATTGGTATTTATTACTTAGTTAATTAATTAATTATGAATAATTAATTAATATTTATCTCCATGCATAATGCAAACTAGGAAAAAGAAAACTATGTTTATATTTTCAAGAGTTTCATGCATTAATTAGTCTATTATGCTATTTGTGCATACATGACCAATTCATGCATTCTATGTTAACTCTCAATCTATCTTGTAGACTCGACCATTTAGGATTTTTATCTTTAGAGTTATATTTCTTTATAAGGATGTCATATCCTTCATTGTAATTAAGAAATTTCAAAGCAATACATTCAATTATTGTTAATTATATTCAATTCTCTTTATTGTTCAATTTTCTCTTATTGTGTGACAGGTATTCTTACAGAAGATAATTGGGCTTGTGGGATTCATGTTTCATGAATTCTAACACCTCCAACCACATTTCCCTTGATTTTTTGTCTCCAAAAAATCTCCCCTTTAGCAACAATGTCCTCATAATCTATCAGTAACCCTTTCTCCTTCAAGAATTTATCATTGTCCATCCCATCTTTTAGCACTTTTTCATTTAACTATACCATAGTAGCCTCTAAATTGGACTTTGTCATGATTGTGTTCTTAAACTTCCCCTTATTCCATTCCAACAACTTCTTCTTGATATACTTTAATTTTTCTATAAAGCAAAAGAGCTTAGATCCCAAGAACTCTTCCTCATTCCACCATTCCTCTAGAATATCTAGAAAGTAATCTTCCTTAAATCACATGTTTTCAAACTTGAACAGGGCCTTGTATGGTTTCTCATCCATTTACATTTTTAGCTAGATAGGATAATGATCTAATCTGGAACAAGGGAGGATGGATCCTTCTAAGGATACTGGGAAGATAAATCCCCATTATAAAAAAACCTGTGTAACTTTTCGGCAATATTGCAAAAACCCATCCTTTTTTTGTTCCAAGTATAATTATCATTCTTAACCTCAATTTCCAACAATTGGTTCCTGGCTACCCAATCCTCAAAATCCTTTTGTTCCTGATTTGGTGCAGAAATAAATCCCTTCTTATCCTGACTATAGAGAATGGCATTAAAATATCCACCAATAATATGCTCATCTGGATGAGAGCCTAAAAAAGTATCTAATTCATTCCATAGTGTCCTCTTACTTAAGCATGATACTAGAACATAAACATTAATTACCACAAACTATATTTCAGATGATAGGCACTTCACCTTGCCCCCCAACCAATATCCTCCATTGGCAATATATTCAAATTCAATAAGACCCAAGTTCCACCACACTGCTAGGCCACCCGATGCACCTTCAACCTAGATAGCATTGACTCTCCAATGTTTAAAGCTCCTAATCACTGCTTTCACCCCCTCCTAAGACTACTTGGTTTCTTGAATTAGAACTATTTTTTCTCTAGACAAGTAGATCCCTTTCTTGACTAGATGCTTTTTGTTAGCAATATTTAAGCCCCTAGCATTCCATAATAGGAGCATCATGGCTCCTAGGGAAGGGGGGCTCCCTTCCTTGATTCCAGTAATGTAGTGATTTTAATTTTCCCAACAACTTCCCCATCTTTAGATCTTAATTCTGGCATTCTTCCATTAATTTTCTCCCTACACCCTTCTTGTTTTGATCCTTTCAGCAGTCAACCTTTGTCTTGGTGGAAGAGATTTGGTGAATGCCAAGTTTATCCATATTCTTTGTCACCTCAATCTATGTTGCCCCTTTATGATCTTCACCTTGTTGCCTTTCTATAGCATCCAACTCCATAAATTTTTGTATAAGCTCTAACTTCTCTTTCTTAGTATCCTCACCTTCTTGTTCAAAATGAGTGGAGATCCCCAATAGATCATTTGTTGCCTCTATTTCTACTATGGAATATTTCTCACCAAGCGTCTCTCCCTCCTCTTTCTCTTCTATATAATTTGGGAAATCTCTCTCTGCAGGTCATAGAGGTGAGGGGATGTAATTACTTAGGGCTAATGTTGTCTGCATCTCCCATCCTGCATTCAATTCTTATTCATATTGATTCATGCATCCAAAGATCAAGTGATCTAATTGCTCATGCATTTCTTTACAAATTGCTTTAGTTTTCTCTACTATTTTGATTATTACCTCATAACTTTAAATTCTTTTCTAGGTGGTTTCCAGATTAGACCTATTTCCTTACAGATTTGTGATTTCTTGATTAGGGGCTTGACAATCCTCATTTTTTGAAATTTTGCCTTCTTCGACCCCCCCCAATCTAATTCATGTGACCTAGGATTGATCTAACCTTTCTTAGGGTTTTACTTTTTTGAGGATGCAAATGAGTTAGCAACACTCCTTCATTTGCTATCTTATTGGCAATTTCCCTTGAGACACTTCTCCCTCCATTCCCCATTGCTACATCCATAGCTTTACCTACCTCTTTTGAGAGGATAGCTATATATCATTTACTTATAATGCATCTACCACCACAGGTGTCTACTTTGATTTTTTGACACCAGTTTCCCATTTTTGTCAAGATGTCTAGATTGTCTAAATATCTATTAGTCACATCTAGATCTACCAGGATCTTGACAACCTCTGATTTTCCAAAGAAAAATTCTTCTTCAAACCTCATGAAGGTTCCTAGGGTTTCTCCAATCTTTTCAAGTATTTCTTCACTCCAATATTTGGGGAGTAAATTATTCATTTTAATCCAATGTGGCATTTTCTTAGGTTTATGGAGGTGTGTATTGAAGTTTGGCTCCTAGTCAATTTTATAAAAGAAAAATCCCTCGAAGAAAATTGGTTCCCTCAATAAAATTCACTTCTTTATAATCTGATCTATGCATTGTAAAAGGAAAAATATATTTTCAAGGCTTTAACACTTACCTCGCCTTCTAAATTTTCTACAAACCAATCAATAATCCTTTGGTTGGATGCCTCCTTCCCTATCTGTTTGACATACAATCCATAATTCATGAGATGCTCCCATCTAGGTTTCATGAAGGTTGTTGCAATTGTCATTAACCTGCTTCTTCTATTTGGAGGAGAATAAGGATTAACTCCTTGAGGCTTTATTTTTTGGATCCAATTATGATTTGGTTGATTCTTATTGAACCTCCCATTGTTCCTATGATGACTCCTTCCTTGGAACCCTAGCTTCATTCTTCCATGGATTCCTGAGCTTATACGGATAGGATGCATCAATTTTCTCTATCCAGCCATTCTTCTCCCTTTGAAATGGTCGCTCTGATGGACCTTCTAGCTTCGATCTTCTACCAATGGGGATTATGTTTGCCCCTATGGAAATTCTATTTTTCTAATCTCCAAGATATGTCTGATATGCCCCGAGATTGTGATCATGTCTTCTCTACCTTTGGCGTGACATTGCACATTGCATTTTCACTTACTATAGTATCTTAAAACTATCTTATCATTTTCGTGTATATTAGTAGATTATATTTTGCACCTTCTATATTGTCAAGTTCTACAACCAAGATGAAATTATCACCTATACACCACAAATTACAAGCAATTTTATAAATTTAATACTCAGTTGAAATCTCATTGAGTAGAGAATATTCATCCATCTCCACCAAATTTTCCATACCATGAAAAAATTCTAGATTGACCAGGATCAATTTATTTTTGTATCATAGTTGCAGCAATTTGGTCATCATTGGGTTGTTCTTAACTAGGTATTGTATCTCTTTTTTTTTGTCATACAACCTTGATCTAGTCGTTTTATTCCCCATTGCACAAATTGCTCTTGATTTTTAATTCACTTGCACAAACATATACACATGCACACATATGTCAAGTCAATTGTCTGAGTTTAAATATGAAAATTTAATACTCAAGGAGAGAAAATGATTTTAAATTAAGAATCGTAAAATTTTAAATGATGATGGACTATTTATTAATAAACTAAATATAGGGAAAAAATTATCTTCTAGAAAGAGAACAAGTATTGGGGAAATTCCATGATTTAGAGGAGATGATGACATCACAACTTAGTATAATACTTAGGAGCTAGTTGATCTTCTAGAAGGTAGAAAACCTAAATTCAAAAATAAATCTAATGTAGATAGTACATTGGAAAGATACAAGGGACCATTTGTGGCAATGGGGTATTCTTAGGTAAATAAAACATGTACTTTAGTGAAATCTTTTCTCCTATAGCTAAATTCAATTGTAATAGGATGTTTTTATCTATATTTGAGCCATTTTATTTTGAAGTGGATAAGATAGATTTGTGAATACTACATTATTGCATGGACATTTATAGAAAGAAAATTATTTAAATCATCTTTAAAAATTCAATGTAAGGGAGGGTAAAGAATTCCTAGTTTGTAAATTAATATTTTTTTAATGGGTTGAAGAAATCATCATGTATGTCATAAATTTACATTTTTATTAATGTTGTAGACACATAAATCTATCCACTAAATTAAATAAATATTTAATATTTATTTGATACACTAATATTCCTCTATTAATTAAAATCACATTTAATTAATTCATTCAACCCCCATTCTACTATTTTAATTAAATAAATTACATAAATTTATTTTAATTAAAAACCCTATCTATAACCTAGTTTTTAAATAAATCTAATTTATTTTATTTCCCTCATTCCTCTCATTTAAATAAATCAACATTTATTTAAAGCACAAATCAAATTCCCCTTTTAAATAAAACAATATTTATATAAAATCCCACCCTACTTGCATTTTTCCTACAAATGCAAGTTGCACAAATAAATAGATTTTATTTCTAAATAAAATCCTATTTTCTCTCACCCACCAGACCCACTTGCCCACTAACTTCCTTCTAGATTCTTCTAACCCCCTTTCTAATTAGCTTAACCCCCCTATCTAATCATTTTCACATTCCCAAACAAAGGTCACTTCTCAAAAATGCCTCAAAGTCTTTGAAATGCATTAAAGGCTTTTATTCTTCAACAAGTTAACCCCCAAAGTCTTTTAAAGTATTTATGGCTCTTACATAACCATTAATGGTTAACTCAACTTCCCCACATCGTTAAATAATTTCCCTCTAACTCAACCCTCATTTAACTCATGTGTCTCTTCAAGCATTTATTGTTTTGGCCATGGTTATCTCCATTAACTCTTGCATAAGAGTTTATCCATTGGATAAAAGCATTATCCATTGGATAAAAGCTTTATCCACTAACTCAATCCTAACCAAACCCTCCTAGGGTAACTCTCATGTCTCCTCGGGCATTAAATTCTCCTTCCCTCTTCTCTCAAGCCATCTCATGTTAACACTTGTCATCATGGGATTGGGTTGAAAGCCATCACATGAATCCTAGCCCTTCACCACCTCACTCAATCTTAGCCATTCAATCAACATTTTTCCCTATAAAAGGAAATTTCTCAAGCAATAAAGAAAGTATTTTTTGCATTGTTATTATACTTATATGATTATAGATATTTTTCATAGCAATCTTATTCTAGGCATTTGCATAGCAATAGATTTTAGATATTTTTAAAACCACTTACAAATCTTCATGTCATCCATGGTTTTGTGCTAAAGGCTGAGAGCTACTTATAATCACCGATTTGGATCTTGGAGAGAAGAAAAGAAAGGGAGGAACACCTATGAGCATCTTTGGGAGCATCTTAGAGAGTCTTCTTTCTCTTTCTCATTTGTGTATATTTTTCATTGTGTTCGTGCCCAAAACCACAGATTGGAAAACCAAAGACTTGCCTAATCCTCAGTTGATCCAATCACACTTGGCCAACGAATAGGAATGGTCAAAGACCAAATTCCTCTGCACTTTAGGCTCCACTAAACCCAAGTGGGTGTACCTTACACTCTCAAGCACAAAAGAGGTTTATTTTGAGTGGATTTAAACTGTGGGGATTAGCAATTGCAGGGATGGTAAAAGGTTTTCTTGCAATTATGCTAACATAAGTTCTTTTTATTGAATGCCTTTAAAACTAAGAAAATAAGTGTGAATATAATTGTGTTATACAAAATATTACTGTTAGGACTTTAAGCAATTATGAAAAGAGTAGTACTTATAGAAATTAGAAGATTTGTTTCTTTGATAAAGACCCAATGCATACAAACTTATTAAGTAAAGATTAATAACAGACTAGTGCCTTTATCTGACAGTTAATGAATAACTTTGTGGACAAGAATCACTATCAACTCAAGAGACAATTATAAGACCATCACTGTGAAGGTTTCATTATGTGTTGCATGAACAATAAAAACCCAATTTTATATTCGATACAACATCATTTGATGGCACATCACAATAAATCCAAAAGATTTATCAAGAGGACATATGATTTCATCAAACACAAAATTACACACAATGATCTGAAGATAAAAACATGAAATCTTGTATATTAACTTCTGGAATAAGAATGTACACAAAAACTGCACTTACAAATGCTCCAATGCATTCAGGTTGCATAGAATAAAACTTCTCATTCATATTAGACCTTTCTAAAACATAACACTTGCAGCCCAGCCAATGGCATAATTATCTCTTTTTTTCATGATACAAAAATGACTCACTACATATATGTGAGCCAAAGGATTTGAATGAAAGGACACACCCTTTCATCATGTTAAACTAAACATAACTAAAACCTAACACCTAACTGCTTAACTACTAGACACAAAATATAATAAAAAATCAATTATGGTCATCCAGTATTGTATCGCACTTTTGTATATGCTCCAAATACTTGTTGTCCTTGTGAGTGCTGGTGTTGAATACATTATCCCTAACAATGATCTCCATTGTAACCAATCTCTCCATTTGCTCACCTATTTCCTTAATATCCAAAACATCTGCCCGGACAACATTAAGGGATGTGTTAAGTACATTCTGGCATTCTGCAATCCAAATCCCTTTGTCCTTTAACTTCTCTGCATCATCCACAATATCTGGTACACCATACCTAACATTATTTTTGCAATCAGTAAATTCCTACCTAATGTCTACACCAAATGCCTTATGCTTGTTTAACCTTCTCTGGATCTTCTCAACAATTTTCTCATCAGCACTCTTGTCTTTCAACAATGCCTTTAGCCTTTTCAAAGTTCTTTCATATTATCTTGGGTCTTCTGACAGTTTGTCCAGAATTCTTTGAGAACTTCCAACAAATGTTCAAACCTGTTTGTTAACAAAACACAAGCAACATCTACCCAGGCAGTCCCGATTTGCCTATTTAACTTGATGTTTTCCTTCATCTGGTCTTCATATTTCTTCTTCTATTGAACACCAGTATCAGCTATCTATGGTACTTCATGGCCACGACTTCTCAACAAGTCTTCATATAAATTTTTATATTTTTTACCCTCTTTTACCACCCACTACATTTGGGCCTTATTCAGTTTTGCAATGTCAATCCCCAAATCTGTGATGACAATTGGATTAACCTCTCCCACTTTCAGCTTCATCATGTACCCAAATTCCTTATCTACATCTATGATCTTGGGTCTTTTATTTGGAGGGTATAGGGACCAAAGAAACATTTCCTCTTCATTTGGATCATACCTTGATCCAATAAAGATATCATCAACACCCTGTATGTCCAATTTTACATCCTCTCTGTCAGAATGCAACAAGTTGTCAAAGATAAAAGAGACACTTAAGTCCCATCCTAGGAACAAAATGATGCCTGCCTCACTAAGAATTTGTCTCCCTCTCTATGGTGTCATTGTGGCCACTTCTGTATCAATGTCTTCTTTTAATTTTTTAAGCATCTCTGCTTCATTTTCTGGGGTAACATTTGGGATGTTCTCCCTCAATTTTTTCCCTTTGTAATAGTACAAAAATGACTTGAACTCTTTAGACTGTACAAAAAGTTCATCTGCAATAAAAGTTGCATGCTCTTCAAGTCTTACATTTGTATTCGCATTTATTCTCACCATGATTTGCTCCTAGCTTTCTGCCACTTCTTCTAATTCAGGTACACAGAGGGTTGATACAGTTGCATTCTCATCAGACCCACTCTCAGAATCTCCTTCTTCTCTTAGTTCTTGAAGCCTCTACTTCCGCTCTTCTAATTTTTGGTTTAATTTATCTAAGAGTTGAACAACCTCATCTCTTTCCTTATTTCTAAATAAATCCTTAGCCTCCATGGGTATATGCAAATACTCTCCTAGATTTTGGCTCTTCCTGCAGTGGTGGATATACCCCTCTGGATCATAATTTTTTTGAGCCCGGTGTCCATAGAAATTGTACTCCTCTACAAGCTTCTTTTGTATCATCTCATAAGCCTTGGTAGATACAATGGTGAAGTCTCTGTTAGGAATCCCAAAGATACTGAGAGGGGGGCTGAATCAATATTTGATCGGTATAATAATTTTCTTAACTTATAGCATGAAAAGCATATAAAAACTGTGTATCGGTAAACCAAAAATAATACAGTAAATAAGAGAAATAACCACAAAATAAGAGACACACCATAACATAGTATTTTTAAAGAGGAAACCCGGTGTGGGAAAAACCTCGGTGGGATTTGTGACCCACAATATTCGCTTACTGGCCACTAAGAGAATATTATTGCTTACAATAGGGGCCTGCACATGTAAGAAGGCCAAGTGCCTAGAGCTCACTGCTCAATTACAAAAAGAAGTCACACTGACTTACAAAATGGATTATACAAATCCAATGTCTTGTATTGCTTCAGATCAACATCTACTATGCTAGATTCAGTGCCGGTTTAAGCTCTGCAATATACACAAATCCTTATCCAATATCTACCTTACAATTCACATATTAGGTCTGCATTAATCCTTTCATCTATCACTACTTCTAAATGATCTACAATGATCTCATACATATATGAGTCATATTACAATCCACCAAGTCGTCTTACAAAATATTTTACAAGTAAATACAAAATACTTTGAAACAAAATTCCTGTCGGCCATGGTGCTGGTGATCTGTGTGCCGATGTTGAGTCTACCGGTGTCAGTGCTTGTCAGTATCATAGGATTTCAAGGTTGCCATCAATGAAAATACCTTCAATCACCTACAATTTCTCATTGGAGTGTGCATTTTCCAACAATCTCTCCCTTTGGCATTGATGGCAACACTCATGAGAAAAAATCAAAAAAGTGTCCAAAAAAGTTGTCCAAAAAGAGTCTACCAAAACATCTTACCAAAACTGTGTTGTCAAAAATGTATGCTCCCCCTGAGTTGATGATGTCTTTGTTCTGATCATTTTTCTCATTTCCACTACTCCCCCTTTGACATCAATGACAAAGATTTTCATTCATTGTCAGTGGAGTGTGGTTCCTGCCTAGATCCTTGTAACGGGGGGGTTACAATCTGGAAAAGATCTACCAATACCAAATTCTGACTGTCGTCGAACCTTTTACTATCCTTTAATGTCACTTCTGTTCTCTGAACTGTATTGTTTAGTATGTGCATTTTCTCTTCTGGTGTCTTAAGTCTAGGAATCAGAGCCTCAGAAATTTCTTTTCTCAAAGAAATGAGGTAATCTAGTTTAGGACCTAGTTTGCATTTTAAGTTCTTTGCCTTATCCTTTATCTTCTCTTTGTCTTTTTCTAACTTCTCTATTTTCTCTTCAAGATCTGCAACGTTCTTTTCAATTTCCAAAAATGAATCGGATGATCCTATTAAATTGTCAGCAATATTGTTAATTTCTTCTTGAGCTTTGTTGATCTCCGAATCTATATTCTTTGTCAAAATATTACTTTTGCAGATATCTCTGTACAGTTTCTTAAAATCCAAAATTATTTCTCCTAGTGCCGGTAATAAGGTTTCCATTTTCTCCTTATTCTTCTTCACTATTTCCTCAAATAATTTGTCTTTCTCCTTAATCATTCTCTCTTTGAATGTGTCCTCATTTATCTGGTCAACTGTCAAAATGTTACCGATGATGTATTTAGACAATGTGTCCAGTTGACCTAAAGAATCTTTACTTCCTACAATGCACTTGGGTGCTATCAATTTAAGAATAGGAATTGTGTCATCAATAGCCTTATAGGCTTGTGCATTACACTTAGTGATCTTCTTAATAGAGTCCAATAATACCTCTATCACGTTCATTGGTCTGAACTCCGTCATTGAGGTACCAGATGTCTGCCCAACTATTTTCACAATTTCCATGTTATATGTTGTAGTAGTAACTTTGCTTGTTTCAACCTCTGGTAGGTTAGTTTGTGTTTGCATTTTTACTAGCGAAGGTTTAGGTTTTTCAGCTGTTGTCGGTGGCACCGTCTCGGTCTGAACCTGTACCTCAGGCTATTTTTGTTCCTGTTTCTCAACCTGTGTCTCAGAGGGTTTCTCAGTGGTGTCCTCTGCCGGTTTCTCTGTATCTATAGGTTTTTCAGTGCTTATATTTATAGTCTCACTAACTCCAACCTCAACATCTGCAACCGGTGGCTCAGTAGCCATATCTTTCTTCTTGTCCTCAGTGGTCTCTTTGTCCACCATAATTTTTACCTCTTGGGTATCTATATTCATAGTGTACAAAACTTTAGACTCAGGATTTGTATCCTCTTGAGGAGTCTCCATACTCTCTATAGCTAGTTGATTGTCAATGGTTTCTACAGGTGGAGTATCAGAAAGAGGTGAGGGTAAGTTATCATTTATTTTTAGGTTCAGAGGTCCACCTTCCTTACCTTTCTCCTTATCCCTATCCTTTTGATATACTCTGATAGTCTCAGGTCTTTTGAGTTCTTCCTATTTCTCCTTTTCAACAAATAATATGTCCCATTGGTCTGCAGTCTCTTCTGAAATTACATTCATTCTTCCTGCCAGTAGTGCTACATGCCGGTGACCGGTTGAGAATACTGTCTGATTGGCCTCACTGATTAATTGATCAATCTCTTCAGGTGAGTTCAATGGGTGAACTGCAAGTAATTTCTCAATTTTTATTTTCTTATCTAGCTCAACAATAGCTATGCTTCTAGCTTCAAGTCTTCTGTAGAGATCAGTGGGTATTTCATCAACAATTTCCATCAAAAATTTCTTGTAAATATCCAAGTGTAAAATTACACTATTTTCTATGCTTTCTTTGTCATCAGTGGAAAGTCTGTTATACAGTTTATTAATGTTTTTCAACTTTCCATCCTCTGTTATTTCACTAAGGAGTTTATCCAGTGGAGCAATGTCTTGTTTTACCTTTTTCTTCTTCGGAGTCAACTTCTTAACTAGAGGCCTTACTGCCTATTGCTTTTGTCTTGTTCTCCTGGGTGTAGGTGAGGGTTCTGGTGAGGGTTTTCTTTTCCTTTCTACCCTTTTGAATATCACTGGTATATCACTTTCAAAATAAGTTGCAATCGGTGAAAGATGAATTTCCAATTGAAGTCCTTCCAACTCACTTTCCTTAAATACTAATTTACTTCAATACATCTTCCTTAATAGCTTTAGCTTGTCTAGTTCCCTTCCTCACTATTTTCTCAACTTTCTTAACTCTTTTTTGTGACTGAATACCACTTTCAATTGTTTCTACATTTCCAAAGACTTTCTCAGATGGTTCCTTTGGTGCTTCAAGGAGGGCTTTTGCATAAGTTTCAATTGTTATCATCTATTTCATATCCCATTTCAGTTACCCAAATAGTTCTAGGGACAACTGCCTCCATCCAGATTTCATCATTCTTAATTACAAAACATATTTCCTTTTGATATTTATCCACAATTGCCCGAGACAGCCTAATTCTTGTCTTCATTCGAGCCTTTAGTGCTTGAAAATGTTCATTTATGTTTTTCTCTCCGTTTTCTCCCATGTTGTTTAATCTATCCAATAGTTGCTTTCCTACCGGTATATCAAAACCAAAATCTCTCCTACCAATACCGGGTACTTGCTTAGTAATGTATAGCATTAAACATACAAGCAAATTTATAAATCTAAAAGTTCCTTTCTTGTCTCCTTTGATCTTTTTCAGATTGTCTATCAATTCATCTTTAAGCCATTCACACACATATATTCTAGCATTATCATGAACCATGTCATATGCACTTTTAATACATAGGCTAGATACTGAGTTTAACCTATTTGCATGTGTAGCCTTGTAGCCTAAAATCATACTAACAAATCTGACATTTATGTCCTTCACATCATTGACTCTAAGTGATCTCTTGTCAAATGTTGCACCAGTTAGGTCCATTACTGTGTCATTGGAGACCTTTTTAGTTCTGTCAGGCCTGCTACCGGTGGAAGGTAACCCTGTTACTACCTTAACTACTTCTTTGGTGATCTTATGGATGGAATCCAACCAAAAGAATTCTCCATTAACTTTGCTTAGCACAATCCTTATAACATCCTTGGGAAAATCTGGGACACTAAGGATTTCAGTAAAACCTAGGGTTTCCACTATCTTATGTTCTAGTTTGATTTTTCTAGATTCATCACATAAAATAGTCCTATACATATTCTTGATTTCTTCATCTCCTAATTCCTCTATATGACAATGTATGTATATCCTAGGATCCTCTGCATAAACTACTCCTTTAGGAATTTGAGAAAATACACCTAGGGTATCATCTTTCTTCGCTATTTCGGGAACAAGTTTGAATATGGGTCTAGGGTGCTTGATAACCTCAATCATAGTAGGGTTTGCAATAAATTCAGGAGTGGATGAGGAAGCCATAGTTATAAATACCTTAATCTGCCTTAAGGATGAGTGCTTGGATGAACTGCTTCACTTTTTCGCTAAGGATACCTTCACTCGGGAATTTTTGCGCTCTTGAAGATTTGAATGCTCGATGAATGAAAAAAGAGCCAAAACACTTACTTTATAATGTTATTTTCTCCAACTACCACATTTAATGCTTGTCAGTTAAGTCACAACTTAAATCTTTTGCTGGTAAAGAAGTAATTCAACTTCTCACCATCAACTGAGGGTATATTAGTATGTTTTTCAGTTTGTTGCTAAACCCCCAAAGGATTTTTCTTCAGTTAGATGAAGAGTCTCCTGTTGGTGGAGTGTTACTCTATTCTGCCGGTGGAGGAGTATTCCCATCAACATTCTGATCTGACTTTCTGATCCATTGTTTTGAGAATTCTTGCTTCACCTCTTCAACTTTTTCTTTTCCTTTCAAGCTGGGTCCTTTGTTATTTGCCAGTGATGTCTTGCTTCTACAAAATTTTGCAATATGTCCAATTTTGTTACAAGCAAAACCAGTCACATTGTTTTTTTAATAGCTTTCCCATATCCTATACCGGTTTGTGTTCTACATTGATTAGATAGATATCCAAATCTTCCACAAACATAACATCTTACATTCATTCTACAATTTTCTGAATTGTGACCAACTTTGTTGCATTTAGAACATTGACCGGTAGGTGTATTACTATTCTGATAATTTTTAGATCTACAATGATTTGCTCTATGACCATACTTGTTATAGTTAAAGCATTTCCCATTAAATTTGTAAGCATTAGGTTGTCTTACCGGTTTACTATGATCATGATTGTTTGTAGTACTAGAGAAACTTCAAATCCGAGGCCATTTGCATCACCATTTGGTTTCTATTTCTTCAGTATGTCATCAAGTTCTTCTGAACTTTTCTTGAATTTTTCTTTGTGTTGATTTGCAGTAGCCAATTCACTCTCCAAGATTCCTTTTTGTCTCATGAGTTCAGTTATGTCATTTTGTGTATGCATCAAATCTGTCTTCAACATATCATTTTCATGACTAAGTCTTGTGTTTTCATTTCCAAGATCATTCAGTCTTCTAACCAAGTCCTCTTCATTCTTCTTTCGATTTTTTAGTTTCTTTACAAAATCTTATAGTCATATCTTGCATCTCATTCTTCATTGTATTGTTCTCTTGTCTCAGTTTGTTTACCAGATCATTAAGAGTTTCTTTTTCATCTTCATCATTCTGCATCTTTTCACAAAGTTCTCTTCTCTTATTGCTTGCTATAGTGAAATTTTCTTGAAGTCCCCGACTAATATCCTGTGCAACCTTTAGATCATCCTCAAGTTTCATATTCTTCACTTTTTCTGCATCATAGTCTGAAAGAGCTGTTTCCAATTGCTTTCTCAAGTTTTCCATTTCTACCGGTGTCAAGATCTTCCTCAAGCTGTTAGGCTTTTGAAAATAGAGGACCAGGCTCTGATACCAATTGTTAGGAATCCCAAAGATACTGAGAGGGGGGGGGGTGAATCAGTATCTGACTGGTATAATAATTTTCTTAATTTATAGCATGAAAATCATATCACAACTATGTACCGGTAAACCAAAAATAATGCAGTAAATAAGAGCAATAACCACAAAATAAGAGACACACCATAACATAGTATTTTTAATGAGGAAACCTGATGTGGGAAAAACCTCGGTGGGATTTGTGACCCACAATATTTTCTTACTGGCCAGTAAGAGAATATTACTACTTACAATAGGGGCCTTCACATGCAGGAAGGCCAAGTGCCTAAAGCTCACTGATCAATTACAAAAAGAAGTCACATTGACTTACCAAATGGATTATACAAATCCAATGTCTTGTACCGCTTCAAATCAACATCTACTATGCTAGATTCAGTACCGGTTTAAGCTCTCCAATATACATAAACCCTTATCCAATATCTGCCTTACAATTCGCATATTAGGTCTTCATTAATCCTTTCATCTATCACTACTTCTAAATGATCTAAAATGATCTCATACATATATGAGTCATATTACAATCCGCCAAGTCATCTTACAAAAGATTTTATAATTAAATACAAAATACTTTAAAACAAAATTCCTATCGGCCATTGTGCCAGTGATCAATCTTTTTGGTGCCAGTGATCTGTGTGTCGGTGTTGAGTCTACCGGTGCTAGTACTTGTCGTTATCATAGGATTGTAAGGTTGTCATCAATGAAAATACTTTCAATCACCTACAATTTCTCATTGGAGTGTGCATTTGCCAATAGTCTCCAAAATGCAAATTACCAGGCATAAATACCTACTTGTGTGCACCACCCAAATGATTTGCATTTGACATACTAAGTTGCCTAACAATCTCTAAATAGGCAATCCTGTCATGAACTAATGTAGGAAACATATATGGAACACCCTCAAAATCATAAACCCTAAAAAAGGTGAAATTCTCACATACAAACCAGTCACCCCAATTGTGGCTGACCCTAGTGTCTCCAAAAGCATGGGTTCTCAGGAATCTCTTAATCTTAGGTGAGATAGACCCATCACATTCTACTCCAAACAATCTGTACAAAGGATTAACAAAATATTCTTCAAACAACACATAATGTGATTTGTCAAACCTCAAGTCCCACAGGGATACCCATAATTGAACTGGTTGGTCATGTCCATCTTTGATCTTGGGAGTCACCCTTAATCCTCTGGCCACAAACCTTTCATCTTCCCATGACACAAAACCATATGCATTAGCAATGAGTAAAATTTAAAATTAGGGTTAGGTTCCGTTTGCAAACTCAAAAACCCTTCATGCAGCTTCTCTGCCAAGAAAGTCACATAATCAAATGACCTAGGCTCATGCATTTGAATATATGCAACCAACACTAATGGGCCTATCTTTGTGACATCAGGTACTTCCCCGCAGATCTGGCCGCATGCCTAGTATGTGTATTGCAAGTATTGTCTAAACATGGTAATTTCGAAAGGAGGACAATCCTGCTCTGTGAGTCATCCTTTCTCCTTCTTATGAATTGCTAACTTCCACACTATGTGAGCAGTGTCCATTTGGGTACACTCTTCTTCCAGGTCTATAAAGGATAGGGGCATGTAAGGCTCATAAGACATACCAAAAACCTTCTGAATAGACTCAGCAGATATCCGGATGAATGGATCCCCATTGGGCAATTGAATTATTATTTTTCTTTGTTGTACTTCCTGGTAATCAAATCCAATAATTTGAGATTCAGAAAAAAATTTGGGACTACCAGTCTACCCAAATTTGTCGTCCAAGGGTTCGACAATGGCATCTCCTTGTTCTGCCTTAGGTAGTGATATAGAAATAATTTGTGGCCCCTTATGGTTATCAAGATATCTCCAAACCCTTTTTACTTGTCCTCCAATTGATCCTTGGGTGGCAAATAGGTTTTAGACCTCCTTGACTTAGCACCAGATGACTCCATTTGGTCAATCATGTCCTGGTTCAGTTTTCACTTTTGCACACCCTCTACAGACTTTGTCTTTTTTGATTTAATAGGCTGTGTCTGAAATATCTATGTCTTTCCTTTTCGCTTGTGAACCAAAAGCCTCCATGATTAAATGCTTGAACTTTCAAATTACCCGCACTTCGATGTTGATGGCTCAAAAACTGTGAATAATTATGGCATGAAAACTCTTTCTTTATGCTGGATACGCAATGGCTAGAGTCTGTAACAATCATAAACTCATCAGATTTGCTTCGTGTAGATCCAATCCACCCGATCGTGAGCATTAAATAATGACTGTCATATTGAAGATATTGCAATGGCTAGTTGGCATAACCCTACCCAATAATTCAATTACCTGGCACCACCCGTATTTTACGTTCCTACAATTACCTTTTTGTCTTTCTGATCGGTATAGGTCACTCCAATCAGTCCATCAGATCTCACCCCAACTATTTTGCTTTCTTCCTCAAGGCTTGGCTTATCCCGATGGATCCGCCTTTCCTTTCTATTAGTCATCTTTGCTTTATGTTAGTTCGGGGTATGTTTCTCCGATGAAACCTCCTTTTGTTTATCCCTCAAGTCGCTCCATCGAGCTTTGGAATGAATCACTTAATACTTTATTCAATGATCCCTTGACATCTAACTTTCCTTTTGATCGGCGTAACTTTCCTTTATTTCTTCATCATGCGTCAGCATAACATATTTTCCTTGCTTCTGATAGTTATAGCTTCCTCGATAGATCCGCCCTCTGTGGCATTCTTCCCATCGGGCCTCAGCACAACTTTGAAAATGCTACCCGATAAAGTATGTTACCCTGATGAGTCTTTTATTTCAATTTGCACCTTACTCTCCTTATCGAGTTACTTTGGTCTATCGGCGTAGGTTTCCTTATGTGATCTTTTCATGCTCAACTTCCTTATCGGGTATCGAGATGACTCAAAATACAGCTCCTCGACGAGTCTTGCTCCCCCTTTTGCTTGGTACCGCTCTATTGGAGAAACACTCTCTGATATAGCTACCTTCTCCACTTGGTCTATCAGGTATCGGGGTAACATAAATTAAGACCTCCCGATGACCCGATGTCATCGCTATAAATACACCACCCCATCGGTTGTCGGCAAGAGTTCCACCAATAACCCCATCGGGTATCGGGATAACATTTTTTCTTCATTCCCAATAGTGTATGTTACTCTAATGACTCCAAATTCTTATCATATCATCACCATAACTCTCCTTGATGGGTTACCACTAAGTCGCACTTCTTCATGCCACTCACGCCTTTTAGGAAACACCGTCGGCATGAGTTTTTCTGATCAACATACTTCATTCTCCTTGGGCGATCTCATCGGGATGACTTATGCCGATAAGCAAAATTTTACCTTTGTTTCAAAAGAAGCCCTTCTCCATGGATGCAACTTTTAATAATCATACTGAAAGGTTTCTCCCACACCATTGACATCTTTGAACATGCTCACAACCCTACTTTATGCTGATCTTCCCAAAAATGCTCTTGCAATGAGACTAATTGTGAAGATGAGGATTACTAGATTTCCATCACACTCAACACTTCCCTTGAATATGCTCAAGTGATGCCTTTTCATGAAGACACTGCAACATATCACCTGCACATACAATCCAGCAATAAATGCTCTTATAATGAAACTATATGCAAAAAGCATCCAGATATAGCACATAAATATTTTGTAAAATATGTGCTAATAGTGGCTCTTTCTGGGCATGTATGTTCTTTTTAAGGACATAGAAAGATCTCGGCTATCTCTGGAAAGAGACCAAAAAAGAAAATTGAAAACACATAACAGAAAACAGAAGGAAAACTATATTACTATGATACAAGAAATACTCCTTGATTATCAAGAGAAGAAATGCTTGAGGTATTGAGCATTGACTGGAAATTCCAACACTTCACCATCAGTATCCTACAAGTAATATGAATTTTCTCCACTTTTTTCTAAGATGATATAGGGTCCTAGCCAAAGTGCATCAAATTTTCCATGTTTTTCTTTGTCTTGGTCCCTGGCATTCCATTTAAGTACCCATTCTCCTTCTTCATATGTTCTATCACAAGCCTTTTTATCATGTAAAGCCTTAACCATCTGTTGCCTCTGAATATTTCTTTCCTGAGCCTCTTTTCTATACTCATCCAACTTAGCCAACTACATCAACCTATCCCCCATGAAGTTTACTTCCTCTGAACACTCCTTTGTAACAAATTTATAAACTGGAAGCAAATTATTCAAGGGTAATCTTGCTTCTTTTCCATATACAAGCTCATATGGAGAAAATCCTGTGGACTTCTTGACTGTCACTTTGTCAACCCATACTGCTAAGATCAATTTTGAATCCCAAGCTCTTTTATTATCACCCAACATCCTTTTTATAATCTTCAACAAGTTCTTATTGCTTGATTCTACTTGTCCATTTCCTTGGGGATGGTAGGGTGACTAATAGGAAAAAATGATGCCATATTTTTTATAGAAATTAGAGAACTCCTTGGATCTGAAACACATCTCATTGTGCACCACAATCTTCCAAGGTACTCCAAATCTGGTCATAATGTTTTCAAAGAGAAACTTTGTCACCACTTTTCTTGTAGCCTGTCTTGTGGGAATGGCTTCAACCCACTTAGTAAAATAATTAGTAGCCACTAAAATCCATTTATGCCCACCACTAGATTTGTTTGATATTTACCCTATCAAGTCAATACCCTACATTTGGAATGGTTCCTCTATATGCATGGGTCTGAGAGGAATAGCTCCATTGTACTTAAGCTTCCCTAAATTTTTTTGACATGCTTCACATTTTCTAATGTAAGCATGACAATCCTTGAAAAATTGGGGCCAATAATAACCAGCATTAAGAATTTTATGAGCAGTGGTTTTGGCTAAGAAATGACCTCCACATACACCTTCATGTAAGTCTTTTAAAACAACATATGCTTGATACTCATCTAGACACAATAAGAGAATACCATCTCTATTTTTCCAGTATAAATCTCCTTAAGTAATACATACCTAGATGTTTGAAGCTTTAAAGTTCTTTTCTGACTATCATTTAAACTATCAGGACATTTCATATATTTCAAGTAATAAACAATATTTGTATACCACAGACACCTTTCAATACTCATTTGTGCATCTTCCAACTCTATTTTCTTTACCTGTGCTGCTTCAAGATTGGATTCTGCCATCAATTTTGCTAAACCCTAACCCCTCACCAACTTTCTCATCTATATATCAGTATTGAATTCTTGGATTTGGTTTATCCATCTGCATCTCCTTATAGTTGTCTCTGATTGTCTGAAGATGTCTTTAACAACATTTGGTACATATGTAATAACAGTGGCACTAACCAGGTAGGGTCTGAAAGCTTTTACAACTTTCACAAGAACATAAGCCTATTTTTCATTTAAATCATAGCTCAACTCAGATTGTTGCAATGTTTTGCTAAAGAATGTCACTGGTTGCTCATGGCCCTCATCATTCTTTTGTAACATGACAACAACAATAGTATGGAATGAAGCAAATGAAAACACTTGGAAAGGCTTAGAGAAATCAGGGGACTTTAATACAGGGGCTTCCTTGATGGCTCTTTTGATGTTTAAAAAATCTTCAAGAGCTTCATTAGTCCACTTTATTTCAACACCCTTTTTCAACATTTTAGCAATAGGTTTTACAATTTTAGATAAGTTTGAAACAAATCTTCTTACAAAGTTAATTTGACCAAAAAAAGATTGAATTGCCTTAACTATTTTAGGGATTTGAATCTTATCAATAGCAACAATCCTTTCTAGATTGATTCTCACACCATCTTTTGAAACAATATTACCTAACAATTTCCCTTCAGTAACTCCAAAATGATAGTTTTTGGGATTTAAAGATATGTCATATTCTAATGCTCTAATAAATATTTTTTCTAGGTCATTACAATGGTCTTCTTCTTTTTTAGAATAAGCAGTCATATCATCCTAGTAAACTGCCAAGATATAATCAATCAGCCCCTCAAAGGCTACATCCATAGCCCTATGGAATGTATCTCCTACATTTGTTAGTCCAAAAGGCATCCTAGCATAGACATAGGTGCCCCAAGGTATGGTGAAAGAAGTTTTGAACTTTTTTGCTTCCCTAACTTTTACTTGATTATAGTCTAAGAAGCCATCCATCATAGATAACAATTCATTTCCAGTGACTTTCAACAAAAGAGCCTCTATGTTAGGTAAAGCATAATTATCTTTTAAAGATAAAACATTTAAATTCATAAAGTCCACACACAATCTAATATCACCATTCTTTTTTCTGAATGGGACCAAATTGGACACCCATGTTGAGTGCCTTATGGGCTCAATAATACTAGCATTTCTCATTTTCATCAACTCTTCTTTCACCTTGGGAGCCAAAGTAGGGTTTATTGGCCTTTGCTTCTATCTGAAAGGCTTTGCATTAGGTTTCAAGGGTATCTCATGATGGAACAAGTCTTCCCTGTATGCTTTAAGGTCATCATATGAACAAGCGAAGACATGCCTATACTTCCTTAGCAGATTAATCAATATTGTTCTATTTTTTGGTGTGAGCTTTTTTCCAATATATACTTCTCTTGGATTGCTTTCACTTCCCAAGTTTATTTTTTCAACATCCTCACATCCTCCCAAATTAGGTTTGAAACTTGCTATATCTTTATCATCAAACATTCTTTCAAGATCTATCAATCCTTTTGGGATTTTATTTGTTTTCAACTGCAGCACCTCCTGCCCAAGTATAGTCCCCTTGCCATCCTTGTCCTCCACAAGTCCATTCCAATCAATCCGTTGGTGCTCATACTAATTCTCACAAAACAAAAACTTTAGCAAATCCTTGTCATCATCAAATACTTACCAACTCTTTATATTGTCAGGGACTGATGGTCTTGTCTTGATTTCTACTTGGGTAATATCATCAAAAGGGATATCATTATGTTTAATCGCCAGGTTAGCCATGAAGTCTGCCAAAATGTTATTAGACCTTTCAATCCAATTTATGGAGAAAGCATCAAAGAGTTCAATGTAATCCCAAACCTCGTTCCTGTAGCTTCTTAATTTTGCATTTTTTGTAGCAAATTTGTCTCTAATTTGTGAAACAGATAATTTTGAATCACCATAAACTGTTAGTAACTTAATGCCATGTTTATTTGCTATTTTAAGTCCTAATAAAAGGGCCTCATATTCAGCAATATTAGTACACTCAAAAGCTAGGAAGAAATAGTATTTTAAAAGATTTTTTTATTAGGTGAAATAAGTACAACTCCTGCTCCATTTCCATCCTTACTATAGGCACCATCAAAATACAATTTCCAAATTAAATTTTCATTTTGTTTAACCATTTCTGTAATTTTATCAACTTTTACAGGTTTAGAAATACTTACCTGAAAGTTGTCCACATCTGAGTGGCAAAAGCAAGTCACTTCATTAGGATCAACTTCTTATATGAGGTAGGGAGATATGTGTTCTCTATTTATCCTCATCTCTGTCCCTTTCACTGGAATAGTGGCATATGACAAATCAAGCTGGACATGTCCACCCACCAAGTTAGACCACTATCTAGACAACAACATCCCATAGTTCGCAAGTACTTGTACAACTGTGATATTTGTCTTGTATGCAGTGTCTGGGCAGGCTGGGAATCTGAACTCAATGTCCTTCATAATTCCTACTATAGGAACTGACCTATTGTCCATGGCATAGCACTTATCATAAGGCATATCAACATGCATTCCCAATTCTTTCATGATGTCCTCTGGCATGATATTTACTGTTGCTCTCAAATCTATCATGCAATTTTTTAGCATTTTTGTGTTTATCAGTAGTGTTAGATAGAAAGGATCTACTTGTGTGAGATTTTTGGTAATAGACATTCCAAGATACACCACAAGAGAATCTTATTTTGATTTAGTATCTTCCCTACTTACTTCTCCAACATTAGATATGATTTTCAATGTCTCGTTCTTGTATTCTGGGAATTTCATTACCTCTAGCAGAGGCATAGATATCTTTACTTGAGATAATGCCTAGGACATGAATGAATTACTATTTAAAGTGGGCTTACTTACTTGCTTCTTCTCCACAAGCTTAATTAGTTTTGGCATTTCTTCTTTCTTGGTTTGTGTCGGTACTGCTTCCTTTCCCTTTTTGGCATTTGCATCTTTGCTTTTGAAAATGTTGTCTTTGTTTCCATCTGGTTTTTTAATTTTGGCAAACACACTTGCTGGTTTTCCCTGCTCATTATTTACATTCCTATTTCTCAGGTGATAATTGCTCTTTACTTTTTCTACTGCTGCAATAGTGAAGGCTTTCTTTTCTTCCTTAGTTAAGTTCCTTAATGAAGGAACTGTATCATCCTGAAACAATCTTCTCAAAGCTAGAATGTCTTCATCATTATCATCTAAAAAGAACTATTGTATAATGTAATGTTTGTTTTCTCTCATTTGTTGCACATCAGAAAAATGCTCCCCCTTGGATGAATCTTCATCCCTTCCCCAATATGGATCAGATGAAAGTACATTTACAATAGATTCACAATCCTCATTATGATTTTCCTCCTCTATCAAACCTTGGGCAATCATGCACTATTTTGCAACATGAGGTAAATTACAAACATCACACCATGGATATTCATCTACAAAATTTGTGGACTTTTTCAGTGGATCAGGAGTTTCTTTGCCTACATTAGGCTTCACTGGCTTCCCATCCTTCCAATTTGTGTTATATGGCATATCATGTAGCCTCGAACTATTGTAATTCATTTGCTTATTGTTTTTATATGGTGGCTTTTCATTAGGATTTTGCTTACCCTTTAGGTCCTTAAGCATGTCCATGATCTGAGTAAGTTCATCTTTCTTGGGAACCCTGGAATTGTACAACTTTGGATCATCTCTCTTGGCAACCTTCCCAACAACTTTCCTATTATTCTGAATGGTAGAAGCTGTCTTGAATGCCTTTTGTAGAGTATCAGGTCTATGAGACAAAATATCATAATGGGTTTTGTTGTCAAAAGCACTCAAATAAAATTTAATCACAAATGAATCAACAGGTTTGACATCTCTAGGTATTCTATTTAATACTTTATTAAATATTTTATTAAACTTAGCTACTAATTCATTTTGATTCTTCTTTATACTTGTTAATTAATGGGATGCAAATGAAGGATCATTGTGATCTCCAAATTCTTCCAAGAACAATGCTACAAATTCTTGCTAGCTACCAATACATCCATCGGGAAGACTTCTATACCATTCTCCTACATCTTCTGTCATAAATTGAAAAAACTATTTCATGAATACATCTTCATGAGGAACCTCAAATTCTTCAATGGTATTTTTTACATTGACTACATGTTGTTCTGTTGAATCAATTCCATTTCCTAAAAATTTAGGAATGGCTAATCTTAAATCATTATTGATCTGATTTGGATAACCGACAATACCAATGAAATCCAACTGTCTGTATCTTTCAATGATCATAGGCCGTCTGCCAATCTGATTGTTGTTTTGATTGTTCATATTTCCTCTATTTAATCCACCATTGCTGCCATAATTACCATTGTTCCCATTGTCTCCACCACCATTATTATTGCCATTATTCCCATTATTACCTCCATTGCCATTATTGTTGTTTCTATCTCCACCATTATCATTTCCATAATTGCCATTGTTACCTCTATTATTTCCATTATTTTGGTTGTTGCCATACCCATTACTTCCTCTATTATTATTTATATTTTTACTCATATTATTGTTATTCTACTTCCCATCATTTCCCCCATTTCCATTTCTTCTTCCATTACCCTGGTTGTTTCTCTTCCTTTCTTCACTTTTATCCCTATGCACATCCCTCCATCTTCTGCTTCCATTTAATAATAGGTTATCAAAAGTTACAAAAGGCTGCTCCATTCTTCTCATATGAGGGGGACTATATTTAGGAGTTGCTGGCCTACTTCCCTCACCTTTACTTTTGTCTTCTATCCCTTCTAACTTAGGGCTTTGAATTGTATCTCTTTTTAATCCTAGTTTTTGCAATACCCAAGCTGGTTGTCTCCTAAGAGCCTTTGCCATTTTGGATTCATCTCCATTTAAGTCAGCCATTTAAGTATGATTTCATCCCATTGCCTCTCCTCCTGTTCCTTAGCAGTCAAGGTCTCATCATGGCCACCATTATTATCTTTTGCATTTAGGGTATAGAAAGAATTTTCCTCCATATTTTCAAATTTGTCACCAAATTAAGAGCCATCCTCTCTACTAGCAAACTTCTTATAACCCCCAAATGCCATACTTGGTGTTGATTTCTTTTCTTTGTATCTTTTCTTTGGACTCAATTGAACAAGATTATATTGTCCCTTATGCAGAGACCTTCTCCCCTGCATTAATTTTATTGATAAATGCTTTAGGGGTTTCTCTTACTTTCTCAAAATACTAACTATTATTCATGTATTAAATGTAGAGTCCCCACCTCCTAAGAGGAACAATATCTTTTATTAATCTTCTAGGCTCTTTCCTCTAGTAGAGTCTAAAATAAACCACCAAAGACAACTCCCCAGTAGAGTCGCCAATCTGCAGGTGCCCAAAACCATAGATTGGAAAATCAAAGACTTTCCTAATCCTCACTTAATCCAATCAACCTAAGCCAAAGAACAAGAATGGTCGAAGACAAAATTCCTCTGCACTTTAGGCTCCACTAAACCTAGGTGGGTGTACCTTACACTCTCAAGCACAAAAGAGGTTTTTTTTTAGTGGATTTAAACTATAGGAATTAGCAATTGCAAGGATGGCAAAAGGTTTTCCTATAATTATAATAACAGAAGTGCTTTTTATTGAATGCCTTTAAAACTAATAAAATAAGTGTGAATATAGTTGTGTTATACAAAAGATTACTGTTAGGACTTTAAGAAATTATGAAAAGAGTAGTACTTATAGAAATCAGAAGATTTGTTTCTTTGATAAGGACCCAATGCATACAAACTTATTCAGTAAAGATTAATAACAGACCAGTGCCTTTATCTGACAGTTAATGAATAAGTTTATGGAAAAGAAACACTATCAACTCAAGAGACAATTATAAGACTATCACTATGAAGGTTTCATTATGTGTTGCATGAACAATAAAAACCCAATTTTACATTCGATACAACATCATGTGATGGCACATCATAGCAAATCCAAAAGATTTATCAAGAGGACATATGATTTCATCAAACGCAAAATTACACACAACGATCTGAAGATAAAAACATGAAATCTTGTATATTAACTTCTAGAATAAGAATGTACACAAAAACCGCACTTGCAAATACTCCAATACATTCAGTTTGCATAGAATAAAACTTCTCATTCCTACTAGACCTTTCTAAAACATAACACTTGTAGCCCAGACTGTGACAAAATTATCTCTTTTTTCATGATACAAAAATGACTCACTACATATATGTGAGCCAAGCAATTCAAATGAAAGGACACACCCTTTCATCTTGTTAAACTAAACTTAATTAAAACTTAACACCTAATTGCTTAACTACTAGACACAAAATATAATAAAAATCAGTTATGGCCATCCAGTATTGTATCACACTTTTGTATATGCTCCAAATACTTGTTGTCCTTATGAGTGCTGGTGTTGAATACAATATCCCTGACAACGATCTCCATGGTATCCAATCTCTCCATCTGCTCACCTGTTTCCTTCATATCCAAAACATCTGCCTGGGCAACATTAAGGAATGTGTTAAGTACATTTTGGCATTCTGCAATCCAAATCCCTTTGTCCTTTAATTGCTCTCCATCATCCACAATATTTGGTATGCCATACCTAACAATGTCTTTGCAATTGGTAAATTCCTGCTTAATGTCTACACCAAATGCCTTATGCTTGTTCAACCTTCTCTTGATCTTCTCAACAATTTTCTCATCGACACTCTTCTCTTTCAACAATGCCTTTAGCCTTTTCAAAGTTCTTTCATGAGAAGCCATATTATCCTGGGTCTTCTGACAGTTTGTCCAGAATTCTTTGAGAACTTCCAACAAATATTCAAACCTATTTGTCAACAAAACACAAGCAACATCTACTCTGGCAATCCTAATTTGCCTCTTTTACCTGATGTTTTCCTTCATCTAGTCTTGATATTTCTTCTTTCATTTAACACCAGTATTGGCTATCTATGGCAATTCATGGCCACGACTTCTCAACAGGTCTTCATATAAAAGTTCTATATTTTTGACCCTCTTTTACCACCCATTGCATTTGGGCCTTATTTAGTTTTGCAATGTCAATCCCTAAATCTGTGGTGACAATTGGATTAACCTCTCCCACTTTCCACTTCATCATGTACCCAAATTCCTTATCTACATCTATGATCTTGGGTCTTTTATTTGGAGGGTATAGAGCCCGAAGCAACATTTCCTCTTCATTTGGATCATACCTTGATCCAATAAAGATATCATCAACACCCTATAGGTCCAATTTTATATCCTTTCCATCAGAATGCAACAAGCTTTCAAAGATAAAAAAGGCACTTAAGTCCCATCCTGGGAACAAAATGATGCTTGCCTCGCTAAGAAGTTGTCTCTCTCTCTGTGGTGTCATTGTGGCCACTTCTGCATCAATGTCTTCTTATAATTTTTTAAGCATCTCTGCTTCATTTTATGGGGTAACATTTGGGATGTTCTCCCTCAATTTTTTCCCTTTGTAATGGTACAAAAATGACTTGAACTCTTTAGACTGCATTGGCATTTATTCTCACCATGATTTGCTCCTGTCTTTCTGCCACTTCTTCTAATTCAGGTACATGGAGAGTTGATACGGCTGCATTCTCATCAGACCCACTCTCAGAATCTCCTTCTTCTCTTAGTTTCTGAAGCCTCTGCTTTTGCTCTTCTAATTTTTTGTTTAATTCCTCTCAGAGTGCAGCAGCCTCATCTCTTTCCTTATTTCTAAATAAATCCTCAGCCTGCATGGGTATATACAAATACTCTCCCTGATTCTGGCTCTTCTTGCAGTGGTGGATATACCCCTTTGGATCAAATTTTTTGTGAGCTTGGTGTCCATACAAATTGTACTCCTCTACCAGCTTCTTTTCTATCATCTCATAAGCCTTGGTAGATACAATGATGAAGTCTTGAAAATGCAAAGTGTCGGGCATAAATACTTGCTTGTGTGCACCACCCAAATTCTTTGCATTTGACATACTAAGTTGCCTAACAATCTCTAAATAGGCAATCCTATCAGGAACTAATGTAGGCAACATATATAGAACACCCTCAAAACCATAAACCCTTAAAAAGGTGAAATTCTGACATTTAAACCAGTCACCTCAATGGTGGCTGACCCTGGTGTCTCCAAAAGCATGGGGTCTCAAGAAGATCTTAATTTGAGGTGAGATAGACCCATCACATTCTACTCCAAACAATCTGTACAGAGGCTTAACAAAATATTCTTCAAACAATACATAATGTGATTTGTCAAACCTCGAGTCCCACAGGGATACCCATAATTGAACTAGTTGGTCCTATCCATCTTTGTTCCTGGGAGTCACCCTTAATTCCTTTGGCCACAAACCTTTCATCTTCCCATGAAACAAAACCATATGCATTAGAAATGAGTAAAATTTAAAAGTAGGGTTAGGTTTCGTTTGCAAACTCAAAAACCCTTCATGCAGCTTCTCTGCCAAGAAAGTCGTATAATCAAAAGGCCTAGGCTCATGCATTTGAATATCTACAGCCAATACCAATGGGCCTATCTTTGTGACATCAGATACTTCTTCCCCACAGCATTGGCCGCATGCCCAATATGTGTATTGCAAGTATTTTCTGAATAGGGTAATTTCAAATGGAGGATCATCCTGCTTTGTGAGTCATCCTTTCTCCTTCTTATGAATTGCTAACTTCCACACTGTGTAAGCGGTGTCTATTTGGGTATACTCTTCTTCCAGGTCTGTAAAGGATAGGGGCATGTAAGGCTCATAAGACATACCAAAAACCTCCTGATTAGACCCGACAGATATCAAGATGAATGGATCCCCACTGGGAAATTGATTGTATCTTTTTTCTTTATTGTACTTCCTGGTAAGTAATTCCAATAATCTAAGATTCAGAAAAACATTTGGGACTACCAGTCTACCCCAATTTGTCATCCAAGGGTTTAACAATGGCATCTCCTTGTTCTGCCTCAGGTAGTGATATAGAAATAATTTGTGGCCCCTTATGGCTGTCCAGATATCTCCAACCCCTTTGTAGTTGTCCTCCAATTGATCCTTGGGCGGCAAATAGGTTTTAGACCTCCTTGAGTTAGCACCAGATGACTCTATTTTATCAATCATGTCCTGGTTCAGTTTTCGCTTTTGCACACCCTCTACAAACTTCATTTTTTTTGATTTAGCAGACTATGTGTCTGAAATATCTATGTCTTTCCTTTTCTCTTGTGAACAAGAAGCCTCCATGATTAAATGCTTGAACTTTCAAACTACCCACGCTTCTTGTCTACAACTTCAATGTTGATGGCTGAAAACTCTATGAATAATTCTGGCACGAAAACTCTTTCTTTATGCTAGATATGCAACAACTAGAGTTTGTAACAATCATAAACTCATTAGATTTTCTTTGTGCAGATCCAATCCACCTGAGCGCAAGCATTAAACAATGGTTGTCATATCAGATATTCCAACGGCTAATCAGCATAACCCTCCTGATAATTCAATTACTTGGCACCACCCATATTTTGCATTCCTTCAATTACCTTTTTGTCTTTCTGATTGGTATAGATCACTCTGATTAGTCTATCGGATCTCACCCCAGCCGTTCGGCACAATTTTAAAAATTCTACCTGATAAAGTATGTTATCTCGATGAGTCTTTTATTTCAATCCGCACCTTACTCTCCTTATTGGGTTACTTTGGTCTATCGACATAGGTTTCCCAATGTGATCTCTTCATGCTCGACTTCCTCATTGGGTATTGGGATGACTCAAAATACAGCTCCCCAATGATGTATGTTATCTTGATGAGTCTTGCTCCCCCTTTTGTTTGGTACCCCTCTATCAAAGAAAGACTCTCTAATATAGCCACCTTCTCCACTTGGTCTATCAAGTATTGGGGTAGCATAAATTAAGACCTCCTGATGACCCGATGTCATCACTATAAATACACCGCCCCATCGATTATCAACAAGAGTTCCACCGATAACCCCATCGGGTATCAGTAATATTTTTTATTCATTCCAGATAGTGTATGTTACTCCGATGACTTCGACTTCTGATCATATCATCGTCGTAACTCTCCTCGATGGGTTACCACTAAGTCGCACTTTTTCATGCCGCTCACGTCTTTTAGGAAACACCATCGGCATGAGTTACTCTGATCAACATACTTCATTCTCCTTGGGCGATCTCATCGGAATGACTTATGTCGATAAGCAAAAATTTGCATTTTTTTCAAAATAAGCCCTTCTCCATGGATGCAACTTTTAATAATCATACTGAAAGGTTTCTCCCATACCATTGACATCCCTGAACATGCTCACAACCCTTCTCTATGCTAATCTTCCAAAAAATGCTCTTGCAATGAGACTAATTGTGAAGATGAGGATTACTAGAATACCATCACACTCAACACTTCCATTTAATATGCCCAAGTGATGCCTTTTCATGAAGACACTGCAACATATCACCTGCACATACAATCCAACAATAAATTCTCTTATGATGAAACTATATGCAAAAAGTATCCATATATAACACAAAAATATTTTATAAAAATATGTGCTTACACATTGTTTTCTTTATATCTCTCTTGGTATGCATCTTAAGGTTTTTGAGTTCATTTGTGTTTGGTTTTGGTTGGAAGTAATCTATTAACATTTAAACTTGTGTTTGTGCCTTGTGCCCCTTTTGCATTGCATCAAATATGCATTAGAACAAGTTTTTATAAGGATTCGAGTTGATCAATGTGTGTACTACAAAAAAGTTGCTGATAATGAACTCATTATTTTATTTATTGATGATAATATGATTATTATTGGAAAAATAAGATATTGATTTAAAGGGAACTAAATTTTTGATTGGCTAGCAAATTTGAGATGAAAGATCTCTAAGGAGCTACAAGATACATTTTATGGAGATCATAATGTTGCTATTTTAGATGTGTTGCATTGGTTTTGTCATTGATGTCAACACTTATCAGCACTTGGAGATTCTTGATTATGTTCACCGACATGTTCAGTGATTTATGCACAGACACTGGTATCTGGTTCACCGACAGGTTATATTGTTCATCGGCACTTGGAATGACTTGGAGACTACTTGGTTATGTCAAAGACATTATTTGATCACTTGGTTTTGGCGATTTGGTTATTGATTTATTCAGGTTTGTATATTTGTTGTTACTGACAAATAGGTCCAAGTTATGCACCAGAAAACATATCTATTCTAGATCAACACAACACGTTATGAAGATGATTTATTATTATTTTAAATGCATTGAGCTGACATGATGCATCGCATAATGATTTATTTGTAAATGATTTTATTGTAATATCTTTAGTGAGCTGACCTATTCAATTGGTCTTAGATTAAGGTATAAATGTAATATCTCATTTGTGAGATTGATATGTGATTGGAAAAAGGATTGTAATAAGGTATATGCAAAAATAAGCAAAGCTATACACGCAAACATCATTTGAAGATTGAAGGAAGGAATTTGAAGAAGGCATATCAGAGCTAAACCGGTACTAAATCCAGCATATGAAGATGATATTTTGAGTAGTACATTATCATTGGATTTAACCATCCAATTGTAGTTAGTGTGACTCCCATTTTTTGATTGAGCAGTGAGCTCTAGGCAGCTTGCCTTTTTGCATGTGCAAACTCCATATTGTACACACATACTATCTGTAGTAGTATCATTTGATTGTGGGTAAGGCTTCCCACCATAGTTTTTCCCCTTATAGGGTTTCCATGTACAAATATCTATGTTATGTGTTATGGATGTTATTGTCTTTCTATTTCATGCATTACTCTTTACCGGTGCTGCAATTAACTGATAAAACTATCTACCGGCATAAAGTTTAGTTTACCGGCATTAAGTATTAAGTTTTGGTTAAGTTAATTTTGGTTTGAATTTATTGGACAACTGATTCACCCCCCCATCTCAGTTGTCTCTAGGACCTAACTATGGTATATGGAAGATCATGATGGAGACATATTTGAATTGCATTGGAAAGGACATATGGGATGTTACAAAGAATGGTTATATTGCTCCTACTTAAGGTCAACCTAGTCCACCAAACTTGGCTAAAGATGAAGAAAATGATTGCAAAGCAAGAGAAGCACTTTTGAGTGCATTGTCAGATCAGCAAATCATGGGATTATCAGATAGATCTACTGCTAAAGCTATTTGGGACAAATTAGAAACATTTAATGAAGGATATTCCACAGTCAAATTTGCAAAACTTGAATGCTTCTGGGTCAGGTATGAAAATCTAAAAATGGAAGAAGATGAAAGGATTTCTCCTTTTATGGAAAGAGTAAATGAAATTGTTTTGGGTATACAATATTGTGGAGGAACCTTAAGTGAAGATGAGATTGTTTCTAAATTTTTAAGAGCTTTGCCACCGGCATATAAAATGAAAGTTACCACTATAAATGAATTGAGAACAATGCCTAATGCATCAGTATCTAGAGACACTTTGGTTGGAAAAATTTCATCTTTTGAACTTGAGGAATTTGGTCTTGTTGCTACTATAAAGACATATCTAGCTTTTAAAGAATCATCTGCATCTGCATCATCATCAACATCTGAGAAATCTGATTGGAAATCCTTTTATGCAAGAGAACTTGAAGAAATCAGAAAGGAGAATGAAGAACGGGAAGAGCTTGAACCACTATTTGCAAGAAAAATGCCTAAAGGTCCAGATGGAAGTAAGTATGAAGGTAAAGCAACATTTAAATGTTTTAACTGCAATAAAATTGGTCATATGGCTTCTAGGTGTCCTGATAGACATGCAAGATTGAAAGAAGAAGCTAAAAGAACTTATAAGCCTAACCCTGATTATCAAAGATACAAATTCAAGAAGAATAGAGACAAATCTTGTTATTATGCTGATGAAGGAGTTACTGATCATTCTGATGAGGAACCAACAAACAATGGATGGGATTTTGTTGCTATAATAGAATATCAACCAACACCTACTATTCAACCAGTAGAGTAGGCCCTGGCAGCTAAAATTGAAGATAAGGATGAATGGATCATTGATTCAGGATGTTCACATCACATGACTGGTGATAAGAGTAAATTCTTAGCCTTTCAGGAATACAATGGAGGTCTAGTGAGATTTGGAGATGATAAAGCTTGTTCGATCAAAGGAAAAGGAACTATATCTTTTGATGGTAAGCACAATACTGATTATGTTTACTATGTTGAAGGTTTGAAGCATAATCTTTTGAGTGTTGGTCAATTAGTTGAAAAAGGATTTCAGTTACAATTCAAGAATGGTAAATGCAAAATCTTAAATAGAACTTGTTTGAAAATTGCAACTGGTAATCAGACTAGAGGTAATATCTTTCACTTGAATAACAATGAGAAAGCATGTTTGATTGCTCATATTGATGAAAGTTGGTTATGGCATAAAAGACTTTGTCATGTAAACTTTGATTGCATTGTGAAAATCAGTACAATTAAGGCTGTAAGATATTTACCTAAGATTGTCAAACCTAACAATTTGGTATGTAAGGAATGTCAATTTGGAAAGCAAGTTAGAGAAACTTTCAAGAGTATTCCAAAGAAATCTAACAATGTTCTTGATTTAATTCATACTAATTTATGTGGTCTGGCAAGAACTAGAAGTATACAAGGAGATAGATAATTTATGCTAATCATTGATGACTATTCTAGAATGTGTTGGTTTACTTTTCTCAAGGAGAAATCTGAAGCATTTGGGAAATTCAAACTATTCAAGGTAATGGTAGAGAATGAAACCGGTAAGAAAATGAAATATTTGAGATCGAATCAAGGAGGTGAATTCACATCTAAGGAATTTAATACATTCTGTGAAATTAATGGGATATAAAGACAGTTGTCTGCACCCTGGACACCCCAGCAGAATGGAGTTTTGGAAAGAAAAAATAGAACTATTTTGGATGCAACTAGAAGCATGATATCAGAAGAAAATCTACCTCATATGTATTGGAGAGAAGCAGTGAATACAACAATTTATACATTCAACAGAGTTCACATCAAAGGTGAAACCGGTAAGACCCAGCTATGGTTTGGTAATACTCCTACTCTTAAATATTTCAAAATGTTTGGAAGTAAATTCTATATTAGAAGAGATGAGTATATTGGCAAATTTGATCTTAGAAGTGATGAAGGAATATTTCTTGGTTATTCGTCTAATAGCAAGGCATATAGATGTTTTAACAAGAGATTGCAGAAAATTGTTGAAAGTACAAATGTGAAGATTGATGAATAGTTTAGAGGAAATTCAAGGTCAATGGACTCTGAACTAGCAATAGAGATAATCACAAATGAACCTACTATGAGTACACTGGTACAAAATGTTGATCCTGTCACATCGACATCATTTGAGGATTCAACAGTCATTGAAGAACAACAACAAGTAAAAACACCCAGTTATGTAAGATTGAATCACTCTAAAAGTCAGATAATTGGAAATAAATATCAAGGAGTTATGACTAGAGGAAGATTGGCAAATGAAGAGGTATGTCTTATTTATCAAATTGAACCTACATCTATGAATGAGGCATGTGAAGATAAATATTGGATTAAAGCTATGGAAGATGAATTGGAACAAATTGAAAGGAATAACACTTGGTCATTAGTTCCCTGGCCTAAAGACAAAAATATAATTAGAACTAAATTGGTTTTCAGAAATAAACTTAATGAAGATGGAAAGGTAATCAGAAACAAAGAAAGATTAGTGTGTAAGGGATATTCACAAAAAGAAGGAATTGATTACAATGAAACCTTTGCACCGATAGCTAGAATTGGGGCAGTCGGACTATTATTGGCTTTTGCAGCTCACAAGAACTATAAATCATATCAAATGGATGTTAAATGTGCATTTCTGAATGGAGATCTTGAAGAAGAAGTTTACATTGAACAACCTGATGGATTTTCTTTGACATATGACAAAGATATGGTTTGCAGGCTAAGGAAAGATTTATATGGATTAAAGCAAGCTCCTAGAGCTTGGTATGCTAGATTGGACAAATATCTTTTGAAGCTTGGTTACACTATCGGTAATGTTGGCAACAATCTATATTACAAAGTGACTAATGATGGCATCTTGGTTATTGAAGTTTTTGTTGATGATATAATCTTTGGAGGAGAAGATGGATTGTGTAAAGACTTTTCTAATAAAATGCAGCAAGAATTTGAAATGTTTATGATTGGAGAGATAAAATTCTTTTTAGGATTGTAGATTTCACAAACTGATAAAGGTATATTCTTATGTCAATCTAAGTACTTGAAGGAATTACTAAAGAAATTTGGCATGGAAAAATCTAAACCGGTAAGCACACCTATGACTACAACTGATAAATTATCAGTGAAGGATGAATCAACACCTGTTAATCC
This sequence comes from Cryptomeria japonica, assembly GCF_030272615.1. Lineage (NCBI taxonomy): Eukaryota > Viridiplantae > Streptophyta > Pinopsida > Cupressales > Cupressaceae > Cryptomeria > Cryptomeria japonica. Next base: position 429,582,148 of record NC_081406.1, read on the forward strand.
GACTAGATACAAGTCTATGATAGGAGGATTACTATATTTGACACAAACAAGACCTAATATTATGAATGCAGTATTTATTTTTTCAAGGTTTCAGAGTAATCCTAAAGAAAATCATGAATCAATAGTAAAAAGGATTTTCCGGTACCTACAAGGCACTACAAATCTTGGCTTATGGTATCTTAGAGATGAAAACTTTGATTTATGTGCATACACAGATGCTAATTGGGTAGGAGATGTAGTTGACATAAAAAGAAACACCGACGGAGCATTTGTTCTTGGTAGCAAATTAATATCATGGTTGAGCAAGAAACAAAGTTGTACATCACTATCAATAGCAGAATCAGAATATGTTGCACTAGCAACTAATTGTACACAAGTATTATGGATCAAACAAATGTTGAAGGACATAAAAGGTAATGTTATCACTGATTAAAATGGGCTTTTCTTTTCCCATGATTGGCTATGGTTTGTTGAAATTTTGAATAGGGCGCATTTTCAAATGCTTTAGCTCTGTTTTAGGCCTTAAGGGTTTAAGGGTTTTTGATTTTAGATCCTCTAATGTTTGTTTAAAACCCTCTGGTTTCTATTCTTTCGTTACTTTATTCACTTAAGTAGTGGGTCATGGGGTTGTAGGAAGTGTCCCCCCTTGTTGTTTGCCTAGGCGGTCATGTTAATTAATCGCAAAATTTATGCCTTATATGTTTTTCTCCTAAAGTTGTCGAGCCTAGTAACTAGTGTGCATCTCGTGGATGGATCTACGGCTTTCGCTATTTCGCTAAGTGAAGTTGCGCGTAGTTTAAAACCAGCGGAGTTGCGAAAATGACATGGCATGCCACATAGGCGGTCTAGCTGGTTGATGAGAGCAAGTAAAATGGTGGCACGTGGCATAAGTCACAACAGTCAGCGGGTCAGGATTAAAGGCTAAAAGGCGGGCCCCAGAGGTGAGTCAGATCGCAAGTTAGGAGATGACCTAGCGGATACAGCTGTCAAGAATTTACTAGAGCCCAGTGCTTTCTCTTGGCAAATGAACAAACGACGAGTCAACTTTGCAGATGACTGGACGCCAGGGGTTCATAGTGAGTCAGAGGGCCCACCACTCCCGAAAGCCTATTCAGATGGTTAAATGCCGATCACTTAAAAGATGATCTGACGGCTCGCGCTATTTCGTGAGGGTAAGATGCTCGTGCTTTAGACCCTGCGAAATAGCGAGAGTGAACGAGAGCCATCCATGTGTCATGATGGATGGTCATGTCAGCGCTACAAATGATTGGACGCCAGGTGTTCATAGTGAGTCAGAGGGCCCACCACTCTCGAAAGCCTATTCAGATGGTTAAATGCCAATCACTTAAAAGATGATCTGATAGCCCGCGCTATTCGCAAGGGTAAGATGCTCGTGCTTTAGACCTTGCGAAATAGCGAGAGTGAATGAGAGCCATCCACATGTCATGATGGATGGCAACGTGTCCGACGACACGTGGTCTAAGAAGAAAGTTGTGGGCCCGCCAAGGTGGAACCGGTGGTATAAAAGAAAGACACGCGGCCAGTATTAAGTTGAATGCGAAGGACATTTCAAGGCAAATGGTTGGGCGCCATGTGGTATCATGTAGCCAATAGAGAAGCAGGACCTAGCGCGGAGCCAAAGCTGTTAGTTAGTATAACGCTCGATCAAGTTTCTTTTGATCGGATGGTCGGCGCTATTTTGCAGGACCAAGCTGCCTGATAGTTATGCTTCGCGAAGTTGCAAAAGAGCAAAATGAAAGACTTGCAGGAACGTTGTGACCTGTTGGAGCAAAAAATATGAATTCTCTTATGAATTCAATTTTGAAGGGACAGCCAAAGCATGCGGAATCAATCTTGTAGTTAAGACCCTGAGTACAATATTTGATTTCCTATCAACCGGGTGAAGATATCTTTTAAAGAATTTTTGCAGAGGAGTGGATGTAGAGCTATTTTCTTCAGGTACAGAGCAAGTCAGTTCAGTTGCAGAGCAAATTCCTTCAAGTCAAGAACAGGTTTTCTCGTACTCCTATGTAGCAATTCCTATGTGGTGTGTTTTAGATAGGATAAATGATTCGTCACAGAATTGTCTAGGAGTGGTATTCATTTCTTACGTTTTCTAAATGGCTCCTAAAAGAGAATTTTTTGGCAAAGTTAATTATTCAGAAAGGAGTGTCTATGATGATTTTCTGGAACAGTTGACGTTGTCAACTAATCAGGCCTCAAAGGCAAAAGAATTAGTGCCTAGAGCTCCCCGTTTAAAAATAGGAGAAGGACTGTATGACAAGGGTAACTAGTTGAGAGATCCACAGGTTGGATTGTCTGGGTTGGGGTTATTTAAGATTGGATTTGGAATGAGAAATTCTCTAGCCCCACAAAACAATATCTGGGAATTAGATGTTGGGAAATTGGTAGTCCCAGGGGTATTTATGGACATAGATTTGTTGACCCAAATTGCGCTCAACTATGATCCAGTCACAAGAAGCATTCAGGATATAAATGGAAAAACCCTTATTGAGATTAATGCTGAAGAATTCAGAAAGGCTTTTGGGGTTAATGAGTTTACTAATTTTCTAGAACCCATAAATTTCAGATCATTAGCTCAAATTTACAGTGCACAGAGGAGTCATCTCAGGAATGGGCCTCTCAAGGAGTTTTTTGTGAAGATAGGTGGGTTGACAGTTGTAGGACCCAACACACAAGAGCCCTTTTCATTGAGTATGTTCACCCTGAGGGCTAAAGGAATGTATTGGGCACTTTGCCAAGTTTTGGAAGAAGATGCTGAAGCAAATATGCCAAATCACTACCTGTTAATGATTGCTCAGATTTTGAATCCTTCTCTTGCAATTACATTTGATTATGCTTCTTTCATTGCTGATGCTATTCATGGAGGGTTAACAGGCATAAAGAATGGAAAGGTGGATAGGCCTTTTGGATGGTACTCACTCTTGATGCATATATTTCTCTTCAAAGGTGGTGATTACTTTGCCAGTGGACTGGACCTTGTCAAGGAGAAGGAAGGAGAAAAAATATCGGTACAATTATGGAGTACTGTGTTGTCATGGGATAGAGAGGATGCCAGTTTCTTGAAGTTTGACAAGTACTTTGCATCCAAGATTAGGACTCTCCTCTGCTCAGAGAACCCAAGAATCCCCAAGGTTCTTCTGGAATTAATAAGACCAAAAGAATTCGCAGAGAACATAAAAATTGTTCACAATTGGGGTGACATTTACTTGTATCCAGTCTCGACAGTTTTCAGAGTGTTTAGTTTTAGAGGCACCCCATTTTTGCTACCTTACCAGGTCCCTCTCAAAGTGGGAATTGCAAAGATCCTTAGACAAATTGGTGGTTTACAAGAGGCGGAGTTGACAAGCAGGGGTAAAGGGACTATTTTCCTTGCAGCTACCATAGCCCACCAATTTGTAATAACAAAGGGAGGTTGGAATTGCTTTGAGGATTTTCTCAAGCCTTATCATTTGTCCACTGCAGTGTCCAGGTGTGCTGATCCAGAAGACTTCTTCAACGACATGTTTAGAAAGAAGGCAACATGCAGAGGTAGGCCCCATCAATTTCAGTTTCCTGAAGACCTCATCAGAAATGAGTTTGATCTAGATGAGCAGGAGCTAAGGAAAGAGAAATGGGTGGCTTATAAAAAAGCCTTGGATTTTGTGCATCAGTTTGATGCCAGCTATGACCCATTGTCTAGCTTTTTCCCTCTTGAGGAGAAAATAAAGTTTTTAATTGTTTGCTTTGAAGATGTGATGCAGACCCCGAAGGAGAAGAGGGAAGCTATAATCAAAAGCAACCCTGAAAAGGCAAGAATGATCCTAAGTAGCTCAGCTTCCAGCAAAGCAATCCCTCTTGGTGATTATACATTGCACAAGAAATCCAGTTATAGTGTGTTGATGCCTACGACAGGGGAGCCCTCTACCTCTAAAGGAAAGAGGAAGATACAAGATGTCATTGACATCTAAGAAAGCCCAAAGAAGCAAAGGGTAGGTAAAGAAGTACAATGAGATACACCTTTGTATTCCCCATCCCAATCCCCTATCCATATAGGAAATGAGCAAGCAGCAGCTAAGAAACTCCTATAGTTAGGTAGTGTAGGGGAAATTGCCTACACTTATGATGAAGTGGAAGAAGGAATGCCAGAAGAACCCCTGGCTGCTGAAATTGATATTACCACCACTGAACTCAAAGGCCAAGAGTGGGATCCTGAGATAAAGCAGGCAACTAATGCCTTCTTGGCTGATAGCAATTTTGTCACATCAGATGCATTTATGCAGTTTATATGGAAACAAAACATAGATAAATATAATGCTAGATGTGAAAAGAGAAAGGCTGAGCAGCCTAATAAAGATCTAGCCCTGGTTGAAGAGGAAATAAAGCAAGAGATGATGGAAGAGTTGAAAACCATCACCCCTGAGCAAGGGAGAGATATGGTGGCACAAGCTGGAGTGCTTATTTTACCCGAGTGGGATATAGCAGATGCCCTGGTACTAGACGCAGTGAGGAAGGAGACCAAACCCATGGAGGGGATTACTTTCAATAAGGATAATGCTGCACTCGTCATGTGGTCTCTCAAGAGAAATGAGAGTAAGAAAAGAAAAGACACCCCAGGGTCAAGTTACCTTGGTGTGATGATGGTGAAGAGACTGCAGAGTATAGGGGTAGTGGAAGCTACTAGCACTATGTTAGAGACTGCAAAATTTAGTGTTGTAGTAGCAGAAAAGGAAGCTAAAGAGAAACAGGCCCTCCAAGTAAAGTTGGAAATAGTTTTGAAGGCCTATAACAATGCTAAGGAGGAGGTAAGAGGTAAAGATAGCATCATTGCTAAGTTGCAGAGCCAGTTGACTAGACAATACCATCAAGGTGAGTCTTCAACACTGATGATTTCCTCTTCTCCTGCAAGACCTCCACCCACTAGACCTATCATTGAGTTTCCACCATCTCCAGCACCCTCTAGCTCTTAAAAGGTTGAAATTACTCCTCAAGAATTAGAAAACTTAAAATAGGCTCAGGCCTTATATGCAAAGAAGCATGAGGAGAGAGTAAGGGCTACAATTTCCAGTTTTGCAGATACAATGAATGCCTCATTGCTCTACAACAATGTAGGTAAAATTGTGGATATATGGAGTGAGTTCAGGGGAGACAAGGCCATTTTGACACCTATTTTTGACAAATGGAGGCCTAGGGAGCAAGATTTAGAGTTTATGTGTGTATCCCATGATGAAGCGAGGGCCAATCCGATCATTAAATCCACTTCTAATGTCACTAAAGTCTTAGTACAATTAGCAACAGAGGTGGATAATGTTGATAGAAAGGTTAGTTTGTGCAAAAAGGAGTACACTGATCAAGTTTTTGAGTTTCTCTCAGGAGTGTTTGCTAGCCTGGATCAATTAAAGGACAAACAAATGTGGCTTAAGGAGATAGAAGCTAAATTGTCAGTAAGAGTTAAAGGAATTATTGATTTAGATGATGCTTCTTTCTTTGTTTTGACAATACAAGAGATAGAGAAAATTAAGTCACATTATGGTTTTCTCAATTCAGAAGTCAACAAAATGAGAAATTCTTGGAAAAGGTTGACCAAGACTAAGGATAAAGTGATTAATTTCTCATGGCTGACAGAAGAGGTGTATGATGAGTGGACAACCAAATATGCCACCCATGATTCGGAACAGTTGGAGAACACCCCTGAAAAGGTAGAAGAGGTTGCAACCGAACAGCCTGTGGAAGAAACTGCAGAGGCCGAAAAGAGCTTGTAACTGTTTTTGCGAAAAGCTTGTAACCTCTTTATTTTGAAAGAAATTATTGTAACAAACTCTCCTCAAGAAGTCCAAAGCTTTGTGCATCCATGTTGTTATAAATGGATACCAGGACTAGAGGAAGAGGGATCGCAAAGAATTGTAAGAAAATGCTACAGAAATTTATTTGAGCTTTTCTAAGTCTAATGAAGAATATTCAAAAACTTCTTGTAATATTTCTTGAACTTAATATCAATATACAGACCATCGGTTTTGAGTGAAGCTTTGTGTCATCTTCAAGTGTGTTTACAATTTGTTTACTGTTTTCATTCTGAATAATTCAGGGTTATTTTGTTTGAATGGAAGCGCAAAGCAATTTTTAGTAGAAGTGTTCACTAGCTTTTCTCTTTAGGAGGGAAATTAAAGATGCGGGGATCATTCATACCAGTAAACTCTTTGGAAGAGACTTTGAATTTTGATGATCATAGCTTAATTTGGAATGCTTAAGTTCTCGTAGTTGTTAGGCATATACAAGGATTAATAGAAACCAAGCCAATGGGATGCATAAAGATGTTTTGTTTGAGGAGTCTTATTTGAGTTTAGATGACTCTGTGACCTTGGATAAGGCACTGGTATTGATTGATGTTGTTTATTGCATGTTTTGTTGATCGAAATGCTGAATTTAAGTATAATTTCCATTCTTTGTTTTTAGTTAATTTCAAGGTGAATAGATCCACTGGTTTTCTGGACTGGTTTGTTGTGGGTTTATGTTTGAAAGTGTGAATTCAATTCACAAAGGTATACCCACCTGGGCTCTGAGTAAGTCCGAAGTGTAGAAGGTTCAATCAAACCTTATCATATGTTGTCTTGATAATTTCTTTATCTTTGATGTCTCTTCTGCATCGAGTTCAATCATATTATTTTAAGGATGATTAAAGAGAATCAGATTTTGAAGACAACAAAAGTGGCGACTTTGCTGGGGAGTAAATGAACTGTCAAGAGCCTCTAGTTAAGAAAGAATTAATTCATATAAGGTTGAGAATATCCCATCCGAGTGACCACAACAAAAGTGGTGACTCTGTTGGGGAGAGTTACAATAAAGATATAAATACAAATCTGTGTTGAGGCTTATAAAGAAAATTGTTGTGTGTTCGTGGATTAGACTGCTTCTTTTCATAATTCCCATAGTTTTGTGGGTGGCGACTCTGTTACTTTTGAACTAGTCCTTGTGAAGATACAAATATTTCTAAAAGGAAGACAATCGAGATGCAAGGAGAAAAAAACACGAGATCATTCATGAAGAAACATCCTCGTGAAACCTTGCAAGAAGGTCTGCCAGAACAGTCACGGAGAGGCCAGAAGAGATCTGTGTTGCATGAGCCATCAAATGCTACTTGGGTGCAGAAAAACAATAATACTGGTAAGATGCCTGATCGACCTATTTATGCAAAGTCTAATTCATCTTCCAGAGATTCAAAACATGATATCTAAGGTTTCCATTCGGGATTGTTTGGAAATATTGATAATGCACCTATTTTAAATCAAGATCTATCTCATGTTAGTGTTTCTGCAAGAGATAGAACCAGTTCAAATGCAATTAGGCACTCTGTTCCTAGGACAATTGATGGGAACATTAGTCTGATTGACATAGATCAATTTAATGCATCAGACTCTGAAGAAAACTTCCCTGATAAGGATAAAGTGTCTCAAGAGATTGAAGATTTAATTAGAAGAGTCCATCATTTAATCTCCCTAAGAGCCCAAAAGGAGGCAAATAAGGAGAAGGAAGTTAAAGCCAAATTAATGGAGAGGGATAGGCTTCTTAGACAGATAGCTGATCTTGAAGTACTTGCTAAGGAGAAAGAAAAAAGTGATGAGGAAGGCCCTGTGATTAGAGAAATTCTAGTCCCCAAAACTAAACAAGCTTGTAAGACAGCAGCCCAGCCAACTAGGGAAGTATTTAATGACTCCCAGCTTCCTAAAGCCAATCTAGATAAAGGAAAATAGAAATGGGTAGATGATGGAATAGAATCTAAAACTGTAGAAGAGATCTCTCATAGGCTTCTAGCACATGAGAGAGATGGAAAGGACGAGGAAAGAAAAGGAAGATCTCCAAATGGAATTAGAAAAGGCTGAGTTAGAAGCAACAAATTAGGAAGTAAAAAGAAAGATTAATTACTTAAAGACTCCCCCTATTACATTCCCATCCGAAGATCTTAGCAAGCCTAATCCCCAACACATTTCCTTTCCTCAGGCCAATACTCAACCTGCAGTACAAGCTAATATTGCCTCAGTAAGCCAAATACCTGTGAATAAACAGTACACCCAAGCACCTCAATCTCCAATCCCAAAAGCTAAAATGACCATGGGAAATAATAGTGCTATTACCCCTTTTCAAAGAAGACCAATCAATTTAGAACAATATAGACAATTGTTCTTTGATGGGATCCCGGGATATCCAAATCATGTTCCCACTGAGTTAAGAGACAAACTCCATAAATTTGTTGGGAACAATGCAATTAGTGCTGAGGAACACTTGAAATCCTTTGGGGATCTAATAAATGATTATGAGATGGTAGATGAAGATGTTATTATGAAACTGTTTGTTCAATCCTTGGTTGATGATGCAAGAGATTGGTACAAAGGTCTTCCAGTCAATAGCATAGGGTCATGGGAAGATTTTAAAAATTGCTTTCAAGAGCAGTATGGTGACAAGACTAATGTGAGTTTCATGTTAAATGAGTTCAACAATATTAGAAAATCTAAAAATGAAATGGTCACTGATTTCAATGCCAGATTCCAGAAGGCCGTGCACAAATTGTATCAAGTGATGAGGCTAGATGATAACATGTGTCTTAATACATATTACAATGCATTTGATTCCAAGATGGCCTATATCTTGAGAGATAAAAATCCCCATAACTTGAGAGATGCTTTTAGAATTGCCATAAATGTAGAAAGTAACATAAAAGAATCTGGGAAATTAGGAAGAAGGCAGATGGTAGATTATGGCAAGAAACCAAACAACAACCTAATAAAGTTGCTAAAGAGGATGATAAGATAGAGAAATTGGTTACTACTATGAAAGATTTGACTGCCAAGGTTAACAAAAATGATAAACCTCATTATAACTGGCAAGATAGACCCCCTAGATTACATGATATGCCATATAATACCAATTGGAAGGACGGTAAACCCCAAATTGAGAAGCCCAAAATTACCCAAAGTCAAGACACACTGGATCACTTGAAAGGGAAAACTGTTCACAATATAGAAAATACTCCTTGGTGTATTGCTTGTGATGGACCACATTCTCCTCATCAGTGTGTAGTGGCTCAAGCTCTTGAAGAATCTATGAGACCAGAAGTAGAGCCTAACATTAATATGTTTGAAACTATCATAGAAAGTGATGAGGAATCCGTGCAAAGTGAATACAGTGATGTGCTGGATATTGAAAAGCTAGTGCAAGGACAGTTAGCCTTAGATTGGCATCCTACATTGAATGTGGTAACAATTGAAGATGAAGAGGTTCATCTTAGGAGGCCTAGTGAGGAAGAAGTTAGAAATCTCACTAAAGCTGCAACTGCCAAAGCAAAACATAACTATAACCTGAGAAATACCAAGAGAGACACTGATCAGGGTGAGCCGGGTTCTATGTTTGTAAAGAAAGTTACAAAAAGGGGGGCATCAAGTAGTGCTATTACTGTTCCTAAGGTTGGTCAAGAAAAGGGGGAACAAGTTAAAGATGTACCCAAAGGCAAAGATGATAAAAATGTTAGTGATGTACAAGGAGCAGAGATAGTGAAAAGGGCAAGTCAATTCAAAACAGAAAGAGTTAGGGCTAATACTGAAACATGCAATAGTTCTACATTTGACATGGCCCGAGCTCTAACTCAAATGAAGGTCACTGTTCCATTAGTAGAATTACTAAAGGTTAAAGAACATAAGGATGCAGCTTTGTCTTTATTCTCTAGTATATCTGATAGCAACACAGTATTACCCACCGGTTCAGCTAAAGTTGGAAAGGATCAAGAGTTCCAAACCCTAGAGGTTTATGTTGGAACCACTATCACATAGGAGCCTTCTCAGGTAGATCCCTTCTATGTTACCTTGTTAGTCAATAACTGGTTGATTAAAAACTGCATGATAGATTTAGGAGCTGCTGCTAATGTAATGCCCTATGGTGTTATGAAAGAATTAGGGTTATCAGTAACCACTGTGTATGGGAAATGCTATGCCATGGATAATAGAGAAGTACTTGTGATAGGTACAATGAAAGATGTAGAAGTAAAAATAGCAGCATTCCCTGAAGCCACTTACAAAATGGATGTTATTGTTACTGACACTAAACCCCACTATGGTATGTTACTTTCCAGGCAGTGGGCAGCAGCAGTAGGGGGAAATGTTCAACTCGACTTATCCTATGCTACCATTCCTATTAGTGGTAATCAGGTCAAATTATACAGAGAGCCACAAGCTCCTAGGGTAATTGAAAATGTAGATACTAGTATGCTTAATTGTATGATCGATGTAGATCTAGATAACTTTAGACTTGAACCAATTTTACCTCAATTGAAGAATACTGACCCTATTGTGGTCGAGCTACAAGCACAACAGTATGGGTTGTGGCAGATGTATTTTGATGGAGCTTGCTCCAAAGAAGGATCTGGAGCAGGGGTTCTTTTTGTATCCCCATCAGGTATAACTTTTAAGTATTCATTTTTATTGGCATTCCAGTGCACAAATAATACTGCAGAATATGAAGCCCTGTTACTGGGACTTGAGGTTGCAAAAAGGCATGGAATCCAACTATTGAAAGTAATGGGGGATTCAGAATTGGTTGTCTCTTAGGTGAGATCTAAATATGCATCCAAGAATGATAGATTAAAGCAGTATAAGCATGCTGTTTGGGATACTATTGAGCATTTTGATGCATTTTCTATTAATTGGATAGAGCGAGCAAAAAATATTATGGCAGATTTCCTAGCCAATGTTGCTTTGAAAAATGATGATGCAATGCTAACCGGTATTTCCACTGTGGAAATAAAATCTAGGCCTGCTATTCCTGATAATGTGTACAATTGGCAAGTTTTTGCTGATGATGAAGACATTCTTAGGTTTATCCAATGTGTTGATGATTATGATGGACAAAAGATTGATTGTAATGCATTGGTGGAAGTGGTAGACAATAGAGAGATAGTGTTTGGAAATGATGTGGTCCAGTTGGAAACCAATGAGATACCTAAAGGGCTGGTGGAGCTGGAGAGCATGTTCAGTTATAATGATAGTCACTTACATCAGCAGTCTACCACTAAGTTGGAAGAGTTAGAGGAGGTAAACCTGGGGACAGAATCATCCCCTAAGTTGGTATATATTGGAAAGAAGCTACCCCCTCATGTCAGGACTAACCTTATTAATTTATTGAAAAGGTATAAGCATGTCTTTGCTTGGTCTTATGAAGACCTAAAGGCATATAGACAAGATCTTTTTCAGCATGAAGTCCCTTTACTTCCAGATGCTAAGCCTTTCAGACAGAAACAGAGGCCTATCAATCCCCTATTAGAAACTAAAATGCAACAAGAGTTGACCAAATTGAGAGAAGGGGGGATTATCAAACCAATAAGGCATTCTTCATGGGTCTCCAATCTGGTCCCAGTGAGGAAGAAGAATGGAGACATCAGATTGTGTGTAGATTTTAGGAATTTAAATGTTGCTTCCTTGAAAGATAAATACTCATCCCCAAATATGGAAGCCATGCTATAGAGAGTGACAGGATGTGATCTTTTATCCATGATGGACGATTTCTCAGGATATAATCAAGTGTTGGTAAAGGAGTCTGAACAGTTTAAGACAACTTTCACTACTCCATGGGGAACTTATGTATATGTGAGAATGCCATTCGGATTAAAAAATGCAGGAGCTACATTTCAAAGAGCTATGGATGTAGCTTTCAAAGAATTCATAAACATCATCATGGTGGTTTATCAAGATGATCTAACTTGTTTCTCTAAGAAAGCTGATGATCATTGTGGACATCTGGAGAAGGTGTTCAATAAAGCCTTGGAATTTGGTGTATCACTAAATCCTAAGAAATGTCATTTTGGGGTCACCGAGTGAAAGCTACTGGGACACATAGTCTCCAAGGAGGGAGTAAGGATAGACCCTGAGAGAATTGAAGCAATCAATAAGGTGTCTGAACCTAAAAATGTGAAAGGTATTCAATCTTTTTTAGGTAAAGTAAATTTTGTTAGGAGATTCATTGCAAACTTTGCAAAGATAGTGAAGCCTATCGTCAAGTTGCTTAAGAAGGATACAAAATTTTATTGGGATCAAGAAGCTTCAAAAGCTTTTGCTGAGATTAAGAAGGCAATCCAGGAGGCACCAGTGTTGAAATCTCCTGATTACAGTAAGCCTTTTTCTTTGTTTTCTTTTGCTTCATATCATATGGTGGCTGCAGTATTACTACAAAAGGACAATGAAGGATATGAACATCCCATAGCCTTCTACAGTAAGTCTTTGTAGGCGGCAAAACTAAAATATGAGACCATGGAGAAACAAGCTTATGCCCTAGTTAAAATTGTTAAGGCTTTTAGGCCATATTTAGTGAATGCAAATATCATTGCCTATGTCCCACATGCTGTAGTTAAGGATATTTTGTCTCAATCTGAGGTTACTGGGAAGAGATGCAGATGGATCAAGAGAATTCAGGAATTCAACTTGGAGATAAAGATCACCAAATTGGTGAGAGGTTTAGGTTTGGCTAAGCTCATGACTGAGTCGAATCTCATGAATGTAGAAATACATAATGTTGAGGTTAGAGATGCTTTAGTCACTCGTATTGAGAGGCAACCCTGGTACACAGATATAGTCCAAATTTTGAGAGGTGCTACATTCCCAGAAGAAATGACACACAATCAGAAAAGAACTTTGAAACTCAAGTCCCAAAAATATGTGCTCATTCAGGGTGATCTTTTCTGGAGGAAAAGAGATGGAGAGTTACTAATGTGTTTGGATGAATTTCAAGCTAAACAAGTGTTGATTGAAATGCATGATGGAGTATGTGGAGGTCACTACTCTACTAAGACTACTACTGGTAAGATAATCCAGGCTGGGTACTATTGGCCCACTTTATTTAAAGATACTCATTCATATGTTCGGAGATGTGACCCATGTCAGAAATTTTCATCCAAACTCAAGTATGAAGGAGCCTTACCCCTAAATCCAGTCTCTGTAAAAGCTCCTTTTGTCCAGTGGGGCATTGATTTTATTGGAGAGATTGTTGAGAGGTCAGGGAGAGGTCATGGATGGATCATAGTGGCCATTGATTATTTCACCAAATGGATAGAAGCCATCCCTACAAGAAGAGCTACTAGTAAAGTTGTCATTGATTTCCTGATGGATAATGTCGTAACTAGATTTGGAACACCTACAAAATTGGTGATGGATAATGCCATGTGTTTCAGATCAGAAGAGTTTGTAGGCTTTTGTACTAGTCATGGTATACTCATGTCATACTCTTCACCTTATCACCCTCAGGGGAATGGACAAGCAGAATCCAACAATAAAAGCCTGTTGAATATCATCAAGAAAATCCTGAAAGAGAATAAAAGATCTTGGGATCAAAAACTGAAGTTAGCTCTATGGGTAGATAGAATAATAGTTAAGAAATCCATTGGAATGTCACCTTTTGAATTAGTCTATGGTGCCCAAGCTAGATTGCCGGTAAATAACCTTCTTCCAGTGTATAAATTTTTGCAAAATGAGGACATGGAGATATCTGAACCAATGGAAAATAGAATGATCCAAATTGTAGAAATGGAGGAGCTTAGGACTTCTGCTCATAAGAGAAATCAGAAGATCCAGTTGCGGTCAAAATATCTTTTTGATAAAAGGACATCATTAAGGAAGTTTCAAATTGATGACATGGTTCTTCAGTGGAATGCAAAAGGACAAGATAAGGGAAAGCACAAGAAATTTGAATCACTGTGGAATGGCCCTTTGGTGGTTTGTGACTTAAATGGTAAGGATTCATATTTCTTGAAGAATATGAATGATGAAATGCAAGAATTTCCAGTGCATGGACAATTCCTGAAGCATTATTTCACTTAATGTCCATGTGCGGTAGGTCCTTTGTTTGTACATATTTTGTTCTTTTCCTGCTTTTCTATTTTGGTCTGTGTTTTGGTCTGTTTCTCTAGAGTTTCTGAGTTTTCTTGTGTTGACCTTGCGATCAACCATCCCCAGTCAGAGCAGCTGTTATCACTGATTAAAATGGGCTTTTCTTTTCCCATGATTGGCTATGGTTTGTTGAAATTTTGAATAGGGCGCATTTTCAAATGCTTCAGCTCTGTTTTAGGCCTTAAGGGTTTAAGGGTTTTTTATTTTAGATCCTCTAATGTTTGTTTAAAACCCTCTGGTTTCCATTCTTTCGTTACTTTATTCACTTAAGTAGTGGGTCATGGGGTCGTAGAAAGTGTCCCCCTTGTTGTTTGCCTAGGTGGTCAAGTTAATTAATCACAAAATTTATGCCTTATATGTTTTTCTCCTAAAGTTGTCGGGTCCAGTAACTAGTGCGCATCTCGCGGATGGATCTACGACTTTCGCTATTTCGCTAAGCGAAGTTGCGCGTAGTTTAAAACCAGTGAAGTTGCAAAAATGACATGGCATGCCACATAGGTGGTCTAGCTGGTTGATGAGAGCAAGTAAAATGGCGGCACGCGACATAAGTCACAACAGTCAGCGGGTCAGGATTAAAGGCTAAAAGGCGGGCCCCAGAGGTGAGTCGGATCGCAAGTTAGGAGATGACCTGGTGGATACAGCTGTCAAGAATTTACTGGAGCCCAGTGCTTTCTCTTGGAAAATGAACAAACAACGAGTCAACTCTACAGATGACTAGACGCCAGGTGTTCATAGTGAGTCAGAGGGCCCACCACTCTCGAAAGCCTATTCAGATGGTTAAATGCCGATCACTTAAAAGATGATCTAACGGCTTGCGCTATTTCGCGAGGGTAAGATGCTCATGCTTTAGACCCTGCAAAATAGTGAGAGTGAATGAGAGCCGTCCACATGTCATGATGGATGGTCATGTCACCACTGCAGATGACTCGACACCAGGTGTTCATAGTGAGTCAGAGAGCCCACCACTCTCGAAAGCCTATTTAGATGGTTAAATGCCGATCACTTAAAAGATGATCTGACGGCCTGTGCTATTTTGCAAGGGTAAGATACTCATGCTTTAGACCCTGCGAACTAACAAGAGTGAATGAGAGCCGTCCACGTGTCATGATGGATGGCAACATGTCCGGCGACACGTGGTCTAAGAAGAAAGTTGTGGGCCCACCAAGGTGGAATCGGCGGTATAAAAGAAAGACACGCGGCTAGTATTAAGTTGAATACAAAGGAAATTTCAAGGCAAATGGTTGGGCGCCATGTGGTATCATGTAGCCAATAGAGAAGCGGGACCAAGCGTGGAGCCAAAGCTGTTAGTTAGTATAATGCTCGATCAAGTTTCTTTTGATCGGACAGTCGGTGCTATTTCGCAGGACCAAGCTGCCCGATAGTTATGCTTCGCGAAGTTGTGAAAGAGCAAAATGAAAGACTTGCAGGAATGTTGTGACCTGTTGGAGCGAAAAATATGAATTCTCTTATGAATTCAATTTTGAAGGGATGACTGAAGCATGCAGAATCAATGTTGTAATTAA
This sequence comes from Cryptomeria japonica, assembly GCF_030272615.1. Classification (NCBI taxonomy): domain Eukaryota; kingdom Viridiplantae; phylum Streptophyta; class Pinopsida; order Cupressales; family Cupressaceae; genus Cryptomeria; species Cryptomeria japonica. The sequence goes on from NC_081406.1 coordinate 429,597,590, forward strand.
GACCCTGAGTACAATATTTGATTTCCTATCAACCGGGTGAAGATATCTTTTAAAGAATTTTTGCAGAGGAGTGGATGTAGAGCTATTTTCTTCAGGTATAGAGCAAGTCAGTTCAGTTGCAGAGCAAATTCCTTCAAGTCAAGAACAGGTTTTCTCATACTCCTGTGTAGCAATTCCTGTGTGGTGTGTTTTAGATAGGATAATTGATTCATCACAGAATTGTCTAGCAGTGGTATTCATTTCTTACGTTTTATAAATGGCCCCTAAAAGAGAATTTTCTGGCAAATTTAATTATTCAAAAAGGAGTGTCTGTGATGATTTTTTGGAACAGTTGACGTTGTCAACTAATCAAGCCTCAAAGGCAAAAGAATTAGTGCCTAGAGCTCCCCGTTTAAAAATAGGAGAAGGACTGTATGACAAGGGTAACTGGTTGAGAGACCCACAGGGTGGATTCTCTGGGTTGGGGTTATTTAAGATTGGATTTGGAATGAGAAATTCTCTGGCCCCACAAAAAAATATCTAGGAATTAGATGTTGGGAAATTGGTAGTCCCAGGGCTATTTATGGACATAGATTTGTTGACCCAAATTGCGCTCAACTATGATCCAGTCACAAGAAGCATTCGGGATATAAATGGAAAAACCCTTATTGAGATTAATGCTGAAGAATTCAGAAAGGCTTTTGGGGTTAATGAGTTTACTAATTTTCTAGAACCCATAAATTTCAGATCATTAGCTCAAATTTACAGTGCACAGAGGAGTCATCTCAGGAACGGGCCTCTCAAGGAGTTTTTTGTGAAGATAGGTGGGTTGACAGTTGTAGGACACAACACACAAGAGCCCTTTTCATTGAGCATGTTCACCTGAGGGATAAAGGAATGTGTTGGGCACTTTGCCAAGTTTTGGGAGAAGATGCTAAAGCAAATATGCCAAATCACTACCTGTTAATGATTGCTCAGATTTTGAATCCTTCTCTTGCAATTACATTTGATTATGCTTCTTTCATTGCTGATGCTATCTATGGAGGATTAACAAGAATAAAGAATGGAAAGGTGGATAGGCCTTTCAGATGGTACTCACTCTTGATGCATCTATTTCTCTTCAAAGGTGGTGATTACTTTGCCAGTGGACTGGACCTTGTCAAGGAGAAGGAAGGAGAAAAAATGTCGGTACAATTATGGAGTATTGTGTTGTCATGGGATAGAGAGGATGCCAATTTCTTGAAGTTTGACAAATACTTTGCATCCAAGATCAGGACTCTCCTCTGCTCAGAGAACCCAAGAATCCCCAAGGTTCTTCTGGAATTCATAAGACCAAAAGAATTCGCAGAGAACTTAAAAATTGTTCACAATTGGGGTGACATTTACTTGTATCCAGTCTCGACAGTTTTCAGAGTGTTTGGTTTTAGAGGCACCCCATTTTTGCTACCTTACCAGGTCCCTCTCAAAGTGGGAATTGTAGAGATCCTTAGACAAATTGGTGGTTTACAAGAGGCAGAGTTGATAGGCAGGGGTAAAGGGACTATTTTCCCTGTAGCTACCATAGCCCACCAATTTGTAATAACAAAGGGAGGTTGGAATTTCTTTGAGGATTTTCTCAAAACTTATCATTTGTCCACTACAGTGTCCAGGTGTGCTGATCCAGAAGACTTCTTCAATGACATGTTTAGAAAGAAGGCAACATGCAGAGGTAGGCCCCATTAAATTTAGTTTCCTGAAGACCTCATCAGAAATGAGTTTGATCTAGATTAGAAGGAGGTAAGGAAAGAGAAATGGGTGGCTTATAAGAAAGCCTTGGATTTCATGCATCAGTTTGATGCCAGCTATGACCCATTGTCTAGCTTTTTCCCTCTGGAGGAGAAAATAAAGTTTTTAATTATTTGCTTTGAAGATGTGATGCAGACCCTGAAGGAGAAGAGGGAAGCTGTAATCAAAAGCAACCCTAAAAAGGCAAGAATGATCCTAAGTAGGTCAGCTTCCAGTAAAGCAATCCCTCTTGGTGATTATACATTGCACAAGAAATCCAGTTATAGTGTGCTGATGCCTACAACAGGGGAGCCCTCTACCTCTAAAGGAAAGAGGAAGATACAAGATGTCATTGACATCCAAGAAAGCCCAGAGAAGCAAAGGGTAGGGGAAAAAGTACAATTAGATACACCTTTGTATTCCCCATCCCAATCCCCTATCCATATAGGAAATGAGCAAGCAGCAGCTGAGCAACTCCTACAGTTAGGTAGTCTAGGGGAAATTGCCTACACTTATGATGAAGTGGAAGAAGGAATGCCAGAAGAACCCATTGCTGCTGAAATGGATATTACCACCACTGAACTCAAAGGCCAGGAGTGGGATCCTAAGATAAAGCAGGCAACTAATGCCTTCTTGGATGATAACAATTTTGTCACATCAGAAGCATTTATGCAGTTTATATGGAAACAAAACATAGATAAATATAATGCTAGATGTGAAAAGAGAAAGGCTGAGCAGCCTAATAAAGATCCAGCCCTGGTTGAAAAGGCAATAAAGCAAGAGATGATGGAAGAGTTGAAAACCATCACCCCTAAGCAAGGGAGAGATATGGTGGCACAAGTTGGAGTGCTTATTTTACTCAAGTGGTATATACTAGATGCCCTGGTACTAGACGCAGTGAGGAAGGAGACCAAACCCATGGAGGGGATTACTTTCAATAAGGATAATGCTACACTCGTCATGTGGTCTCTCAAGAGAAATGAGAGTAAGAAAAGCAAATACACCCCAGGGTCAAGTTACCTTGGTGGGATGATGGTGAAGAGAGTGTAGAGTACAGGGGTAGTGGAAGCTGCTAGCACTGTGTTAGAGACTGCAAAATTTAGTGTTGCAGTAGCAGAAAAGGAAGCTAAAGAGAAAGAGGCCCTCCAAAGCAAGTTGGAAACAGTTTTGAAGGCCTATAACAATGCTAAGGAGGAGGTCAGAGGTAAAGATAGCATCATTGCTAAGCTGCAAAGCCAGTTGACTGGACAATACCATCAAGGTGAGTCTTCAACACTAATGATTTCCTCTTCTCTTGCAAGACCTCCACCCACTAGCCCTATCATTGAGTTTTCACCATCTCCAGCACCCTCCAGCTCTCAAATGGTTGAAATTACTCCTCAAGAATTAGAAAACTTAAAACAGGCTCAAGCCTTATATGCAAAGAAGTATGAGGAGAGAGTAAGGGCTACAATTTCCAATTTTGCGGATACAATGAATGCCTCATTGCTCTACAACAATGTAGGTAAAATTGTGGATATATGGAATGAGCTCAGGGGAGACAAGGCCATTTTGACACCTATTTTTGACAAATGGAGGCCTAGGGAGCAAGATTTAGATTTTATGTGTGTATCCTGCGATGAAGCGAGGGCCAATCCCATCATTAAATCCACTTCTGACATCACTAAAGTCTTAGTACAATTAGCAGCAGAGGTGGATAATGTTGATAGAAAGGTTAGTGTGTGCAAAAACTACACTGATCAAGTTTTTGAGTTGCTCCTAGGAGTTTTTGCTAGCCTGGATCAATTAAAGGACAAACAAATGTGGCTTAAGGAGATAGAAGCTAAATTGTCAGCAAGAGTTAAAGGAATTATTGATTTAGATGATGCTTCTTTCTTTGTTTTGACAATACAAGAGATAGAGAAAATTAAGTCACATTATGGTTTTCTCAATTCAGAAGTCAACAAAATGAGAAATTCTTGGAAAAGGTTGACCAAGACTAAGGATAAAGTGATTAATTTCTCATGGCCGACAGAAGAGGTGTATGATGAGTGGGAAACCAAATATGCCACCCATGATCCAAAACAGTTGGAGAATGCCCCTGAAAAGGTAGAAGAGGTTGCAACCGAACAACTTGTTGAAGAAACTGCAGAGGCCGAAAAGAACTTGTAACTGTTTTTGCGAAAATCTTGTAACCTCTTTATTTTGAAAGAAATGATTGTAACAAACTCTCCTCAAGAAGTCTGAAGCTTTGTGCATCCATGTTGTTATAAATGGATACCAGGACTAGAGGAAGAGGGATCGCAAAGAATTGTAAGAAAACGCTGCAGAAATTTATCTGAGCTTTTCTAAGTCTAATGGAGAATATTCAAAAACTTCTTGTAATATTTCTTGAACTTAATATCAATATACAGACCATCGGTTTTGAGTGAAGCTTTGTGTCATCTTCAAGTGTGTTTACAATTTGTTTACTATTTTCATTCTGAATAATCCAGGGTTATTTTGTTTGAATGGAATTGCAAAGCAATTTTTAGTAGAAGTGTTCGCTAGCTTTTCTCTTTAGGAGGGAAATTAAAGATGTGGGGATCACTCATACCAGTAAACTCTTTAGAAGAGACTTTGAATTTTGATGATCATAGCTTAATTTGGAATGCATAAGTTCTCATAGGTGTCAGGCATATACAAGGATTAATAGAAACCAAGCCAATGGGATGCATAAAGATGTTTTGTTTTAGGAGTCTTATTTGAGTTTAGATGACTCTGTGACCTTGGATAAGGCACTGGTATTGATTGAAGTTGTTTATTGCATGTTTTGTTGATCGAAATGCTGAATTTAAGTATAATTTCCATTCTTTGTTTTCAGTTAATTTCAAGGTGAATAGATCCACTGGTTTTCTGGACTGGTTTGTTGTGGGTTTATGTTTGAAAGTGTGAATTCAATTCACAAAGGTATACCCACTTGGGCTCTGAGTAAGTCCAAAGTGTAGAAGGTTCAATCAAACCTTATCATATGTTGTCTTGAGAATTTCTTTATCTTTGATGTCTCTTCTGCACCGAGTTCAATCATATTATTTTAAGGATGATTAAAGAGAATCAAATTTTGAAGACAATAGGTAAACTGCAAGGAACCTATAACTATCTACTGTGATAATATGGCAGCAATTGATATATCTAAGAATTTGGTAGTTCACTAAAAAACTAAACATGTTTCTATCAAAGTCAATTTTCTAAAAGAGAATGTTGAAGCAAAAGAAGTGAAATTGGTTTATGTGAATAATAAAGAGCAGAATGCAGATAATTTTACTAAGCCTTTACCTAAGGAGACTTTTGAATATATCTACCCCCATCAGTAGAGACTTAGACAGTTGATGTTTGTCATCAACCGACAGAAATTAATAGAGAAATCTTTTATTCTGGCTTTTATGAGGAGAACTACTTCTCAGGGGGAGTAGTTGGTATTTTGTAATGAGTTGGTATCTTGTATTTGGTTTTATATTGCTTTTACATTTGATATCAAAGGGAGAGAGATATATATGCAAAAACACATTATCTTTTGGGGAGAGATTATTCCTAGGGAGAGATATTATGTATTTTTGATTTCTAGTTAATGATCTCTTTGGGAGATTGTTGGTTTTTGGTTTTTGGCATTTTTGTTTTGGCACTTTGATGGTTTTTCCATCTTGTGTTGCCATCAATGCCAAAGGGGGAGATTGTTGGTATTTTGGATGTGTTGCATTGGTTTTGTCATTGATGTCAACACTTGTTAACACTTGTCAACACTTATCGGCACTTAGAGATTCTTGATTATGTTCACTGACATGTTTAGTGATTTATACACAGTCACTGGTAGGTTATATTGTTCACTGGCACTTAGAATGACTTGGAGACTACTTGGTTATGTCAAAGAAATTATTTGATCACTTGGTTTTGGTGATTTGGTTATTGATTTATTCAAGTTTACATATTTGTTGTTACCGACAAATAGATTCAGGTTATGCATCGACAAGCATATCTATTCAAGATCAGCACGACACATTATGAAGATGATTTATTATTATTGTAAATGCATTGAGCTGACATGATACATCGTATAATGATTTTATTGTAATATCTTTAGTGATCCGACCTATTCAATTGGTCTTAGGTTATGGTATAAATGTAAGATCTCATTTGTGAGATTGATATGCGATTGGAAAAAGGATTGTAATAAGGTATATGCAAAAATAAGTAGAGATATACACACAGCCATCATTTGAAGATTGAAGGAAGGTATTTGAAGAAGGCAAATTAGAGCTAAATCAGTACTGAATCTAGCATATGAAGATGCTATTTTGAGCAGTACATTCTCATTGGATTTAACCATCCAATTGTAGTCAGTGTGACTCCCATTTTGTGATTGAGTAGTGAGTTCTAGGTAGCTGGCCTTTCTGCATGTGCAGACTCCATATTGTACACACATACTATCTGTAGTAGTATCATTTGATTGTGGGTAAGGCTTCCCACCATGGTTTTTCTCCTTACAAGGTTTCCACATACAAATATATGTGTTATATGTTGTGGATGTTATTGTCTTTCTATCTCATGCATTAATCTTTACCAGTACTACAATTAACTGATAAAACTGTCTACCGACATAAATTTTGGTTTACCATCATTAAGTATTAAGTTTTGGTTAAGTTAATTTTTGTTTGAATTTATTGGACAACTGATTCACCCCCCCCCCCCCTCCCCCTTAGTTATCTCCGGGACCTAACACATAAAGACAAGGAAAGTAGAAAGCTATGGTTAAATCAAAGGATGTACTCTAAAAAAATTATGTTGTCATTCAACATGTATGATCTAGTAATCCTAGTAATCCTATTTAATAATTCCTTTACAAGTACACATTTAGTTGAGTTTTCAATAGTGTTATAGCTAATCCTAAATAGGAATTGTAGGACATATGCAATTTTCTATATGCAAGTGCAATATATGCAACCTTATGTGAGTAATGGTTTATACAAGGCCAAGTTCATTACCGAAGAAATGTGATTCTAATATAAGATTTATTTAAAAGTTTAGAAAAGAATAAATTAGACTTGAAAGTTAAAAGAGTTTCTAAATACTTGAGGAGAACTTTGATTACTATTCGTGTTGTAAATATACTAATAATGTTTGTATGTTTTTTATTAAGGAAAAAACAGGTTTTTGAAGGGACCAAAAACCCTTTAACAAAAAAAAAGATCAATCTAGACTTAACAGGGCGTTAAGCCAATAAAGACAACTATAACTAAAGAACCCCATATAAAACATTATCCAAATTACATAAAAGGGGCAAAGACAAGATAGAGCAGAAAAACAAAAAACAAGAACTAGTAGAAAAAACCAGCAAAGAACCAACACAAACACAACACAGAACTGACACTAATCCATCAATTTCATTGAAGGTTCCATCTCTTTTTCAATCTCAATTGTAGTGTTGGTAATCTTCTTGAGCTTATGAAAGTCAGGAGGAGGTCCAACAGTCTTTCTCTTCAACGTACCTCTGGTCCTTTTGTTAGGTCTCGAGGGGATATCCTGCTCACTATCGGTGTCCACATACACCACATCCTTCTATTGGAACTGCTCTTCAAGGCTACAAATAATATTCTTGAAGCTTTCCACAGTGGCACCAATCACCCCATGACTTGTTTTGACAACTATTTTGATGGATTCCTTGATTTTTGCATTTTGGTCTTCCTGTGTAGCCATCCTAACTTCATAGAATTTATTGAAATTATCAAAAGCCTTTATAGTTTATTTAAGGCAATCAATGACAAAGGCCTTCTCCTTCTCATACCTAGGGCTTATCTCATTCGACACATGTACCTTCTCCAACTGCTTAACTTTATCTTGACAATCTCCAAGTTGTTGTTGTCGGCTCTTTGTTTTAGCTGTATGTCCTTAATCTCATGAAAAATACACTTAAATATATTAAAGGTATCCACAGCCCCATCTCTGACTAAAGCCAATACATCAGTAACAATTTCCTTCTCAAAGCAAAGCAAGTGCGAAGAAGGGTCAACAAAACTCAGAAAGGGGTGGCGACTCTCAAATTTTTGATTAGGTGGGGACTCACTAGAAGAAAAGGGAGAGGGAACCTTACCCTGGTCATGAGGGTTACCAACCAAAGAGTTACAAAGCTTAGGACCAATATAAATATTACCAACAGGGGGAGTTGGAGCTGTGAGGGTTTTTATATTAAGGGCTCTTAACAACACTAGCATTCCCCTTATTTTTAGAGTTGGTCGTAGGGGGGGAAGTCTTCATCACCAGTTTCGGTATGGTACCCATCCTCCAAAGACTAAGAATTATCTGAGCTAGTATTAACCTCATGGGGAGAAGAAGTCATAGGCAAAAAATATTTGACATGATCAAAGATAAGAAGGATAAGGCCTTCATGCAAAACAAGGTTTTTGACAATCCTTCTTGTGCTCATCTATGCTAGCATTTAAAGAACTCGCAAGAAAGAAGGGAAAGGAAATTATCACCTTGTATCGGAAATGGTTTAGGAGTGAAAAATGGTAGACAAAATCTCTAGTATACCGCCCATCAAGAGTCACATACTCCATAATCACCTTCAGGACATCACCCCAAATGGACATAATCTTCACAGTATTGTAGCTAGTAGTCCCATCTCTCACCAAATCTCTCTTCTCCTTCCCCTCTTTAGGGAAGAGTTTTACCGCCTTTTTGGAGAATTTTTTGTCTTTGTAGAACTTTTCTCCATCTGTAAAGAGGCCAGTGACCTCTACAATGAGGTCCTCATTGATGGAAATATCTCTTCCAAAAAGGTTGATAGACCCATTATTATAATTTCCAATGAAACCTTTCATTACCTTTTCTTTAACCCAATGTAATTTATCAATGTAGGTGGTGAAACCACCTTTCTCCAAAATTCTCCAAACTATTTTATTGCTTTTGAACACTGTGCAATCCATGGGATTCACACACTTCAAATTTCCCCCCATTTTAGCACAACCACTGTGACCAAAAACCGGTCTTCAAATAACCAAAGCACCGTAGTTCTTCAAACAATAAATGGCCCCAAACTATGTGCGAATACAATTTGATGATAATCACACCCAGAAAATGTGCGAGAAGAAGGCTCTAGAAGAGATAAATTCTGATCGCCCAAAAAGTGTCCTTCACATGCCACACACAACTAATACTAATTACAATATATCTCTAGGCCGATTTAGAAATTATTATTATAATCATTGCAAATTAGCTTCTCAACTGGTAAGGCTATCCAACCTAATTAACTCCCTCACTTCATCATCTAGTTTTTCATGGGCTTTAACTCCTAGGTTGGCAAAGTGGTCCACCACCTTATTATTTTCCCTATAAGTGTGGGAAATTTGATATTATTCAAAAGAATTAAAATTGTATGAGATAAATTTATCCAATTAGCTATATTCCAAGATGGATTGACTTCTTTTTTGAGACATTGGATAATATTTTTGGATTCCCCTTCAATCCATACCTTTGTACAGTTTATCTATTTAGCAATCAGAAGGGCCCAATAGGCTCCAATGGCTTCGACAATGTAGTTAGTGTGGGTACTCAAGGGGAGTGCAACTATCAAGATACATATGCCATTACTATCCCTAATCACCCCCCCACGCCCAATTGGACCCAAATTACCCTTGGTTGCCCCATCAAAATTAATTTTAACCCATCCCGAAGGAGGCTCAAGCCAATAAGTTCTCTTATTGACATGAAAACTTTGTCAATATCTAGTTGAATTTGCCAAGCATTTACAACCTTGTAATCATAGTCAATGCAACTTTGAATCTCTTTTCTTAATTGGACACAATTAAGGCAATTAAAGTTTTACTTTATAGCCCTCTGAATTTTATGAAAAAACAATCTCAGCTAATAAGGAAGAGTATCTGAATATCCTATTATTACTCTCTTTCCATATACCCCAAACAAGATGCGGAAGAGAATAGGACCAAATTCTTTTGATAAATTGGCTATTACTAGGATCTCTCCATTGGATGAACATATCCGAGATAGTAGATGGAAAGACCCAGTAAAGATCCCATAGTTGAAGCATCCTCCCCCAAATTTCTTGAGCAAAGGGGAATTCAATGAAAAGATGGGAGACAGATTCTACATCAGCCATACAAAGGATGCAAATGTTGGGAAGATCAAATCCCTTCTTACATAAGTTATTTGTAGTCGGAATCTTGTTTTGGAGTAGAATCCAAGAAAAGATATTGACCATTGGGATAAGGTTTTTGATCCAAGCCTTAGTCCAAATAGGGTTAGTGGAGCTTTTATTTTGAGACATAATAGAAAAGGTAGAAGAAACTAAATACTTACCAGAAGGATCAACTTTTCATGACCATCAGATCATCTGACTGGTCCACACGGGCCAAATTTAGGAGTTTTTAGAGGGAATAACTCTAGGCTGATCTGAACCAGGTTAACCCAGCAACCATTCCTTCAATAATCTTCTACCAAGTGACCAAATATTTTAATGCATTCTTCCTTGAAGAGATTGAATGAAGAGTTAAGACGAAGAGGCTCAATTCCAATCCAAGAATCCTCCCAAAAAAGGAATTCCAACCAGCACCTTTTGCAGTAAAGCTTCTAACCTTGGTGATACTGTTTCAAAGATAGGATCCACGAGGTAAACAATCAGAGGTGATAAATTCTTTGAAAGAGGTAACTTGACTTAAGTATTTACTATGTAATATAGAATTTCATTCCATTCTCTTTGAATAAATCCTTCACACCTACTTCACCAATTGCACCTTATTAAAAGATCTAATGTCCCTCAAACCAAGCCCTCCTAATTTCTTAGGCTTACACACCTCATTCTAAGCAATCAATGGAATTCTCTTTATATCCTCAACTCTTGACCATAGGAACCTCTTTTGAATACTATCAATTATTTATATATATTTAGCTGGGATTTTGAAGAGACTCAAGGCATAGACTGGAAGGTTTTGCAAGGTTTCCCTCAACAAATTGATTTTTTCTAGCCTAACTTAGGATAACACCTTTCCAGCAAGTAAGCTTCTTGTTGAATCTATCCACCAAGGATATCCAAAAAGAATTTGGTGGTAAAGTTCCTAAAGGAAGCCCTCGGTAAATAGAATGGAAGTCTCAAATAGTACACCCCAATATATTAGCAATTCTCTCCTGCCTTTCAATAGGAGTATTAAGAAAAAAGAGAGAAAATTTACCTCTGTTTATGAACTATCCTAAATCTTCTTCATTGGTAACAGTGACATTTTTAAAAGTTCTAGCCTCTTCAATAGAAGAAGTTCCCATCAAAATTGTATCATCAACAAATTGTTGATGTGAGTAGATAGTAGAATCAAAAGAAGGGAGGAACCCCTTTAAACTACCATCACTAGCCATCTTTTGTAAATACCTTCCAAGGCCTTCCACTATGATTGTGAAAAGGACAGGGGATATGGGGTCCTCCTATCCTATACCCCTAGAAGACTAGAAAAAGTGAGAAGGTGATCCATTGACCAAAATAGAGGCGTTGGTTGTAGAAATGAGTTGCTATGAGCTCCAAAACCTTATTTCCAAATCCAAAAGCCACCAAGACCTTGAGAAGAAAATCCAAATTCATCCTATCATAAGATTTAGACAAATCTAGCTTTAGGAAGAAGCAATGTCTCTTAGATTCAACAAGAGAATGAATATTTTCATGCACTGTAACAATCAAATCTAGTCCAGTGAGAAGAGATGAGAGGAGGAAGCATAGTCAGCAATCTAGAAGTGAGCACTTTGGATATAATCTTGTAAAATTAATTACAAAGACTGATGGGATGGAAATCATCAAAAGAATCAGCTCCAGGAACTTTGGGAATAAGAACAATGAAACTAACATTGATCTCTTTAAGGATCCTTCTAGCTCCAAAAAAATCCTTCACAACATTACAAATATCTTCAGCTACAATTTCCCAAAATATGTGTAATAAAAAACATTGGGAAACCGTCAAGGTCAAGGGCCTTATTGCCATTAAAGGAAAAAAATGATTTTTTAATCTCCTGAATAGAAGGAATAGCTAACAACATTTTACTTTTCTCTTCATTAAGAATACTTGGAATAGCATCAATTAGACATTGTTGAGCCTCTGGTATTAGTCTCGTATCAACAGATAAAAGTTTACTAAAATGTTGGATTGCCTTACAGCTAATATCAACCTCAGATTCAAGCTTATTGCTATTCCTGAAAAATATGGTTGATTTTATTAGATGTCATGTGTTTCACAATAGAGAGGTGGAAGAATTTGGTGTTCCTATCACCAGAAGAGGGACAACCTTTGCTTCCAAAATTCCTCCTCCTTTGATATATCATGGTATTTTGACAGAATATCATTTTCTCTTGCTAAGTAGCCATCCTTATAACCTTCTGCCTAAATTTTATCTTGGATTTCCTTCAACTCCATCTGGATAGCAATCTTGTTGACAAAAATATGCCCAAAGGACTCTTTGTTCCAGTTTCTAATATTCTTCTTGACCTCCCCCATCTTTTTTGCAAATCTAAACATGGTAGAACAATTAATACTAATATTCCACCACCTTTTGATATTTTCATGAAGAGAAGGATGAGAAAACCACATTTTCTAAAATATAAAAGGGATATTCCTTTTCCTAGATGAATAGTCAGCAACAAAACTGATTGGATAGTGATCAGAGCCAATTCTTGAAAGTGCAGATAGAGAACACAAAGAGTTACACAACCAATCATTGGAGACCAAAGCATGATCAAGTCTGACCTATATGAGGTTATTACCAACTCTACGATTAGTCAAGGTGAAGGAAGCTCCTTTGAGATCCATATCAATCAGACCATGATTATTTATAAATTCCATAAGATCTAATTTACTATCCAGTTGCACTTGGGATCCACCAAGTTTTTCAAAATCATTGATAGGGGTATTGAAATCACCCATTACTATTTAGGCATGATTTGGAAATTTAGCTTTGAATTCAACCAAAGACTTTCAAAAATTTCTTCTTGTAGATTTTCTATTTGGAGCGTAGATGTTTGAAAGGATCCAACTAAAACTATCTCTAACATGATGAAATTTAGTAGCAACGTGATTAGAGTCTTCCCAAACTGATGAACCACTAATGATATTAAGATTACAAAATGAGGCAATTCCTCTAGAAGCTCCTTTAGAACTATTACCATGAACCCCACTAGAGGTGAAGAACTTCAATTTTTCAACTCTTTCCTTAGGCATTTTAGACTCTTGGACTAAGACTATATCTGGTTTGTGATCTCTAACAAAATTACACAAAATTTTTTGTTTATGAGAGCTATTTAGCCCCCACATATTCTATGACATTATCTTCATTGCTTACTAGGGTTTAGATTCTTACAAATCTTAGGGATGGTACATTGTATCCCATCTATAATATCTTGACTTCTATCCTACTCTCTTTGCCATCTTAAAGATTTCCTCCCAACACTTCCTCTCAGCCCTACATCAGCTCTTGCTCTATTCCTAGTAGACATCCCTGGACCTATCTTTTTCTTAGCACTCTTCTTCTTGGTGACTGTAGTGAACCCACTATCCTCTTTAAAATTTGTTTCTTCTACACTCAAGTTCTCCTTGCTTGAATCATAGTTTCTCTCAATTGAATTTTTGTTTGTACCCTTTTCCAACATTAAGCTCTAGCATTTATCCTCTAATATAGGTTGGGATGCATTTCCCAAGCAATCCAGTCCAACATTGGGGAATGTGGATTTAACACAGCTAACAGATTCATATGAGTGATGAAACATATTCTCAGTTTGACTATTCACAACTTCCTCTGAAGATGGAATGGGTGATCTAGAGATTACCTCAAAAAGATTATCTTCTTTATTATCCATGTTTCTAGAAACACAAGGGCATTTTTCTTCTGTCTGCATTCTAGCATTCTCTTCTCCTTTTTCACCCAGAATCACTTTCGATTATTTTTATTCATGCTGGGCTTTTCTATCTGACTACTTTGGGCATTCTTAACCCTCAAGGGTAGAGAAGTTACCTTCCCTTGAACCCTTATTTCCATGAGTTTCATTTGGGTTATTTCCTTCTGGAGGGTCCATTTTAGCCTTCCAAACTTTCTTTGTTGTACCTTTTGGTTTCACAACATTGTTCAGGCAATTTTTTTCCCAATTGCCCAACTTTTTACAGTTAAAACAAACAAAAGGAAGGGTCTCAAACTCAATCAGTTGAACACATTTCCCTAACTTTGAAAGAATCTCAATCGAAGAAGGGAAATCAGTGGATTGAAAAACACTTACACAAATCCTAGAAAATACCAACCTCTTCCTAGCAATGCTCATTTGGTCTATCGATAATAACTCCCTAAAAGAGTTTGTTATTCCTCTAAAGATGTCCTATTCCAAAACTCCATAGGAAGCCCGGGGAGCTTGACCCATACTGAAATGAGTTCTTAGAAACTTCCAAAATCTGTACCATTTGGAGTCCATTTCTTTAAAGCCAATGATGACTTACCAATGAGCTAAGGCCCACCACAACAAACAACAACAATATCCCCTTCGCACAAAAAGGAAAATGAGAAGAAGCCTTTAGGTAGGGCAACAACCTCCACTGTCCCTTTCAAGCGTCATTTCTTCCTCACAAACTCTCTAACTGTTTCTGTAGACGTCTAAAAATGGTCAACGCTTGCGGAGTCATACTTTAACATTTACGCATTGCCTCATTTTAGGGTTTTTGTGTCGCATTAACATTTCTTCTATGTTGCGCACTTGGTCTTTATCATTTGCGAGCATTGAGTCCTTCTTCTGCATTCTTCAGTTGTCTCGCTTTCGAATTTGGTCTTGTCGATAACAATCTTCAGTCATGATTTTGGTCGATCTTATCCTGTCGCATCAATGTGCGTGCTCATTTGGCATATTTTGACATCGTCAATCCTAATCGATGATGGAATTAGGGTTTTGTCCTCTTTTCAATCTTATCATCATGCGATCGATTTGTCATCGATCGTTGTCATTTTCAATCTTATCATCATGCGATCGATTTGTCATCAATCATTGTTGTTTTCGATCGTGGTCATTTCCAATCTTGTCATTTTGCAATCTATTTTGTCATCGATCATTGTCATTTTTGTCATTTTGTGATCAATTTGACATCGATTGCTGTCCTTCTCAATCATGTCAATTTGGATCAGTTAGTCATTGTTCCTCGTCAATTGGCGCATTTATCAATCAAATCATTTATCAGCATTGTTCCTGTTGTTAATTAGAATCATGATCAAATCAACATCAATTATCTTTTGTCAAGACCTAATTGTCGTCCTTGCATTTTCTATGGTTTCATGATTTATTCATTTAACCTTGTTTGTCATTTCTCCCTCTAGGTTAAATAGTTTATTTATCCTAAGTCTTCTTGTCACAATTAAATGTTTGTTTAATTGGCTAATTAATTCCTCCTCTTTTTGTAAATTAATTAATGAATGAAAAATTATTAATTAATTTACCTAATTTGCATCAATTTCCTAATTTCCAATTCATTATTTCTAACTTAATTTTCTAATTTCTCCTAAATTCCTAAATGTCTATTTCTATTTCAAATTCTTGTCATAATCCTTGCATAGCAATTTGTCATAAATTGTCATAAATTGTCATAAATCCTTGCATAGTAATTTGTCATACACTTGTCATAATTTTTCTATTCTTGATTTGAATTTCCATTCGAATCACTTTCATGCTAATCTGGTCTTTTCTCCAATTTGTCTATAAACTGGATGAATTTCTTCAATCAAAAGGCCGAATCAATCATGCTTCTAGTACCCTTATGCTATCATCTCGTCTTGTCAATCTTGCTTTCATATTATACTTATGCACTGGAAGGTGAGATCCATAAAACAAATCCATTTGAAGGAGAAAGAAGGAAAATGGAGATTTCTAGAGGAGATATTCACATTTGCGATGGTTTGCATTTGAATTGAATGTCTTGTTTTTCATGCATCTCTATTGAATGTAATTAGGATTTGTCACTGCATTTTAGTTTTCGTGATTGAGCTAGGCTAATTTGCTATTTGCTTTGATGATTTCCAGATTCCTATCTACATTTTTTGGTGAACCCAATGTGAATCTAACCCCTAATTGTGCTTTGAGTGCTTTTGAGCTGATTTGCAGGTGAAAAACCCAAGAAATAGGGCAATTCAGGGCTCTCTGGGCACTTTTGCGCCTGTGTCGCTGCATTCTGCACCTGTGTCAAGGGATCTGCGCCTATGTTACTGCATTTTGTGCCTGTGTCAAAGGGATTTGCACCTATGTCAATGCATTCTATGCCTGTGTAAGACATTCTGCGCCTGTGTAAGGCCAAAAACAAAGGTAAAAATCAGTGTTTTTATTTGCAAATTACTTTGTTTTGCATTCTGTTTTTGCATTTTGGTTTTCTTTGGTACTAATTCTCTGTGCAGCACCTTGGCATTACGCATGGCAAAGACAAAAATGAAACTACTAACAAATCTTATGCAGGTTCGCTAGTCAAAGACCAAACAAATCAAACTTCTAACTTAGTGATTTTGCAGATTGCCTTGTATTCCAACCAAACTTTGTGTTTGTGATTCATAATTAGGCACCTAGTATGTTTGCTAAGTAGGATGGAATGAACATGTGTTTGCTTTTATTGTCGATTTTGACATTGGAGTAGGAGAGTATGCTCTCATCCTTCTTAGGGTGATCAGAAATCCAGATCTTCAATATCATTCTCATGTCTCAGATTGTTTGTTACCTTTAGAGGGCCTGCCTTCCTGATCATTTGCTTTCTTTTGCAAGCAAGTGACAATCGTGAGAAGGGAACGACCCAAAGTGAGCACAGCCAGAGTACCTTGGCATTCTAACTCACTATAAATAAATACCTGATGGGCAAAAGCTTTGAAGGAAGGGTTACGTGGGAATTGTAGTTACTTGGGAAGTGATGACCCTTGAACTCTTTCTCATATCAACATCTAAGTAGGACCTCACAGTCTAAATCATGCTTGCGCGACTACATTTGTTTGGTATCTTAGTGGGCTTATGTCTCAATCACGCTTGTGTGACACCAAGGAGTAACGCTTAACATAAATCCTTATTAAACACCTTGTATTTAGAGGCCAAAAATCCTTCTAGTTGCTTGAGAAGGAGGAGTTCAGATACTTGGAAGAGATACTAGGTTTGCCATGGGCAGATTTCCATGGGGACTGATGCTTGGCTGCCCTGAGAAGTGAGTGTCATGGAGGGGAGCCCGTGGGGTCAAGCATCTATGTATTCTCCTTGAATCTCATAATGAGTCTACCTCTCAAGTACCTATTGTCCTTACCTTACCATCAGAAATGTGTGAATGAGCATGATTTTCTTGAGTCTAAATTAAAATATCTTGTCTTCTTTACTTGTCAAAAGTTCAGTTGTGTCTCATTTCCAAAAACAATACAAATTGATTCAAAACAAGGTTAAACACAAGAGTATTTCATTCAACAAAGTTCAAAACACCTTCAAACATGGTTGTCAAACATCTTTCAAAATCTTGTCTCAACATTCATGTCACTTAGATTTAGGTTCATCCTAGGTTTGAATTTTGCAACTTCATTGTCAACTAACAAGGTTAAGTTTCACTTAGGTCATATTCCTTTGCCTATCAATAAAAGTCATCCATTTGCATGTGTCCTCTTGCATTAGAGTAGTACCATTTCATAATTCAACCTTAGGTTTTTCCTTAGGTTGACATTGTCATACATTTGCATTTGCATAGCTTAGGTCATTATCATATCATATTAGGGTCATTTGCATAGTAATTGTCCCTTTTCATATAGTCTCAAAAACTAGGTTTTGTCATACTTGAGTAATTGCAAATCTTTGATGAACCCTAAGTCATTGTTAAGAAGTCTAGACTTTATCAAACTTTTGTCTTTTTGTCATCAATGTCATTTGGTCAAACCTAGCTTAGTATCCAAGCATATAGGGGAGACATTATCATTTTGTCCTTTTGTCACTTGGTCCTTTTGTCCTTTGAGGTCTAGACATCATTTTGATTTCCTAAGGGTCTCTTTTTAGATTTGCATTCCAAAAAGTTTGTCCAAATCTTGAAAAACAACCAAAAACATAGGTTGCATTCTTGCTATAGATTGCATTTTCATCTATTTAGTTTGCATTTAGTTGCATATCATACATCATCCTTGAAAAATTCAAAAAATATTGCATTTGCATAGTGACATGCCTGTTGAAACAAGGTCAAAATCTAAGAAGATGAGCGAACCAACATATCAACCCATTGACAATGTATCAAACTCACAGTTGCAACCCACTCAAACATTACAAATTGAAGGTTCGTCAAACACATCATTACCACCATATGGAATGGTTCAACTTGGACCACCTCCATTATATGAACCAGTATTTGTACCCATGAAACCAAGACATGGGAGTGTTCCACCAACACCAAGAGGAAATGCACCTTTCGATTGGAATCAACCAAACCTGCAACATGATATTCAAACATTATATGAGGAACAAACTCTTTCACAAGGATTTGGTTCAGATCAAGGCATTCAATAGGAGACAAATCCAAATGTTTTACCAGATTCTTCATCAGATTCCGATGCTTCCGATGATGTTGATATGTTCCTTAAAGATCCTAAGATGACAAAAAAGATGGATAAATTCTTGAACAAGGTCTTTAAGATGTTCCCACAAAAATATCTTGACATGATGAGTAATGTGACCTCCTCAAGTGAGCAAATCAATGTGCAAACACAACAGGGCGGTGAGCTGTTAAGATTCTATCCGCATCCTAATGAAGAAAATGTGCAATAAGAAACTCAACCTACCTTGATGGGTAAACGTGCTTCAAAGGCATTGACAGTGACTATTCCTCAAAAGTCACCGTTTGAAATAATAAATAATCCATTATTTAATACAACACCTGTAACACAAGATCAAATGAGGACCACACAAATATTGACAGTTGTCCCTCAACAAGAAGTGGTTCCTCGCATACATAAAATTAGATCAAAATCTAAGATGCAAGAAAACTTCACAACTGGAATGCCTGATCTCACCAATGTCCAAAACAATTCCACAATGCAGCAAAGTTCCTATGTCCCATTAAGCTCAATATATTTGCCAAACACTCAAATACTGGCTATGCAAACTATTGTGACAGATCCTTCGATAATGGCGACACAAAGAGATACAGATAATGATTTGCATCAACAGCAAATGTTGCAACAATTGAGTAATACACAAAAGGTACAATTGAATGTGCAAACAAACAATGCACAACAACAACAATATCGCATTCGACAACAAGTTGCAGTGCCCTCTGCACCATTACAAGTTAATGCAAACTTGCAACCACCACAATGGATTGGACAAATGACACAACAAGTCAATGCAAGTGTCATACCCCATCTAAAGGAGAAACAACAAAAACCTCCCAAACAAAGCTTTTTGCAAATGATGGGATTTACGCCGCGACAACCACAATTGGCACAAAGTCAACAAATTCCGATTTGTCAGCATCAACAACAACTTATGCCTCAATATGTGCCAAGACAAACAAGTTATCATACTTCACAACCGCAATTGATGTCTGTGCAATATCAACAACACCCTCAATTGCAATATCAACCTAGGCTAAAAACGATGATTCCACCACAAGAAGCACAACAACAAGGTCAATATCAAGGCATGGTACAACCACAACAGCAAAAGGTGTACCAAGAACATTATATGCCAGAGACACCAAAGATGGCAATTTCAGAGCATCAACAACCGATCGGAAACACGATGTATCAACAAAGAGTGCCCACCAGGATTAATGATGGACCTCCAAAATTTGACACAATTGCGCAACAGCTTGAGAAGTTGCAATGACAAGTCGATGCATTGGAAACCAAAGGAACAAAAAAGTTGTACATAGATCAAGATTTATGTCCTAATCCATTTGACAAGAGCTTGTACATGCCTCCCTTCCCTAAGCATTTTGAGGCACCTAATTTTGAGAAATATAAAGGGAATGGCAATCCAAAAGACCATATTCAAGCATTTTTTCCGACATGTACTGAAGTGAGTTATGAGGAAACATATTTAATGCGCTTATTTGCACGAAGTCTCATGGGACAAGCCATGGATTGGTATTCGCATTTGCCAGGGAATATAAAGACTTGGTCTGAATTGGCTCAAAAGTTCATATCTCACTTCGCATTCAACATCGACAGTGACGTGACCATGTTAGATTTATGCAACACCAAGCAAAAGCAAGGTGAACCATTAGTGACTTTCTTACAAATATGGCGAAGCTTGTATAGTCATTCTTCCCTAGACATACTTGAAGAACAACAAGTAAACTTATTTATTCAAAATATGGTCCCAGAAATGATGTATGAACTCAAATTGAAAAGTCCCAGTACCATTGAGAAACTCATTAAGAAAGGGATGAACATTGAAAGTGCTCTTGTAGCTAAGGGAATCATTAAGCTCAACAAAGACTGACAATACAAACAATTCAGGGGACAGAAATAGATTTTGGTACAAAAACAAGAATGTCACTAATGATGGAGTTGTTGACGCAAGAGCGGTGAATGCAAATCAACCCCCATTCACAGTAAAGAAATTGAGTGCTCCTAATATGTCAACTATGGAACAAAATTAAACACCAACGAGCAATGTTACTCAACAGCCACAATACCAACAACATACTCAACAATACACTCAACAATATAATCAACAACAAGGTCAGCAACAAAACCAGCAACGCAAACCTTTTCGATCAAGGGATGGGCCTCCTCGATAGTTTACGCCATTGGGAGAGCCTATTGAGTCAGTAATGAAACAATTAATACAAGCAAAATTTATCAAGTTACTAGATATCAAGGCAAAACCATTGGTAAAGCCGCATTGGTGGAATGATAATGCATATTGTGAATACCATCGGTCAAAAGGACATAAAACTGCATCGTGTTTTCAATTGAAACATATGATTCAAGATTTGTTAGATCAAGGAGTAATTGAAATAGACCCGCCCAACGTGACCTCTAACACTGATCATACAATTTTCAAAACTCCTTTGCTTGATCATGACAAGGGTAAAGCATCTTCTTCAAACTCTACCCAAACAACAAATTATGCAAATACTGGTTATAACAATGTCATCAATTGCTTTCGAGCTTCAAATGAGTATGTTTCCACCCTAAGAATAAAGGGGCAAGATCCCTCTTGCGCAGTCACCACTCGTCGATCCAAAATAGTCCTGAAAGGAGCTCCTGCAGTTCCTCCCAAATCAACTCCTATGAGTCAGTATAATCTCCTAGATCATCTAGGAAAGACACCTGCACAAATATCAATCCTTGAGTTGTTGAAAATGTCCCCCATGCATTGTACAGTCCTAGATAAAGCTTTAATTGAGTCCACTATCCAGACAGACATTGATGTTGACCAGTTTCAAGCCCGGATTGGACATCTAGCTATTTCCCAACATGTCGCCTTTTCTAATAACGATATTTCTCCTGATAAGCTCCCTCACAATGATCCATTACATCTTGAAGTCTTTGTCCATAATTGCAAAATCCGATGAGTCTTGATAGATGGCGGAGCGGGTCTTAACATTTGTACCCTGAGGGTAGTCATTGGCCTTGGTTATACAACAAATGACATTGATTCTTCCAAAAGAATTACAATCAAAGCATATGATGATGCTGAGCGCCCATCTAAAGGGATCATTTCATTACCTATCAGAGTTGGTCCAGTGACAGAAAACACTTTCCTGCAGGTCCTAGACCTTGATCTCCCTTATAATATGATTCTTGGCTATCTGTGGATTCACGCAATGAAAGCAGTTCCATCCACTTATCATCAATGTTTAAAATATCCTTACAATGGGACTGAGATAACAATTCCAGGAGATCCTAATCCATTTCAATTTTGTGCTAACCTAAAGGATTCCCCGCAGCAACAAGTCCCAGTCAATAGAGAGGCCCACTCTCATAGTTATGTGGATCCTAATGAATTGTTAGATGCTGCCAAAGGAAAATTGAAGATACAGGACCAAGGATGCGGAGAGTATTCAATGGCTCAAACATTCCTCATCAAGAATTTAACAATATCTCCAAAATCATATGGCAAACCACATTTGTTGCAAAAGGAACCTAAGATAGTTATTCAATATCAGCCCCCCACTACATTTACAAGATGGGGTGAACTTGACAAAGAAACTTTGGATGATGATGTCATAGATTGGCTTTATAAGGATCCAACTGAGACACCACCTATCAGGTTGCTGATGGAGCGGTATGGCAAAGGATTTACTATGCTGCAGAAGAAAGGATATGATGGCTGCAGTGGCTTGGGCCCTGAAAAGAAAGGAAGGCTAGAACCTATTATACCCAAGATGCGACCTCCAACTTTAGGGTTAGGTTTTGTACCATTGCGTATTGGACCCTTGTCTACCAAAATGACCACGTGTAGAAAGGGGCGTGACTCTGATGATGAGACAACACCTGAGGATACCCGACTTGAAACTGATTCCAATGAATGGGAGTGGAGTTCCTTTTCCTCTAGTTCCTATGCCCTTGACAATATTTTCCTTGACCCTGATGATTTGCCCATAGAAGACAAACATGAAATAACTCCCCCTCCTAAAACATGTCCTAACGCCTGGATAGAGTCATTCTAGGACCCAAGCTCTGAATTAGATACGAGCAGTTCAGACAGTGATACCACAGACGTTTACATCTTTACCATCTCGGCCCTCTCTCTCCTTAAAACCAATGATGACATGCCCCTTGTTTATCCATAGCTTATCCAACATGACCAACAAGAACCACTCACATTGGATTGTTTTCAAAATGAGGAAGCAATTGCAGAATTCCTTGGACTACGGGAAGGCATACCACAAGGTGATCATAAGGCAGGGTTCGCTATTGATCTAGATTTCACAACATATTTTGGGGACTCAACTCCATCTTCCAGTCATAAAAATGAAAAAGAAAAAGTAAAAAATCAAATGAATAGGTCTTTGAGTGAAAACCGTGAGGCACTCTCTGATCATGAAAAAATAAAAATAAAAGACGTACCTACGGGTGAAAACCTCTCTGAGGCGCCCGACGGTGGAAGATTGGATGTACCCTCATCAAGCCAGGATAAATCCACATTGCTTGTGGAAATGATCGAAGAGATAAATTTGGGTACACCTGACAACCCTAAGGTCATTCATTTTGATGCTTCACTATCAAAATAGGAAAAGATAGATTTTGTCAGTTTCTTTCTTGAGAAAAAGATCAGTTTTGCATGGTCCTATGCAGATATGTCTGGCCTTGATCCAGAATTAGTCCTTCATCACTTGCCATTAAAAGCAGATGCCAAGCCTGTCAAATAGAAACTTAGAAAGATGCATCCCCAGGTGGCTCTTTTGGTCAAGGTAGAACTAAAAAAATTACTAGATGTGGGCTTTATCAGACCCATTGATTATGCAGACTAGATTTCAAATTTCGTACCAGTTAGCAAAGTAACTGGGGGCATCGGAATTTTTATGGATTTTAGGGATCTCAATAAAGCATGCCCTAAAGATGACTTTCCACTGCCAAATATTGACATTATAGTTGACATGACTGCTGGATATGAGATGCTCTCATTGATGGATGGTTTCTCCTGCTATAACCAAATTCGCATTGCTCCTGAAGATCAACATAAGACTGCATTCACATGTGCTTGGGGTACCTACTGTTGGAATGTGATGCCCTTTGGTCTTAAAAATGCTGGCACAACATATCAAAGAGTGATGATGACAATTTTCCATGATTTCTTGCATACTTTGATGGAGGACTATGTTGATGACTTATTATGCAAATCTGTCACAAGAGATAGTCATCTAGCCATCCTGGGCCCAATCTTTGACCGAATGGAAACTTACAAGCTTAGACTCAATCCAAAGAAGTGTGTCTTTGGTGTCATTGCCGGAAAATTACTAGGGTACATTATTTCTCACCGAGGCATCGAAGTCGACCCGGCCAAGGTTAAAGCAATAATGGATATGCCTCCTCCTTCCAATCTCCATCAACTAAGAAGTCTACAAGGAAAGCTACAGTCAATTCGTCAATTTATAGCTCAATTGGCAGACAAATGTCATCCTTTCCAGCATTTATTGCATAAAGGTGTCACTTTTAAATGGACTGAGCAATGTCAATCAGCTTTTCAAGCTCTTAAGGATTATCTGTTGTCGCCGCCTATTCTAATGCCTCCTATAGAAGGGAAGCCAGTTATATTGTATATTTATGCAACTGAAATAGCACTAGGAGTTCTCTTGGCCCAATAGGATGAGAAAAGAAAAGAGCAGGCTATTTATTGTATCAGTCGGACACTAGTGGGCTATGAGATGAATTATTCAACTATTGAACGGGCATGCTTAGCAGTGGTCTTTGCAACACAGAAGCTTTGACACTATATGTTAAATCATCAGACATTGTTAGTTGCAAAAATTGATCCCTTGAAGTACTTGCTTAGTAGGGCAGCTTTGACAGGTTGCTTAGCAAAGTGGGTTATGATCCTCAGTGAGTTTGATATTGAGTACATGGAGCGAAAGGTGATAAAAGGACAAGTCATAGTGGATCAACTTGCAGAGGCTCCTATTTATGATGATCATCCCATGTTGATAGATTTTTCGGATGAATCAGTCTTTACTTTCACATCTTCTAATGAATGGAAGTTATATTTTGATGGATCTCATACCAAGTTCGGGTCCGGAGTAGGTATATTGTTTGTCACCCCTCAAGGTGATGCTATTCCCAAATCCTACAGAATAACTTTCCATTGTACCAATAACATTGCAGAATATGAAGCTCTAGTCACAGGACTCCGAGTAGCGGTCCACTGGAACATCACACATTTACAAGTCTATGGAGATTCTCAGTTAGTCATCCGTCAAGTGAATGATGACTACGAAACAAAAGATGAAAAGCTTATTCCCTACAAGCATATGGTAGATTTTTTCAAGACAAAATTCACAACTATCCATTTCAATCAAGTTCCAAGAATTCAAAACAAGTCGGCAGATGTGATGGCTACGATTGCTTCCACGATAAATCTGCCCCACAATATGGACAGATGTGAATTTTTGGTTGAACAGTTGACTGTCCCTTCTTTTGAAATTCCAACAGCAGATGTGATGTGTGTTCTTGTTGGTCGTAACTCCCCATGGTACAATGACGTCTATCAATATTTGAAATCCAAAACCTTATCACCTAACCTTTCAGCTAACCAACATCGAGCCTTCATCCGACAAACAGCCAAATATGTCATCATTGCCGACACCCTTTACCGTTGTTCCTTTGACCATACCCCCCTTAGGTGTTTGGATTTTGATGAAGCACAAACGTCTTTACGTGAGGTTCACGATGGTATATGTGGGGGCCATTTCAATGGTCTGAGCTTAGCCAAAAAGTTAATTCGTGCTGGGTATTATTGGCCCACTCTGGAAAAGGATGTTCATGATTTTGTTAAGAAGTGCTACAAATGCCAGATCCATGGAAATTACATTCATGCGCCAGCCCAAGAGCTTCATTCTGTCATATCTCCATGGCCCTTCTCTCAATGGGGATTGGATCTTATAGGCAAGATTCACCCACCATCTACAAATGGACACAAGTTTATCATTACAGCCATAGAGTATTTTACAAAATGGATCGAGGCTATCCCCATGACCTATATCACGGGTGTGCAAATTTCAAAATTCCTATTGAATTATATCATATGCAGATATGGAGTTCCCCTTGCCATAGTTACAGATAATGGCCATCCCTTCAAGAATAAAGATGTCAAAGAACTCTGTGAAAAGTTTCACATCCAACACCGTTTCTCCAGTCCATACTATCCACAGGGTAATGGTCAAGCCGAAGCATCAAATAAAACCATTATCAAGATCCTGAAAAAGGTTGTCAATGACACTGGTCGAGATTGGCATGTACAGTTGAATCCAACACTATGGGCTTATCGTACTTCTATCCGCACACCTCTTGGGGCAACACCTTATTCCTTGGTGTATGGTGCGGAAGCCATTTTACCCTTGGAAGTGGAGATTCCTTCTTTACATGTTTCCTTGCAACATCTGATTGATGATGAAATGCATAGAGTCTCTTGGTTGCATCAGCTTGAGATGTTAGATGAGAAACATCAGACAGCTCTGACACATTTGCAAGCATATCAAAACCATCTTCGTCGCTCTTATAATAAGAAGGTCAAAGGGAGACACTTCGAAGTGGGAGATGTGGTTTTAAAGGCAAACCCCAAGAATGCAAAATCTACTGACATCATCAAAGGCAAGTTTGAACCTAATTGGGTTGGGCCTTTCATAGTTACTGCAGCCTATGGCTCGGGGGCATATCAGCTTGCCACCCCAGAAGGTGAACCTTTTTCAGATCCAGTCAATAGTATGCACCTTCGCAAGTACTGGGCATAATTTTCTATCAACAGTTCTTCAAATATGATCCTGAAAAAATACAAAAAAATCAAAAAGTTCAAAAAATGCCAAAAAAAAAAAGAAAAAAAGAAAAAGAACAAAAAGTAAAGAAAAATGATTCGCCCTCTAGTGAAAACCTGGCAAACAGGTGCGTTGGGCAAGTACCATGGTGAAAACCTGGCAAACGAGCGCCATGTGTAAAAAGATCATTGCTCTGTCATCTATCGTGACTTCTAGCTATACTTTTCCTCGCAGGTTTATCATGCTTACTCTGACCCAATGTTCTGTTCCAGGCCTGTGATTGGTCAACATCATTGTCTTGCATACTCCGGTTTCTTGTGCATATGTTTTGGTCCTGGTTTCTATATATGTCTTTCAGATGTGCATTAGGTGCGTGTCCCTTGTCATGATCAATCACTGGAACTTTTGAATTGAAAAAAAGTCCTGAAATAATGAAAAAAAATCAACTAAATTCCTAAAAAAAATTACAAAAAAATCAAATAAAGTCTTGAAAAAATCCAAAAAAAATCATATAATGGCCTGAAAGAAAACTCTCTAAACAGTCAAATAAAGTCCTGAAAAAATGAACAAATTTTTTTTCAAAACATTAAAATCCAAAAACAAGCATTTTGCAATAAATATCCCCTTTGTGCATAGACAGATCACTGAGCATACATCCAACGACTCTGAATCACAACATTGCGCTTTACTGAAATCACGCATTCACAGATCAACTTTTCAATCAAACCAGACATTCAAACTGATCACAATTGTCATATCAATCAACATCAATATCATGGGTCTTATACAGGGTGTGGTATACTCGAAACTAGACTATGTCCTGTCTTAGACGGGGTACCGCATGTCCTAAAACCAGACAACATGGTCATCCTATCAACACTTTCAACTTTTGACAATGCAGATCCAGATGTTTGTTTGACTTGTTGGAATTAGCGAGTCTTGTCATTTATTGATTTATCTTCGATCGTGTTCCTATGTTGCTCGATGATGTCACTGAGTGATTTAGAGTAACCAGGATGGTTCATGGTCCCTTTTGTTTTTTTTGGTTGTGTTTTATATTTGTGGAATGTTTGTTACAAACTGGGGCAACTATATCATTGGGTGTATGTGATAAGTACGTTTTCTTTGTGAATGCCGCACATACCTCGACCCTTGATGTGTGCACCCTAGGATGCTTCACTCATTCCTTGTGTACGATGTGTTTGTCTTTTGCAAAAAGGGTTGCGTTTCAGCTCTGGCCTTCAATGCCATGGTGCTATGCATCCATTTTGCTACATTAAATAAAGGTTCTCACCTACAAAGTGCATTAGTGAAAGCAAGTTTTTCTTCGTCTTTAACTGTCCTCTGTCTCATTTCTTCTTACTAACATTTCTTCCATCAGTTTGGGCAGTCAGTTCAGTCTAGTTCTCCGATATACACAAACAAACACACATAAGTTGCATCCTGCATACATTGATTAGTACATTTGCATTATATCAAACATCACATCAAGCATTTTATCCATTTCATATTATAAATGCATCAAAAACACATAAAAAAAATATATCCATACATTTTCCACAATGGTACATCAATAGTGCATAAGTCATCCATACATGGAAATCAACTATAAGTCATAACACATTGCATCCCATCATATCGATGCATATCATGCCATATATCAAAATAATATCGGAGTACAAAATTGGACTGTCTGTCCTAAGTATGGCCCGCAGGATAAATATATAATGTCAAACTACATATGTCTTTGTCATAAGGAGCACGTACCTCTGTCACTGGGTGCTCCCTTTGTCCTCCTCATCCCTGCCATGTCTCAAGGATGATGTCCCTCCTGCCCCAAGTCCTGGCTGTGGTGGTCTCATAGGTCCACTCACCCCCATGCTGCTCACTGACCTCTGAGAGTGTACCCTGCTCTCTATCCTTGATCATGCCCGATATGATGCTGCTCTCTGCTCTAGTGGAACTACACTCTCATATAGTTTCCTCCAATGGCATATATCCTCTCCAGTCTCTACCAACATCTGTGCCATCTCACGTGCACTGGCATCCCTAATCGACCCAATATACTCAGTGACTCTCTGTTCTTCTCACTGTGCCTGGGCTATTGCTGTATCTCGAGCTGCTGTAAGTCTGGCTATCTCCACTTTGAATTGATCCTGCTCTGTCCTCAAGATATTATTATCTCTCTAATGTCGCAATGTGATCATGCTGACTCGCTATGGTAGCCCTGCACATCTATATCTCCTCTATCCTGGCTGTCTCTGGCTCTATGGGTATATCTTGCAATGACTCCTGATCAGTTGAATCTAGCTCATAATCTTCATCCTCATCATCTCCGTCCTTGTCATCCCTCTCATCCTCATCACCACCCTCATCCTCCTCATCCTCATCTCTGTCCTCATCCTCTCCAGCGAGTGGGAAGTCCTCCTGTCTCCTCGGTACTAGAATATTAGGATCTGCCAATGGCACTAGTTGTCATCGTGCAAACCGTCACTCATCCTCCTCTGTTGTCCCAGCATCCACCACATCTGATCTCCAATCCCACTGTCTCCATTGTAGCTGTGTGAAGTTGATATAGGCTATGTGTGGCTGATTCATCCTCCCCCACTGACTCATCTCTCTGTGAGATCGGGCAAAGTGTGCAGTCCCTCTAGGTACATCCTGCCTCTCTCCAAACTGTCGTCTGACTCTCTCTGGTAGGTACATCTCAATCACTCTCTGGTGATTCATTGGTCGCCCAATCAGGTATCTCTCTTATCTACAATATGGTAGCTCATCACTATCATCTGACCATCCAGGGAAATCAAGATATGGCCTCCATGTGAACTCTCTCAATCTGTCTAGCTCATGTCGCCAATACAATATGTATCCAAAAGGACCCTGTCTCAGTGCTCCCCCATAGCAGTACACATATGGTCGGTGTGGTACTACTTGTCTCTCTGCAATCGGTCAACATATGGCTATGTGCTCAAATGCCCATACCTGTAACAGTGTGACTCCACAGCTCAAAGTCTGAACTCCCTGATATGCTATCTGATGCAACTGAAAATATAGCATCGCGAGCACGCATGGTCCCCATGCGTATATAGTACCCTCTGTCACCATCCGCTCTAGCACTCTTCCCCATCCAATAGGGAATCCATGTCCTTGTCTGTCCCCTGCTAATAGGCATGCTATAACCACTGCTATCACCACATATCGCCGATCATACTCTAATGCCATGGTCTCCCAGCCAATCTCCCTCTGTACGATATCCAGCTCATCTGCGTCGCACTCAAATAATCTGCACAAAGCATCTCTCCCTATCACCAGGTCATACTCTATCATCTCCCCATGAATCAAAATGTGGAGGTTACGCCATACATCCTCTAGTGTCCCAGTCGCCTCTCCAGTCGCTAGATGGAATGAGGAGGTCTCTGAATGCCATCGCTCTGCCAATGCGGTAAGCAGTCCTATGTTTGCCCTAATCTCGGGCATGAATGCGATATAGTATAATCCAAGTCCTGCTAATGTATCTCTGTCCGTGCTCCTGAGTCTATGTCGTAACATGAAGCAGTCAGGTCGGTTCTCTCGCGTAATCAGTGGATGCTGTCGACTCTGCATCACAATTGGGGCACACTTTGTCAATTTTAGGGTTTACTCCTATGGGTTGCATTTCCTCATTTCATCCACAAATCAGGGTGTTCTTTATCTATTTTGACCTATCCTACTCTTATCCCCCTTTTTCAGGATCATTTGCATGCTGTTCTTGATCAAATTGGGGTTCCTAGTGCACAACTGCGCCTGTGTGCTATGTCCTGCGCCTGTGTTGCATCAACTTGCGCCTGTGTACCCTACACAAGTGCAGGATGCACCCACATAGGCGCAAAAGTCCTTTTCCCCATTCCCTGTGGACCCCACAATGTCCCACCAGCAAGTAAAATTCATGAAATTGACAATATGGGTTTTTGAGATACATACTGCTGCTCCCACTTCGTCCGGTCGTCTGTAGGTGCATACACGTTCCCCGAGGTGATCTTCCATTGGAATGTTCACCATCTCTTTGCAAGCGTCCTTTTCCAGAGCAACAAATCCTCCACTTTGGCTAGTGCAAATGAGCTCTTTTCACTCTCTTTGTCTCATTTATAGATCTTTGTCAATGCATAGATGGATGTGCACCCTCTCCCTCTTATGTTGGTTGTGGTCTTTTGCACCTTCAATTGCTTGTCCTTTGTGTATTCGATCTCTGCTTTTCAGTCTGTTTGAACCTATCATTTTCTATCATTCTTATTGATCAATTGGCCTCTTTTCTGGATGTTTCCGGCCAATTCCTCGAGGGGGCATGCATATGTCATTGTCAGTGTCTGGGGCATTTTCATTATTGTTCTTTGAAACAATGCTTAGAATCGCATTGTCTCAAAGAGGGGCAAAATGTAGACGTCTAAAAATGGTCAATGCTTGCAGAGTCATACTTTAACATTTGCGCAGTGCCTTATTTTAGGGTTTTTGCGTCGCATTAACATTTCTTCTATGTTGCGCACTTGGTCTTTATCATTTGCAAGCATCGAGTCCTTCTTCTACATTCTTCAGTTGTCTCACTTTCGAATTTGCTCTTGTCGATAACAATCTTCAATCATGATTTTGGTCGATCTTATCCTATCGCATCAATGTGCGTGCTCATTTGGCATATTTTGACATCGTCAATCCTAATCGATGATGGAATTAGGGTTTTGTCCTCTTTTCAATCTTATCATCATGCGATCGATTTGTCATCGATCATTGTCATTTTCAATCTTATCATCATGCGATCGATTTGTCATCAATCGTTGTCGTTTTCAATCTTGTCATCTTGCGATCGATTTGTCATCAATTGTGGTCATTTCCAATCTTGTCGTTTTGCAATCTATTTTGTCATCACTCGTTTTCATTTTTGTCATTTTGTGATCGATTTGACATTGATCGTTGTCCTTCTCAATCATGTCAATTTGGATCAATTAGTCATTGTTCCTCGTCAATTGGTGCATTTATCAATCAAATCATTTATTAGCATTGGTCTTGTTGTTAATCAGAATCATGATCGAATCGACATCAATTATCTTTTGTCAAGACCTAATTGTCGTCCTTGCATTTTCTAGGGTTTCATGATTTATTCATTTAACCTTGTTTGTCATTTCTCCCTCTAGGTTAAATAGTTTATTTATCCTAAGTCTTCTTGTCACAATTAAATGTTTATTTAATTGGCTAATTAATTCCTCCTCTTTTTGTAAATTAATTAATGAATGAAAAATTATTAATTAATTTACCTAATTTGCATCAATTTCCTAATTTCCAAGTCATTATTTCTAACTTAATTTTCTAATTTCTCCTAAATTCCTAAATGTCTATTTCTATTTCAAATTCTTGTCATAATCCTTGCATAGCAATTTGTCATAAATTGTCATAAATCCTTGCATAGTAATTTGTCATACACTTGTCATAATTTTGCTATTCTTGATCTGAATTTCCATTTGAATCACTTTCATGCTAATCTGGTCTTTTCTCCAATTTGTCTATAAATTGGATGAATTTCTTCAATCAAAGGGCCGAATCAATCACGCTTCTAGTACCCTTATGCTGTCGTCTCGTCTTGTCAATCTTGCTTTCATATTATACTTATGCACTTGAAGGTGAGATCCACAAAACAAATCCATTTGAAGGAGAAAGAAGGACAATGGAGATTTCTGGAGGAGATATTCACATTTGCGATGGTTTGCATTTGAATTGAATGTCTTGTTTTTCATGCATCTCTATTGAATGTAATTAGGATTTGTCATTGCATTTTAGTTTTCGTGATTGAGCTAGGCTAATTTTCTATTTGCTTTGATGATTTCCAGATTCCTATCTACAGTTTCTATGTAAGATCTTCGACCCATAAACTTTCCAACCAAAGACAAAGCCATCAGAGATATGTTGTGGTCAAACAATCGGGTCCGGTATTGTTATTGAAACATTGTTGCTGTTAAGGTCTAAGGAAATCTTAAGAGGGGGAAAAGAGGATTTTCCATTTATTTTAACTCCAAAGAGGGAAACCCAGTGTGATTTACCTTTTTCCCACCCAAACTCAAATTTGAATGCTGAAAATTCCTTCCTGGGCCAGAATCACCGCCACTAGGCCTCAATACAGGACAATCTTGAGCATTGTTGCCAAGACCCCTAACAACACATGAATCCCCCTGGAGGGGGGGGATTCCTTTGTGAAAATTAAAATCCTTACCTAGGCCCACCTGAAGGCCACGAGACCCTACAAAAAGGATCTCGATTAGAGTACCCGTGGTAGATCCAATAATAGGTGGAAGACCAACAATTTGTCCTGGATCATTCATACCATCCCCATCGCCTTCTGCCCCTTGATCCTTTTGCATACCACTACCATCTCTGCTACCTACATCTGCTACCATCTCGAAATGGATATTGAATGTGTAAGTCTCATATTGAATTAGGATAATGTGTTGAACATACAAGGTTTTATTAATTTATGATTGAGTTCAAGAATTTGCATGTTGTAGCATCATAAATTGTACACCCTTAATTGGGTGGTACAATTCCATGCTTAGGTTAGCACCCTCTTAGTGTATTTGCATCTTGCATTTCAATTTTCTTTAAGTATTTAATTAATTAATTAAATTAAATCTAAAGTCTTCTCTTATCACTCTACACATCATAAAATTGGTCCCTTTACCCTAAGTGTGCCCATTTTTATTTTAATCTCCCAATTAATCATTTCATCAAATACCCTAATTATATCTTATTTCGACCTTCAAGGCTTGATTTTGCATATCTAAATGTCGTAAATTCCTACATACTCATGGAATTTTCTTTAAAATCACAATATCTTGCTTCCTAAAAAATTTGGCGAGAAGTTGGTTGGACCGTGTGTTTGGACCATGTGCGTACCTGCATGGTTCCAACTTTTCTCCTTGAATTTTCAGAGCATGTTTTAAAGGTATTTCAATATTAAAATCCAAGAGATTGGTGGAAAATATTATTTCTAGGTTAGCCTATGACTAAAAACAAAGTTAGGGTTTCCTACATAAAGCCTTCCTTTCCTCATTTGAAGGATCTAAGATCTAGCAATTGAAGGAGCCTCTTGTGAAGTGAAAGTGCAGGTTATGTGAAGTATACAATAGAAAATCAAGTATTCATCAAGCATTTATCAAGCCTTAATCAATCATCTTCAACAACACATTGAAGAATAATAGGAGATCACTGACTGTTGATTGGCTTGTACCTCTCCCTTAGGGTTTGGTATGGTTTCATGTGTTATTTTCATGTCTTTGTATGAGATTCATAACATTCATTTTTATATTTAAATTCATGCTTTAGATATATTATTTCACTTGTGATTTGAATCATTTACATTTACATTTATACTCATTTAGGGTTTACTATCCAAAGCATAGGGTAGAACTCTAGATCGACTTTCTTATTCATTAGGATCTTGCATACACACAAGATTCTTGCACACACAATTTCAATACACTATCAACTATTTGTGGAGGTAGAAATCACAAAAACAAGGGGTTTGACTAAGGCAAACCCCTATACAGCCACCTAGACACCATTTTTCAAGTTGCAGGTGCAGATACATGAATTTGGTGGACACACAAATTTTGGGACTAACAAAAGACATAGGTACAAACTCACCTTGAGAAGCAGATCTCAGTTTCTAGGGACTAGGGCATGGCATCCTGGTCCAAGACTAGGGTGTGGTGCCCTGGTCCCCCCTATTATGCAATATTTTTGGGCAGTTTAGCACTTCAGGCTCTCAGAATCCAAAATCCAGAAGTTCAGCATGCTGCAGTATCAAGGACTAGGGTGCGACGCCCTAGTCCTACATATTCAACATCAAAATTCTATGACAGGTGCACCTCTGAGTTCATTTTCCAGCTCTACATTTAGTTTATCAGTTTGAGTTTAGATAAAATTTGCATTTTAGTTTGTGTGTGCCTCATTCCTCTTCTCCTAGCATAGTTGATTCTGGCATCATATTTGGTATATCTACTCTTCATTACAATAAAGAATAGAAACCCTAAGAGATATTCCTTGACTCTCTCTTCCCTATAAGAAGTAGTCAAAGTGAGATATCTCCCTAGGCTCTTTCGTATTCCACTATGTGTACATGAGAGTGGGATTAGGTCTTAGTCACTTGGTTCCATTTTTATGCTCCACACATGCAACACATATATAAAAGAATAAGTTACCCTAAATATAACTTAATGTAATGAAGGTATCAACATGTGAATACTTATACATGATTCATATCCAAAATAAGGTACATACAAGTACAAATAAGGTCATTAAAGAAAATAGACTCCCAAATGAAAATCTTTATGTAGCCAAAATGAACACCTAAGTTATATAGTTAACATGTATAGTGCATACAATTAAACTCATCAAATAGATCATTCAAAATAATCAATAAATAAGTTGAAAACCAACATACTTAAAAAATTTGAAGTCTTCCTTGCCAAACTTGATTTTGTCGGAATGTTGAATATTGTAGATTGATGAAAAATAAATTAAAATAAAATTCTATTTATATGAGATTGGTCAGATCACAAGGTCACTTGGGAACCATCGCAATCGGCTACCAGTTGGCCGAAAGCTATTTGACCAATACATTTTCAAACCATACACTTTCAGTCAAAACCCTCAAGTTGAACATGCTTGTGTGGCATCCTAAGTGGCAACCACATCATAATTTTTCAATGAATATCAAATTTTCACTTCCACAATATTTTTTTTGTAGTCAAAATGATTTTTTTCAAAAAAGTTAAAATACCTTTTGGTAGAGCTCAAAGTCCAGAATCTAGAAATGTATTTTTTTAATGTTTTGATTAATTTTAATATCTTTTTTTTAATATTGCAAGTAGGTTGTTTAAATTTAAGAAGAGACTAATTTGAAATTAAAAGAAAAATATTAAATCATATTAAATTATTTTACAAAATATATGGTTCGTTAGAGGAGAGATTCTTCTCCATAAGGTAATAATTTGTTTTTTGCTAATGATTAATTTAATAGACAAAAGTGATGTTGAATGAAAACTATCAAATTCAACTATGTTGAACTTTAAAATGTTATTACAAGAAAAATATACATCAAATTTTTTTATTTTTTTGTGCACTGCATATGTACGTCATCTATTTAGAAAATAGAAATCAACATAAAAAAGGTTTGTTTTCATGTTTTTTGTGATGCTAATTAGACCACCTTTTTGTCTTTAAATATATAAAAAAATATATCAATTTCTTTTTTAAAAATTTTAAAAAATAACAGGCATAAACTTCATGAATATTTCTACATTTCATCAATTTACATCATTTTGAAATTTAAAATAGAAATGCCATTTTTATGAGGTTGAAGTTGAACAGTTTTTGTTGTGTTGGTCATTTCCTTTATAAAAGTGTGACACGGGTTTTCTCTTTTACCCTTATGAGGTTAATTTCATCAAAATTCCATTGAGACAAGCTAAGTTGCCTGATAGCACCATTCTTAGCATGACCAATAGCATCCTTGATATGCTCCATAGAGTCATAACTAGAGATATCCTCCTCTATTTGGCCACGATGATAATTATCTTGCAACATTTCCATCTCATCCTTACCTACATCTTTATTTTGGTAATCACCCACCTTAGTGCTTTGTTCTTCCCTTAAAATCTACTTCCCCTTTTCCACTACCCCTTTCTTATCTTTTTTACCAAGCTTTCTATTCTTATTTGTAGAAGAGCCATTAGACCAACAAATATGGGGTTTGGTACATTTCTTAGAGGGTTTCTTGGAAACCAACTCTCTATCATCATCTTTAGCAACTCATTCCTCTTAATCCTCTAAAGCCTTATCCTCGGTATTAGTAGACATATCTGAATAGTGAACTTGGATGTATTTTATATGGGGCTTAGTATGTTTAGGATCTAATGACATAGAAATGGATTTAATATATTCCATGACCAATAGAAATAAACCCTTGTAAAGAATAGGGAATCTAGTATTTTTCTTTTGATCCCTAATCCCAGCTTCCAAAGAGTACATAAAATAAAAGTGAAATGAAACATTATGTTGATGATGAAGTGAAGGTAAAGTACCTCATAATGACCTCTCCTATCTTGGCCAAAAAGGGTTTGATGGAGTCGTGAGCATAACCACCAGATTTGGTCTTCATTATCTTGTCTCTTTCCTAGTATAAAGAATTTGTTCATAGCATGATTTGATGTTTTTTGGTCCTTATAATTTTTTTCCTTCAAATGGAAGACTAGTAATTTGAGCAAAGAGGTATTTAGAGATCACTAGTTCCATCTTATAGATAGTCACAACCCCATTCTTCCAACCTTTCATAAACTCCCTAGCTACATTTGGGTCAACACCATGAAGTTTCTCCAAAAATGGGGTCATACCACCTTCAATAAACTTGTCCCAAATCTTAGATTCACTCCAAATGACTTCTGCTCCCACCCTATCACAACCTGAATTTTAGGAACCTTATTATTATTATTATTAAATAATTGAACATGGGTTAAATAAATCGAGATTAAGACTGAAATTATATCATGGATTTAATCAAGTATTTCAAATGAATGTAGCAAGGATATATTTAAATTGAAATGCAATGAATATGTTTTTCATCATAATGTGCTACTACAAAATGCAAAAGTGAAAGTGATAAAATATATGTTTCAATTGGAATTTGCAATAATTATTATAATGTATGCAAGTTCATGTTGATGGATTTATTATTTTTTTTGTGGGCTGACCTATTGATGTCTCTTCTAATTATATAAGTGATTACAGGGTATTGAAGATGGACATGTGGTTGAGGTAGAGGTTTAAGCGGTTGGGGTGATGGGAATTTGTACACACCCATAAATGTCATGAATGCATAAATATCGAAATAAGTTTCATATATGCATAATTGTGAAAATGTTTAGACTTAGTAGTACAATTTGCTATATATGATTAATTGAAATTATGAATGTAGACATAAAAATGCTTTGCATTGTTTTATTTATTTTTAAATAAAAAGAAAATAAAATTAAAAATGTGTATTTGATTTATGTAAGAGCTAGTATCATTTGGAGCATATGCCGGAAGAATGAGAAGAGAAGAGAAGATTCTAATTTCTCCTCATGCGAAAATTAAAGGAGAGTGGAAGACAAAAGTGGATAGTAATAAAATGAGAGTAAATATGGTAAACTTTTCTTGATTTCACCCAACATTCATTGATTATCAAAAGCCACACATTATCATAGTAATTTGGTTAAATGCGAAGAGAGAGGCGATGCTAAGATGATAGAAAATTAAAGGAAAACAACAAGAGTAAGAG
Organism: Cryptomeria japonica; assembly: GCF_030272615.1. Taxonomy (NCBI): domain Eukaryota; kingdom Viridiplantae; phylum Streptophyta; class Pinopsida; order Cupressales; family Cupressaceae; genus Cryptomeria; species Cryptomeria japonica. Next base: position 429,635,114 of record NC_081406.1, read on the forward strand.
TAGCACTGAATATTATTTCAGGATCCTTACCATTTTAAGCGTAAATGTTAATAATATCTTGGCTAGTTCAAGGATTTAAAGTAGGCAGATCTAGATTGTCCATCCAATATTCCCTACCTACCATCATTTTTCTCAACTTACCATTTAAATCTTCGATTCCATGACTTCGTTGAATGCTAATTATAGATCATTGTTTTAATAGGCAGATCTAGATTGTCCATCCAATATTCCCTACCTACCATCATTTTTCTCAACTTACCATTTAAATCTTCGATTCCATGACCTGGTTGAATGCTAATTATAGATCATTTTTTTAATAGGGAGATCTAGATTGTCCATCCAATATTCCCTACCTACCATCATTTTTCTCAACTTACCATTTAAATCTTCGATTCCATGACCTCGTTGAATGCTAATTATAGATCATTGTTTTAATAGGCAGATCTAGATTGTCCATCCAATATTCCCTACCTACCATCATTTTTCTCAACTTACCATTTAAATCTTCGATTCCATGACCTCATTGAATGCTAATTATAGATCATTGTTTTAATAGGCAGGTCTAGATTGTCCATCCAATATTCCCTACCTACCATCATTTTTCTCAACTTACCATTTAAATCTTTGATTCCATGACCTTGTTGAATGCTAATTATAGATCATTGTTTTAATAGGGAGATCTAGATTGTCCATCCAATATTCCCTACCTACCATCATTTTTCTCAACTTACCATTTAAATCTTCAATTCCATGACCTCGTTGAATGCTAATTATAGATCATTGTTTTAATAGGCAGATCTAGATTGTCCATCCAATATTCCCTACCTACCATCATTTTTCTCAACATACCATTTAAATCTTCGATTCCATGACCTTGTTGAATGCTAATTATAAATCATTGTTTTAATAGGCAGACCTAGATTGTCCATCCAATATTCCCTACCTACCATCATTTTTCTCAACTTACCATTTAAATCTTTGATTCCATGACCTCGTTGAATGCTAATTATAGATCATTGTTTTAATAGGCAGATCTAGATTGTCCATCCAATATTCCCTACCTACCATCATTTTTCTCAACTTACCATTTAAATATTCAATTCCATGACCTCGTTGAATGCTAATTATAGATCATTGTTTTAATAGGCAGATCTAGATTGTCCATCCAATATTCCCTACCTACCATCATTTCTCTCAACTTACCATTTAAATCTTCGATTCCATGACCTCATTGAATGCTAATTATAGATCATTGTTTTAATAGGCAGATCTAGATTGTCCATCCAATATTCCCTACCTACCATCATTTTTCTCAACTTACCATTTAAATCTTTGATTCCATGACCTTGTTGAATGCTAATTATAGATCATTGTTTTAATAGGCAGATCTAGATTGTTCATCCAATATTCCCTACCTACCATCATTTTTCTCAACTTACCATTTAAATCTTTGATTCCATGACCTTGTTGAATGCTAATTATAGATCATTGTTTTAATAGGCAGATCTAGATTGTCCATCCAATATTCCCTACCTACCATCATTTTTCTCAACTTACCATTTAAATCTTTGATTCCATGACCTCGTTGAATGCTAATTATAGATCATTGTTTTAATAGGCAGATCTAGATTGTCCATCCAATATTCCCTACCTACCATCATTTTTCTCAACTTACCATTTAAATCTTCGATTCCATGACCTCGTTGAATGATAATTATAGATTATTGTTTTAATAGGCAGATCTAGATTGTCCATCCAATATTCCCTACGTACCATCATTTTTCTCAACTTACCATTTAAATCTTCGATTCCATGACCTCATTGAATGCTAATTATAGATTTGTGCTTCTCCTACCAATTATTTACTTTTTGCATGATCACTTTAGTTAATAATACAATTTAATAACCTATCATCATATGAGAGAGCATTGCTTTTATGAACCTATCACCATATGAGAGAGTATTTTTATCTGATAGAGCATTTCTTTTTATTTTGTCCGCGAAGATAAAACTGTTTCAGATGCTACCAAGGGATTGATTTTAGAAATTCTCTTTATTCTAAAATTTCGAGAGTTTGAAAAATATCCTTAAGACATTGTGAATCTTATGAAATGGTGAACCAAGCCTTTTTGTATGTCTTATAGTTTGCAAAATAAAAGAAATTATTAGATAGTTCATATTTCTTTCGCTAGCACAATTATTTGATGATTTTACATCAATTTAGCCTTATAGAATACTTATCCAATTTTTTTTAGAGATTATTGAAGATAAATATTAGTTTAAGAAAATATGAAAAGAAGTTTTAGTGTTTTATTCACTGGAATAAAAAGAATATAAATTATTATCCATATACAGAGTTTTATTTTATGATCAAGTCATATTGGGAATTGTAAGATTTCTTTAAAAGGAATGACCTAGGAGATATTATAAAAAATTTAAAAGTAGTATTTGATTTAAAAAGAAAAAGAAAAAGAAAAGAAATTATGATACATAGAAACATTTTCACTAACAGTTATGTTAGAACAACCACATATTCCTGGGGGAGATAATGATTTTTCTTTAATGCATAATCAGGGAGGTTAATTTTTTTATGAAATGGATTTATATATTTTGAATGGACAGGTGTTGAATATGGGGGTAACAGGGAAAGGTAAATCTTGCCACCTAATTTACCTATTGATAGTTGACACAAAAATTTAGCCAAACTATTTTAAATCAATTTGATACTAATTGGTTTCTTTAATTTCTCCCTGCCATATCATGAAAAATAGATTGCATGATCATAGGTGATATGTATGTTAGATATTTAATGTTACACTAGCATCCCATCCCACCTATCAGTTTCAGTTTGCTAGGAGCTTTGTGCAAGAGTCGGGAGCTCTCAAAGCATTGGGAAAGTGGATGCTTCATGGTTGGGTGGATAATGTGCATGGGCCACATGTTCATCTCACAGGAGCAGATGGAGAGGAGTATGCGGCTTACTAGAGACAAACTTATAGTATTATTATATTTATCATTCTATGTATTTCGACCTTTTGGTCAATTGTATATGAAACAATTTCAATCTTGTGGTCAATCTTGTATTTAAATTTTCAAAAAATGACTTGGAGTCACCTTATTATGTACTTGACCAAATCGTCTTTTAATAACATTGTATTTAAAATAAAGGATATTTTGTATCATGAAATTTGACTTATTATGAATTTGATTGACTATTTGATAATTAAGGTAAAATTAAGAACTCAAGTCAGAGACAAGCAAGGTTAACTAAAGGAAATATGAGCAAAACATAGAGAAGCTCACAAAACAACCCAAAATTTGTTAGAAATTAATATTGAAGTGACAAGGGATCATTATGAGATTATAAGGAACTGTCACCTTATCAAGTGAAGATTTCATGATTTATGATTGTATAAGCCTCAGGGGGTAGGCGTTCGTTAATACCCCACCATTGCATAGACCCCAAGGAAACCCCTAGGTTTGTAAAGGATTTGACCGCATAATTACCCTCATGGAATATATGGGTGATATAACACTCTTCAAAAGATTCCAACATAGAAATGCAATCATAAATTGAACCTTTGATACTTAAACTTGGGTTATGAGTCTACTTCAAGCAATTGGTGATATTAAGTGAATCCCCCAAATCTAGATTTATTTGAAACCTTCAAATTGATCCAATTTTTTTAGGGAAATGTAGGTTGTATTTGCTTCAACTAAATGTTTTTTCTAAGTTACCAAAGGGAGTACCACCATTGAAAAAAAACTACCATTTTGGTCTCTCAACAAACCCCCACTTCCAACAAGCCCTTGGTTCCCATTAGCCACCCCATCAAAATTAATCTTAATCTAATCCCTAGGTGGAGCTCTCCAGACAATGTTATTTTTTCATTTCTTGGCCTTTTGTATATGATTGGAAATATCATATGGTAGATTCCAATTAGAAGCAACTTGCCTATCAAAATTAGAAACAATAACGTTGGGACCCCCTTGGCAAATATTAGCAAATCCAGCGAGAAAATTCTCCTTGGTAGAAAAACAAATCTTGAAGTTAGATTCTAGGAACAGAGAAAAGACTCCTTAAAAATATTTTTGTTTTGTTCCTTCCAAACACCTTAGGTGTCATGAGGTAAAATAAGAGACTAAATAAACAACAAAGAAGGATACTTTGTAGGAGCAAATAATTAAGACCAACCATTAAGGAAAACAACACATTTAAACACCCAACTAAGATTCCATGGGGAAAGGATATGAGACAAAATCTCCAAAACAAAGTTGTAGCCAAAACAGTGGTGGAAAGAGCTCTTTGAATCTCTCTCACACAAAAAAAAATTGTTAGGAAACAAGAAACCCCTCTTACAAAAATTATCAATCATCAACACTTTATTTTGAGCTAATAGCCAAAAGAAAATATTGATTTTAGGCATCAACTTTGAGTTCCACAATGTCACAAACCTATTTTATTAATATAGTTATAAAATAATTTATACTTATTTAATGAATTTTATTTAAATGTAAAAAAATCATAAAAATAATTTTTTTATTAACATATTAAATATTTTATTATTATAAGAGCTTTTATTGGTATATTGAAAATTATATCTACAAAACTAAAATAAAAAAGAGATGCAATGTGTCAAGTTCTTGCCAATAGTGTGGTTAGTCTAGAGTAGAAAGTAAAAAAGGAGGAAGAAAAAATATGGAGATATAGATATAGAAGTCTAGGAAGGGAGATCAAGAGAGAGAGAATAGGCAAACATGTTTAGAGACAGAGGGGAGATAAGAAGATATAGAGAGATAGGTAAATAGAGAGGAAGAGATAGAGAGATAGAGAAAGAGTGAGAGGGAGATAGATAAAGAGATATAGATGGTGAGATAGAGTAAGAGTGAAGATATACAATAAGATATGTAGAGAGGGATATAGAAATGGGGGGGGAGAGAGAGAGAGAGAGAGAGAGGAGGGAGAGAGAGACATATATATATATATGAGAAGATTTTTTTTGTTATTGTTACTATCCTCTCACTAAATATAGCATACTACACTCATACCTTGTGGAAAATTTTCATATGGTAATAATTAATTATTTTTTATTAAGGCAAAAAATGGTTTTGAAGGGACCCGAAACCCCTTACAAAAGTAGATAAGTTTAGACTTAACAAGACATTAAACCCAAACTGATCAAAACAACCCCATAGAAGACAAATACAGTGAGAACTAGGGAAAGAATTCCCAAAAACAATGACATGGGTTTTAGTAGTAGGCTCCCACAACCTAAATTAGAACTAGATAAAAGCCAGAAAAAATCTAGCCAAGGCTCCCCCAACCATAAACCATTAGGATTTGCACTTTTCACTACTCTTGTGGGACCAAAGAGTCATATCAAAAGAGGGTTTCAAAGGTTAAACTTTCTTACCCTTAACAGTAATCCAACCCTCCTCCACCTAAGCTGCCTTATCATGCCAAGCCAGTGAAGGTCCACCATCTAGCTGAGAAGGAGAACTGACAGAAAGAGATATCCTCCTATCAAAGGAATCAAAAAATTTCCTCCCAACATCAGAAGATTCACCAAGATTGATAGCAGGAATGCTATCACAAGACATAGCAACATGGGGCACAATGCCACTCACATTTGGGGAAACACCATCTGCAACCACTTCTACATAAAAATTCCCTTCCTTTGACATATCCAAAGATGTCACGTCAGCATTCACTGGAGGGGAAGCCACAACACCCTATGAATCTAAAGCAACCACCTAATTAAAACTCTTATGTTGCTCATAATTTTTCTCAACTATATAGTGTTGTTCTGAAGCCCCTTTCCACCACGAGGCCATCATAGTCTTTTTCTCTAATCTGCACTGTGCAGCCACATGACCTATTTTAAAATATCTTCTACATCAAAAAGGTAACCCCTTATAGTCCAAAGATTGAACCCAACAACCCTTAGAATATTGGAGCTCAATCTTAGCAGGGAACCCTTTTGAGACATCCATTTCAACCAGAATACGAGCAAATGTGGAGTGAAGAATATCAGAAGATTCATCATCCACCATCAAAAAGCCACCAAGGGCTTCACCCACTTCCTCCAAAATAGGATCAACCCAAAGATGAAGGGGAAGATTAGGCAACCAAACCCAAATCGATATCTTGTTAAAAGTTTCAGAAGAGGGATTAAAATCCACATGCCAAGGTTTGATCATCAACATAAATTTGTCCTACCAACAAAAATAATGTCTCTATCCTTAGCGATATCAAACTTAGCTATGAAAAACCCTTTAGCCATAGGATAAATCTGAACTTTACCAGTTATGAGAGGCTCCCAATGTTATGAGATCCAAGCATGCAATTGAGGGAGATTGGGTCAAAAACCTCTAAACCAATAGATAACTCCATGAGTAGAAAAAATAGAGACATTGTAGTCTATTTCCTCTTCCATCTCCGCTTTCAACTTAATGGAGATGGCATTAGAAACCAAAATAAAACTTCTGTCGGCATTCCGTCTCAACAATCCTTGTTGAGGTCTAGCCTTTGAACCCCTATTCAAACCACCAGATCAGGAAGTAGGCTCTATCGTGCCCCCTCCAATCTGAATGGCAAAATCAACCCTAGCAGCAGAAGAGTCAACCACAACCGTCCGATTATTCACCGAAGTCTCCAACCCTACAGTTGTAGAATACGACACCAAAAGGGGACTCATAATATCTCTAGTCGTAGAGGTTAACATGGCTTGGGCAACAGCTCCAAGAGGTTTTGAGGGCTTTGCAGTGGTAGCCGCAGAGGAGACCATAGTGGAGGTCGTCGAAGGGGACATTACCGCCGCATAGGACATTACCTTACTCCTTACAAACTAATTATTAATTGTTGGTTGATATTTGCAAAGAAATTTATTTGTTTATTTTGATGAGTATTAAATAATTGTCTTGTCAAGCATGTATTAGCTTAATCATTTGCAATAATAAATATAAATTTAAAAAAAATCCAATACATTTAACTATGCATATAAATTAATTAAAATTCAAGATTCAATATATTTGATCAAAAATATTAATTAGCAAGCTTAATCCTTAAAATATTAATTAGTTAAAATTTAAAATTCAATATACTTGATTTTATGAATATTGATAAATTTAAATTCAAATCCTTACATAAAATATTAATTTAATATTGACTATATATACACCAAACAATTGTAAGAATGAAAAAATACAATAAACAATTTACTATGATATATATATATATATATATATATATATATATATATATATATATATATATATATATATATATATATATATATATATATATATATATGAATATATATGTATACATATATACATATATGTATACATATATACATATATGTATACATATATACATATATGTATACATATATACATATATGTATACATATATATACATATATGTATACATATATATACATATATGTATACATATATATACATATATGTATACATATGTATGTATGTATATGTATATGTATATGTATATGTATATGTATATGTATGTATACATTTATATAACTACATATATGTAGATACACACACACATATTAAAAATAAGTGGAAGAAATTCATTAATATTTTTCAAATAATTAAAAACTCATTATTGTAGTATTCTTTTGAAAAAATCAATTTTTTTATTAAAAGTGGAAATTATTCAATTTAGCCATTTGAGCCAACATTTTAAGGGAAGAAAGCATAAAACAATTTTGCAATCTTTAAAAAAGATTCAAAATAGAAAATCTATTATTATTATTAATGAGAAGATAAATATATTATTTTACAACAAAGAAAGTTAAATTTTCTATGCACTATTTTCAATATGAACTAATAGAAATAGAGAAAAATGTTATTTTTATAGATATGTAAAATATAAAATAAATATGGGTTATAGAGTTTTTGCTTAAAATTTTTAATTCTAAATGCTAATTGGTTCAACTAATTGAAAAATTGAATTGAATGAACTTGGGAGGAACTAATGAACATTCACTTACTATATATTAAAAATAATATATATGAATTTAAATTAAGTTCACATATTTTCTTAATATAAAAAGAAAGAGTTTCTTATCTTCTTAAAAAAATATCGATTCTTTTATAAGGAAAAAAACTTAAAGAATGTAGTGTCATAAATTGTACACCCTTGCTAGGGTGGTACAATTTCACACTTAGGTTTGCACCTGCCTTAGTGTGTCTTGAATCTTGCATTTCTCATTCCCCTTTAAGAATTTAATTAATTAATTAAATTAAATCTAAGGTCATGTCTCATCACTTTACACATTACAAAGTTGGGCCCTTTACCCTAAGCATGCCCCTTTTAATTTTATTCCTCCAATAAATCATTTAATCATAAACCTTAATTATGTCTTATTTCAACCGTTTAGGCCCGATTTTGCATATCAAAACATCTCAAAATCAGTTGTAACTTTGGGATGCACTCTAATACCATCATATCTAGCAGCCCTAAAAATTTGGTGAAAAGTTGGTCAGACCGTGGCAGGAATGCACATGGTCCGCGACTTTTTCCCTAAAATTTTGGGAACATAATCCTATGATATGATAATGCTTAACCCCAAAATATCAGCGGGAAATTCATATCCTAGGTCCACCTAAACATGAAATTAAGATCTAGGGTTTCATACTTAAGAGCTCTCTTTCTTCATTTCAAGGGGTGTTCTTCTAAGAATCTAAGAGCAGATTTTTGGAGTATTAGAGCCTTCCTTGTAGCGAAAGAGCAGAATTTTGAAGTCTTCAACAACATTCATCATTCATCCATCAAAAATTTATCAAGTATCATTTTATCAATTGGGGGCTTTTGAAGATGTAGAAGAACAATAGGAGATCACCGACTGACGATTGGCTTGTACCTCTCCCGTGGGGTTGGGTATGGTTTCCTGTTGTTTTCATGTCTTTCCATAAGCTTCATTTTGATCCATATTCATGCTTTAGATCACTTTGCATTGTGGATTTAGAGCATTTACTTTGTCAATTATAAGCAATTAGGGTTTACTCTTTAGAGTTGCTCTAGGTTGTTTACTTTCATTCTTAGGATCTTGCATATACACAAGGTTCTTGCACACACATTTTCAGTACATTATTGGCTATTTGTGGAGGTGGAAATCACCAACATGGGGGTTTGACTGAGGCAAAAACCTATATAGCCACCCCAAACCTTCCCTTTTGTAGAAATATAAATCTGGAAGCAATTACAGATCTGGAACAAGCATCTACACCACCCAAAAATCTCAGAAGTGCATAAATCTATCAAGGACAGGGGCATGCCACCCTGGTCCTACCCAGAATAGTGGTGTGGTACCCTGGTCCTACCTAGGACAATGGTGTGGTGCCATGGTCCTACCCTCTGTCAGCAAGACTTGGCAGAACAACACCTTACAGATCTCAGAATCCCTCATGTCAGTTGCAGCTCCAGAATTGTAGAACCAAGACAGTGGTGTGGCACCCTGGTCCCATACATTTTTGCTAAGATTTTAGACATGGGTGTACCTCTAATTTTTCCTTCTGATCTATACTTTTCAATAGTGTTGGCATTATAATAGACAAAGGGAGATTGTTGGAATTTCAATAAGGATATTGAGAAGGTTGTTGATGATTATGGATATAACTGATTAAGGATGTTTACTATCTTAATATTATTATTTTGTCATTGATGTCAAGAAATTGATTTTCTAATTTAGTATGATGTTGCCATATCTTAAGAAGTATGATTTGATGAGTATAAAGATGTCGGTAAAAGACATAGAAATAATATGATGAATAAGGGGAGGAATAAGTTATTCAATGGGCAACTATTACTGAGTTAGACATGTTAGGCCTAGTATGGAAAGCTAATGTACTGAGAGGGGAGGAGTGAATCAGTACTTCAAATCCTTTTCTCAACAATATCTTTACTGTTATGCATAAACAGAATAGTGCAGTAACATAAAACAAAACTATAATCAACAAATAACATTCATATATGATTCACTCCATAACACATATATTTTGTTCACGCAGAAACTCTTGGTTAGAGAGAAAAAATGCGGTGGGGATGGCACCCACAACTTCACTACTGCAATAATAAAGAGTGCTCGGTTAGAGCTACATTTAGCTATTTCTGATAGCTTACCCTGTTAGGAGTATTAAGATCAATTAGATCTACCTTGCTAAAGGATTTATACAACACTATATAAGTGTGGCACCTGTTTAAAGGATTTACAATTTATAGACTTGGTTAGAGTCTTTTACCCTGTTAAAGGTTTCTCTTACAACTTCAAAATATTACAATATAATCATTACAAATATCTGCAACTTTACATCTAAAATGTTGTAGCAGATTCTATGTGCTCAAAATAAGATTACCTTGGTTATAGCATACCTTGGTAACTCATAAAGTAACTCGGTAAACCCTTCTGTTTACTTTGTTCCTTGACTGTTCTTTGATAACCTTCTCGGTGACCTCTGTGTCTCTGTAATAGTCATAATACTCTGTGATTTCTCATGTATCACATAAGTCTTGCTGCATACACATATGCACACACATTTCTCACATTCACACCTCTTCTAACCTTAAATTCATGCTGTATAAATAAACTTCTTATGTCAGTGATCTGATCCATTGCTTTGATCTTACAAACATGATTTCTCGAATAAATAACCATGCAAAATATTTCATTGGTTAGATGACCTCAAAATTATACAAAATTTGTATGTGCAATTTCCAATGTGATAACAGTTCTGTGTGCCTCGATCTTGTAACACATTTTCATATGTGTGTCCAGGTTCAATGAATCTGGTAACACGTTTCACTCGATGTATATCAACTCGGTGTATTATCTTTACTGCTTGGTAGTCATGAAATAACACTCGGTAGACAGCTCGGTGTATACTGGGCTTTTTGACTGTTTTCCTTCTTTAACTGACTAGGGTGTTCATACCGACTAAATATTTCGGTAGTGGTAACCGACTAGAGTATATAGAATGACTTTGTATATAAAACTAATGGCAATTTGATAAGTAGTAACAATCTCCCCTTTTGACATTAGTTGAGATGTTTGACAAAACTACTTTCAAAGTCATTTCTCAAAAATCTGTATACTTTACAAAATTTGACAAAACATGCAGTATATACATTAGTCATTGAAATAGTATAATCAAATATACTCCCCTTATCAATATGTTGTACAAAACTCTGTAATCACTGTTCTTTCCTCTGTTCACTGCTCGGTTCACTCATTCTCTGCTTGGTATACTCCCCCTGTATACTACACTCCAGTTGTTTGATACTTTGAATACTATACACTCCCACTGATATACTTTGATATACTCTGATATACTCCCCCTTTTGACAAACATAAAAAATTTAGTTACCATTGGGAGGTGGCAACTGATCAAAAATGGATTTGTACTTTGTCTTGGCTTCGGTGAGAGTGATAGAGAGTGCATCCTTTACACTATCCATTAAAGAATTATGTGCATTAATATCAGCCAATAATGAAATTAAGCCATCTAAAGTGCTTCCCTCTTGTGTAGTAGAGAGATAAGTGGCTCGGTTTAGCTGTTCTTGAACGGATGAAAGATGAGGAAGGAATAATGTTTGAAGTGTCATTATGTCCATCCTGAACTGGTGTTCTTCATTCCTCAGTTCCAATTGTTGAGCCATGAGTTGATGTAGCTTAGTATAAAAATTCTGAACTGAATTGGGCTCGGGGGTCAACTTATTTGAGAGATCGGTGATCTCTTTTTCAATTGCTTCTGTTTTATTCTTAATGTCCTTAAGAAATACAGAAAATGTGTAGAGTTTTTGAAATAATGAAAGAATGTGCTTGAGTTGAGGGGACAACTCAGCAATAAATTTGACAAGTTTTACCTTGCCAACAACAATGGATTTTTGTACTTCCTCTATCATTTTAGCAGTTAGCTCCTTGTCTTTTAGTTTGCTCAAGTATTCGGATGCATCTACTCCAGATGTCTCAATCTAATTTAGGAGTTCATCCAATTGAATATGGATGGCTGCATCAGTTGATACTGTAGCTAAAGGTAGCATATTTGATAGTAAGGTCTTTACCTTCTGAAGTACTTTATTCTTCTTTTGTATGGCCAATTGCTTCTCCTGTTTGGCCTTTGCTTTGCACAGTTCACCGAATTCATTGAGTGCTTGCCCTTTCAATTTGGAGATGTCTACATTGGGCAACACTATCGGTTTTGATAAATCAATTTTGAAACTATGCTTTTTCAACTTCTTTTATTTACCTTTCACCAGGTGAACCACTACAATAGCTTGAGAGGCTTGAGAACCCTTGGTAGGTTGTTTGGTAGAGATAACACTTTTGTCAGTTTCTTTAGCCTTGGTAGTGTCCTTCGGTGTCTCGGTGCTTGGTGTCTCAACTATAACATTTTCCATGCTAGAAGGTTCTTGAGAGGTTTGTTCTTGTGAAGTACCTTCTACTGTAGACTTTTGACCTTCAGTGCCTTCACCTATAGCCTAAGGAGCTTCGGTTGTAGCAAGTTGATTGATCGGTGGGTAAGGCTGAACTTGTTCCAAAATAGATTCACTGGAGACAAGTTTTGCATAAGCATTGGCTTCTATCATTTCTTGTTCAGGTGCCTCTGCATCCATGATATCTTCATCTATTTGAATGGTGTCAGCAGGGTCTTGCTCAGTGACAACAGGCTCTTGGTCGGTGACATCGACTATTTCCACTGTAGATTGTTCACCAGCATTCTTTCTTCGAAAGATGGTCTTCCATTGCTCTTTTGTTTCCTTCTCCACTTCTATATACATGCCATTCATCAATTTCAAGGCCTTTTGATTTACTGTAAATTGAGTTTGGCTATTTATCAGATTTCTTTTATTTCATCAACTGACATATCAGGAAAGAGATGCACCAAACTTCTTTCTCTGATTTGTTTCTCCAAGTCTAGGGCATATTGCCATCTGGTTTCAATATGTGCATATAATTCCATAGGAATAGAATTACATATTTCTAATGGGACCACTCAGAATTTGAGAAGTGTGCAAATGATAGCTTCTTCAATTTGCCTCTTTTCATCAGCAGATCTGGATTCATATTTGACAAATATGAATCCACCAAATCCACCATATTCCTTTAGATTATTACAAAAAATTTCTACACTATGTACATCTACCTTCTTGCTTTTCACAATCTGAAATTTATTTGCATCTTCAGATTCGGTATCACTCGACTCTTTTGGAAAAATGAGTCTCCGAGTAGATTTCTTGTAAGTTCTAGTTACCTTAGGAACGGAAACAGTCTTTTGTTTCTTACTTGGTGATGCAGCAGATGCCCTTGTGTTAGGTCTCTTTGTTGGAGGGGTCAGTAGGGCCATTGAAGTGTCCTGTTTCTTTCTCTTCAACACTTTTCCCTTAGGCAATTCGGTGCTAAGTGTTATGGCTGCTTCTTGGGCTTTTGTCTCCTCTTCGGTGATGGCTAGAACTCCTTTGACAGGTGTGGAGGAAGACTCTTCTCCAAATTTCTCAGTTAATGCCTTAATCATCTTTGTAGCTTTTCTTGTAGCGTTAGGTACTACAATGCTCATTTTGTACTCTTTCCTTCACCTCTTCATAGGTTCCATACCTCAGCTCGATAGTATGCCTTGGTAATGATAGATAGGCATCAATTTGTTGTTGTGTGATATCAAAATCAATCTCGTAACCCATAGGTGACAAAGATTGAGTCCTTGGTTCCACAACATTCATATAACAGTAATCGGTGTTGACCTCAAAACATATTTCATCTTTGTATTTTTCTACCAGCTGTGGTGGAATCCGGTACCTGTTATGCATTTTCTCTTGGAACTTGCTGAAGTAATCATCCATTATATCATTAAAGTTATCACCTAACTTCTTGATGAAGTCATTGATCTGATGGGTGATTGGTCAGTGTAGTTCCCAAACAACTTTACCGACTGTTGGAAAAAACTTTTCAAAGTAGAAAAACATACATACAAGTAGTGATCCAAATTTTAGAGTATTTGCCGAGTTGTTCTTCTTCGGCTTCCTGATTGTGTTCAGATTTTCAATCAAGTTCTTCAGTAATACTTCACACAAGTCAATTTTCATGCCTTTCTTAACAATTTTGTATGCTAAGTCCACTGCTGCACAGGGTACACTGTTTTCCCTTGCCGATTGGAAGAAACAGTAACCAATTACTCTAATGGCAAATTTGAGTTCAGGATCAGTGACATTGTTCAACTTCAAACCTCTGTAATCTGATTCAACTCCAGTTAAACTGATCAATTCCGTCTGTGATATAATTTTTTGTGCTTGGGCATGATCATAGATAGGGTAACCGGTGATCAGATGAATGATTTCTTTAGTGATCTTAAATGGTTTCTCTTGTAGCCACATGAAATCATCATGCACATGGCTTAGTACAAACTTGACCCACTGGGGTTTGAACACACGGGGATAGGTTAGGGCTTCAGTAAATCCCTTGATTTTGATATGCTCATACTTGCTATCCATTTTACCATCTGTGCACAATTCATCATATGCATCTTTGATCTCAACATGACCGAGTTCTTCAACACGACATTTTGTGAAGAATCTCACATCCTCGACTAACAAGACTCAATTCGGGATGAGTGAAAAAGCAGTTTTGTCATCCGGTTCAGATGCAATTTTGGGAGTCAAAGAGTATTTTAGTGAGGGCTTTTCTACATTTGTGACAACAATGGGGTCTTGGATCTTAGATGCCATTTTGATTTCAGATAAAAATTGACACAGGAACCTTGGGGTTTGAGAACTTAACAAATGACAGATGCTTCACACTCAGCAGATAATAACAACTTAATGAGTTCGGTAAACCAGCTTAGCAATGCGATGAGATTCGATGTAAATACCTTAGATTTTGCTTTGAAGATGGTTTGATAGCCTTGATTCGCTCTGCTCTGCTTCTCGAAACCTTAGTGAATGAAAATGACCGCGAAAAACCTTTTAAGTACTCAAAAATACCTTATCGGGCTTCGTGCAAGTTAGGTCAAAGACATTAAATGCACTCAGTTCACTTAACTTTCTTTCCCTTTTTTTTTGCGCTTTAACCGAGTAACCAGATTTCCTTCATATACTGACTTGACAGGGTTCCTGAATTCACCGACTTAACAATTTTCCTATAAAGTGCTCCAAAAGACTTTGATAGAATTTCAAACTTACTACTACATCTTACTATGCAGATTTTGAATTCAGTACATACTAAAATAGGAACTGTTTAAGATTTAACCTTGTGAGAATGCAGTCCCTTCATACCTTTACCGATTAATTTGGAGTGGGAGCACCTAACTCGGTAGGTAAGGTGCTTTCTTTATTTGACACAATTTCCTTCTTTCTCCAAATCATCTTTAATTTCTCTTTTATTTTCTCAGTGTCTTCTCTAGGTTGATCTCTACAATCTCCAGCCAAGTGTCCAACTTTGTGACAATGAAAAAATGCCATACCAGGATTTCTCCATGATCTTCGGTTATTCAATCCAAACCTTATAAAGCAGTTGGCACTTATATGTCCATATCTTCCACAACATTCACACCATATCCTTGTATTGTAATCCCATGGTACTGCAGAATATTGTCGGTAAGGATCTGTGTGAGTTCGGTAACCTCTAGTATTTGCTCGGTGTCCAGACCACATGTGGTTCTTTTGCTTAAACCAACACTCCTCGGTACTATGTCCATATCTATTGTAGTTTTTACAAAACCCTTTGAATTTTGCCTTTTGATAATTGTTAACAGACTTTGTCCTACATTGATTAGATGTGTGACCATATTTATTTCAATTGTAACAATAACCATTGGTCTTAGTGGTATTTGGTTGCTTACCTTTTCTGATTTGACACATGTTGGCAGTATGACCTTGATTTCCACAATAGTAGCAAATAGGCTTCTTCCTTTTGATGTTATTCCTTCTTCCAGCTTGTTTTGATGATTCTCCTCTCTCTGTAGTGTAGATTCCCTTCTCGGTAGAGTCTTTTCTTTTGTAACTGAGTCCTCCTTCTTTGTAGGGTCATCTTGTGTTTATTTGCTCATCCAACATCTTTGATGCTTCATAACTCTTCTTCAGTGTTTCCTTGGATTTCTTCTCTGTTTCAAGTTCATTGCTCAACCTTGATACTTCAAGTTTCAATGCTTGATTCTCATCATCTTTCATATTTGCTTCATGATGTGTATAACCTAGTTGATCTATCAGAATTTGTTGAATACCAGTTAGCCTTATGATTTCATCATTCTTATCAGATACTAAGACTTCAAGTTGTTGTTTCTCTCTTTGTAGATCTCTTGCTTTATCCTCGGCTATCCTTAATGCATCTAGATTTTTAGTCATCTGTATACTGAAATGTTCATGTTCTCTTTTCATTGTTTTTAGTTGATCAGCCAATGCTTTGTTCTTTTCTTTCAACATTCCAATCATTTCTTCAGTTTCTTCAGATATACTATTCTCAGATGATGTCTCGATTTGTTCCACTAACTCTTGAGAATCTAGCAAGTCATCAGATAATCTTCTCCTTACTTTCAGAGATTTTTGCATTTGCCTTTGCATGTCTGCAATCACTTGATTTGCATTATCCAGCTCTTCTTGTAGATACAAAATCTTCTGAGATTGTTTATAGCCTTCCATTGATAAGATCTTTCTCTTTAGGTAGTTAAACCCTTTTCCAAGATTCAAGCTCTGATACCAATTGTTAGGCCCAGTATGGAAAGCTAATGTACTGAGAGGGGAGGGGTGAATCAGTACTTCAAATCCTTTTCTCAACAATATCTTTATTGTTATGCATAAACAGAATAGTGCAATAACATAAAACAAAACTATAATCAACAGATAACATTCATATATGATTCACTCCATAACACATATATTTTGGTCACGCGGAAACTCTTGGTTAGAGAGAAAAACTGCGGTGGGGATGGCACCCACAACTTCACTACTGCAATAATAAAGAGTGCTCGGTTAGAGCTACATTTAGCTATTTCTGATAGCTTACCCTGTTAGGAGTATTAAGATCAGTTAGATCTACCTTGCTAAAGGATTTATACAACACTATATAAGTGTAGCACCTGGTTAAAGGATTTACAATTTATAGACTTGGTTAGAGTCTTTTACCCTATTAAAGGTTTCTCTTACAACTTCAAAATATTACAATATAATAATTACAAATATCTGCAACTTTACATCTGAAATGTTGTAGTAGATTCTATGTGCTCAAAATAAGATTACCTTGCCTATAGCATACCTTGGTAACTCATAAAGTAACTCGATAAACCCTTCTATTTACTTTGTTCCTCGACTGTTCTCTGATAACCTTCTCAGTGACCTCTGTGTCTCTGTAATAGTCATAATACTCTGTGATTTCTCATGTATCACATAAGTCTTGCTTCATACACATATGCACACACATTTCTCACATTCACACCTCTTCTAATCCTAAATTCATGCTGTATAAATAGACTTCTTGTGTCGGTGATCTGATTCATTGCTTCGATCTTACAAACATGATTTCTCGAATAAATAACCATGCAAAATATTTCATTGGTTAGATGACCTCAAAATTATACAAAATTTGTATGTGCAATTTCCAATGTGATAACGGTTTTGTGTGCCTCGATCTTGTAACACGTTTTCATATGTGTGTCCAGGTTCAATGAATTTGGTAACACGTTTCACTCGGTGTATATCAACTCGGTGTATTATCTTTATTGCTCGATAGTCATGAAATAACACTCGGTAGATAGCTTGGTGTATACTGGGCTTTGTGACTATTTTCCTTTTGTAACCGACTAGGCTGTTCATACCGACTAAATATTTCGGTAGTGGTAACCGACTAGAGTATATAGAATGACTTTGTATATAAAACTAATGGCAATTTGATAATTAGTAACAAGACAATGATGAGATCATGATGTTTAGATTGTTTTGATATCCTACATGTGTTGTTGATTGTAAGGTTAATACTATACTATGTTATCGAGCAAAGAACCTAGTCGGTAAACCCTAAGGAACCTAGTCGATAAACCCTAAGGTTATCACTATCGGTTAATGAAGGCAGAATGTCTACCGAGTGAAGTTTAGTATTTACCGAGTTGCAATAATAAATATAAATTTTAAAAAAATCCAATACATTTGACTATGCATATAAATTAATTAAAATTCAAGATTCAATATATTTGATCAAAAATATTAATTAGCAAGCTTAATCCTTAAAATATTAATTAGTTAAAATTTAAAATTCAATATACTTGATTTTATGAATATTGATAAATTTAAATTCAAATCCTAACATAAAACATTAATTTAATATTGACTATATATACACCAAACAATTGTAAGAATGAAAAAATACAATAAACAATTTACTATGATATATATACATATATATACATATATGTATACACATATATGTATGTACATATATGTGTATATATATATGTGTGTGTGTGTGTGTGTGTGTATACATATGTGTATATATGTATACATATGTATGTATGTATATGCATATATATATATACATACATATATATGTATACATATATGTATATATGTATATATATGTATACATATGTATGTATGTATATGCATATGTATATGTATATGTATATGTATATGTATATGTAAATGTATATGTATATGTATATGTATGTATACATTTATATAACTACATATATGTAGATACACACGCACATATTAAAAATAAGTGGAAGAAATTCATTAATATTTTTCAAATAATTAAAAACTCATTATTGTAGTATTCTTTTGAAAAAATCAATTTTTTTATTAAAAATGGAAATTATTCAATTTAGCCATTTGAGCCAACATTTTAAGGGAAGAAAGCATAAAACAATTTTGCAATCTTTAAAAAAGATTCAAAATAGAAAATCTATTATTATTATTAATGAGAAGATAAATATATTATTTTACACCAAAGAAAGTTAAATTTTCTACACACTATTTTCAATATGAACTAATAGAAATAGAGAAAAAAGTTATTTTTATAGATATGTAAAATATAAAATAAATATGGGTTATAGATTTTTTGCTTAAAATTTTTAATTCTAAATGCTAATTGGTTCAACTAATTGAAAAATTGAATTGAATGAACTTGGGAGGAACTAATGATAATTCACTTACTATATATTAAAAATAATATATATGAATTTAAATTAAGTTTACATATTTTCTTAATAAAAAAAGAAAGAGTTTCTTATCTTCTTAAAAAAATATCGATTCTTTTATAAGGAAAAAAACTTAAAGAATGTAGTGTCATAAATTGTACACCCTTGCTAGGGTGGTACATTTCACACTTAGGTTAGCACTCGCCTTAGTATGCCTTGCATCTTGCATTTCTCATTCCCCTTTAAGAATTTAATTAATTAATTTAATTTAATCTAAGGTCATGTCTCGTCACTTTACACATTACAAAGTTGGGCCCTTTACCCTAAGCATGCCCCTTTTCATTTTATTCCTCCAATAAATAATTTAATCATAAACCCTAAATATGTCTTATTTTGGCCGTTTAGGCTCGATTTTGCATATCAAAACATCTCAAAATCAGTTGTAACTTTGGGATGCACTCTAATACCATCATATCTAGTAGCCCTAAAAATTTGGTGAAAAGTTGGTCAGACCGTGGCAGGAATGCACATGGTCCGCGACTTTTTCCCCGAAATTTCGGGAACATAATCCTATGATATGATAATGCTTAACCCCAAAATATCAGTAGGAAATTCATATCCTAGGTCAACCTAAACATGAAATTAAGATCTAGGGTTTCATACTTAAAAGCTCTCTTTCTTCATTTGAAGGGGTGTTCTTCTAAGAATCTAAGAGCAGGTTTTTGGAGTATTAGAGCCTTCTTTCCAATGAAAGAGCATATCTTTGAAGTCTTCAACAACATTCATCATTCATCCATCAAACATTTATCAAGTATCATTTTATCAATTGGGGGCTTTTGAAGATGTAGAAGAACAATAGGAGATCACTGACTGACAATTGGCTTGTACCTCTCCCGTGGGGTTGGGTATGGTTTCATGTTGTTTTCATGTCTTTCCATAAGCTTCATTTTGATTCATATTCATGCTTTAGATCACTTTGCATTGTGGATTTAGAGCATTTACTTTGTCAATTATAAGCAATTAGGGTTTACTCTTTAGAGTTGCTCTAGGTTGTTTACTTTCATTCTTAGGATCTTGCATATACACAAGGTTCTTGCACACACATTTTTAGTACATTATTGGCTATTCATGGAGGTGGAAATCACCAACATGGGGGTTTGACTGAGGCAAAAACCTATATAGCCATCCCAAACCTTCCCTTTTGTAGAAATAGAAATCTAGAAGCAATTACAAATCTGGAACAAGCATCTACACCACCCAGAAATCTCAGAAGTGAATAAATCTATCAAGGACAGGGGCATGTCACCCTGGTCCTTCCCAGGAGAGTGGTGTGGCACCCTGGTCCTACCTAGGATAGTGGTGTGGTGCCATGGTCCTGCCCTCTATCAGTGGGACTTGGCAGAATAACACCTTACAGATCTCAGAATCTCTCCTGTCAGTTGCAGCTCCAGAATTGCAGAACCAGAACAGTGGTGTGGCACCCTGGTCCCATACATTTCTGCTAATATTTTAGACATGGGTGTACCTCTAATTTTTCCTTCTGATCTATGCGTTTCAGCAGTGTTAGCATTATAACAGAGAAAGGGAGATTGTTGGCATTTCAATAAGGATATTGAGAAGGTTGTTGATGATTGTGGATATAACTGATTAAGGATGTTTACTGTCTTAATATTATTATTTTATCATTGATGTCAAGAAATTGATTTTCTAATTTAGTATGATGTTGCCATATCTTAAGAAGTATGATTTGATGAGTATAAAGATGTCGGTAAAAGACATAGAAAGAATATGATGAATAAGGGGAGGAATAAGTTATTCAATGGGCAACTATTACCGAGTTAGACAATGATGAGATCATGATGTTTAGATTGTTTTGATATCCTACATATGTTGTTGATTGTAAGGTTAATACTATACTATGTTATCGAGCAAAGAACCTAGTCAGTAAACCCTAAGGACCCTAGTCGGTAAACCCTAAGGTTATCGCTATCGGTTAATGAAGGCAGAATGTCTGCCGAGTGAAGTTTAGTATTTACCGAGTTGTAACCGAGTAGTAACAAAATGCATTGAATGAATAAAAGCATTATTTAATGAAGGAAGCTGATGAGCTAGAACTAATTAAATGATTGGTATGACGTGCATGAAGTTTGTTAAAGAATCTATGGTAAAGGAAAATCGGCAGGAAGATCTACAATGCAGATTGAACTGCAATACCCTAGTGCAAGTTCCAAGAAATGTATGCAAGTTCCAAGGCAGGGTAAAACATTTTCAGATCGAAGGATACATTGAACCTGGTCAAGTGTGAAGATCTGATGGCTATGATTGATCATGGGATATGTGATCAAGGAGATTAAGCAGTTAGCAATTGTTTATAAATAAGGAACTATTGATAAAAAATGTATGTGGGCAAGTGTATGCATAGGGATGCTACATAGTGATTACCGAGCACTAAAGCTTGAAGACTTGTTTGAATAACAGTGTATAGAGCCCAATAGATGGACAAGATAAGTCCTATTGTATTGAGCAAATAAGAATCTGCTTTAGCATTTTAGATGTGAAGTTGCAGATAGATTTATTACTGTTATTTTGTGAAGTGACAGAAAATCTCTTAACCGAGTGGACTTAACATTCTTATTTGTAAAACCCTCTAGCAAGGTGACATTCTGATTGAGTGTTTGAAATCCTTTAACAAGGTCACTTCTAACAAGGTGAAGATCCTAACAGATCCGAGGGAAATCCCTTAACTGGGTCACATCTAGTAATGTGTTTGTAATCTTTAACAAGATTTGCTTTTAACTGAGTATACTCTAGAAGAGTATATTTCTTAGTGGGTCCAAAATCCCACGGTTTTTCCCTATTTGGGTTTCCACGTTAAATTTGGTGTTATGAGTTTTATGATGTTTATATGCTTTTGAGTTTGCATGTTTAGCAGTTTTGGTTATATTACTGAAGTATATGTTATCGAGGTTGAATATGTTGTTTTTATGGAAGATTAAGGTTGTATGATTCACCCCCCCCCCCCCCTCTCATCTTATTAGCTTGGCATCTGTACTTAACATTAAGTATCAGAACTATCAATTGGTATTAGAGCTTTGGACTTTGGAAGAAAAGTTTAAAGGTACTTGAGGAAAAGATCCAAAGATATATAAGAGGGATGCACCGAAGCTGAACAATTCAAGTTTCTCTACATGGCAGAAAAGGATGAAGCTGCACCTATCAAGAGTTCGAGAATATGTTGTATATTATCTGGAGAATGATTTCATTACACCCAGCACCTATCCATTGACAATGGAAGAGATAAAAGCAAAGAAAGAACATATCTAAGCAATGATTGAAATAACGTCTGCATTAACCGACTCAGAGTTTAATGATCTAGAAGGCTGCAATGATGCAAAGGCAATGTGGGACAAGCTCATATATGTGTATGGCGGTGATGAACATGTTCAAAGAGAAAAAGTGGACAGTCTAAGAGGGCAACTTGAATCTATGAGGATGAATGAAGGTGAGAACATAACCCAGTATAGTACAAGACTAAAGGAGATTGTCAATCAAATCAAAGGAGCAGGTGGAACTATTGAAGAAAAGGATATAACAAGTTTTTAAGAACTCTTCTACCAGCTTATGCAATTTGAGTCTCTGCAATCAATGAATTGAGGTTTGTACGCAATATGCCAGTTTCTTTAGATGCTACTATTGGTAAGCTACATGCATTTGAGTTAAGTGATTTTGATAACAGTGGGTCATCAGTAAATAAAGTGGAATCTGCATTTAGTTCTTTTCATATTGGTGAATCTGATGATTACAATGATAGAATGAGTAAGTACACTAAAGGGGATCACAATGGAGCAAGTGAAAGATTTTGCAAAAACATGGAAGAAGTACACAAACTGTATGAGGAAATCAGAAAGCAAGAAGAGTTTGAAGCACTATTAGCCAGAAGGTTACTGAGAGGCAAAGGTAAGTACAAAGGAAAACTACCTTTGAAATGTTTCAATTGTGATAAGATAGGACATATGGCTTCTAACTGTCTTGACAAAGAATCGACTGAAAAGAGAGATTACCGAGATGACAGACAGAAAGATAACCATTACAGAGGACACTGAGATTTTAGAAGAAGAGATAGAAAATCATGCTTAATAGCTGATGAGGAATCTAATGATGATAAATTAGATGAAACTGATACAGAGGAAGTAGTTTATGTGGTTATCAAAGATATATCAGATGAAGAAAGGTATGAACAAAAAACCCTAATATCTCACATAAATACTAATGATTCTTGGATCATAGATAATGGATGCTCACATCACATGAAAGGTGATAAACGCAAGTTTTTTATGTTAGAAGATTATGATGGAGGCTATGTAAGATTTGGTAATGATGCACCATGTCCGGTAAAAGGTAAAGGATCCATAACACTTCTTGACAATGCAAAATGTAATGATGTTTATTGGGTTGAAGGTTTGAAATACAATTTGTTGAGTGTAGCAGAGCTAAAAAACACAGGTTACCGAATAGAATTTCAGAAAGGAATTGTCAAAGTTCATGAAAAGCATGGAAAGTTAGTTGCTACCAGGACACAAACAAAAGGTAATACATTTCACCTTGACTCAACTCAGAACAAGTGTCTGTATGCAAAGATAGATGATACCTGGTTATGGCATAAAAGGTTTTGTCATGTAAATTTTGATAATCTGATCAAAATAAGCAAGAAGTGCCGAGTAAGAGGTCTACCGAGTCTTGAAAAACCTGAGAATGCTATGTGCCGAGGATGCCAGATGGGTAAGATGACAAGATCAAGCTTTACAAGTAAGTCCTATGCTTCTAAGGGAATTTTAGATCTTGTGCACACTGATCTTTGTGGTCCTATGAAAGTTCAAAGTTATTATGGTGATAAATATTTCATATTATTTGTGGATGATTATTCAAGGATGATGTCAGTTATGTTTTTAAAAGAAAAATCAGAAGCTTTTCAAATATTTAAATGGTACAAGGCAAGAGTTGAAAATGAAACAGGAAGACAGCTGAAATGTCTTAGATCAGACAGAGGAGGAAAGTTCACATCTGATGAGTTCAACTTATTCTGCAATGATCATGGTATTAAAAGACAAGTCTCTGCACCGAGAACTCCACAAAAAAATGGAATAGCGGAGAGAAGAAATAGATCTATTGTGGATTGTGCCAGAACCCTGATGATTGAAAAGAAAGTGTCACAAACATTTTGGAGAGAAGCAATAAGCACATCAGTTTACACCCTGAACCGAGTACAACTAAAGAAAGGAACTTTGAAGACACCATATGAAATCTGGTATGACAAGAAACCTAATGTAAGTTATTTCAAAATCTTTGGAATTAGATTCTATGTACATAAAGATGATAGAAATGGAAAGTTTGATCAGAAAAGTGAAGAAGGAACATTTCTTGGTTATTCTTCTAGAAGTAAAGTGTTTAAATGTCTGATCAAATCATCTAACAAAATAGTAGAAAGTGCAAATGTGAAAATTGATGAATTTGCAGAAACAAATGATGAAGGAAATTCCAAAGAACCAAAAGATTATGATGAATTTGTCTATGTTCAACCGACAAGTCTTACTGAGAGAACTGTTGAAGAAAATGAAGAGAATATCCAGTTACCGAGTGATGAAGAAGATCATACAGAGCCTACCGAGCTTGTATTAGCCAAGTATGTCAGAAGACATCATGCATCAAGTTAGATTATATGAGATAAGGATGATCCAGTGATGACAAGGAACAAACTGAGACAGAACACATGTCTGATATCTGAATTTGAACCGAGAATAGTGAAAGAGGCATTTAACAGTGAAGATTGGATAAAAGCTATGACAGAAGAGATTGATCAAATCAAGAAGAATGACACATGGACACTGGTCCCAAGACCAAAGGACAAAAATGTAATCGGTACAAAGTGGATTTTTAGAAACAAGCTGAATGAAAAAGGTGAGGTCATTCAAAATAAAGCAAGACTAGTTTGCAAAGGTTATGCTCAAGAAGAAGGAATTGATTATGGTGAGACTTTTGCACCTGTGGCTAGACTTGAAGGAGTAAGAACATTGTTGGCATATGTTTCTTACAATAATTTCAAGGTATATCAAATGGATGTCAAATCTGCATTTTTGAATGGTATATTAGAAGAAGAAGTTTTTATTGAACAACCTGAAGGATTTGTTGAAGACAAGAATAAAGGTCAGGTATGTAAATTGAACAAAGCTTTATATGGTTTGAAACAAGCACCTAGAGCATGGTATGAAAGATTGCACTCTTATTTAATCAAGATTGGTTTTATAAGAACAAGTGAAAACAACAATATATACATGAAGAATGATGAAAATGGAATACTAATCTCAGCCATATTTGTTGATGATATTATCTTTTGTGGAAATGACTCTCTATGCAAGAACTTTGGAAATGAAATGAGCAAAGAATTTGAGATGTCATTAATCGATGAGATAAAGTATTTTATAGGTTTACAGATACTACAAATGAAAAATGAGATTTTCATTACTCAATCCAAGTACATAAAGGAAATATTGAAGAAATTTGGAATGGAGGATTCAAAACCGGTAAGTACTCCTATGACTACCAACAGTAAATTATCAAAGAATGATGAATCTGCATCTGTTGATGAGACACTTTATCGATCCATGATTGGAAAGCTACAATATGTTGTTCACAACAGACTAGATATAGCACATGCAGTAGGTATAGTTGCAAGATTTTCTGTAGATCCCAAGGAAATGCACATGACAGCAATCAAGAGAATTTTCAGATACGTGAAAGGCACTGAGGATTATGGCTTAGTATATTAGAAAGGAAATGATTTTGATTTAAAAGTTTATACTGATGCTGATTGGGCTGGCAATATTGATGACAGAAAAAGCACAAGTGGAGGAGCTTTCTTTTTAAGAGAAAGACTAGTGAGTTGGCTTAGCAAGAAACAAGGACGTGTTTCACAGTCAACATCAGAAGTTGAATACGTTGCTGCAACATTGAATTGTACCAACATAGCATGGATCAAACAACTATTGGAAGGTATAAATGAGAAAGTTACCAAGACAGTAACTATATTCTATGACAACACTAGTGCCATTAACATTTTAAAGAATCCTATTATGCACTCTAAGACTAAGCACATCTCTATCAAATATCATTATCTTAGAGAAGAAGCTCAAGAGAAGAAAGTGGTGTTGGAGTATGTTAGCACAAAGGAGCAAATAGTAGATATCTTCACCAAGCCACTGCCAAGGGACACTTTTGAGTATCTCAGAAGTAAGTTAGGGGTCCTACCCCTATCTTCTACTCACTGACCGAGTTCGGTGAAAGCATCAATTCGATGACTCTACAGAATATCTTTTAGGAGTTGATGCTGATTTACACACTTTAGGATGTTTTCTAAAGGTGTGCATGGGAACAGGAATTAAAGACAAAATGCTCTGACCAAGACCAAGTTGACACACAACAATAGGAAATCACTTCATACAGGAAGAAATTATGTTTTAGTTCTTTACTTTTTGGCATTGTTGTCAAAGGGGGAGAAGACTAATGTATGGCGGATAAGTCTAATGACAAGGGGAGAGCATTTCAGAATCTCACAGCAATCCAAATCGAATAGGTCAAATCAATTGGTTTTTCCATCAATGTCAAAGGGGGAGATTGTTGGCATTATAACAGACAAAGGGAGATTGTTGGCATTTCAATAAGGATATTGAGAAGGTTGTTGATGATTATGGATATAACTGATTAAGGATGTTTACTGTCTTAATATTATTATTTTGTCATTGATGTCAAGAAATTGATTTTCTAATTCAGTATGATGTTGCCATATCTTAAGAAGTATGATTTGATGAGTATAAAGATGTCGATAAAAGACACAGAAAGAATATGATGAATAAGGGGAGGAATAAGTTATTCAATGGGCAACTATTACTGAGTTAGACAATGATGAGATCATGACGTTTAGATTGTTTTGATATCCTACATATGTTGTTGATTGTAAGGTTAATACTATACTATGTTATCAAGAAAAGAACCTAGTTGGTAAACCCTAAGGAGCCTAGTCGATAAACCCTAAGGTTATCGCTATCGGTTAATGAAGGCAGAATGTCTACGAGTGAAGTTTAGTATTTACCGAATTGCAACTGAGTAGTAACAGAATGCATTGAAGGAATAAAAGCATTATTTAATGAAGGAAGCTGATGAGCTGGAACTGATTAAATGATTGGTATGTCGTGCATGAAGTTTGTTAAAGAATCTATGGTAAAGGAAAATCGGCAGGAAGATCTACAACGCAGATTGAACCGCAATATCCTAGCACAAGTTCCAAGAAATGTATGCAAGTTCCAAGGTGGGGTAAAACATTTTTAGATCGAAGGATACATTGAACTTGGTCAAGCGTGAAGATCTAATGGCTATGATTGATCATGGGATATGTGATCAAGGGGATTAAGCAGTTAGCAATTGTTTATAAATAAGGAACTGTTGATAAACAATGTATGTGGGCAAGTGTATGCACAGGGATGCTACATAGTGATTACCGAGCACTAAAGCTTGAAGACCTATTTGAATAACAGTGTATAGAGCCCAACAGATGGACAAGATAAGTCCTATTGTATTTAGCAAATAAGAATCTGCTTTAGCATTTTAGATGTGAAGTTGCAGATAGATTTTATTATTGTTATTTTGTGAAGTGATAGAAAATCTCTTAACCGAGTGGACTTAACAGTCTTATTTGTAAAACCCTCTAGCAAGGTGACATTCTAATTGAGTGTTTGAAATCCTTTAACAAGGTCACTTCTAACAAGGTGAAGATCCTAACAGATCTGAGGGAAATCCCTTAACTGGGTCACATCTAGCAATGTGTTTGTAATCTTTAATAGGATTTTCTTTTAACCGAGCATACTCTAGAAGAGTATATTTCTTAGTGGGTCTGAAATCCCACAGTGGTTTTTCCCTATTTGCGTTTCCATGTTAAATCTGGTGTTATGAGTTTTATGATGTTTATATGCTTTTGAGTTTGCATGTTTAGCAGTTTTGGTTATATTACTGAAGTATATGTTACCGAGGTTGAATCTGTTGTTTTTATGGAAGATTAGGGTTGTATGATTCACCCCCCCCTCTCATCTTATTAGCTTGGCATTTGTACTTAACATTAAGTATCAGAACTATCAAGCAGTGTATCAGTTATCCTTTGATCTGCATTCTCAGATTAGGATTTGCTTGCTTACTTGCTTTTTAGGTTAGTTTGCCTTGTGCATCATTCCTCTCTCTCATTTACAACAAAGGAATAGAAAACCTAAGAGGTAATCCATGACTCTCTCTTTCTCATAACAAGTAGCTGACGTGTGTTACCTCTCTAGGATCTTTCATATTCCATGAGTGTGTATGAGAGTGGGATTAGGGTTTCCATGCTTAGTCTCACTTTTCCCCCTACACATATTTTGTGAACCCGATGTGAATCCAATTTCATTTTCATACCATTAAATTGTTAGATCTAGATCTATTTTATTTCATTTGCTTTCAAAACATTTTTTAAAAAAAAAAGAAAAAAGAGAGAGAGAAAAAAAAAAAAAAAAAGGGATAGGTTTCTTTCATTTTCCTTGCACTGTGTGTTTAAGTTTCATGCAATTTTCATTTCAAAATGTCAGATTTCTATTTGCAATAAGTTAATGCTTTTGATGATGTATGCAACTTTATTTATTATGAGTTTAGTATGGATGAATTAGATGAAGCTCTAGATGTTCTAAACCCTAAGCCTTCTAAACCCTCATTTTGCCAAAAATTAATCAACCTTGTTACTATGCCATTTCATGGTGATGAGAAAGATAAGTTTAATGATTCCTCTCATGGATACATTCCTCTTAAATCCTCCACGAGATCTAGCAACATAGTTGATTCCCATGATTCCCTCTATGATGTTATTTCTCCTTTTGAGTCCAAAGATAAAACTTTTAATCACTATGACCATGCTTTATTGGATGATGCCCTTGATGACTTTATGTCTTTGCCTAAACTTTCAAACAAGAATAATGCATCTAAAAGGTTAATAAATATTATCAATGTGAATGAACATAGCAAACCACTTTTTGTTGTCTAAGGTGCTTTTCCTTCTCCAGCTTCACCCCTTCCTAATCAACCTCTTTTCATGGTTCAAGGTGGATATGGTCAGGATTCCTTTAGCACTCCAACCACTAGTACATTCGGGGCTAATTTCCGACGGTCGATTGTCAGAATTGCGACTACTTTTTGTTGGACTACCGACAAAAGTAGCCATTGAAAACTCATTGTCGGACTTGTCAATGATGCCTCTGACCATCGAAAATACGATGATGCCATGGACTCTACTAATGGTGGGCATGATCGCTCTTCCGGTCAAAAAATTCATCGGACATACAGCATCCTCGTCAGATGTTTGTTTAGATTGTGTCGGAATGTCAATGGAAGTCTCAAACTTTGCACTGAAAGGAATTTTGTTTGTCCGATGGTTTTTTTGTCGGTCCATTAATATGCATCGACGACCGTCCAACAAGGAAGTTTCATCGGACATACAACATCCTCATCAGATGTTTGTGTAGTTTGAGTCAGAATTTTGATGGATTCCAGAAACTTTGCACTGACGAGAACTTTGTTGGTCTGACCATTCCATCTTCGGTGGAAATCTTAGTCGTCGTCGTAATTTCGACGAATTTTTTTAAAAATAAAATAAAATTATTATTATCTAGACGTAAAGCACACCTCATTGATATGTACAGTTAATGATATTCTATCCCCATCAGCTACCAATAGGGGGCATAGGTTTGAAGCTAATATGATGAGGCACATTGGTTTCAAGCTAATATGATCAAGCACACCATGGTTGAGATGGTCCAACTCCTAAGAGGACTGTATGAACCACTGAGTACTGGTAAACCTATTAAAAATGGTGTTGATAGGGAATTAGCTAACCCAAATACAAGAGCCTTTAAAGCCAATTAGGGAGATGAAATGACTTTATCTCTTATCTAAGTTATTTGTTCTTGGGAGCTACCAAAACTTTTCTACTATATATACACAAATTTCTTATAAGTATATCCCAAATTGATAATCTCATATAAAGTGTCATTCTATGTCAATACATGACATATACCTATTGAATGACATGTATATATCTCATACTAAGTAGTCACTCATTATTATATATTCAACATATATTCAAAGGTGATAATCATGCATTCCAGACTAATGAATATCCTCTTTAATAACATAAATCACATGTACAAGGTTATTGGGTTGATCGAGTCCAATAGAAAAGTACAATAGTTAAAGATAGTACTAAAACTAATGTTACTAGCATCTTAAAAGAAAACATAAATGCATTATGACCACCCAAAAAACACTTGATATATAATAGTTCCAACCTTTCTTTTGTTTAAGTAACTAGGGTATTTGAATTTAAATTTTGGTATAAAAAAATTAAATTTTAAAGGTCATCTCTCCCCCTGTATAGTTCAACATGCCCACATGTTTACTCCTAAATTTTTTTAACTCATTTAGATATCTTATTTTCTAGTTATGAAATTGATCTTGGGACCTATGGGTTATGGGCCCATAATATACTTAAGTGAAGTTAGCATAAACCATATCAATTATGTTCAATTACATCAATCTCTACTTGGAGTGTTTAATATACATATCATCAATGATTACAATGCTTATTTCAATATACATTTGAATTGCAACTTGCAAGAATAGATGAAAGAGAAAGAACATGTGTTGAGGAAGGTGGAAGTTCTCTCTGAGGTGATCATGAATTGAGTCCTTCGGTCCCCAATGATGGTTTTCAATGCCACCTAACCACGTGGAACCCTTAGGTCCACCCCATCGTGCTTGTGGAGATAGTTCCAAATAGTCAATCAAAGTATACAAGGGGGATGATAGGCTCACACATGCCATACACGATGCATACATGACACAAGTAATGGAACATACAGTACAACATCAATAGAGAAGGATGATACCAAGTCATGAATCCACATAGGGTCGCTACTTTAAAACTACACAAGGCATTAGATTCTAGAGTGTAGTGGAGGAAGTGTCATCGTATGTCTCTTCGCACAAGTCCCAACGCTCCATGTGCGGGCTTGCCTTTCATTGTATGTGCTCATGGGGACACACCATATGGAACCAAGCATTATCTCATACAGAGGAGAACAAAAATCACACAATCCATATGCTACATGAATGGGTATGTCTCTTTGCACAAGTCCCCATGCTCCATGTGCAAGCATGCCTTTCATCATATGTGCTACATGGGGATGAACCATATGGAACCAAGCATTCTCTCATGTGAATGAGAACGATGATCACATAATCCTTGTGTGAGTGGGCATGCCTTTTTGCACAAGTCCCAACGCCCCATGTGCGAGAATGCCTTACCAAAACACCCTTGGTGTTGCGATAGCCCTCAAGGCATGCTCAAGGAACCAATTTTGTTTTTATTTGTTTTAACCCAAGTCTATTGTTATGTTATCACTTGATTACAAAACTCCCCAAAAATGAATGCCAAGCGTACCACTTTCAGATGAGGAACACGAGTGGGAGCCACTCCCTAGTCTCACTCTAAGACTAAGCTCATGCCATATCTAAATGCAAGACATCTCAAATACATCAAATTGTCTCAATTAAAAAATGCCATTTTCATACATAAGCAAGACATACTCAATTGGGCACAACACCAAGAGAACGGATCCCAATTGATCCCTTATCAAAATTCACATATATGTTATCATGATTCCATAATAGAATATCATCTCAAAATCATCAAATACCACTTTTCAATAATTCCCAAGTTTGGACCAAAAACCAGTCATGAGGCCAATTACCATTTCTGAATGAATGAATGAAATATTTTAATGATTTCCACGAGACTAAATAGTCTATGGGACCAAGACAAACACCCTGAAATTTCAAAGTGCATAAAATGAAAACGCAAGATTAGCCTTTTGATTCTAATCAACTCAACAATACAATACTCCCTCGATTTGTCATTTCAACATCCCAAATAGAATTGAACAACATAACCTCATATATACTCGTAATTTCCAAATTTGGTTCATACAAATCATATAATCATCCAAATGGAAAGATTTAAATTGGAAGAATACTTTAATTCACTCAACAATTCATTTGCAGCAAACTAAAATAAATTCAATTGAAAAACAAAGGAGGAATTTGAGTTCCTACCTCAAACTTGACCAAATCTTCAAATTGACAATGTAATTGAACATAATTGAGATGAGACATGAGTTTCTTAAGTGAAGTTACCCATAAACTATGTACAATTGTTTGAATTATTTTAGCATAAACCACAATGAATCTACACCTATAGTCCAAAGTAATCTAGCGAGGCATGCTATCTAAAATCCAAAACCATGAGTATTGGATCCAAGACTATAGCACAAAAATTCGATTATAGCAATCTGTTATACATAATATATCAAAGCAATTTGAAACCATATCTATTTAAGAACGGTTCAACATATAAACTCTTATCTTTTTTTTTTTGGTAAGCATTATCAACTATAATGAATATATAATACTGTAAAGAAGTCTTTATTGTTCATTATATAAATGGGGATATGTATAATATAATATCATTATATATATTTAATTGTAATAGATAAGATTTGAAAAATATGTTTTATGTTTATATGTATTTATTCAAATAACTGATCTTTTGTCATTGAAATATAAGGATATACATCACTTTATTAGCATTGAAAATTACTCACTGAGAATTAAAACAAAATAAATCTAGGATATCGAACAAAATTTTCTTAAGGTTTGATAATGGATGTATCCCTCAAATCAATCACAAAACTAACTATATAGATCAATATCTTACTTGAAATCACATAGAGAAAGCTTATTTATTGACTATGAACATGTTACCTTAGGATGAGCTTAGATATGAATTTGGAGTTATCAAAGCAATGTTAACATCATGTATCAGACACTTGGGATAGTAGCATAGATAAAGTGGAATATAAGATAGGTGAGAGTGAAGTGCCTTGGATGGAATGTTGGAAGAGATGTATGGGACCCCTGCACACCCCATAGAAGCATTTAGAAGCCATAAAAAAGTGCCATAGACCAAATATTAATGAATGTCCTAAGGGTACCAATTGTGACAATCACAAGTTTACCAGTGATACTGCCTACTCAAACAAGTTGTGTTTGTAAACCCTACTAGGTGTGTATATGTAATGGTAATGAAATGTCCTAAGAGTAGCCCTTACACTAGTATGCACAAACCTTGGTGTCACAATGGTGTTGGTGTGGCCTTGGGCCAATGGTGGTTGACTGTTACAATTAGGACAATGATCTCAAACACAATTTACAGTGTTTATAACTCTAATGTCCCAATCTACTTGTATATATTTTCACAAAACAATTAAAAACCCAACCATAGCTATTAATAAGATTTCCCCATAAAATGCATGCAAAATGTATCATCATTGATAGGATAACTGACTTGCATTTAGTAAGAGACCTCAATGAGTGGAGTTTCATGCTGAAAAGAATATTTGCAATAAAGATATTGAAATCAATGAGACATTATGCATTCAAAAATCCACAAGGAAGATCTAATATTTACAAATGAAATTGTAAATCAATATAAGTTACATGTTTGATATCTTACTTATATCATGGCAACATAAAATGTATATATGCACTCAACATACCTCTTTGCTTGTTTATTTGAGAATGTTGCTAGGAACTAATAGGTGAATGATACATTGATCTACACATGAATCACTTGTACTTTCCCAATACTTTCATCCCTTGGTCAAGGCCGCGTACCCCCTAACACTTGAATATTGTTTCCACCCTCATGATTACTCAAAGTCCATGCTCAAATCACACTAAATGACAATAGTTAGTACAAAATAGTGACCATAGCCAAGGAAACCCAAATTTACTCATACTCAACATAATAAGAAATAACTAAATCATCTGAACCATTATTCATAACATAACCTCTTTTTCACATCATGGAAGGCCAAAATTACAAGGATCGCGCTTCTTTGAAGGATCCATTGTTCAGAGCCACCAAACTATCAAAAAGAGTAGAAGCTATTAGGCTCATACAATTTTAAGACATATAAAGAGTTGAATCAGAAGCGAGATCATGAAGCATACAATAGAGAGGTATTCATGGAATAGACATCTAAAAACATCTCATTCATGAAGTAACAAAATGCTAAAGAAAATGACAAGTAATAAAAAAACTTACAAGGATGAGGCATATTCATAACTTTTGCAGTCCCTCCATGAATATCAACACTAGAAGCCTTCCTCTAGAACTTTGTCTGCAATGCACACATCATTGGTAATCATTGTTATGATGGATGGTCTATTAGGATGGTAAATAAAATTCTTATTCTTTTTCCACCCTTTGAAACTACAACAAGGTATTTGACTTGGTATGGTCCCCACACATCACTTCAACAACAAACATTAGGCAATTCAAGCTTTTGCCTTCTCAATGCATTTTTTTTTGTCTTTCACTGGTTTTCTTAGTTTGATACATAGGGATATCGGACCTTTCATGGCATCATCACACACACCTTCCAATATGTAGTCCTTTCATATTTTAGGTGCCTACACACTATGTTGTTGTTAAGTATTGATGTAGTATTAACACATCTCATGACTCCATTACATGTCCACACTTGGGTTTACAAACACAACTCTGTCAAAACAAAAACAATATCACTAGTAAAACTATGACTGTGACAATCAATACCCTTAGGACAATCATAGAAATTTAATCTATTTCATTTGGTTTTGATCCACAAACCCTTCCAAAGGTTGCATAGGGTCACCACACCCCTCTCTTTGTCATCAACCACTTCAAAATACCAATCACTTGGTCTTCCCACCAAACTCTTCACTCTTACTGCCTTTTATTGTCTGATACATAGAGATATTAAACTGTCTTCATGCCCAAACATGTACCAAATCTAATTTGGAGCCTTGTACACAACATAATATGATACATATCATGAACAAAGGTCTTCCCACACACTTGGGTGAATTTATATGCATGGGAAACCAAACTATACATTATTTACTCCTCTTGGTAAACACTAGGCAGGGTTTTGATATTTTTTGGAAAAACTATGATATCGTCTTTAAAACACTATGAAATTCAATGCCACAAAAAGACAAAATGAAGTTAACTCTACAAACTACAATCTTGTATTTATTTTTAATCGATGCTTTCCTACATTGTTTGATCTTCCATCTTGTTAGAAATCTCATCTCTATTATGCTTTGATGGATGTCACATTCTGTTACAAACCTCACATTTTGGCACTAGCAAAAAGGATTTTAGCAAAGGTTGTGGAATATGGATTTTACATCTACCAATTGTCATTCCATCTTGTGCATATGGCTTTTACATGTAGAAGAAATAAATTTGATAAATAGGCCATATGGCAGATGATAAGTGAAGGATGTAAGTACTAAAGGTGTGGCACTAGTGGCTTTGGTACATGAAGGTGACTAGAGGTTGTGGAAGGAGAAATGGTGGAAGTTGGATCTATGGTAGAGGTGGGAGTAGATGTTATTTACGCATGAAAATGTTAAGCTAATACTCATAAAATAGCTAGGAATCCAACTTAAGGCATTCTATTTGTTAATAAATTTCTCTACCATTGAGCTACTACCCCCTTTCTTACCATTCCATTGTTGGCTTGAGTGTAGATTATTTTCAACACCCATTACAAGACACATTATAGGTTCTTGGGGCTCCTAACCTAACCTATCTTTGATAACATTTTGAGCTACTACTCATGGACTAGTCAGGTTACCAAGATATGACCTTCTATTTGTTGTTAGAATGCGATCTATGACTAAGTATTAGAGGAGCTTACTAACTTGGGTATCATGCTTTATGTGTCTCTAACATGACTCCTAGTAACTATATAAGGATTTTACTAGTCCTAGATCTATGCATTGTCTTTTTGATATGGTTCCTAGTGAGAATATATGAATCTTACTAGTTCTAATGTCATAACTTTGTGTTTTGCATGCTCCATGCGTGTTACCAATGTTACTCATATTACTCACTTTTTACTTCCCTTTTATCTCAATATTGTAGATTGACAATATCATAAGTCTTGGGAGCTACCACCTTTCCAAACTTGTAGTCATCTTGACTCTTCAATATCTTGGTTTCAGAATATTTGGTTTCTTCATATTTTCCCAAGAGTACATGAGCATAATTTCATACTCTTGCTAAAGAGGGGGCTAAATATTGCATCATAATTTGTATCTCTTTGTAAATGCACACCAAGTTTGGACTCAATTTAGTGGTTGTGCCTTATTTATGCCTAATTGTACTTAGATTTCAGAATGTTTCCATAAATTTGGTTCATTCCCTTATTCATGATGTTCCTCTGGCTCAATTTTCTAGGACTAGGGTCTTGGGAACCCTTATTCGTGGAAATTGGACCTAAAATTTGAAAGATGAATGTTGGATTCGCAAATAGTAGGAATTTTCTCTCCAAATTTGGACTTTTCCAAAAGTTCAATTTGAAAAGGTGCAAGTTGCATATAGATACAAGTCTATTTCTCATTTCAAATCCTTATAAACTCCAACCCACATCTACCAATTTTTCAATCAAGCAATTCAAATCAATTGAGCATAGACCTATAATCAAGGAACGAGGCATTCAAAGATACAACTTTGTTACATCAGTTATGATCAACTACATTATGTTTTTCCATGATGAAAGCATACACTAACATGTTCTAGAAACATTAAAGCATTTCAAAATTGAGGTATATTTGTCAATTTTTTATTTACATATATTTTGGAACATATTAACACAAATTGTAATGTTATGAAACTTCCTCTACTAGATACCTCCCTAGAATTGGTTCAAGATGACTCTCACGCACATTTGTAAATGTGCAAGGAAACACAAATATGCCTAAGTCTAGGAGCATAGTATAACTACGGTATAGTATGCTCTCAGACTTAGGCATATCTACTTCCTCTACTAGATACCTCCCTAAAACTGGTAAGCTCATTCTTCACTATGTATATGTCCTAGTGCCATGGTAGGGACAGAGTGGGAGAGAGAGAAAAGAGAAACATAGGTCGATTGCCCTTCGGGGCGTATAGAATTCATGGTGGCAAAAGGGGAAGACTAAACATCAACAACCAAGGCATGGGGGCAACATTAAAAGACTTTCGATGACCTAGGAATAGCAAAGCATGGGTAGTTGTGAAATGCAATGGATAGCTCAAGCAATGGGTAGGACACAAGCAATTTCTCATATATGCAAATCAATGAATGAAGGTGAAGATTCAACTACCTTGAATGGTGAAGATTCTACCCAAGAAATTCCATAAATTATGCAAACATTATGCAAATCTAAAATTCCTCATGCAAATATTATACATATCTGAAGATTCAATGAGTGAAGGTGAAGATTCAGAAATTCCTCATATTATGCAAATCTGAAATGAAGGTGAAGATTCTACCTCGAATGGTGAGTGTGTTGTTTGATCTTGCCAGGGGTTGATCTCAACGCGGAAGCTTGCACAGGATTGCAAATGTCACAAATGACTTGCCCTCTTCTTTTTTTTAAAGTATAATGCCCATTGTTGTCATAATTGCGATGAATGCGGACACTTTTAAAAAAAAATAAAATTCATTGCTAATGTCTTCTCTGTCAAAACCAAATGTGAAATTATCATCGAAATTTTGACGAATTCATGCATATCTTTAAAAAAATCAAATTTGGTCACAATATACCTTCTCCATCGGAAACCTCTATTGGAATTATAGACCAAATGTATTAGTGAACCAAACCCATCATTACAGTTCAAGGAAGGAATCCCACTAAGAGTCTGTATAGCTATGCTAGACAACTAACCAAGGAGAGTTATAGTTCAGTTGCCCATACCTATAACACAAGAAACAATAGGCAACCTAACCCTCCTCTGATTGTTCTGACTCCTCTACCTAATACTCAACTCATTCTTCCTCAAGCACCTCACATTTCACAAACCCTTGGTAAGGAATATGATCTTGTTGAATAACTTAAAGCTACTCCTACCAAGATATCCCTTTGGGATTTGCTTCAAACTTCCTCAACTCATCATGGAATGCTACAAGATGCCTTGAAAACATTTAATGTCCCACCTGCAGTGACATCCAATAATATGGCTTCTTTGATTCACTCTATTGCATCACCAAAGGCTCAGATGGTGTTTACACAAGGTGAGTTGCCTTCTAGTAAAATTCAACAACAATATGATCCCTTAATGATTGTGGTTATCATAAATGATAGTGCGATAATGAAAACATTAGTGGACAATGGTTTTGGCCTTAATGTTTGTAGCATTAACTTTTTGTATAAGATCAATGTTGATACATCTCTTATCAAGCTTGATTCTTTCACTATATGTGTCTTTGATAATGTTGCTAAATCTTAACTAGGTATCATCACCTTGCCTATTAAGGTAGGTCCTTTTACTTTACCTGCTCCTATCCATGTTATGTTTGGAGAGTTGACCTACAACTTGTTGCTAGGGAGACTGATAAGTCGATGTTTTGACATGTTTTTTTATCAGGACTCTTAGGTTTTTGGTATCTTCTAGGTTGCATTGTGATAGTAAAGTATTGTGAATTGACTATATGTAATCCATGTTTTAAAACTAAACTTAAGAAATCATGTTTGAACTTTGTCGGTTAATTCTTGCAGCCATGCCAATTTATTCTTGTAGCCAAATGATTTGTCCCTGTGATATGCGGATTATTTAGGATGATTTCATATATGAGTTAATGAATGTATTAGTAAAGTAAGATACATATGCATGTCCTTGTATGTTGTTTCTATTTTAATGCAGATAATAATTGATGTTGCGGTGGCGGATCTTCTTTCGTGCCTAAGGACTAGAGAATCACGTTCAGATAGCTGGAGGTCAAACTGAAGGAGATTCAAGCGAGCATAATGTATGGCATAATCGGAGTAGTTGTACTTCACCATGGGAGTTTAACTCTAGTGCATAGTGAATTCACAAAATATCACTTTGGTGTGCAAAGACTGTGGTTCGGTTTCAGATCCACAGTTCCTGCAGCCAAGCTCTCAGTTATCTCCTTCATCTGACAGTTATCCA
The DNA here is from genome assembly GCF_030272615.1 of Cryptomeria japonica. Classification (NCBI taxonomy): domain Eukaryota; kingdom Viridiplantae; phylum Streptophyta; class Pinopsida; order Cupressales; family Cupressaceae; genus Cryptomeria; species Cryptomeria japonica. The sequence continues at coordinate 429,674,442 of NC_081406.1, forward strand.
CCTCTTCTTCTGGGCATAACTTGAGTTGTCCATTGTAGTTGATCTTTTCTTTATAATAAGCTCTTCCTTCTTTTCTGAGAGTTAGACAGAATGGAAAGGGATTGAGCAGAGTTTTTGTCAAGCATTCTGAATTTTCTCTTTTAGAATATGTAATCATCTTTTAGGAAGAAATGAATAAGAATATGTTATTCTGATCTATTAATAGTTCTTTTCTGAGAGTTTGATATCACTCATCCAAGGGGGCCCACTTGGTGAGTGATCCTATGTTTATGATTATTGAAGTTAGTTTTTACTTAGTTGCAGTAGAAGTTCATGACTGGATTGTTCCTGCAGCCACTGGAAATAGATTCGTTGACTGTTCCTGCAGCCAAGACAGAACGGTGTGATTTCTGTTATTTTCATTAGATCATTTCAGTAGTGTTTTGTGAAGCTTTCATGTAGCCTTTTATGATTTTCATTCCTGCCTTTCCTTTCTGCATAATGTCAGTCACTGTAGTAATGCAGAATAATCATTTAAGGAGCTTAGTGCATAAATATTGTAGACCCATTTCAAGTTTTACGTTCCTGGATTGACAACTAAATGAACACCAATCATGAAAATAGTAAACTCTACCATATGAATGTCCAAACTTTGGATTGAGATTTCAATTAGAGGTATTATTATTGTCATTATAGTTGGGGTAGACATTTTTGGTTCTGAATATTGCAGGGTTGGACTTTCCTGTAGCCACTGATATCTTGCATACATTGTTGCCACAGGAATTGTCATATTCTCATATTTTTGATATAAATCAGATTGATCTTACTATCAAGATAGAGGTTGAATTGAATAAATATTTGAACATCAATAAGAATATAGTAGATACTCAGAAGCATAGCCTAGTAGACTTGCTAAAACTCCATAGAAATGCCTTTGCATGGGATTACAAGGATATGAATGGAATTGATCCAGGAGTTTGTACTCATTGCATTTACATAAAGGATGAGTGTTGCCCCCTCAGACAACCTCAAAGAAGAGTCAATCCTGCCTTGAAGGAGATGGTTAAAGAAGAATTGTAGAAATTGTTGAAAGATGGGGTTATCTATCCTATCTCTGACAGTCAATGGGTATCACCTTTGGTGATGGTTCCTAAAAAGGGAGGCAAATGGAGAGTATGTGTTGATTATAGAGCCTTGAACTTAGCCACAAGGAAGGATCATTTTCCATTGCCATTTGTGGATCGGGTATTGGATTCTCTTGCTGGTAAGAGATATTTTTCATTCTTGGATGGATTTAGTGGCTATAATCAGATACAAATATCTCCTGAGGATCAGGAGAAAACAACATTTACTTGCCCATGGGGCACTTATGCATATTCTGTTCTTCCTTTTGGGTTGTGTAATGCTCCAACCACTTTTCAAAGGGCAGTGATCAGTATTTTTTCTGATATTTCACAAGATATTATGGAAATTTACATGGATGACTTTACAACCTATGGTTCTGAATTTGATCAAGCATTAGGTAATTTGAAGAAAGTTTTGCAGTGGTGTGAAGACTAGAACTTGTCTCTAAATAGTGAGAAGTGTTGCATTATGATGGAATAAGGAATAGTCCTTGGTCATCATATATCTGTACAAGGCATACAAGTGGATCCAGCAAAGATTGAGGTTATTCAGCATATTAATGACCATGTGAAGCAGAAAGATGTGAGAAGTTTTCCTAGCCATGCTAGATACTACAGAAGGTTTATCAAAGATTTCAGCAAAATTGCAAGTCCCTTATATACACTGCTTACTAAAGATGCAGAATTTAAATGGACCTCAGCATGCAATGAAGCTTTTTTAAAGCTTAAGCATGCTTTGACTCAAGCACCAGTTCTAAAATGACCTAATTGGTCTCTACCATTCCAAATCCATACTGATGCATCTGATTATGCTATAGGAGCAGTGCTAGGACAAAAAGTTGACAAGTTGGAAAATGCAATATATTATATCAGCAAGAATGTGCAAGGACCTGAATTGAATTATACAGTTACTGAAAAGGAAATGCTAGTTGTCATATATGCCCTTAACAAGTTTAGACACTATATTACAGGGTATCCCATATTTATGCATACAGATCATACTGCAATTAGATATCTCATGAATAAGCCATCAATCACCGGTAGATTGGCTCGCTGGTTATTGTTGATGTAGGAATTTGATATCATAATTGTTGATAAGCCAGGGAAGTCTAATGTTGTTGCAGATTATCTTTCACGTCTTCAATTGCAGGAGGACTCTACAATGATAGATGACACTTTTCCAGATGAGCATTTGTTTCTCATACAGGCTCATACTCCTTGGTATGCTGATATTGCCAATTATTTTGCTACAACCAAGATGCCAATTTCTTTTTCTCTTAAGGAAAGAAGGTTGCTAGTCAAAAAAAGTTTTAACTTTTCATGGATTGTTGATTGTCTATTGTATACTGGACTTGATCAAGTCATGCAAAGATGTGTCAAAGAGGATGAAACATATGACATCTTGCATGCATGTCATGATGAGCCATGTGGAGGTCATTTTGCTGCCAAAAGGACAACACTGAAAATACTCAATACTGGTTACTATTGGCCTACACTACACAAGGATGCAGCTTAGTACACAAGGAAGTGTGACATATGTCAGCGAATGGGCAGACCTACAAAATTTGATGAGATGCCATTATATCCTCAAATATCTGTTACACCATTTGACAAGTGGGGATTAGATTTTGTTGGCCCCATTGATCCACCTTCTAATGGAAAATCTTATATCTTGGTATGTATAGACTATGTGACAAAATTGGTAGAAGCTAGAGCTATGCAAAATGCAAAAGATAATAAGGTAGCTGAGTTTCTCTATGAGGAAATATTTACAAGGTATGGAGTACCAAGGGAATTTGTCTCAGATCAGGGACCTCAATTTACATCAACATTGATAAAAGCTTTGGTCAATGAATACAATATAAGACATAGGAAATCTACTCCATATCATCCATAGTCTAATGACCAAGTAGAAGTTACCAATAGAGAGCTTGAGGCTATTCTTACCAAAATAGTGTCAATCCACAAGAAAGATTGGTCTAATCGACTTTTAGAGGCAATTTGGGCATATAGAACAACATGGAAAACACCAATTGGATTCACACCTTTTGAGATGGTTTATGGAAAAACAACAATGATGCCTATTGAATTTGAGCATAAAACCTTGAGAACAGCTCTACAATTGAATATGACATTGTCTGAAGCACAAAAGGAATGCATTCAATAGTTAAATGCTCTTGATGGATGGAGAAAGATAGCTGTTCAACAAACATAATTGATTCAAAACCAAAGAGCTAGATGACATGATAAATATATCAAAGAAAAGAAATTCAAATTTGGTGACTGGGCACTCCTATATGATTCCAGATATAAGGATGCTATGGGAAAACTCCAAACAAGGTGGTTAGGTCCTTATGAGGTAGAAGAAGTTTTTCAAAATGGAGCAGTTCGGTTGTCTATAATAGATCTTGTTTGATTTAAACTCTTAGTGAATTGACACCGACTACAACTTTATCACAAGCTAGCTACTAAAGAAGAGTTCCTACAGCAGTTTGCTCCTCAAAATGAAATACAAGTTCTTGCAGCAACTGCCAATGATTCGGTATCAATTCATGAGCTTCCTGTTGCATTTGAGCATGTTGATAAAGGTGATGTTCTTGCAGCCTCTGCAGTGAACTTATTTACCGTATCATAATAAAATATTTCCATGGGAATATTGTTCTCCGTACATAAAGTTCCATCCACTACATTCCATCCCACTTTCTTACCTGTCACTTCATTTCATTTCACCATCATTTTCGCCCAATTGCAGGTACGTGTATATTGTACTTTATTTTAATTATGCATTTATTAGTTCATTATGATTTTAATCTTGTTTTAATCCGCTCCAAACCTAAAATCTCGTCAGCCTGTGTGGATAAGTGCTAGGCTAAGTTGGGGGGGGGTACTTGATGGTCCTTTTTCTCAATAAGATTTATTATAAGTTATTTGATATCCCGAATTGATTTCCTAACTGACATTACTTATGATGATTATTATTTCACACAAGTGAATAATAAGTTCTGCCGCCAAAATTAAGATATGTAGATTTTAGTTTTTGTGAATTTGTCAAACATTTTGGTGAAGCTGCGGAAGTATCAGAGTAAAAGATGGGTGGTGATCTAATTCACCATGAACCAACGGTCCATGAAGGGTTGCTGCAGGATGTTGTCTGTGTGCATTATTTCCAAAACCACGACTAGCTGGATTATTTCTTGAGAATCAGGGATTTCAATGACGAAATAGTTGTGGAATTTATGCATTCTTTTGACGAAGGAGAAGCTACAGTTAAAGGGTTGAGGGTAATTGCTATAGAGCAACGAATTGCAGAGGTCATGGGGTTGCTGCAGGAAGGAGAACTCTTTCCAAAATCAAAGGATGCAAGGAGTGCCAGGGAAGAGTTCACAATTTCTACTGGCAGACCCTTAATGGTGGATAGACAAGGGACTAGAAGGGTTTCTTTGCCAGCACATTGGCCTTAGGTAGCTTTGTATATTATGAAATATATTACATGTGAAGGACGTTATTCAAATCTCCATTCACCTCACTTCAAGTTACTTAGTCATCTATGTCATGACCGGCGAGTTAATGTCCCAAATTTCTTGTATCATCTCATTTCTATAAGTGCTAAGGAGACTAAAAAATATGGAAATCGCTCTGTTAGTCATCATGGACTGGTGAAGTTGCTGGTACAATGGTCCCTGAGAGATGTTTCACAAATGGAATGGGGTGTGTTCGAGGATATTCTGCAATTTAGGGTTGATGAAGCCCCTATTGAAAATAATCCACCATTTCAAGAATAGATAGTTGCAGAAGATCTTTCTGGTGAAGATGAGGGTTTGCTAGTTGCTGAAGGAGCTGCAATTATTATAGAAGAAAATATTGAAGCAGAGTCAATCGAAGGACAACCCTCTACCTCTCTTCAAAGAGATTCACCTATTTTGCCAAGGGAAGGAAAGAATTGGAAAAGGAGGAATCAGATGAAGAATTTTTTATCCAGCCGCAGGAAGCACATATCCCTCCTGCAGCCAAGAGGCATCGAACAAAAACAAAAACTCCTACATCTATTTTAAAAGTGTATGTAAGGAGAACAAGAAGGAGGACACAGAAGACTCAATCTATTAGTAATCCAATAGAGGTTATTGTAGTAGAAACTTTAGAAGAAGAAGATGCTGCAGAGAAGGAAATGCAAGAAAACCCCATGGAAGAGGAAATACAAGAAAACCCTATGGAAGAAGAAATTCAAGAAGAAATTCAGGAAGAAGTTGTAATGGATAAGCTAGCAAATCTTGCTTCAGTGGCATTGCAATGTGAGGAGATTGTTGATGATGTTCTACAGCAACCTAAAGAAAATGTGGGAGATATGCCAATCCAGAATGAGGAGTTTATTGAAGAAATCCCACGGTCTAAGGTAGGACCTATTATAAATCCTTCATCCCTAACTAGTTTATCAATTGCTTTAACATTTTTTAGGCAATGGGAAATAGAGAAGGATAGGTTGCAAGGGATAATTAATAAGCAACAAAAAGAGATTGAGAAGAAAGATAATAGAATTAAAGAATTGGAGGATAAGGTAGAAGAGATTTATGGTATGGTTCCTAAGATAATGCAATGTAGGGCTCCCCTGAGAATTTATGCAGTGCATTTGAAAGAATGGTATCTAAATTTCAGATTAAACCACATTGTAAGGGACCTTAATCCATCCTTGGAAACACCTGAGGAATTCTATCATGCTTATCAAACCTCCCCACATGCTGTAAGGAATTTGTTATATGAATTATATTTACATAACTATGTTGTACCCCAAGATAGAGAATGGAATCCTTTGTTGTACATTGGGGATATCCATCTCAGAGCTCTAATGTCTTGGATCCAAAATGAAATGATTATAGGACCACAAGCCAAGGAGTTTGAAAAATTGGAACTTGACTGTCCATTGCCATTAAGGAGGGAATCAGAAGCACCTAGGGTTCAGCATTATGATTGGCAAAAGTTGCTAATAAGAGATGATGTTAGTAAGATGATACTTCCAATGAGAGAGGAAGTCTATCAAGCGTATGAGCAATTGGTTCAGACCCACAGGACAACTGCACTAGAAGGGATAACTCAACACTGGACTCATCTACCAGATCATTTAAAATTGGGAGAACCCTACTCATTATAGAATTTTCATGTAGCTATATAGAGAGCCTCCAGGTACATACAGCTAGGCAGGGAGAAATCCAATAATTGGTTGCCATTAATCTTTCAGCCTCCGATCCTTATGTGGCCACTTTTAGCATGCCAACCAACATAACAGAATTATGATGTAGCTATGGAAGAAACAACTAGATGGTCCAGGTTGGAGAAAATGAAAGGATTTTATTAGAATTTGCCTTCCAAGGGAACCAGATAGTACATTGTTGGTGATTTCAAAGGTTCAGCAAAAATCAGAAATTTTCCTTTTGCTGCAGGAGCAGCAAACCCTTAAAGTTGGGGGGCATGATAAGTTGATGTTTTGACATGTTTTTTTATCAGGACTCTTAGGTTTTTGGTATCTTCTGGGTTTCATTGTGATAGTAAATTATTGTGAATTGACTATATGTAATCCATGTTTTAAAACTGAACTTAAGAAATCATGTTTGAACTTTGTCGGTTAATTCCTGCAGCCATGCCAATTTATTCCTGTAGCCAAATGATTTGTCCCTGTGATATGCGGATTATTTAGGATGATTTCATATATGAGTTAATGAATGTATTAGTTAAGTAAGATACATATGCATGTCCTTGTATGTTGTTTCTATTTTAATGCAGATAATAATTGATGTTGCGGTGGCGGATCTTCTTTCACGCCTAAGGACTGGAGAATCACGTTCAGATAGCTGGAGGTCAAACTGAAGGAGAATCAAGTGAGCATAATGTATGGCATAATCAGAGTAGTTGTACTTCACCATGGGAGTTTAACTCTAGTGCATAGTGAATTCACAAAATATCGCTTTGGCGTGCAAAGACTATGGTTTGGTTTCAGATCCACAGTTCCTGCAGCCAAGCTCTTAGTTATCTCCTTCATCTGACAATTATCTGCCTCTTCTTCTGGGCGTTACTTGAGTTGTCCATTGTAGTTGATCTTTTCTTTATAATAAGCTCTTCCTTCTTTTCTGAGAGTTAGATAGAATGGAAAGGGATTGAGCAGAGTTTTTGTCAAGCATTCTGAATTTTCTCTTTTAGAATATGTAATCATCTTTTAGGAAGAAATGAATAAGAATATGTTATTCTGATCTATTAATAGTTCTTTTCTGAGAGTTTGATATCACTCATCCAAGGGGGCCCACTTGATGAGTGATCCTATGTTTATGATTATTGAAGTTAGTTTTTACTTAGTTGCAATAGAAGTTCATGACTGGATTGTTCCTATAGCCAGTGGAAATAGATCCATTGACTATTCCTGCAGCCAAGACAGAACGATGTGATTTCTGTTATTTTCATTAGATCATTTCAGTAGTGTTTTTTGAGGCTTTCATGTAGCCTTTTATGATTTCCATTCCTGCCTTTCCTTTCTGCATAATGTTAGTCACTGCAGTAATGCAGAATAATCATTTAAGGAGCTTAGTGCATATATATTGCAGACCCATTTCAAGTTATATGATCCTGGATTGACAACTAAATGAACACCAGCCATGAAAATAGTAAACTCTACCATATGAATGTCCAAACTTCGGATTGAGATTTCAATTAGAGGTATTATTATTGTCATTATAGTTGGGGTAGACAGAGACCATGGATCCATAGCATGCAATTTGTTCCCTCTACATTGCATAGGCAGATCAATTTCATTTACAACAATACAACATACGCCATGTTAGGAGACGATATTTCACGCTTGTTTACAAACATCAATTTATAAATCCTCTTCAATCAATTCTTCCCCAACTATCTTAGATAATTCCTCTAAATATTCTACTATGATTAGTGTGACTAGTTCATCAAACGTGTCTCCTATATCTAGATCGATCCCCGATACTTCCTCAAGTGGACCTAAGGTACTTAAGGAATAATCTTCTCAACCCAACTCTACGATTGAGAATACTTTCTCTCCTAAATAAATTCTTGCAGAAGATGATTGGGGATCCCTTGATTTCAATCCTACTTTCATAGGAGAATACATAATTCTCCCTAGAGAACCTAAGGTCGAAAAGAAGAAAGAAGAAGAAGAACCTAAAAAACAATCTTCTTTGTCTGGGCTATTGAGTAATAACTTTGTGGCGGGTTCTCAGATTTCATCTCCCTTAGTTTCTGGTCTAGAGGATTTTGATTCTTTACTTTTTGAAAATCCTCCTTCTTTGGAAATGACTAACCTTTATGGTCTTGGTTTTCATATCCTAGCTAGGTGTGGATATAATAGAAATGGATGTGGTACTCAAGAACAAGGGATTAAAGTTCGCTTGGAAAACAACTTTCGTGATATGACATTTGGGCTTGGTTATGATACTTTCAAGCATACTAAAGCCTCTAAGAGACCATCTATTAGTGTTAATATCATTTCTACTTCTCTCTCACTAAAATATCTAGAGTATATTAACTTTGACCCTTCTTGTGTCTTTGCTTTGGATGTTTTTTCTACTGACGATTCCTTAGCTGAATTCTTAGGAGCTTATGACAACCTTCCTCGTTATCACCACAATCATAGTTTTCCCTATTGTCTAAATACGAAAGCTTAATTTGGGAAAGAAAGAAATAATGATGAGATAGTTAAATAATTTCCTCAATTAAGAGATACTCCTCAACAAAGAAATCTCCTAATAAATGACACCATTGATATCAAGATGGATCCTTGTGTTGAGGTTAAGATCATCAAGATAGGGAAATGTCTTGATGAAGAAGAGAAAAAACAATATGCTGATATATGAATTCCCTGAGATCTTTGCTTGGACATATTCTGATATGCGTGGCATAGATCCTAAGATTGTCACTCATAACATTGTCCTAATTCTTGAAGCTAAAACTGTGAAGTAGAAGACTTGAAATATTTACCCTAAGGTGGCATTACTTGTTACAGCTGAGATTGAAAAATTGTTGGATGCTGGTTTCATCCGCCCTATAGATTATTCCCCATGGATTTTGAACATTGTGGTTGTGGCTAAAGCTGAAAACAAGATTAGGATGTGTATATATTTTTGCAATTTAAACAAGGCCTCTTTAAAGGATGACTTTCCCCTCCCGAATATTGATATGATAGTGGATTCAGTAGAAGGACATGCTTTTTTATCCTTTATGGATGGTTTCTCAGGATATAATCAAATTTTCATCAATTCCCAAGATCAATATAGAACTACTTTCACCACTCCTTGGGGTACGTTTTGTTGGATTGTGATGCCTTTTGGATTGAAAAATGCAAGCACAACCTATCAACGTGCTATGACTCTCATTTTTCATGACTATATGCATAAGACCTTAGAAGATTATGTTGATGACATCTTAGCCAAATCCATCCTTCGTATAAATCATGTTAAGATCCTTCATCAAATATTTGAGAGAATTTGTAAGTATAACATGCATTTGAATCCTTGAAAATGTGTTTTTGGTATGGATAGTGGAAAAATATTAGGATTCATAGTTTCACATCATGGCGTTGAGGTGGATACGAAGAAGATAGATTATATTGTTAACATGTTGCCTCCTAAGAATGTTTCCCAACTCAAAAGTTTGCAAGGAAAGATCCAAGTTGTTCATATGTTCATCTCTCAACTTACGGATCATACCTTTCCCTTCACACAATTGATTAAGAAGAATATCACTTTCCAATGGAATGAGGATTTTTGTTAAGCGTTCGAAGACTTAAAGACTTATTTGGCCAATCCTCCCATTCTTCAACCCGCTGATCCTACTAAGCCTTTCCTTATATACACTATTGCTTCCCCTCAAGCTCTTGTAGCCTTATTAGCACAAGATGATAAGGATGGTAGAGAATTCCTAGTTTATTATATAAGCCGCACTCTACTCGATAACAAAGTCCGATATTCTGCGATAGAAAGACAGTGCCTTTCTTTAGTCTTTGCAACTCAAAAGTTGAGGAATTATCTCTTGAATGCAGATATTCATGTTATCATTAAATTTGATCCTCTTAAACATCTTTTCTCCAAAACTGACCTTTCTGGATGCTTAGCTAAGTGGGTTATGATGTTGACCAAGTTTGACCTTAAGTTTGTCTCACAAAAGGCAATAAAGGGTCAAGTGTTGATTGATGATTTAGTTGATGCTCCTTCACCCTTCTCCCTACCTAATCCAGAGTCTTTTCCCAATGAATACATTCTTTCCATTGAGGTTGATGAGACTTGGGAATTGTACATTGATGGCCCTAAGTGTCATGCAGGATCGGGGGCAGGGGTGGTCTTGATCTCTCCTAAAAAGAAGCCTATTCCTTTATCATATCGTCTCAATTTCTTATGTACTAACAACATTGCTGAATATGAAGCTCTTATAGCTGGAATTAAAGTAGCCTTGGCATTGAGTGTGAAACATCTACATATTTCTGGAGATTCTCAACTAATCATAAGACAAGTGATAGGAGTTTATCAAGCTAAGAAAAACAAATTATCACAATATAAAGATCTAGCTATATCCTTGTTACAAAAATTTGATTCTTATATCATGGAGCCCATTCCTCGAAAAGATAATTGACATGTTGATGTGATGGCATGTGTTACCTCTCTTGTGTCTCTAGAGGACCCCTTGGTAGATCTTCAATTCACTATTCTCAACCTTACTTCCCCGGCTATTGCTGATAATCCTAGTGATGTGGCATATTGTTGCATTATAGATTTTGATGAATTGTACTCACATGTCATAAGATATTTGAGTGATGGTATCTTTTCGGATTCTATGAATAAGAATACTAGGGCTAGTATTTGCAAATTGGTTGCTAGATACATTATCCTTTCTAATGTTCTTTATAGGAGGGCTTATAATGGTCTTCTCCTTTGATGCTTAAACAAGGTTGAGGTCCCTATTTCTCTTGAAGAAGCACATTCAGGTGCTTGCACGGGGCATTTTTGGGGTAGGTCTTTAGTTCAGAGATTTCTCCGAATGGGATATTATTGTCAAACCATGGAAAAGGATTCCTTTATGTTTGTTAAACGATGTCATAAGTGTCAGCAACATAGCAATTTGATCCATGCCCCTGCCCAAGAGCTTCGATCACAGGTAGAATCTTGGCATTTTTCTACATGGGGTTTGGATCTTGCTGGTAAAATATCTCCTCCCTCATCTAAAGGACATACTTTCATGATAACTGCCACTGATTACTTTACAAAGTGGGTGGAACTCGTTCCTCTTCGATCCACCACCACTGAAGTAATTTGTTAATTCATTTTGGAAAACATCATTTCTCGATTTGGGATACCTTCCACCTTAGTTTTAGATAATGGAACGTCATTCAAAAATAAGGATGTGAAGAAGTTTCTCAAGAAATATCATATTCAACATAAATTTTATACACCTTATTACCCTCAATCAAATGGTCAAGTTGAATCTTCTAATAGGATAATTGAACAAATTCTCTGAAACACTGTAAACAAGCATTGTAAGAATTGGCATACTCAATTAAACTATACTTTGTGGGCTTATCGTACGAGTGTATGTGTTGCTACGGGCTGTACCCCTTATAATCTTGTTTATGGTGCTGATGCCATTATGCCTTTGGAGTTAGAAATTCCTTCTTTGAGAGTTTATCTTAGGGGAATAGTGGATGATGATTCCTATAGAGAGCAAAGACATCAACAACTTGAGATGCTCAATGAATAGTGTATAAATACCCTCTAACATATTCAAGCGTATCATAAAACTTTGCAACGAAGCTACAATGATAATGCTATTCAACGTTCCTTCTCAGTAGGGGATTTAGTCCTTTATGAGAATTAGTGCAACGCGAAGGCCTTACCTAAGGAGAAAGAAAAGTTTAGTCCTAATTGGCTTGGACCAAACATTGTTGTGGAGTTCTATGGATCATGTGCTTACAGGATAGCAGATATGGAAGGTATGCCTCTCAAGGAACCCATAAATGCTATGCACCTTCATAGATACTATGCCTAGTTCTATCTTTCTCTCTCTCTTTTTTTTTTTTTAGTCTTCTTTTTGTTCTCTTTCTATGTCTTTTTCCTTCAAAATTGGGTAATATGTTAGCATATCTTCATTAAAGTGTGTAAGATTAAATGATGTTATATTGTTTGGTCTACATTACTTCATTTTTGAAAAGCATGTTTCATTACTATGTTGTTTGTCTTGGATTATTTTTATGTAAATTTTAATGGATTTATATTTCATCTTTGTTAGCATGTTATACAATTTCTTATGTGTAAGTAGAATTATATCATGGTGTGTTTAACTAGAGTTAATTAAAGCACATTAGTCATATATTTCTTAGGCTTAATACATTCTTATTTTTTTCATCAAAGTAGCATTTGATTAAATACTTAGTTATTTAATTAAATCACACATGTATCAATCTAATCATGAAGTATTGAGAAATCAATCACATGGAAATTAAATCAGATATACATGCTCATTACTTAATATGTTACTTCTAATCTAAGAAATGCGTACACTATTTAAGCATTAAAAATAACATAAATATGAGTCTCATCATATATACATCAATACATCAAAATCATCTCCTATCCCTAGGACTAGTAGCAGGAGGATGGTGGCTAGATGCCCCCTCCTGATCTAGCCATGCGGGTGGCCCCATGGGAGTGTATCGTGATATGGACTGCGAGTGACTCCGCAAGGAGCTCTTGTGATCTCTCTCCATCATGATCCCTCAATATGTGGCTGCCTCTGTTTGTCACGTCGCTAGGTCATGCTTTGTTTGTCGTAGTATCTCTCATAGGACCTCCAACTCTGTCCGAATAGGGGAGAAAAGGTCCTCGTGTCATCCTACATTCCTCTGGGATCTGTGTGCTATCTATGAGGAACTTAGAACATGTGCAGTCACAATAAGGTTTCTCACAACATTTTGAATCAGAGAACACCACTCCTAGATGGTAGCTACAAGATAGAGAAATTTTTCATTTGTAACATTCTATATCATCAAATCTAATGTAGGTAAGATGCATTTGTTAATCAATAGTAGGGCACATTACCTGGATCTCCCTCTCGCCAGTGAGGATCTTGGACAATGACTACATGAGACTGAGACCCACTAGGCTCTTCCTGCTCATATTGTCTCTATATAGTCAGTGTGGGCAGATGGGGATCAAGATCAGGACCCCTTATGCGATCCCTCTCTGCCCACCATGGGAGACTTGGTGGATCTAGGGATTTGGTATCCTCTCTAGAGTGACGAACTATATGCGACTCATCATCATCCTTGTCCTCCTCATCCTCCTCATCCTCCTCCTCATCCTCACCCTCATCCTCATCCTCCTCATCATCTCTGTCCTAATCTCTCTCTCCGGTATCAGGACTGAATCCATCTCCGCTTTCCTCCTGCTCCTCCATGTCATCACCCTGATCATTTGAATCCTCCTTGGATGCATCAGATTCATCTCTATCGCCTGACTATCTCCATGGTCTGGGGTTCCCTCTAGGGAAGCCTACTGGGAAAACAACTCCAGGGTATGTTATCCTCCACCATGTGATGTATCGTTGATGCACACCTGAATCATCTCTATAATTTGTTGCTATGTCCTGATCTAACCCATTTGAATCTGTTATGTCAATCTCATCACTCGTAGGCCTGGGAATGGCTCCTAGCCTCAACATCACTTGTGAGTGTCGGATGTATACATGCATGTCAGTAGGAACACACTGCTTGAATCCAAACTACCGATGAACTCGATCGAAGTAGAAGGGAATGACTATGTGGCTATATCATCCCTCTAGTAGATGGTTCCTCTGCATGTTGAACACCTTTCTGTATAGTTCCACCCACATGGACATCCTGAGGTAGGGTCTTCATATGATCCTGCCCGCTGTCAATCTATCCATGCTCAATCTCCAATATAGGAGATCGTCGAATTGACACTCATGGGTAAGAGGATAAGAATATACCCTAGGTTGCTCTGGGACTACCTCTATAGGGGTTCCACTAGGTCTAGTGCATGTGATATGCTCAAACATCCACATCTGTAGTAGTATGCAGGTCATAAGGTTGCATCCCTGTCTGAACACATACTCTCTAAGGTCATGATAGAGATGTGCAAGCATGCTCTGACCCCAAGAATATACTCTCTTGTGTCTCTCCATGGATTGTATGGCATAGATAAGTCCTCTGTGCATATGTGTATTGCACCCATTAGGGCACACAACTAATGCAAGGGTCACAATCATGAGTCGCCTCACCAATGGAACCTCTCATGTATGGTATAGGAGCCAACTGACCATAATGTGACCCCTCATCTCACTACCTATCACTCTCCCCATAGCATATACCTTTTCTCTCCTATAATCCTCCTCTATGTGGGATCAATATCTAACAGTCTCTCCTCTAATGGGTAGGTGCAAAATACGGTATACATCCTCAAGGGTGACCGTCATCTCCCCCACAGGTAGTGAGAATGTTGAGGTATCTGCATCCCACCTCTCCATCAGCATGGAAGAATGGAATCGGATTGCCGACATGGTCATCGCATCCCACAAACCCACTACATGTAGAAAATCCCTCTCTCCTGCTATTAGCCTTGGGATTTGCTCTCGAAGGCTCTGAAATGTGAGATCGGTGGTTTGCTCATGGATGTATGACAGTTTCTGCAAAATGCAAAGTAATCTATCATCAATAATCCATCATAATCTAATCAATGCAATTATTCTATCATTTCTAGCATTCATTGCTTGATCTTGTGTCATCATTGGTTGCCCCTAACAGGGACCAGGGTGCCCTAAGTGGACTAGGGTGCCCTACTGGGACCATGGCGCCCTACTAGGACCATGGCACCCAGAGGGAACCATGGCGCCCCCTTCAGACCATGGCACTCTAAGAAGACCAGGATGCCCTAGGAACCCTAGGTGTTCGACAGGTAGGCCCCGACCTGGACTAGGCGATAACATCATCACTTCTTAAAACTATGAAAACATGAAAAAGTCAAATGCAGTCAATAGAAAGTCAACTTACCTCATCGAATGGTCAGCAGATGAGAACGGACTGGCACAGTATCTCCATCCGCGTGGGTCACTCAGGTTGGCGTCGAGGCATGATTGCTTGTATGTGGGCTCCTCTACAATGAATAGTGCCAAAAATTTAGAAAGTTAAAAATGAAGGTGTCACTTTTATATTTATGTGTTATGCACTTTTTGACTTTATGTTTTTAAGTTAAAACCCTAATTTCTGCACTTTTTGACTTTATGGTTTTAAGTTAAAACCCTAATTTCTGCACTTTTTCTTCAATCTATCATATCTTGAGCTAGGAAGCTCCAATTCTCGCATCGTTGGTGGCATTGGAATCATAAGTTCTCCCTCTCGCTCCACATTAGTTCTATAATGTGATTAGATGAGTAACCAATCCTTGTTGTGAACTTGCTTCATCACAATTCGTTGTGGAAAACATGATACCCTATTTCACCTCACAAATAAGCAAGTTGAAATAGGGGGGCATATAGCTACCTGTGAATTTCATCACCTTCGTTAGTAAGCATTAGGTGATTTTGTGATCTAACATGTGGTTTTTTAGGGTGTAGTTCCTAACTATGTACTGCAGATACCGCTGGGGGCTTCATTTGACAACTTATGGATATATCCTTTTTCAAATGATGTTTACTTTTCTATACTTTATCTTGCATATGCACATACTATCACATGACCACTAAAGTGGGGGCTAAGTGTAGTGTCATAAATTATAGACCCTTGCTAGGGTGGTACAATTTTACACTTAGGTTAGCACCCGCCTTAGTGTGTCTTGCATCTTGCATTTCTCATTCCCCTTTAAGCATTTAATTAATTAATTTAATTAAATCTAAGGTCATGTCTCATCACTTTACACATTACAAAGTTGGGCCCTTTACCCTAAACGTGCCCCTTTTCATTTTATTCCTCTAATAAACCATTTAATCATAAAACCTAATTATGTCTTATTTCGACCATTTAGGCCTGATTTCGCATATCAAAACATCTTGAAATCAGTTGTAACTTTGGGATGTGCTCTAATACCATCATATCTAGTGGCCCTAAAAATTTGGTGAAAAGTTGGCTGGACCGTGGCATGAATGCACTGGTCTGTGGCTTTTTCCCCAAAATTTTGGGAGCATAATCCTATGATATGATAATGCTTAACCCCAAAATATCAGCAAGAAATTCATATCCTAGGTCAACCTAAACATGAAATTAAGATCTAGGGTTTCATACTTAAGAGCTCTCTTTCTTCATTTGAAGGGGTGTTCTTCTAAGAATCTAAGAGCAGGTTTTTGGAGTATTAGAGCCTTCTTTGTAGCGAAAGAGTAGATACTTAAAGTCTTCAACAACATTCATCATTCATCTATCAAACATTCACCAAGCATCATTTTATCAATTGGGGGCTTTTGAAGATGTAGAAGAGCAATAGGAGATCATCGACTGACGATTGGCTTGTACCTCTCCCTTGGGGCTAGGTATGGTTTCATGTTGTTTTCATGTCTTTGTATAAGATTCATTTTTATTCATATTCATGCTTTATATCACTTTGCATTGTGGATTTAGAGAATTTACTTTGTCAATTATAAGCAATTAGGGTTTACTCTTTAGGGTTTCTCTAGGTTGTTTACTTTCATTCTTAGGATCTTGCATATACACAAGGTTCTTGCACACACATTTTCAATACATTATCGACTATTCATGGAGGTGAAAATCACCAACATGGGGGTTTGACTAAGGCAAAACCCTATATAGCCACTCCAAAATTCCTTTTGCAGTTGTAGGTGCAGAAAAAGGAATCTGGAAGCAGTTACAGATCTGGAACACGCATTTGATGGTATGATGAAAGAATAAGTATACGATCAACTATTGGGAGGAGGGGGGGGTGAATCAGTAGATAGAAAAACTCATACAAACTTCACCAATCTCAAAAATCAATCTCTCAAAGGAAACATAGAACTATCAATGTAATACCATTGTCAAGATAAAAACTCATAAGATAAACCGGTCCACTACAACAAAAAATTAAAAGTAAACAACTTCAAACTCATAAACATCCAAATTCTTTTTCATATGTCAACAGAATTCATTTCTCAATACTTTCAGTTATCATAACTTATCAAAGTAGATAAGTAAATCAACCATAAGAATATAACCACAAAGACATTCACCACTTGACACAAATATTTTTGACATGGAAACCCAAATGGGAAAATCCACGGTGAGATGAGACTCACAAGATAAGTATCTGAAATCTTCTAAAGTTTGCCCTGTTAGGAGCCTAGCCTGTTAAAGCTTTACAAAATTCCTATTAACAACTAATCATGTTAGGAACCACTCGATTAAGGGATTGACTACAATGCCTTGTTAGAAGCAATACTCTATAAGGAGTAACCTCGATAGAGGATTTGAAAATCTGAGCTAATGGATCGCCTTGTTAGAGGATTTGAATAGTACCAAGCTTGTTAGAGCTTACCCGGTTAGGGGATTTCAATTCTATTGTAATTGTTAGAAAACAACAGGAGTTTGTTGATTTGTTTGAATAGCACTATACTTGCTTGATTAGATCCTTTTCATGCTCCTATCTGCCTTTACTCAAACTACAGATACATCATCTGGTTCAACAACCACACACTCAACAGATCTTTGCCAGCTCTTAAACTAAACAAATTCTTCAACGTTATAAACAAATCAATTAGGTTGGTAACACAATAAAAACCTAATTCTCATAGAGATTACAAACAAGTCAGTTCAAGTATGACCATTGGATTACATAGCAATCTCTATAGATCAATCAAGAAAACCTTGATCGCTCCTTGATCACCGCTTCATCGAACTTAGTAACTCATCACGTGCTTTGCATTATATGCAATATACTTTCTCATTCCCTAGACAAAAAACTGTTACATCAACTCGCCAAAATCACTTGTAATTGTCTTCATACAATAATTATACGTGTCATAATCATTGCCGCCCACCATCAAATCATAAACAATTATAACCAATTCACCAAACTTAATCCATTAGGGTTTATCAAAAACAACAGGTAGGGTTTACCAGTTACCGGTTCAACTCTCCAATATATAGCAATACCAGTTCACTCCACAAATTCTTCCTAGCAGTTACAAAATAATATTACAATAATATGAATAATATCATTACAATTTAATTGACATCAATGAAAAAATAACATATCATTAATGCAATCCTCATGCAAATGCCAACAATCTCCCCCTTTGGCATTGATGGAAATACAAATATCATATCATTTATTGTTGTTGTGATTATGAATAGGAATCCTGGTTTATATTACCAAGTATTCACCATGTTCTCCATGTCTTCATGTCTTCAACTTGTCACTGGTTCTTCTTCCCATAATCACATAATTCTTCTTCCCCTTTGACAACAATGCCAAATTGAAAGTAAACCATGTGTAGACACCTAAAATTGTCCAGTCGAATTAAATAAATATTTTATTTATTTAATTATCTAAGCTTAATTCTTCTATTAATTAAATAAATCCTTATTTATTTAATTAATTCATTTATCCTCTTCTAGCCTTATTTCTCATTTAAATAAATACATTTATTTATTTAAATTCCCCTTTCCTAAATTAAATAAATATTTTTATTTATTTAATTGATCCCACTTCTACTATTAATTAAATAAATCTTTATTTATTTAATTAATTCATTATCTTTTTCTACACATGACACATGTCATTCATCTCTTAATTCCTACACTACCTACCTCTTTCATTATTTTGGTATTTCTTATACCTACCCTCTAATCCTAGCCGACCTCTCTTTTTACACCTCTAAATCTTAACCCTCCATTTCATATTGTGTCTTCTATTTAAGGAGATGCTTCCTTCATTGTCAAACCCTAATCAACAATTTTGGAGGACTTGGCTACACTACGATCCTACTTGCAACCACATTCCGTTCTTTGTTGAGCTCTTGTGCATATAAAAATCTGAGAGCAAATATATCAAGAAAGATCAATGGAGATAGGAAGAATGGAGATCAAAACCCTATTGGACATGTGATGGTATAATCTTTGTGATTTTGAGTTATTTGCATTGTCTTAGGTAATCTTCATATGTTATGGTGGATCTTTGTTGTTGTTAGGCTAGGGTTTGGTGGTTGAATTCATTTAGTCTTTCAATCTTGTTATCATTGTTATCCATTTTCACCGTATACATTTTGGCACGCCCGGTGGGACTCTTGTCCCTTTGCATTTAACATTTTTGTTGCAGATTTTGCATTTTTGAAGTTGCAGATCGGACAATCTTCGACGACATTTTAGGTTTTTCCGCGTCTGCGAGCGTTTGGATCACGTTTTTGTGTTTCAGAAGCGTCTGCAATATTGGGAATCGCGTCTGTGTTTTTGTCAGAATATATTTTGCAGGTTTTTGGAGCCGCGTCTGTGAATTGAAAACGCGTCTGTGTCGAATCTGCCCGCGTCTGTGTTCGGAAAAAATGTCTGCGTTCTGTGAGCACGTCTGTGCATCACAGAACCACGTCTGTGTCATACAGACGCGTTTGTGTCTGGTATAACGACGTCTGTGCTTTCTGTTTTGCAATTTTCAAATTTTTCTTTGATTCGGGTTTTCGGATTTTATACTTAGGGTTTCAGATCTGGTTTATTTTCGGCTAACCCTTGCAGATCTAGCTAACTAAGTTTGTGCAGCTTGCTTTGGAGGCAAAAAAACGTTTTTGTTGAAGGCCCCTTTTCACAAAGTCTTTTGGGTTTTTCTAAAATTTACCTAACTTGTGTGCTTGCAGAAAGGGGTTATCATTTGAAATAACCCAAACTACTAACAATTTTGTTGCAGGGCCTTAGCTAGGGTTTTGTAATTTTGTTGTGTGCCTTGTTTTCATAGATTAGCAAACACTTCCATTGGTACACTAAAATTGAATCATTGTCTTTTGTGTCTTGAGCAATAGGCTCTTTTTGTTTATTCTTTAGAGGGCTTGTCTTCCCGTGTGGTCATTAGGACTACTAGTGAGAAGAGGATGACCCAAGTGGTAGCGAGGAAAACCTACCTCATCCGAACCACTATAATCAAATGTATTCATGGTGAAAACTATGAATAACGTGTGCTGATTAGTTCATACCGACACTATGTCTCCCCATAAACCCGTTTGATCAAATTTATTTGATCAGTTGTAGGGCGTAACCCCTACCGGCTGGGAGCCTTCTGTATTTACAGAGCTGAAAGTGCCGCATGTATGGCCACACGAGCGGATGCCCTTACTAGCACCATTTTGTTTTAGAGGCCCAAATCCTTCTAGTTGTTGGGGTAGGAGGTCGGACCTCTGGTAGCAGCCCACACACATACGGTTCTTAGTAGAGATACAAAGTTTGCCATGGGGAGTTTTCATGGGGACTGATGCTTGGCTGACCTGAGAAGTGAGTGCCGAGGGTGGAGCCAGTGAGGTCAAGCATCTAGGTATCTGCTCTGAATAGCGTAGCCTCGGGGGTAAAACCCCATGTGGGATCAACAACTATTGTCTTGGCCAGCCATAAGAATTGTGCTTGACTTATGTTAAACATTCAAACATTCAAGACCAAACTGCAAAACATTGTGTCTTTTGTGTCTTCAAGTGTATGTAAAACATTTTACATCAGACCACACACTTTTCTTGGAGTCATTTTGGAGTCTAAACACTAGCAAACATTGAGTCCTCATCAACATTGTGTCCTCTTGTCACAAAAAACAGTCAAACAGTCAGATTTGGTCACAGCAAAACAACTTCACAGACTGGAAAAATTGCACAAAGTTTACAGAAACGCGTCTGTGTCTGTTTTAACCGCGTCTGTGTTGTCTAAGCGCGTCTGTGAAGGGCAGAATAGCGTCTATGTTTTTATCAGCATCTGTGTCGAACAGAGACACATCTGTGTCTGGGAATTGCGTTTGTGAAGTATACAGTCGCGTCTATGTCCAGAATTGCAAAAACTGTTACAGTCCAACAAACACAAACAGGAAAATCTCATAATCACGTCTGGGTTTAATAGAGTAGCGTCTGTGTCTGGGAATCACGTCTGTGAAGGATACAGTCGCATCTGTGTTTAAAATTGCAAGAAAATTTCAGAGTCCAACAAACAAAAGAAATCAGTTTCGGAATACTTGAGCTTCCTAGGTTGTTTCTTCAGGTTTCATCTAGCATTCAACCTGTCTCTGGGTCTCATACAGTCCATCATTGCTTCACATTTCATTTTACATTCATACTTGTCTAAACTTGAGTCAAAAGGTCACTTGCTTGTCCTCATCATACTTTGTCAACATACTACATACAACTACACTTTGCTAAGTGGTCCCTCATCAAGGTTTCTTACCTTTGGGTCTCATTTGGTCTTACTTAGGGTCAAGGTCAGCTTACCTCATCAAGAGAAACTATCCTGTCTTTGGAAGTCACACCTACTCTACTACTTACATACTTGGTCTTACACTTTGGACATTGCAAGTAAACTTCAGATTCATTTACATTCCATACAACTCTTGGTCTTCCATACTCTTTCCATTTTTCATCTAGTCTCTCACATCTTGGTCAAACACCTAGTTCATGGTTGAAACCCGTCTTCAAAAATCTAGGAGAAAAGCTAAAGAAGCTCAAGGGTCCGCCAACATGAGTTCTTATGAGTATGACAATGACTTATTTTTCAATACTGATCACACTACATTACCTGACATGGATGTTTATAGACACAATCCAAATGTGGAAAACGCAGACACTACAAACAACAAGGCTACACACAATGACAATGTGGACAACTTTTCAATACAATCAGCAAACATAGAAGAATCCATAATGAATCCTCATTTCAATAGATTGGTTGAAGAGATAATGAAGAGGGATAGACAATACTTCTTGCACATGATGGCACAAAGTGGAGCTAAAATACCTCATGACTTTGACATGTCTCAACTTATGGAAAACAGACCCTCGCAACAAACTCACTCCAACATGGATCAAAGGAGGCCTAATAGTGGAGGAAATAGAGGACTACATATGGTACCTGAATCACCATCAGCTTTGCTTCAAAAACCAGAGGTCTCGCATACACAAGCTCAAACATATGATACTTACCCTCGAAGACCATTATGGAAGCCTTATGCAGATAGATATGCTCAATCACATGTTCAAGCTATGGATCAATCAAAACAAGTGGACATTCAAGGGCATGCTCAAAATTTGGACACAAGGAAACCTCATGCCAAATTTGGGGGCAACACAATAGAACCCGACGTGCCTATATAATATGGTATATATACACAAAATAGGGTTCCTCAACACGAAGCTATGCCAAGTGCTCCCTATATGCCGCATCAATATAGACCTCCTCCATATGAACATGTCTATGATCAATATCATCCATACATGCAACAAGCTCCTCCGCAAATGGGTGTTTCAAACATGGGGTATGCTACAAGAAATAGATCTCCTCCCAAGAGCAATTTGGAGCAACAAATAAGAGATTTACAAAAGAAAATGGAGGACATGAGTACACCAAAACCAACATACACTATGAGAGATATATGTCCTTATCCATTTGATAAGAGCATCCCAATGCCTCCATTTCCTGCACACTTTGTGACACCAAAATTTGCAAGTATAGAGGAAAAGGAGACCCCAAGGCACACATACGACAATTTTTCACAGCCTGCATTGAGGCAGAAGAAACATATTTGATGAGGTTGTTCCCGCAAAGCTTAGGCAATCAAGCTATGGAATGGTTTTCTCAATTACCTCCCGGTATTAAGTCATGGGGCGACTTAGCAGAGGCATTTATTCAGCATTTCTCCTACAACATAGAAACAGATATCTCAGTCACTACTTTATGCAACACTAAGCAAAAAGAGGGAGAATCTTTTGCGTCATTTTTACAAAGATGGAGAAATCTAGCCAGCAGATGCTCTTGCGAAATCCCACAGAAACAAATGGTAGAAATGTTCACTCAAAATGTTAACAAGGATATTGGGTATGACTTAAGGAAAGCTTGTTTGTCCACATTCAAGGATGTTATTGAAAAGGGCCTAGCAACAGAAAAGGTCTTAATTGAACAAGGAGTCATCAAGCTATTCAAGGAAAACAAAGATGACTTTAAAGGAAAAGACAAGCCAAGATTTTGGAATAAAAACAAGAACATAGCCAACGATGGCGTTGTCGATGCCAATACAATGAGACCCAAGTTCATCTTTTCAGGATCAAGTTCTACAAGCAACCAAGTGAATACTCAAACAACTTCCAGATCACGAAGGAAGTACACTCCATTGGGAGAACCACTTGAATCCGTCTTTAAAAAGCTAGTGGCAAACAAAGTGATCACAGTTCCAGATTTTCCTCCATATGAACCAAAGGTCAAACCAAATTGGTGGAATGATGATGAGTATTGTGAGTTTCATAAGAGCAAGGGTCATAAGACAGGAAATTGCCATCGACTGAAGAACATTGTGCAAGATCTCATTGATAGAGGTGACATTGAGATTGAGGGACATTCGTCTAATCAAGAACATGAGATGTTTAAGGAACCATTCCCAAAGCATGACAAGGGAAAAGGTAAAGCCACAAATGATCAAGCCAACTATACTAGAGCACCTTACAACTATGACTCAATTATCAATCACATCTCAATGGACAATCATATCTCTACTATTACTATCAAGAACAAAAATCCTGAGAATCCTCCTCAGAGACCCAAGATTGTTCTAAGAGGTGTGGGATCTTCTTCCGAGCCTACCTCTGAATGTCATGTTACAACTCATCGAGGTAAAATTACGTTGCCAGGTGCTTCAACTAAAAACACCTCTTCTTCATCTACCAAACCTGAGTATGACCTTGTAGAATAGTTAGGGAAGACACCCGCGCTCATTTCAATCCTTGAACTATTACGCATATCCCCTGCTCATAAGGCTATTCTTGACAAAATCTTGAGAGACACCGCCGTTCCTACTGATCTGAACGTGGACCAGTTTCAAGCCATGGTGGGATACCTATCCATTCCACATTCCCTTACATTCACGGAAGCTGATGACGCCTCCATAAGCCAGCCGCATAATGCACCATTACATATTGAAGCCTTCATACACAAGCATCGAATAAAGCGAGTCCTGATAGATGGGGGAGCTAGTCTAAACATTTGTACATTGAGCACCATTAAACAATTGGGATATTCCGATAAAGCTGTGAATTCAAAGAACCAAATTACCATCAAGGCATATGATGATGAAGAACGCTCATCCAAGGGCACGGTCACCTTACCTCTAAGAATTGGGCCAGTTACAAAGGATGTGGTTTGTCAGGTCCTGGATTTGGATCTCACTTATAATATATTGCTAGGACGTCCTTGGATTCATGAAATGAGGGTAGTCCCATCGACATATCACCAATGCATTAAGTTTCCTCATAATGGAGTCGAGGTAATAGTTAATGGTGATCCTAATCCGTTCATATATTGCAATAACTTGAGATCACATACGGAGACCATCATTCCCAGTAATCGTGAAGTTGTTCCTTCTTCGGCATACATTGACCCTGAGTCATTAAAACCTTCGACATCAAAACAAGGTGAACTTAAAGGCAGATTTCAGGACAAAGGCATGGGAGAATACACTTTAAACCAGACCATGTATTTACGACAAGTCATGAGCTCTCCAAAATAATTTGGAAGGCCACATCCTAACAAGCAAACATTCATCATGACGCTCAAATGGGATCCTACTACCTTTCAAAGATGGGGCGAACTGGAAGAGGAAGATTTATACAAAATGCTCTATAGAGACATTAAAGATGACACACATGATCAGATCAATATACCTTGTGAGAAATATGGCAAAGGCTTCAAGATTCTACAAAAATTTGGGTATGATGGAAAAAGCCCTCTTGGGTTACGCAAAGAAGGCGTCATGGAACCCCTACAACCTGAATTGACTATAAGGAGAGAACGCTCAAAGGGACTTGGCTTTCTGACTTCCAAGATCCACACTAAAAGGATAGAAGAGGCATCACGAATCAAAGTTGCCAAAGTTCAACAAGAAGATTGCTATTCCACAGATTCCAACGAATGGGAATGGGGTTCAGACAAATCCTCCAGTGATTATGAGCTCACCGAGACATTCAGAGAGCCAGATGAACCCACAGAGGAGGAGGAGTTTTATAACAAATTCAGAGTTGGTCAAGAAACAACCCATGAGGAGTCTACACAATCCTTGTCTCAAGGTTCTAGGTCGAAATCACATAGGATGAGAACACCTGTTCCGGAATGCGCTACTAGTAACAACAATTTGGATTCGCTTGCGATCAAAACTGACGAGGAGAGTGCCATCGATGACCTCGATGATTGCCTTGATATACCCGAATATAACCACATCTTCACTCTTAGCCCTGCAAACTCCGAAAACATTAAAGGCCTTCCCCTTGTTCATCCCCAACTCATTGACTGGGATTATGAAGGACTAGCACAATTTGACACATTTCAGAATGATGAAGCTATTATTGACTATCTTGGTATACGAGATGATCTTCCCCTTGGGGACCACAAAGCAGGATACACCATAGAACTTAACAACGTGGCATATTTTGGTGAGGGTGTCGGACCTTCCAGTCGCAAAAATGTGAAAATAAGAACAAATCAAGAGTCTTATGGCGAAAACCACACTGTGGCGCTATCTGACCCCAAAAAAGTAAAAAGAAAGGACGTATCTGAGGGTGAAAACCTCTCTGAGGCGCCCGAAGATGGAAGGCTCGACATTCTCCCATCATCATATGAGGAAAAGTCATCCATGTTGGTAGAGGAGACTATCAAAACAAACATTAGTATAGAAGAGGTTCCACACAACATATTCCTGGCTCAATCATTAACAGAGTCCGAAAGATCAAAATTCATAAGTTTCTTCAAAGAATGACAAATCAACTTTGCATGGTCATACGCTGATATGCCTGGACTGGATCCGGATTTGGTAATGCATCATTTGACAGTCAAACCGGGGGCAAAGCCAGTGAAACAGAAATTAAGGAAAATGCATCCATAGGTGGCATTACTAGTCAAAGCAGAGCTTGAGAAATTACTCAATGTTGGATTCATACGCCCAATTGATTACCCCGAATGGATCTCCAATTTGGTACCTGTCAGTAAACCAGATCGCAGCATTAGAATTTGCACAGATTTCAGAGACATCAACAAAGCTTGTCCGAAAGATGACTTCCCATTACCAAACATTGACTTGATTGTTGATCTCACAGCAAGTCATGAAATGCTATCATTAATGGATGGATTCTCTGGCTATAATCAGATAAGAATTGCACCCGAGGATCAACATAAAACATCATTCACTTGTCCGTGGGGAACTTTCTGTTGGAATGTCATGCCCTTTGGGCTGAAAAATGCAGGTGCTACATATCAAAGAGCTATGACTACTATCTTTCATGATCTCATGCATGTAACTGTGGAAGATTATGTTGACGACCTCTTGGTCAAATCAATAGACAGAAATACACACTTGGACATACTTTCAGTTGCTTTTGATTGGTTGGAAAAGTACAAGGTAAGATTAAACCCCAAGAAATGTGTCTTTGGAGTAACCTCCGGGAAACTCCTAGGATTCATCGTGTCCAAAAGAGGAATTGAAGCGGATCCAGCAAAAGTCAAAGCTATCTTGGAAATGCAACCACCAAGAAATATCAGTCAACTTCGATCCTTACAAGGCAGACTCCAGTCCATACGAAGATTCATAGCACAACTGGCGGATAAGTGCAATCCTTTTCAACACCTGCTACATAAAAACATCAAATTCAAATGGGATGATAACTGTCAACAGGCTTTCCAGACGCTCAAAGATTATCTTCTAAATCCACTAGTTCTGATGCCACCAGTTCCAGATCAACCACTGTTATTATACATTTCAGCTACTCCAACAGCACTGGGGGCACTCTTAGCGCAACAAATAGCTGAAGGCAAGGAAAAAGCAGTATACTATATCAGTCGCACATTGGTGGGATATGAGCTAAACTACACACCAATTGAGCGTGCATGTCTCGCTGTGGTCTTTGCTTCACAAAAATTACGACATTACATGCTTACTCACAAGACTAAGTTGATTGCAAGAATTGATCCATTAAAGTACCTTCTCAACAAAGCTACACTTACTGGGCGACTGGCCAAGTGGGTAATGATCCTGAGTGAATTCGACATCGAGTATGTGGACAGAAAAGCAATAAAAGGACAAGCCATCGCAGATCAACTAGCAGATGCTCCCATGATAGATGATGCTCCTCTAAATTCAGAATTTCCAGATGAATCCATTCTAACAATATCACGTGCAAAGCCATGGTAGCTGTACTTCGATGGCTCATACACACAGCATGGGGCAGGAGTTGGTATTCTCTTTATAACTCCTCAAGGCGATTCTATACCAAAATCATACCGCTTATCATTTCCTTGCACCAACAACATAGCGGAATATGAGGCATTAACAACAGGATTACGAATTGCAGTTCAATGGAAGATCCAAGAACTTAGTGTTTTTGGCGATTCTCAACTTGTTATCCGTCAAGCAACTGATGATTACCAAACAAAAGATGAAAAATTACTACCTTATAAACAAATGGTGGATGATCTGAAACAGCACTTTACAAAGATAGACTTTGAGCAAATACCAAGAGAGCAGAATCGCGCCGCAGATGCCATGGCTACAATTGCTTCATTAATTGATTTACCTCAAAATGAAACCTGCTATGAGTTCCTGGTAGACAACCTGTTGGTTCCTTCATATGAGATCACGCCTACTGAGATGATATGCATTGTTGGTCCTGAATCCCAGTTATATGGTTCCATATTCACATACCTTCACGACAATACTTTACCTCCTGATCTATCAAACAACCAATGTCGTACTTTCATTCGCCAATCCTCTTGATACATCATTCTAGCTGATATCCTATACCGACGAGGTCTAGATGGCACTCTTCTTAGATGTTTAGAAAGCGACGAAGCTCAAATTGCGTTACGTGAAGTGCATGAAGGGATATGTGGTCCGCATACTAGTGGTCCTACCTTGGCCAAGAAACTCATTAGGACTGGATATTACTGGCCAAATATGGAAAAAGACTCATATCAGTTTGTCAAGAAATGTAAGCAATGTCAAATTCATGGAGACCTCATACATGCGCTGGCACAAGAGCTACAACCACTTGCGTCTCCTTGGCCCTTTTGTCAGTGGGGTCTCGATCTCATAGGCAAGATCCACCCTCCTTCTTCCAATGGTCATAAATTCATTATCACTGCCACAGAGTATTTTACAAAATGGATTGAAGCCGTGCCTCTCACACAAGTCACTGGAAAACAAATTGCTACTTTCATCCTTAACTATATCATTTGCCGATATGGTATTCCTAAGTCCATTATTACTGATAACGGGCGTCCCTTCAAAAATCAGGATGTTCGTGAACTCTGTGACCGCTTCCATATCTCCCATCGTTTCTCCACAACATATTACCCCCAAGGTAATGGCCAAGCTGAGGCGTCTAATAAAACAATCCTTAAAATCCTCAAGAAGACAGTCGACGATGCTGGCCGTAACTGGCATATCCAACTCAATCCTGCACTTTGGGCCTATCGCACAAGTGTCCGAACACCTACAGGAGCTACACCCTACTCACTTGTCTACGGCGCTGAAGCCATCTTGCCTATTGAGGTTGAGTTACCTTCCTTACGGGTCTCTTTGCAAAACATCATCACTGATGAAGACCACAGGGTCTCTCGCTTACAAGAACTAGAACTGTTGGATGAACGGAGACAAATTGCTTTTAATCATCTCAAGGCTTACCAACAACGAATGAGTCGCAGCTACAATCACAAGGTCAAGCCTCGCACATTTGAGGTAGGTGACTTGGTTCTCAGAGAAAACCCCAAGAATCAGCAAGACAGAGAGAAGAAGGGCAAGTTTGAACCAAACTGGCTTGGTCCTTACATCATCACAGCAGTATATGGATCTGGGGCATATCAGCTCTCAACTACAGAAGGTGAACCTTTGGAGGATCCTATCAACAGCATGCACCTTCGCAGGTTCTACACATAGCTCTTTGGAATATCCTAATTCAAAAATACAAAAAAAATTATAAAAAAAAATAAAAAAAAATCGTTACTTGGTGAAAACTTGGCAAACAGGCGCCTTGTGACACAAAAAAATTGAAAAAATCGAAAAAAGTAAAGAGAAATAATTTCATCCAACGGTGAAAACCACTTCGGTGGCGCCCTGGGCAAGTACCATGGTGAAAACTAGGGCACCAGTGCCATGTGTAGAGACTTTGCTCCTCCCTCTTTCAGGATTCTCTTTCATCCTTTCACTTTGCACACACTCACGACCAATTCATCCATAATAAACTTACCCATTCCCATCATGGCTTGTTATTGATCTACCCAAGATTGGTTAGCCATTCATAATAAACATTCCTAAACCTCCCTTTCCATCCATAATAAATCAGATCCTATCTGTGGCTAAGGCAAATCCTACGTCTAGTAATGGGTGTGGAACTGAGAGCATCACATGATTCAAGGAGTACAGTTTCTTCTAGCTTCCTTCAGTCTATTCGCGCACAATCCGCAATAAAGCAACATTTGCATCACAGATCCGCAATAAATTTTCATCTTCTCCGCAATAAAGTATCAGTTTCAGGGATTCAGTCAGTTTCAGATGAGACACAGCAGCAACAATGGGCTTCAACAAAATCAAATCTTTCAACAGACTCAGACAACATTATGGTTCAGTGCTATCTATCCTTTTTGTGAAAGTGAACATTGTGACCACAATCAAATAAGACTTATACAAGTGACAAGAGACACTAAACTTGAGGACTACAGTGGATGTTGGTGTCGAGTCTTGGTTTTCTTTTGATTTCATCTTTTATGGTGACATGTCTTTTAGCTTTTCCGGGATGTCTTTGACTAGAGATTCTATCTCCAGGATGTCTTTGACTAGAAAGGCGAGGATGGGGTATCGTCACCTATTTGTATTTGCTGTCTGTGGATTGTCTCTTAGTAATGCTATGACTTGTCCAAGGATATGAGGACACTGTGAGTCTAGTGTGAACTGGGGCATTCCTTGTTTGTGACTGTCTTATCTCCATGCAAACAGGTACAATGACTTTCTGGGTCGAACATATGCCTCGATTGTCATAACCTATCTTGCCATAATAAGCTCAATGATGATAACGCACAAGAAGCTCTTTCACTTTCATATCTTCTGTCTTTCATCCCCCCGTTCTTGATCGACTTCCATCATCCTTCTTGAGTCCGCGTAGCCTGCTATCACATGACTGAGTATAATGACACACCAAAAACATTTGCATTTCATATAGCTGCACCTACATTACCACATATAAGCATTTCATACATACATATATATATCACAACTGCATCACATCCTGCACACAACACATGTTAGCACATCTTACATGTCCATCATGTAAATAATCATTTGCATTATTATATTCATCTACATTTCATACATTCACATTTGCATCATGCATCCCATATACATCATAAAAGAACAAAAATATTGCATTACATACATATTTGCATCCATATCATAAAACAAGCATCACATAAGAACATCTCATCACATAAGGTACACATGCATATAGCTGCCGCAAAGATGAATCATCTCTCATATATATAATAAAAAATATCATGATACAATGATGTCAAAAAATCATATGGCTACAATCACCCGCAGGTGTCTACAATACAAAAATGGTACATATACTGATACAAAGGGGAGCCCTCTATGGCTATGATGAACTCCCTCCCTCGGAGCCACCTGGCCTCGACGGACGCTGAGCTATAGAGGGACCTGCTCTAGGATCACCCTGCCTGTCTGGTGGTGGTGGAGGACCCATGACCCCACCACTAGATGCCTGCCTCCTCTGACTCCCTCCTGTAGCCGTCACTGTCCGCGATGGTCTATGGAAGCTCCTCACCCACTGATCCGCTGACACTGCACCATAGTAGAGGTCCCTCCAGTAACCAATCTCCTCTCTGGCTCGCAAGACATATGCGTAGCCTGCCCCTGCGTCCTCTGCCGCCCGCCTCCCTGCCCTCAGCGTTGTCTCAGCCTCAGTATATCGCTGGATAGCTTGGTCCCTCTCCCGCTCAGTATCCCTGAGCCTGATCCTGAGGCGATCCCTCTCCCTCTCCAGATCTTGAATCTCATCTGCCTGGCCCTGGCAGATCTCCCTCAGATCTAGCAGCTCATCTCCCTCAGGATCCCCACCCTCAGCCTCTGCCTGTGGCTCTCCCTCTGCGGGTGCCTATACCTATGCCTCCCCCTGTACCTGTCTCAGTGCCTAAACCGGTACCTGTCTCTGTACATGCCTAGGAACCTGCACCTGTCCCTGTCCCTGCACCTGTCCCTGTCTAGGTCCCTGTGCTCTAGGACCCGGTGCTGCTGGTACCTGCAAGGGCACTCCACCTCGACCTCTCACCACTACCTGGGCTGGTCCCTCCTGTCCTCCCTCCCTCCGAGGTGCTACCCTCCTCTCCCCCACTACTCCTCTCCGCCTCCGTCGGCCCCTACCTCCATCCCCTCCACCATCATCATCATCATCCCCTCCAACCTCTCCCTCCAGCAGCTCTCCCGGATCTGTCAACCATGGAAACGAATGTTCTGCCCAATACGCGGAGTACTCTGCATCCATGCCTCCATCCTCAACCTCCGGCCACATATCCCAGGGTAGGGGTATCATCTCTGTCAGCTGTGTGATGGCCTGACCATACGATAACAATGGCCCGAACTATGCCTGATCCCTGACTGTACGGGCATACATGCTCGAGCCTCGCGGCATCCTCTGGATCCGGCCGAACTGTTTGCCTACCCTGTCAACCAGCTGTCTCTCCAAAATGTAGGGTGTCCGCCCAATCAGATATCTGCTCCTGAATGTATATGGCAGCTCCAAGGCGTCGTCCTCCCACTCCTCGTACCCCAGGTACGGCCTCCAGATGACTGTGTCAATATCATCTATAACACGCCTCCAGTACTCTAGCCGGCCAATCCGAGGCTGTGACGTAATCATATCATAGAGGTGTACAAAGCTCTGTCCATGCCCTCTACCTCTGAAGTGAATCGGTCGTGTGATAGGAAGGTGCTCATATGCCCACACCTGTAGGAGTGTCACTCCACAGCCCAGTCCCACTGATCCGTGATAAACGAACTGATGCAGCTCATAGTATAAATGTGCCAAGACACATGGCCCCCATGCATATCTGGTGTGCTCAGTCACCAGTATCTCCAGTGCTCCTCCCCAACCCACTACCAACCCCCGTGTAGCTCTGTCAGGACACAAGAACCCACTGATAACTCCTCCAATCACAGCTGGCAATGCTAAACCTGTCGCGGTCATGGTATCCCATGCCACGTGCCCTGCTCTCATCTCCAGCCCGGGATCCTGGAATACCCGTCTTAGCGCTTCTCTGTCTCCATCTCGATCATATGGAATCAGCTCTCCATCGATCGGTATGTGCAGAATCCTATAGACATCCTCGAGGGTCACTGTCATCTCCCCCATCGACAAGTGAAAAGTGCAAGTCTCGGAGTGCCATCTCTCCGCCAGTGCAGTCAACAAACCCATGTTTGCCCGAAACTCAGGCACATACAGTACATGTCTGAGGCCCATCTCCTCAATAGCCGCTCTCTCCTCAAATGACAACTCTGGTCGCAGTCTTTGTGTAGACGGGAATCTCTCCCGTGACTCTAGCATAGGCAGATACTCCTGCAGTCAAACAATCAATCATGTCAGTCATCGTGGCATTCCCTGTTCATCACAAAATGCTACTCGCTATCTAAATGCATATGGTTATCTATTCTAGTGACACTCACTATTCATCACAAAGTGTTGCTATCTATCCTAGTAGTGCTCCCTGTTCATCACAAAGTACTACGTGTGTGACATTCCCTGTTCATCACAAAGTGTTACTCACATTTGCACTCCCTGTTCATCACAAAGTGCTCCTCACATTTGGGTACTCCCTGTTCATCACAAAGTACTCTATCTTGGTACTCACTGTTCATCACAAAGTGCCTTGATCTATCCTAGTCTTCCTAGAGGACCTGTTTGAGTGTATCCTCTCAGCAGCTTATCCAATCGACAGCGTATGTTCATCACAGAACTGCCGATTTGACCTAGAAGACTAAAACCATGCATTTTGACACATAAACGTGCTTTAAACTCATAAACGCGCTTCTAGACTGCACAAACGCGCTTCTACGACACATACGCGCTTTCTGAACACAAACGTGCTTACATTATGCACAAACGCACCTATGGAACCTAAACGTGACTTCATGACACAAACGCCTCTACAATACCTAAACGCGCCCGCAATCAATGCAAATGCGGTCCCAAGCATAGACGCGCCTGGAACCGACACAAACGCGCCTGTTGGACACAGACGCGCCTGGCACTGACACAGACGTGATTGCGTGTTTTTGCATTTTTTTGGTACCCTATTCCTAGCGCATTTATTGCTACCTACTGAGCATTAATGACAAAAATTGAAATGCGTGAAAGTACGAGGAGGTTTGGTGGTACTTACCGGCTCTCCTGCCTCTGCTGGCCTCTGAAATCGGCGAACACGGTCGAATCTATGTACGAAGGCCATCGCTGCTAACTGCTGCTGCTCTTTTCTCGCTCTGCACTGTGATCTCGTAGGGGTGGGGATGACAATGAGGATGTCTTTTGCCCGTGGTCTATCTTATAGCCTACCCTAGCCCTCGCATTCATTTTCCCGAGTCAGTCTTCTTCATCCCGTGACTCTGTCACTTTATCCGGTCAGTTCATTCTAGCCTTTCTTTCTTATCGAGAGATTGTCTGCAATCTTTCTAGACTTTTTCATCCAATCTCTCGAGGGGGCATATCATTCCCATCCTGGGGCAACTTTGTATCAATTCATCTTATCTTCTTTGAAACAACGCGACAAGCCGCATTGTCTCAAAGAGGGGCAAAATGTAGACACCTAAAATTGTCCAGTCGAATTAAATAAATATTTTATTTATTTAATTATCTAAGCTTAATTCTTCTATTAATTAAATAAATCCTTATTTATTTAATTAATTCATTTATCCTCTTCTAGCCTTATTTCTCATTTAAATAAATACATTTATTTATTTAAATTCCCCTTTCCTAAATTAAATAAATATTTTTATTTATTTAATTGATCCCACTTCTACTATTAATTAAATAAATCTTTATTTATTTAATTAACTCATTATCTTTTTCTACACATGACACATGTCATTCATCTCTTAATTCCTACACTACCTACCTCTTTCATTATTTTGGTATTTCTTATACCTACCCTCTAATCCTAGCCGACCTCTCTTTTTACACCTCTAAATCTTAACCCTCCATTTCATATTGTGTCTTCTATTTAAGGAGATGCTGCCTTCATTGTCAAACCCTAATCAACAATTTTGGAGGACTTGGCTACACTACGATCCTACTTGCAACCACATTCCGTTCTTTGTTGAGCTCTTGTGCATATAAAAATCTGAGAGCAAATATATCAAGCAAGATCAATGGAGATAGGAAGAATGGAGATCAAAACCCTATTGGACATGTGATGGTATAATCTTTGTGATTTTGAGTTATTTGCATTGTCTTAGGTAATCTTCATATGTTATGGTGGATCTTTGTTGTTGTTAGGCTAGGGTTTGGTGGTTGAATTCATTTAGTCTTTCAATCTTGTTATCATTGTTATCCATTTTCACCGTATACACCATGTAATGTCAAATTTCACTGTGCATCATCAACAACCTACAACTTGATGTTCCCCTTGTGGAATAAATCCACTTAGAAACCAATCCTTCTATAAAATTTTGCAAGTAGTTCCGGGGCTGATGTAATCTACATCATGCTCATTTGACCTCATGAAGGGGTACAACCCCTAGCTGACTTCTAAGATACTCAAAAGTAGTCTTAGGCAAAGGCTTAGTAAAGATATCTACAAGCTGCTCCTTGGTAGAAACATGCTCCAAGATCACATCTTTACTCTGTACTTTTTCCCTCAATAAATGATACTTCAAGTCAATATGCTTGGTTCATGCATGCAAAACAGGGTTCTTGGAAATTTTATGGCACTTGTATTATCACAAAAGGTCTTTATTGGTTCTGAAATCTTCATCTTAAAACCTTCCAAAATGTGCCTCATACAGATAGCCTGAGTACAATTTATGTAAGTTGCAACATACTCAATTTTGGCAGTAGATTGTGATCTACAACTCTGCTTCTTACTACTCCATGAAACAAGTCTTCCTCCAAGAAAAAATTCTCCACTAGTTGTGCTTTTCTATTCATCAACATTTCCTTCCCAATCTGCATCTGTGTACACCTTCAAGTGAAAATTTCCTCCATATGGATACCATAATCCATAGTCAATAGTACCTTTCAAATATCTAAAAAATTCTCTTGGTTGCCATCGGATGTGTTTCCTTAGGATTCTTCTGGAATCTAGCAACTATGCCAACTGCATGAGCTATGTCTAGTTTGTTGTGAACAACATAGTGTAATTTTCCAATCATTGACCTGTATTCCTTCTTAGCAACAGTTATGGATTGATCTTCCTTAGACAACTTACAACCTATAACCATTGGTGTCCCAACTGGTTTACAGAAACTCATACCAAATGTTTTCAAGGCCTCTTTCACATACTTAGACTGTGTGATGAAAATACCATTCTTCATTTTCTATATTTGCAAGCCTATAAATTTTTTTATTTCTCCCACTAAAGACATTTCAAACTCATTTTTCATTTCATCTGCAAAACTATTGCTCATATCATCATTACCTCCAAATATGATATCATCTACAAATACTTCACTGACCAATATTTTATCTCCTTCAGATTTGAGATATATGTTACTATCATCACTGGCTCTTAGAAATCCTATCTTCATCAGATGTGTCTGAAGCCTTTCATGCCATGCTCTCATTGTCTGGTTTAATCCCTATAAAGCCTTATGCAATCTTCATACCATTCCTTTCTCATTAGTCAAAGCATAACCATCTAGTTGCTCAATGTATACTTCTTCTTCCAGTATCCCATTCAAAAATTTTGACTTAACATCCATCTGGTATACCTTGAATTTAGTGTGTGCTACAAATGCAAGTAAAGTTCTGACACCTTCCAGTGTTTCCACTGGTGCAAAAGTCTCACCATAATCTTCTCCTTCCTCTTGTGCATAAACTTTGCAAACCATCCTAGCTTTTTTGCGAACTACAACACCATATTCATTCAATTTGTTCCTGAATACCCACTTAGTACCTATCACATTTTTATTTACTGGTCGGGGTACTAGGGTCCATGTGTTGTTCTTCTCAATTTGATCTAGTTCTTCCTCCATAGCTTTAACCCAATGATCATCATCAAATGATTCCTTAGCAGTTCTTGGTTCAATAGTGGAGATCATGCAAGAATTCTCTCTGATTCTTCTTCTAGTTAGTACTTCAACATCCTTATCCCCAATAATCTATTCAGGATAGTGATTGAGTCTCACATATCTTGGAATAACATGATCATTATCTTTAGGTTTAGCTTCTTCATTATCATCATCTTCTTCTAAATTTATTTGTTCCGGTTGAACTAGTACATCAGTATTTGCTTTGCCGGTTTCATATTTCACAGTTTTTGGTTCCAAAAACAAAATGCAAGGATCTTCATCCTTTTTCACCTAACTAGTTTCCTCTGAGACTTCAGGATATTCATCCACTTGAACATCAAAACTCTCAATAATTGTTTGTATCCGGTTGTTAAAACACTTGCAGGCCTTACTCTTGGTAGAATAGCCAAAAAATTTACCTTCATCACTTTTAGCCTCAAATTTGCTAATATAATCACCTCTCTTAATAAAAAAATTTCTTCCAAATATCTTGAAATAACTAACACCAGGTGATCTTCAATACCAATATTCATAAGGAGTCTTGTCCTTACCTCTTTTTACCAGAATCCGGTTCATAGTGTAGACAGTTGTGGTCACAGCTTCTATCCAGAAAGTTTTTGCTATACCTCTATGTATCAACATCGTCCTAGCAGCTTTAACGACTGACCAATTGTTTCTCTCTACGATACCATTCTGTTGTGGTGTCCTTGGTGCAGAAAGTTGTCGTTTGATACAATTTTCTTCACAATATCTAGTGAATTCCTCATAAGTAAATTCACCGCCTTGGTCTGTCCTCAGACACTTTATCTTCTTGTCGCTCTCCTTCTCAACTAAGGCCCTGACCTCCTTGAACTTACCAAAAGCTTAAGTCTTATCCTTCAAGAATGTGACCCACCTCATCCTTGAGCAATCATCAATGAAGATTATAAAATATATGTCACCTTGAATACTTTTTGCCCTTATTGGTCTACAAAGATCTGTATGAACCAAATCCAATAAATGTTCTCTGAAAAATATTTGCTCTTGAAAGTTGAGGATGTCATCTTTCCCAATTGAAGTTTTTTAAATAAAGCATTAACCAGTTTGTCCAACTAAGGAAAACCTCTCACTATCTTGGACTTACTTTAACAATGTTATCAAAGTTTATATGACAAAATCTCCTATGACAAAGCCAACTATCATCTATCTTTGCAATTAAAGAGTTTCTGACTTTAGGATTAAGGTGAAACAGGTTACCTTTAATTTTCTTGTCGATTGCAATAAATTCACCTTTGCTTCCATATATTTTGTACATACCACTCTAAAACTCCAATGGTTATCCTTTGGCATTGAGTTGTGCCACACTCAAAAGTTTTTTCTTTAAACCTTCAACCCAGTAGACATTATCTGCACTTCTCTTTCTATTAAGAGAAATAGTTCCCTTACCTTTAACCATGCAGGGTGAGTCAATACCGAATCTTACAACTTCACCATCAAATTCCTTCAAAGAAAGAAATTTGCTCCGATCACCAGTCATGTGATGTGAACAACCACTATCAATGATCCAATCATCAGAGTTATCCATCCTAGATACTAATGCCTTCTAGTCTGACATCTCTTCTTTAATGGCTACAAACACAATGTATTCATTAGCATCACCATCAGATTCTTCATCAATGATACCACCATCAACTACAATAAGATAATCTCTTTTGCCTTTACCCTTATACTTCATGAATTTCTCTCGTTTATGCTCATTATCACCATTAGGACAGTTAGTAGCTATGTGTCCAATCTTGTTGCATGCAAAACATTTCAAAGGTAATTTACCTCTATATTTACATGTACCTTTAGGAAACTGCTTGGCCAACAATTCTTCAAGCTCAACTAAACTGTTTTCATCATCAACTTCTCTGTTGGATCTAGATTCATAACTGTGACTAACATCTCTACTTTTCCTCACAGATGGATTAGAAATAGAAACTCTAAATGTAGACTCGGATTTATGTACACTACCATCATAACCATTTAATTCAAAAGCAGTAAGCTTGCCAATGATGGAGTGTAGAGTTACCTTAGTTTTGTCAATGGACTTTAACTCCTGAATGGCTGCAACTCGAATAGCGTAGACTGGTAGCAGGGTTCTCAGTACCTTACTAATCACTATGGCATCTTCCACTTTACCTCCTGCACTCTTAATTTCATTGGCTATCTCCTTTATCCTTTGACCATACTGTTGAATATTCTCACCTTCAGCAATCTGTATGTCATCCAACTTTTCTCTTAGACTCTCTTCTTTAGCAATCTTAACATGTTCATCACCGCTATAAATCTCTTCAAGTTTTTTCCATACCTCATATGTAGTCTCTAGACCATGAACATCCACATACTCTGCATAAGACAAAGAATTGATATAGGCCTCTAATGCTTGATGATTTTATTGTTGCTCTTTCTTTTGATCATCAATCAACATTCAAGTAGGTGCAACATTTTTAGTATCAACATGTTCCCAATACTGATTTCCTAGACTCTTGATATAAATTTTCATTCTATCTCTCCATATCCTATAGTTTTCTCTATTAAACTTCATACCTTCCTTCTTCATCATGATCTGAAAGATCTTTACCTAAAGTTGTTAGGCTTAGAACTTGGAGGACCTGATATGCTCTGATACCGATTGATGGTATGATGAAAGAATAAGTATCCAATCAACTACCGAGAGGGGGGATGAAATAGTAGGTAGAAAAAGTGATACAAACTTCACCAATCTCAAAAATCAATCTATCAATGTAAACTTAGAACTATCAATGTAATACCACTGTTAAGATAAAAACGCATAAGATAAACTGATTGACTACTACAAAAAATTAATAGTAAACAAATTCAAACTCATAAACATGCAAATGCTTTTTCATATGTCAATAGACTTCATTTCTCAATTCTTCTGGTTATCATAACTTATTAAAGTAGTTAAGTAAATCAACCATAAGAACATAACCACAAACACATTCACCACTTGACACAAATATTTTTGACATGAAAACCCAAATGGGAAAAACCATGGTGAGATGAGACTCACAAGATAACTATCTGAACTCTTTTGAAGTTTGCACTATTAGGAGCCTAGCCTATTAAGAACCACCCATTTAAGGTATTGACTACAATGCCTTGTTAGAAGCAATACCCTGTAAGGAGTAACCTCGGTAGAGAATTTGAAAATCCAAGCTAATGGATCACCTTGTTAGATTATTTGATTAGTACCAAGCTTGTTAGAGCTTACCCAGTTAGGGGTTTTCAATTCTGCTGTAATTATTAGAAAACAACAAGAGTTTGTTGATCTGTCTGAATAGCACTACACTTGCTTGATCAGATCCTTTTCATGCTCCTATCTGCCTTTACTCAAACTACAGATACATCATCTGGTTCAACAACCACACACTCAACTGATCTTTGCCAACTCTTTACCAACTCTTAAACTAAACAACTTCTTCGACCTTATAAACAAATCAATTAGTTCGGTAACACAAAAATAACCTAATTCTTATAGAGATTACAAACAAGTTGGTTCAAGTATGACCATTGGATTACATAGAAATCTCTGCACATCAATCAAGAAAACCTTGATCGCTCCTTGATCACCACTTCATTGAACTTAGTAACTCATCACGCATTTTGCATTATATGCAATATACTTGCTCATTCCCTAGACAAAAACCATTACATCAACTCGCCAAAATAACTTGAAATTGTCTTCATACAATAATCATATGTGTCATAATCATTGTTGCTCATCATGAGATCATAAACCAATATAACCAATTCACCAAACTTAATCGGTTAGGGTTTATAAAAAACAACAGGTAGGGTTTACCAGTTACTGGTTCACTCCACAAATTCTTCCTACCGGTTAAAAAACAATATTACAATAATATCAACAATATCATTACCGGTTAATTGACATCAATGACAATATAAGATATCACTAATGCAATCTTCATGCAAATGCCAACAATCTCCCCCTTTGGCATTGATGGAAATACAAATATCAATACCATTGATTGTTGTTGTGATTGTGAATAGGAATCTTGGTTTACATTACCAAGTATTCACCATGCTCTCCATGTCTTCATGTCTTCAACTTGTTACTGGTTCTTCTTCCTATAATCACATAATTCTTCTCCCCCATTGACAACAATACCAAATTGAAAGTAAACCATGTAATGTCAAATTTCACTATGCATCATCAACAACCTACAACTTGACCCTCCCCCTTTGGAGTAACTCCACTTCTACACCAATCCTTCTATAAAATTCTACAAGTAGCTTCAGGAATGATGTAATCTATATCATGCTTAACTGACCTCATGAAGGGATACAACCCCTAGCTAACTTCTAAGATACTCAAAAGTAGTCTTAGGCAGAGGTTTAGTAAAGATATCTGCAAGCTGCTCTTTGGTAGAAACATGCTCCAAGATCACATATTTACTCTAAACTTTTTCCCTCAAGAAATGATACTTCAACTCAATATGCTTGGTTCGTGTGTGCAAAACATGGTTCTTAGAAATTTAATGGCACTTGTATTATCACAAAAGGTCTTTATAGGTTCTGAAATCTTCATCTTAAAACTTCCAAAATGTGCCTCATCCAGATAGCCTAAGTACAATTCATGTAAGCTGCAACATACTCAGCTTCACCAGTAGATTGTGATCTACAACTCTGCTTCTTACTACTCCATGAAACAAGTCTTCCTCCAAGAAAAAAATCTCCACTGGTTGTGCTTTCCCAGTCATCAACATTTCCTTCCCAATCTGCATCTATGTACACCTTCAAGTGAAAATTTCCTCCATATGGATACCATAATCCATAGTCAACAGTACCTTTCAAATATCTAAAAAATTCTCTTAGTTGCTATCAGATGTGTTTCCTTAGGATTCTTTTGAAATCTAGCAACTTTGCCAACTGCATGAGCTATGTCTAGTTTGTTGTGAATAACATAGTGTAATTTTCCAATCATTGACCTGTATTCCTTCTCATCAACAGTTGTGGATTGATCTTCCTTAGACAACTTACAACCTGTAACCATTGGTGTCCCAACTGGTTTACAGAAACTCATGCCAAATGTCTTCAAGGCCTCTTTCACATACTTAGACTGTGTGATGAAAATACCATTCTTCATTTCCTATATTTGCAAGCCTATGAAAAAAATTATTTCTCCCACTAAAGATATTTCAAACTCATTTTTCATTTCATTTGCAAAACTACTGCTCATGTCATCATTACCTCCAAATATGATATCATCTATAAATACTTCGCTGACCAATATTTTATCTCCTTCAAATTTGAGATATATGTTACTATCATCACTGGTTCTTAGAAATCCTATCTTCATCAGATGTGTTTGAAGCCTTTCATACCATGCTCTCGTTACCTAGTTTAATCCATATAAAGCCTTATGCAATCTTCATACCATGTCTTTCTCATTAGTCAAAGCATAACCATCTAGTTGCTCAATGCATACTTCTTCTTCTAGTATCCCATTCAAAAATGTTGACTTAACATCCATCTGGTATACCTTGAATTTCTTGTGTGTTGCAAATGCAAGTAAAGTTTTGACACCTTCTAGTCTTTCCACTAGTGCAAAAGTCTCACCATAATATTCTCCTTCCTCTTGTGCATAACCTTTGCAAACCAACCTAGCTTTGTTGCGAACTACAACACCATCTTCATTCAATTTGTTCCTGAATACCCACTTAGTACCTATCACATTTTTATTTACTAGTCGGGGTACTAGGGCCCATGTGTTGTTCTTCGTAATTTGATCTAGTGCCTCCTTCATAGATTTAACCCAATGATCATCACCAAATTCTTCCTTAGCAGTTCTTGGTTCAATAGTGGAGATCATGCAAGAATTATCTCTGATTCTTCTTCTGGTTAGTACTCAAGCATCCTTATCCCCAATAATTTGTTCAGGATTGTGATTCAATCTCACATATCTTGGAATAACATGAACATTATCTTTAGGTTCAACTTCTTTATTATCATCATCTTCTTCTGAATTTATCTATTTCGGTTGAACTAGTACATTAGTATTTGCTTTGCCAGTTACAGATTTCACAGTTTCTGGTTTGAAAAAACAAAATGCAAGGATCTTCATCCTTTTTCTCCAAATTGGTTTCCTCTAAGACTTCAGGATATTCATCCACTCAAACATCAGCACTCTCAATAATTCTCTATGTCCAGTTGTTAAAACACTTGTAGGCCTTACTTTTGGTAGAATATCCAAGAAATATACCTTCATCACTTTTTGCCTCAAATTTGCTAATATAATCACTTCTCTTAATAAAACATTTGCTTCCAAATGTCTTGAAATAACTAACATCAGGTGATCTTCCATACCAATATTCATAAGGAGTCTTGTCCTTACCTCTTCTTACCAGAATCCGGTTCATAGTGTAGACAATTGTGCTAACAGCTTCTCTCCAGATAGTTTTCGCTACACCTCCTTTTATCAACATCATCCTAGTAGCTTCAAGGACTGACTGATTGTTTCTCTCTATGATACCATTCTGCTGTGGTGTCCTCAGTGCAAAAAGTTGTCATTTGATACCATTTTCTTCACAATATCAGGTGAATTCCTCAGAACTAAATTCACCGTGTTGGTCTTTCCTCACATAGTTTATCTTCTTACTGCTCTCCTTCTCAGCTAAGGCCTTGAATGCCTTGAACTTAATAAAAGCTTTAGTCTTATCCTTCAAGAATGTGACCCACATCATCCTTGAGCAATCATCAGTTAAGATCATAAAATATTTGTCACCTTGAAAAGATCTATATGAACCAAATCTAACAAATATTCCGCTGAAAAAGATTTTCTCTTGAAAGTTGAGGTTGCCATCTTTCCCAATTGACATTCTTTACATAGAGCATTAACCAGTTTGTCCAGCTGAGACAAACCTCTCACTGTCTTGGACTTACTCACTTTAACAATTTTATCAAAGTTTATATGACAAAATATCCTATACCAAAGCCAACTATCATCTATATTTGCAATTAAACAGTTGTTGACTTTAGGATTAAGGTGAAACAGGTTACCTTTAGTTTGCTTCCCAGTTACAATCACTTCACCTTTGCTGCCATAGATTTTGCACATACCATTCTTAAACTCCAATTAGTATCCTCTGTCATTGAGTTGTGTCATACTCAAAAAAATTCTTTAAACCTTGAACCCTGTAGATATCATCTGCACTGCTCTTTCTATTAAGAGAAATATTTCCCTTACCTTGAACCATGCAGGGTGAGTCATTATCAAATCTTACAACTCCATCATCAAATTCCTTCAAAGAAAGAAATTTTCCCTGATCATCGGTCATGTGATATGAACAACCACTATCAATGATCCAATCATCAGAGTTATCCATCCTGGATACTAATGCCTTCTGGTCTGATATCTCTTCTTTAATGGCTAAAAACACAATGTCTTCATTAGCATCACCATCATATTCTTTAGCAGTGATACCACCATCAACTGCAATAAGACAATCTCTTTTTCCTTTACCCTTATACTTCTTGAATTTCTTTCGTTTGTGCTCATTATCACCATTAGGACAGTTGGCAGCTATGTGTCCAATCTTGTTGCATGCAAAACATTTCAAAGGTAATTTACCTCTACATTTACCCATACCTCTAGGCAACCGCTTGGCCAATAATGCTTCAAGCTCAACTAAATTGTTTTCATCATCAAATTCTCTATTGGATCTAGATTCATAACTGTGACTGACATCTCTACTTTTCCTCACAGATGGGTTAGAAACAAAAGCTCTAAATACAGACTCATATTTCTATACACTACCATCATAACCATTTCATTCAAAAGA
The DNA here is from genome assembly GCF_030272615.1 of Cryptomeria japonica. Classification (NCBI taxonomy): domain Eukaryota; kingdom Viridiplantae; phylum Streptophyta; class Pinopsida; order Cupressales; family Cupressaceae; genus Cryptomeria; species Cryptomeria japonica. The sequence goes on from NC_081406.1 coordinate 429,718,884, forward strand.
AGTAAGCTTGCCAATGATGGAGTCAAGAGTTACCTTAGTTTTGTCAATGGACTCTAACTCCTGAATGGCTGCAACTCGGATAGCGTAGACCGGTAGCAGGGTTCTCAGTACCTTACTGATCACTGTGGAATCTTCCACTTTACCTCCTGCACTCTTAATTTTACTAACTGTCTCCTTTATCCTTTGACCATATTGTTGGATATTCTCACCTTCAACCATCTACATGTCATCAAACTTTCCTCTTAGACTCTCTTCTTTAGCAATCTTAACATGTTTATCACCACTATAAATCTCTTCAAGTTTTTTCCATACCTCATATGTAGTCTCTAGACCATGAACATCTACATACTTTGCATCAAACAAAGAACTAATAATGACCTTTAATGCTTGATGATTTTATTGTTGCTCTTTCTTCTGATCATCAGTCAACATCCAAGTAGGTGCAACATATTTAGTATCGACTTGTTCCCAATAATGGCTTCCCATACTCTTAATATAAATTTTTATTCTATCACTCCATATCCTTTAGTTCTCTTGATTACACTTTGGACCTTCCTTCTTCATCACGATTTGCAAGATCTTTTCCTCAAGTTGTTAGGTTTAGACCTTGGAGGACCTGATATGCTCTAATACCAACTGATGGTATGATGAAAGAATAAGTATCTAGTACACTACTGAGACGGGGGTTGAATCAGTAGATAGAAAAACTGATACAAACTTCACCAACCTCAAAAATCAATCTCTCAAAGTAAACTTAGAACTATCAATGTAATACCACTATCAAGATAAAAACTCATAAGATAAATAGGTTGATTATTACAACAAATTAATAGTAAATAACTTCAAACACATAAACATCCAAATGCTTTTTCATATGTCTATAGACTTCATTTCTCAATGCTTCCGGTTATCATAACTTATCAAAGTAGTTCAGTAGTTAAGTAAATCAACCATAATAACATAACCACAAAGACATTCACCACTTGACACAAATATTTTTGACGTGGAAACCCAAATGGAAAAAACCTTGGTGAGATGAGACTCACAAGATAACTATTTGAAATCTTCTGAAGTTCGCCCTATTAGGAGCCTAGCCTTTTAAAGCTTTACAAAAGTCCTATTAAGAACTGATCCTGTTAGGAATCACCCAGATAAGGTATTGACTATAATGTCTTGTTAGAAGCAATACCCTATAAGGAGTAACCTGGGTAGAGGATTTGAAAATCCAAGCTAATGGATCACCTTGTTAGAGGATTTGAATAGTATTATGCTTGTTAGAGCTGACCCAGTTAGTGGATTTCAATTCTATTGTAATTATTAGAAAACAACAGGAGTTTGTTGATATGTCTGAATAGCACTACACATGCTTGATCAGATCCTTTTCATGCTCCTATCTGCCTTTACTCAAACTGCAGATACATCATCCGGTTTGGCAACCACACACTCAACTGATCTCTACCAACTCTTTGGCAACTCTTAAATTAAACAACTTCTTTGACCTTATAAATAAATCAATTAGGTCAGTAACACAACAAAAACCTAATTCTCATAGAGATTACAAATAAGTCAGTTCAAGTGTGACTATTGGATTACATAGCAATCTCTGCACATCAATCAAGAAAACTTTGATCGCTCCTTGATCACCACTTCATCAAACTTAGTAACTCATCACGCGCTTTGCATTATATACAATATACTTGCTAATTCCCTAGATAAAAAATCATTACATCAACTCACCAAAATCACTTAAAATTGTCTTTATACAATAATCATACATGTCATAATCATTGCTGGTCACCATCAGATCATAAACCAATATAACCAATTCACCAAACTTAATCGGTTCGGGTTTATCAAAAACAACGGGTAGGGTTTACCAATTACTAGTTAAACTCTCCAATATATAACAATACCAGTTCACTCCACAAATTCTTCCTACTGGTTACAAAAAAACATTACAATAATATCAACAAGATCATTACCGATTAATTGACATCAATGACAACATAACATATCATTAATGTAGTCTTCATGCAAATGCCAACAACATCTACACCACCCAGAAATCTCAGAAGCGTAGAAATTTGTCAAGGACAGGGGCATGGTGCCTTGGTCCTACCCAGGATAGTGGTGTGGCACCCTAGTCCTTCCTAGGACAGTGGTGTGGTGCCCTGGTCCTGCCCTCTGTTAGCAGGACTTGGTAGAACAATATCTTAGAGATCTCATAATCCCTCCTGTTAGTTGCAGCTCCAAAATTGCATAATCGGGACAGTGGTGTGACATCTTGGTCCTGGATATTTCTACTAAGATTTCAGACACAGGTGCACCTCTAATTTTTCCTTTTGATCTGTACTTTTAAGCAGTGTACCAGTTGTTCTTTGATCTACATTCTCAGATTAGGATTTGCTTGCTTACTTGCTTTCTAGGTTAGATTGCATTGTGCATCATTCCTCTCTCTCATTTACAACAAAGGAATAGAAAACCTAAGAGATAATCCATGGCTCTCTCTTTCTCATAAGAAGTAGTCGACGTACATTACCTCCCTAGGCTCTTTCATATTCCATGAGTGTGTATTATAGTGGGATTAGGGTTTCCATGCTTAGTCTCAAGTTTTCACCTACACAAAGAAAAAGGCAAATTAAATTAGGGGAAGAGAAACAATTACCATTAATCTTCCAATAACCATTCACTCCTTGCACACCCAATCCCCTAATTACTAACTTTAAAAAAATTTTAAAATAAATAATTAAAATCTCATTAATAAATTACACATAACAATAGCTGCTCATTTTTTAGCTTTTGTGGACTATAATTAGCCACTTTGTGCACTTTTATTGGTACCCATAGCACACGACTGCTGGGGCATTTGTGCATTATCTTTAGTGATTTTAAGTGCATAGTTATTGGGGCATCTTTAAATAGGTATCGAACGACACTTTGAAAAGTGTACTTTTTGACCCTTGCACACATAACAGATCCCACAACGTGCATCATTACTACCCAAAAGCCAAAACAATAGCTATAAGTAGTTAAGTTGCATGTGCAGACAACCAATTTTTTTTTGTCAAAATCCTATGTGCCATTTAGAATTTATGGATGCACGAAGTTAGCTGTAACTATTGTTGGTACACTTTCCCTAGTAGCTTCCAAAAATTGTAAAAATATTTCCTTGTTTCCACGTAAGAAGGGAGGAGTTAAAAAAAAAAAAAATGAGTTTGTGAAAAGTTTAAGACTTTGTATAATTTAGCATTTTTTTTAAAACTAAAAAGGAGATTTTCTTTGGCTTCCCATGTAGGAAGATAAGAAGAGTGAGTAGAGTAAGGATAAGATAAGTTTTTGCAATAACAAAAATTTAGATGGTATGTATGGGTTTCTTAGTAGTATGTATGGGTTGGAATTATCATGATTGATATTAATATAAGAATATCAAATCTTCTTGTTACAGTTATAGATTTATTAATACAACTTGCATCTTGTTAAGTACAAGTCAATGTTTAGGAGTGTGTTGAGTTATTTATTAAGTTAACAAAACAAATATTAGTGTTATTTCAAGTACTAATTAAAGTTTCATAAATCTATTATGAACTTTTAAGCTTACTTTAAAAGAAAGTATTATTAATAATCACATATGTTGAACACTTCTTTTACCATCTTGATATTTGTTGGATGAATTAGGGCATAAGGATTCCTATTCCCTTATTGTCACGACCCTTAAAAAAAATTATTTTTTTTAATTAAATTAGTTGTATATGATTTTCAATATTTTAATTAATATATTTATTAATTTTCTTTTGCTCATTAAATCCTAATTTTAATAAAATAAAAAAATTATATCACTAATTAAAATATTGATATTATCATTTAAAAGAAAAAAAGAAAATTAATTAAACTTTTATTATTTATAAATTAAAAAATATATTCTAATTTTAATAAAATGAAAAATTATATCATTAATTAAAATATTGGTATTATCATTTAAAAGAAAAAAGAGAATTAATTAAACTTTTATTATTTATAAATTAAAAAATATAAATTCATATTATATTATTCTACCAAGAAAAAGTAATTATTAAAAAAAAAATGTTTTAATGCAAGTAATTAAAGATATCTACATATTAAATTTTCAAACAACAAAGAAATGAAAATAAAAGCTAATTTATATATTGAAAATGGTAATAATGAGTTTTAGTAAAGTTTATTTTACTTTGTATATTCTTAAAATAAGGAGAAGGAAAGTGAAGAAATTGAGAAATACAACTTCAAAGATCCCAAGAACACTTGCAAGAAAAATACCTATCACAAGAGAAGAATGGAGGCAAAAAAGCAATAATGGCTCTGAAGAAAAATATTATCATTCAGAGAGGGAATCAATAAAGAAATACAATACAATCCTTATAAAAGGAGATTATGCAACCCTAAAGTTGTGCAACCCTAAAGGGATAATGTGTATTTAATAACTAGAATAATTATTATATACCTACAATATTATTAAATGCCTAAGTTTAACTTAAGTGTAGAGGATAATAGACTAATAATTAAATAAATAATTATTAGTTAATACATGATAACTCTAACACCCCCCCTAAGATGAACTTAGGGAGTAGCTAAAAACAACTAAGGACTAAAAAATGCATGTAAACAAAATGCATAAAAGTAACAATGGGTCCCGACAACTAGGCTTGATGAGGTACCCAAGTACAAAAGATCTCTCACAACTGCAGAAAATGAGAAAACCTCATGGAAAAAATCCTCTCCTAAAGAAAGAAATACAAGTGAAGGACTGAAGAAGCCTCCAAACAAGAGAATGTCCCAGAAAAAAAGGAACAAAGGATGAACATGAAGAACACCACTGAAGCATGAAGCTGCAAACATCGTCGAAGAATAACTGTCGATCTGAAGAACCTCCATTGAAATAGAAGATGATCAGGTAGAGAAGATTGTAATCTGCATGAGTGCCCTCAAATAACACTACTCGAATCAGATGGCAAACAAAGGAAAACAACTGAACTTGAAGATATAGATGGCAAAAACACCAAAGTCTGAAGAGTTGATCAATCAAAGATAGAAGATTGCCTCCAAAAATAGGAATGAAAGAGTGTCCATATGGTAAATGATTTATCTCACCAAAATGCATAGGTAACCAGCCACTGCATCCGCCTAGTACATATGAACAAATACTTAATACATAGCTCACTCCAACGAACCAAGGAAGCATTAGAACCAACAACCAATAGGAGAACCCCCCCCCCCATAATGCTGACAAGGGAGAGGGGACAGGTACACTGAAACTGAATTCCAAGAAAAATTGCATGACGAAGAACCAGGAACATCGAGAGTGCAACAGAAAGTACAAACACATATATAGGCTATTACCATGGAAGGAACACTCACTTGACACACATGATGAAGCTAATGTCGTGGAAGGAAAACTCACATGACAAAGGTAGATGGTAAAAAAAGGAAAACATCAAACCCCCCATGACACTTTATAATGGAGTGCGAGTACAATAAGGCACAAGATGTGCAAGATCCCAAGCATACAAAGCAATACAAAGACACTTTATCTTAGTGCATTTACAAAATCATAAGTGCTTACAATGAAATCTCAGAATGTCAAAAAAAGACATAAGACTGGAAATACAAAAATAATAGCCAGAGATGAGTCATCCCACACAAAGAAAAGGATCCCAAGAGCAAAAATATCCAAGATATTCACTAGAGTGTATAAATGAAAAACACTGAATAAAATGTACGTAGAGAACAATCTAGAAAGAAGACCCATACCATTGGAAAGTGAATAGAACCATCTTTCCAACGATATCTTGTGTGATAAAAATGGAGTTTGGATGCTCAAGATATGCCTCCTAGAGTGCAAAAAAGAACTTCTAGCTTTGACGCCAAAAAAGACATCAAAAAAGAAAAAATAGAAGATAAAACCTCCAGATCTAAAGAGAGCTTTTTGGCACCTATTCGTTTGCCAAAATCTGATTCTGTTTGCGCAAGTTATGGCAAAAAACAACTCCCTATCAAAAAGCATGCAAAGAAGGGTTAGGAGTGGTGACTGGGCGGAGGTAGTAGGTGGGCTAGGATGAGTGGCAATAGAGGTGGCATAGTGCAACAGTGGTGGTCAGGCGGCAGTGTCAGTCGGGCGATAGTGTGATGGTCGTTGCAGCGGTGGAGGTTACCGTTGCTGGCAGTGGTGACGGTTACCACTGTCGTCAGCGAGGAGTAGACCGTCGGAGGCTGGCCGCAACAGTTAGTAAACCGTTGGTGGCAATAAGTTATTTCAGAGATGAAAAGGGCCTGGGCATTCCATTAAACTGCCCAAAAGTAATTTTTTAAAATATATATTTTTTGGATTTTCTCGAAATGCGTGCCCAAAAGGGTAAAAAAACAAAACAAATTGCTAGAGCCAAATTTGTCCAAATTGGACAAATTTTATATGAAAATGGGGGGTTTTGGGGTGTTTTGAGTTCAACCTTGAGATTCGTTTGAGCCCAACATGCTCAGAAACAAATAAGCGGCCCAAATTCAAAACAAAAACTCTGAAAATCTTGAAACCCTAGCCTCCAAAAATTCTTCTAAAAAATCAAGAACAAGTAACTGCAAATGAAGGCTTTGATACCATGAAGATGTTGAAAAATACAACTTCAGAGATCCCAAGAACACCTACAAGCAAAATACTTGTCACAAGAGAAGAATGGAGGCAAAAAAGCAATAATGGCTTTGAAGAAAAAGATTATTATTGAGAGAGGGAATCAATAAAGAAATACAATACAATCCTTATAAAAGGAGATTACGCAACCCTAAAGTTGTGAAACCCTAAAGAAACCCTAAAGGGATAATGTGTACCTACAATATTATTAAATGCCTAAGTTTAGCTTAAGTGTAGAGGATAATAGATTAATAATTAAATAAATAATTATTAGATAATACATGATAACTCTAACAGAAAGATTCCATGTTTTTAAGCATGAAGACTTATCCCACATGATCTCTAAAGGAAAGATTTATTTTAATTTAAAATTTAGTAAGTTTTAAGAAACTTAAACAAAACTCCTACCTTGCCCACATAGGAAAATCATGCAAAATAGCCTTCCAAAAGTTTTCCTTAATGGATGCCATTAAATTTATTTAGGAAAGCATTAAAACATAGTAAATTAAAACTTAAGTCAGCCAAAAAAAAGTGATACCATGAAAGGCCTAGGGCAAGAAGCAAATGCAGTGGATTTTAGAGAAGTTGACTTCATCTCATGTGGTTCTTTGCCAACACATCATGCATAGCTAAATCATTTACTGATTTCCACTTCAAGAAATTTTGAACGGTCTGGCAATAAATTTAGAAGGGATGAAAATTAATAGAGGGATTCATTCTTTGATAATATTCTTCACGTTATCACGATGGGTATTGTAAAAAGATATGATCAAACTCTTGGGAGAAATGCATCACAAGAAACACAGTGAATTATGGTGATAAGGAGGATTATGGAGAAATAAAAACCTCCAAAATAAAATCACACAAGAGTAATCAGAATATGAGGAGTAGATCACAACTAGAGGGAGGCGTGAGATTGGAACCACTAAATCTAGGTGGTCTTCGAAGAGGCTATAAATATAGAAGAGATAATTTAAAAGCCCAAGACAAGGGAAAAGTCAGCCCTGTAAATTTAGAGACTCTGGACAATTTTGTGGAATTAAGGTTTGTACCGATCCACTACAATTTGAGAGATAAGTATTTGATCCTTAGTTCTATTTATACATGTGGAATATCTTTCTACTGGGTATGGAAAATATGCTTGAAATTTGAATATGTGAAGATTAAAATCGGAATAGTTCAAACTTTATTGTGGATTGAATATTTATATTTATTTTTATTTTATTTTATTATTATTCGAAGGATGTCATTGTAGTATTATTTTGTATAAAATAGATAGGAGTGATCTAGGAGTATATTCTATTGAAAAATAGGGAGAATAGAAGTTACTACTATTTCAGAGATAGAGAATTGAGAATTGAGAATTATTTCCAATATTTAATAAAATGTTAAACTGGTATTATTCTAGTTGAAACATTATGATTTATTTATAGATGACTTGAATTGTAAGCCTTATAGAAGATTAGTAAGATTGGGAATATAGCACAAAAAATGCATAACCACCTTGATATCTACTATCATTACCCATCTCTTGTTTTTAGAAAGTTAGATATATCATCTTAATTTTTTGTAGGTAAATCATTGGGATAGATTAATTCAACCCAATGGGATAACATGATATATGTATTAGTGGTATTATTTCATTAAGATATAAATGATAATTATTAAGATATGAAGTATAAGCATATAGTCTAATTTGAATATATTATAAACCAATTAATATGTTTCCCACTAGCAATGTTAAATCAATTATCCTTAATTCCTAAAGAAATGATTTAATCAATTTTTGTGTATGCAAGGATTGTTCTTGAATACTATATAGTTAGTTAAGGAGTTGATATTTATACTAGGTGTTTGGTCTATAATAATCTTAGTATAACATAGACCCAAAAGTCAATTACCTTAGGGTTCAACATTTGAGTATATACAATCCTCTTTGAACATGAGGCTATAATAATATTTGCAGATAGGTTAAAATGCTTATGCATAGAAGTGGATAGTTTCTTTAGAATTAATTGTCAAAGGTAATTTTGTCTTATCCTCTTATAGTGGGAGATGAATTTTTCTAAATTCAAGTTGTTAGATGAGATGTTGACAAATGTTTCATTTCTTAAAAAACCCTTGAAATAGATATCGTGAAAAACATTTTTATAACAATAGAAGATGATTTACTTTTTAATTTCTAAATGACTCATGTCTTATCAATATGAAGTAGTTTATGAACATTGTGTGCTGACTTTGACTTTTCTTTCAATGGATGTGTACAATATATGCATTGTGTGTGAGCAAAATATGTACCCCATATAGAATTGGTTATCATATACCCCATATGTGTGCAAAAGATGTACCCCATATAGAATTGGTTATCATATAAGAATGTTATTGAAATCTTGGTTGGTTTATATGAGTACCTCAAAATAATTATGATTGAAGATGCATTCAAAACTTGGATATGCATAGACTATTGCACTTGTATGCACTTATGTGCTCCTATATTCCACATGGTTTTATGCGAACATGTGCTTCTTTGTGCTCTTGTATGCATGTTTACAAAGGTGTATTCTTGTTTTTTTCTTGGCACCTGAGATAAATTATGTTATTTTCACCTCCCAAAATAAAAATGTTTTGAGATGAATTGAGATATTGACATGATCTTAGATATCTAAGCAAAGGTTGTTTCTCCTATATTCATACAATGTGAAAGATTGTGGTTCATTGTTTGATTGAAATATGCCTTTTCTTCAATAAGATATTCAAATATGCTTGCTCCTATTTGATTATGTATACACTTATGTGTCTTGTAAGCGTATGTATGCTTTTGCAAGCTTTGTATACATCCTAGAGTTCAATGTGTAAATATATGCTTGTGTACATAACTGGCTAATGTTTGTGAGTAATTATTAAATAAGAAATGCATACATGTTGTGTGCACATGATATTGTTGCATTAGTGTTAGAATGTGGATATATCATGTTAGTTGCACAAAATTTCATTACTCTTGTCAGTATCACATTGTCAGTCTTCCTCGTGGTGGGTTGGGTATCTTTTGTGTCATGAAAGATTCTGGGGAAGTGTAACTACTTTGCGGTAGGGTGAAAACACACTCCAACAATATTCTCGCCCGTGATGTGTGCGAGGGAGACAAATGTTGAGAATTCCTATAAGATTGGTCATCATGATTTGTTGCTTGTGCATTTATTTTATTGACCTTGTGGTTTAGTGTTGTGAGAATTTGCTAAGATCTAGAGGAAATGGAAAGCACAAAATAGAGAGAACAAAATGTGACAAGAATAAAGTGTATTCCTATCAAGATGCAAAATGTGATCAACTGGATCATCAAGATTGTTGTTACATACAATGTAGATGAGTTTACTTATAAAGGAAAGGCTAAGAGACAAGAGAGCACACAATAATGACATGTGCTTAATGAGATGCAAGGGTAGATAGGGGTAGGTAGGAGAAATAGTAAAATATTCCACATGAGGTGGATCACCCACTGAAGGTGGAATGATCGCTCCACAATAAATGGATATGATAGAATAATAACAAGATCACACCATAAAAGGTGGAAATTCTCCTACATACACACTCCCAATGTAACACATCTCACTAGGTATCTCATATGCAAACTACAATGTAATGCATGTACCTAAGTAAACTTAAGTAAAGTGTAATTATATCCAAGATGAATAAATAATTACACTAACACCCCACCTTAAGTACAACTTAGGGGAATGCACTTAAGTCTATAATACAACTAAGCAATGCAAGATGGGTCCCGACTACAAGGCCATGTTAGGTACCCATGTACAAATGCAAATGCAATCTCCCATAAACGGAGAAAGAGAGAAAAAAACACATGGGAAAAAACTCCCCCCCAAAAGAGAGAAGACGAGACCATGAAGCCCCCCTCAATGTAAAATCTCCTACAAAGATGGTCCAATGATGTTGACCAAAATAGCTTCCCATTAGGAAGAAAGAGAGCCAATACTGCACCAATAATGTCAAAGTGTGACAAAACCAGGTACCAAGTTGATGACGATGAATCACTCACTGCAACAAAATGAAGATCAAGCATGGAGACAACCTGCTTTGAGCAACAACTAGATACTCATAAATGACAGATATAATGGTACAATCAAAGTCTCATGGGAGCCATGCACAAATGTGTATAATCTAACTCTCAACTGGAGGCATGTACCAAGTCTCACAAGATATTCCTAATCTAAGTGTACAAGAGGATTACATCATATGTGTCATCAATGACAAGATACAAAGAGGTGTGACACTTTATGATAGTGCATGTACAGCATAGCTCATGCAAGAGCATACAACATGATCAAATGTGTGCAAAGCTAGAAACATGAAAATGATGCCACCAAAAAGATGCCCTATTGAATACTGCAGATGAAGATGCCTCTGATTGGGATGCCGCCAAGAAAAAATATAGGAGCAATAGCCCCCCCCCCCTTGACTGTTGATTGGAAGCACTGCATATAGGTATGAAGTGACAAGAAAAAAATAGTGTTCCCATTTTTTCTTATTCCATGTTATTTTTTTTAAAAATTAATTAAAAGTTTAATAAAAATAATTTATTAAAATGCCCCCAAAAAAACTTTATTAAAAAATAATAAAGAAAAACTTTTAAAAAAGGCATAAGTGTTTTTTTTTAAAAGATTTTTTGGTTTTAAAAAACAAAACATATTTAAAAACATTAATAAAAATTTATTAATTAAAAACTTTATTATTAAAAACTTTATTAAAAAATACATTTTTTAAAAACTAAATTAAAACAAAGTGTTTAATTTTTTTTTAAAAAGGGCCTACGGGCCCTTCGTAAGTATGCTGTGGGGGCCGTAGGTCCTGCTTCACCCACATGTACACTTCGGGCGGTAGGTCTTGTGTCACCCACAGGTACATTGTGGGCCCCAGGGTCCCGTGTCACCCGTAGGTACACTATGAGCCACAGGGTCCTGTGGTACCCGCAGGCTGTACCTGTGGGGCTGCAAGTACAAACTTGCCCCCCCCCCAAAAAAAATTTAATAAAATAAACTTTTTAAAAAAAATGCCCCTCCCCACGCAAAATTAAAATACGATTTTTTTTTTTAATTTAAAAAATAGAAAGCAATTATTTTTACCTGCAAGTCCGTGCGATGGGCCAGGAGGGGGAATTTTTTCAACTTAGGTTGACGGAGGCCGATTTCAATGAAATGCCAGTTGATCTTGGGGTTTTTGGGCCTTCTAAGCACGATGGCAATAACGGATTTTACCAAAAATCCTCCAAAATTGCAGATCGCTGCCAAGACAAGTCACCATCCTCCACCTTCAAACGACTCTAGATTTGGCCTCAGATGTCGGATTTGGATGAAACAAAAGGTGATTCTGACTTTCTCAAACCTCCTCAATCCAATGGTGACCTCAGATTTGACCCAAAAAACTCCAATAATAACTTGCAATAGAAAGCTCCAAAATGCAAAACCTCAAATAGCATGCAATTTCTCTCAATTGGAAAACCAATGACACTTTAATGGCTCTGATACCAAGTGATAATTTGCCAAAATATAGAGGCAATGGAAAGTACAAAATAGAGAGAATAAAATGTGACAAGAGTAAACTGTATTCCTATCAAGATCCAAAATGTGATCAACTGGATCATCAAGATTGTTGTTACATATAATGTAGCTGGGCCTACTTATAAAGGCAAGGCTAAGAGACAAGAGAGCACACAATGATGACATGTGGATCAATGAGATACAAGGGTAGGTAGGAGAAATAGTAAAATATTTCACATGAGGTGGATCACCCACCGAAGGTGGAATTATCACTCCACAATAAGTGGATATGATAGAGTAATAACAAGATCACACCATAAAAGGTGAAAATTATCCTACATACACACTCCCAATGTAGCACATCTCACTAGGTGTCTCATATGCAAACTACAATGTAATGCATGTACCTAAGTAAACTTAAGTAAAGTGTAATTATATCCAAGATGAATAAATAATTACGCCAACAAGTGTAAAGGTTTATGTTTCCTTATGTTTATCTTGTTGTCAGCTTATGTAATTTGACTTTATATGTTGAAATGTAATTTCTTGTCTCTAATCTTGTATATATAGACACGTGGTAGTGATTTATTCTTGATTATGTGTATTTTGTGAATTATGTTAATTTGAAATTATGGTAGTTATTACACTTATGATGATGTTGAACTCATGTTTCCCTTTATTATAAATTCATTCAATAGATACCATGTCAATGATATCAGGCTTGAATTTACATAATAATTATCTTTCTTGGACTTTCACAAAATTAAAGCCAAGGGTGCATATATTCACAAAGAATGAAATATAGGAAATTTATTTAATCCAATATAGGGATAAGACACAAAAACCTCTTTATTGATCATAGTAAAGTTACTATGTTGTTCCTTGTGATTCATACATAGATGTCCTTTTAAAGTAATAAGAAATGTATTCCAATTATAACTATGATATGTTAAAAGGAGTTGCAATATTTCCCTTCTATATAGATTAAGTGTTGTGGTTAAGTCATAGAATAACATCTATAGTGGATACTTTATAGTTCTTCTATATTGAACAATATAGTATTCTACTATTATAAAGGAATGTTATAGATAGTTAGAATCCCTTTGAGTGTGGAAAATTAATGTCCATATTGACTTTTATGATGATGATCACATATAGATTGTGTAACATGAAGGTGATTCTGTGTAAACTTTCTTAGATAACAAAAGATATTGGATTTGCTTTAAATTTTGATGACATTTTGACTAATGAATTAAGTCTTGGGGTTTGGAAGGATAAGCTTCAAAATGAGGTTTTAGGAGCACGATAAGCTTCAAAATTATGTTTTAAAGCTCATGGATTCGAAACTTGCATTTTGAAGCTTGTTATATGTCTCCAAACACACATTTTGATGCTTCAAAAATGGGGGTTTGGAAGCACAAGCTTCAAAATGAGAGTTTGGGAGCATGATAAGATTCAAAATCACATTTTGAAGCTTGTGGCTTTATAACTACCATTTTAAAGCTTGTTATCTCTCCAAGCACCCATTTTCATGCATCAAAAATGGGGATTTCAAAGCACAAGCTTCAAAATGAGGTTTTGGGAGCATGATAAGCTTCAAAATCATGTTTTGAATCTTGTACCTTCGAAACTCGCATTTTGAAGCTTGTTGTGTCTCCAAACACCCATTTTGATGCTTCAAAAATAGGGGTTTCAAAGCACAAGCTTCAAAATGAGGTTTTGGGAGCACGATAAGCTTCAAAATTACATTTTGAAGCTCATGGCTTCAAAATCAAAACTCACATTTTGAAGCTTGTTGTGTCCCCAAACACCCATTTTGAAGCTTCAAAAATGGAGGTTTCGAAGTGCAAGTTTTAAAATGAGGTTTTGGGAGCATGATAAGATTCAAATCCACGTTTTGAAGCTTATGGATTCAAAACTTGCATTTTGAAGCTTGTTGTGTCTCCAAACACCCATTTTGATGCTTCAAAAATGGGGATTTTGAAGAAAATGTTCCAAAATGAGGTTTTGGGAGCAGGATAAGCTTCAAAGTCACATTTTGAAACTCATGGATTCAGAATCGAAACTTGTATTTTGATGTTTTTTGTGTCTCCAAACCCACATTTTGATGATTCAAAAATGGGGATTTGGAAACACATGCTTCAAAATGAAGTTTTGGGAGCACAATAAGCTTCAAAATCACATTTTGAAGCTCATGGCTTTGACACACGCATTTTCAAGCTTTTTGTGTCTCCAAACCCCAATTTTTATGCTTCAAAAATGGGGGGTTTGGAAGCACAAGCTTCCAAATGAGATTTTGGGAGCACCATAAGCTTCAAAATCCTGTTTTGAAGCTTGACTCTTTAAAAATTGCATTTTGAAGCTTGTTGTGTATCTAAACACCTATTTTGATGCTTCTAAAATGGGGGTTTAGAAGCACAAGCTTCAAAATGAGGTTTTGGGAGCATGATAAGATTCAAAATCATGTTTTGAAGCTCATGCCTTTAGAACTCGCATTTTGAAGCTCGTCGTGTCTCCCAACACCCATTTTGATGTTTCAAAAATGGGGGTTTGGAAGCACAAGCTTCAAAATGAGGTTTTGGGAGCATGATAAGCTTCAAAATTGCCTTTTGAATCTCATGGCTTTGAAACTCACATTTTGAACCTTGTTCTATCTCTAAACCCTCATTTTTATGCTTCAAAAATTGGGTGGTTGAAGCATAGGTTTTAGGAGAACTATAAGCTTCAAAATCATGTTTTGAAGCTCATGGTTTCAAAGTTGAAACTAACATTTTGAAGCTTGTGTCTCCAAACCCCCAGTTTGAAGCTTAAAAAATGGGACTTTTGTGACTTTGGATTTGGAAGCACAAGCCTCAAAATGAAGTTTTGGAAGCATGATAAGCTTCAAAATCATGTTTTGAAGCTTGTGGCTTTGTAACTTGCATTTTAAAGCTTGTTGTGTCTCCAAACAACCATTTTGATGCTTCAAAAAATGGGGGTTTGGAAGCACAAGCATCAAAATGAGGTTTTGCATTTTGAAGCTAGTGGATTCAAAACTCGCATTTTGAACCTCGTTCTGTCTCCAAGCACCCATTTTGATGCTTCCAAAATGGGATTTGGAAGAATAATCTTAAAAATGAGGTTTTGAGAGCACAATATAATTCAAAATAGCATTTTGAAGCTCGTGGCTTTGGAAATTGCATTTTGAAGCTTGTTTTGTCTCCAAACACCCATTTTGATGCTTCAAAAATGGGGGTTTGGAAGAACAAGCTTCAAGATGAGGTTTTGGGAGCACGATAAGTTGCAAAATTGCTTTTTAAAGCTAGTGTCTTTGGAATCGTAACTTACATTTTGAAACTTGTTGTATCTCCAAACTCTCATTTTGAAGCTTCAAAAATGAGGGTTTGATAGCACAAGCTTCAAAATGAGATTTTGGGAGCACGATAAGTTTCAAAATCATGCTTTTAAGTTTATGGCTTCGAAACTCACATTTTGAAGCTTGTTGTGTTTCCAAACCCCTATTTTGATGCTTCAAAAATAGGTGTTTAGAAGCACAAGCTTCATAATGAGGTTTTGGGAGTACGGTAAGCTTCAAAATCATGTTTTGAAGCTCATGGCTTTAGAACTCACATTTTGAAGTTGTTGTGACTCCAAAAATCCATTTGGATGCTTCAAAAATAGTGTTTTGGAAGCACAAGTTTCAAATTGAGGTTTTGGGAGCATGATAAGCTTCAAAATCATGTTTTGAATCTCATGGCTTCATAAACAAAAGTCACACTTTGAAGCTTGTTGTATGTCAAAACCCCCATTTTGAAGCTTCAAAAATTGTGGTTTGTAAGCACAAGTGTTGGAATTGTGTTGGCATTGATTATAACTTACAGAGGTGAGCACATTTATGTGTATGTGTGCAAGCTGATCAATCATGCATTTGTGTTTAGTTAAAGGCCATTGAGTTGGTAAGGCATTTGGCAAACCGGTCTAACTCAGCAAAAAGAACAGTTTTAATGGTGCTAACACACTATGTTAGCCCCATGCAGTTACAGGTCATGTTTGTTGAGCACTGCTATGGAGAGCGCATAACACATCATATTATCGCTATCACTATCATAGACTGTTGTGAAATTATAACAAGGGATGTCAATAACATGACAATTTATGTGGCCCTACCATTTTGCACCAAGGAAGACCTCAGATGAAAGTCCTTGTGAGGTAACAATGAGAATGCAAATGGCATTCCTTATCATCCCACAACAAGAAAGACGTTGGACAAAAACCCCTATGGGTAACATAACGTTGGACTAGCTAGCAGCCTCGCCATCCCACAATGTGCAAAGTTGGAAAGGGATGATGCCATAGGATCAATTAATAGAAAAGTGAATGGGACTCCCTGCTATCTCGCATCATGGAGGTTTGAAGAATTATGATTGTGCAGGGCAAAATAAATAGGAGAAATACAATGCTTCCCACTATTATGTGACACAAAATTACAGAGAGATGGTTCTGTGGGGCAACAAGGAATAAAGAAATGTGTTGTACCTCGCTATCCCATGACAAAGATGATCACAAACAAAGGGCATTGCAGAGTAGTTTTCACAGTAATGAAATGGTAATCCCGCCATCCCACAAGATGGAAGTATGATCTAAAATGATCTTGAGGGATAATAAAATATTAGATGATGCACTTCCCTGCCTTCCCGCAGATATATTGTGCAATATTCTGATAGAGTTAATTGGTGAATGACTGACGTGTTTGGTGGCATGGCACGTTTAGCTATCACAGTGGCAACATTGACCATGTTTTCTTGGTCAATCTAGCATATCGATGGTCCAGTTTTAAAGATGTTGAAGAACTTGTTCTGGTGCATTGACAAGGCATTCTGGGAACAAATACAATTTGAATTTTATAGTTATCTGATTGAATAGCTAGATTCTCTATGCTGAGATGATAAGAAAAAAGTGCAAATCGACTGAATCGACGATCCGTATGCAGCATAGGAAATTGTACATATCATGTTTTGATTAAGTAAAAACAGGTATTTGAAAGGTACCCGAACCTTTTACAAGCCAAGAAAACAAAAATGCGAAAAAAAAGTGCCTGATCACTTCAAAAAGTCAAAATGAACCCACCAGAAGGGCACAACTTAAAATATCATTACATAAAACTCGGAATAGACAACAAAAGGAAAGCAATAGATAGCAAAGAGATAGAACCAAGGACAGCAAGTGGAACTAAATACTATTCAAGATCTCCTTAGCGTGAACAACCATTCGTTTCATGTTGTTCGCTGAGGTCTTCATATCCTCCAGCTCACGACCTTTGATGTCGACATTATTCTTTGTGTTGCCTCTAGTCCTCCTTTCATGACCCTTCTTGTTCACCTGCTCTTTATCACCATCCTTCTCTGCATTATTCTCGTACCTATTGATAAAGATGTTCATGTTGTCCACCGAAGATTTAAGGATTTGGGAATTTTGATCAACAAGCTGCTTGACATTGTGCTCCAGCTTGTCAATTCTGCTGCTTAAATCTTTCAGTTTGTTGTCCATTTCCTTTCTATCTCCCATCTCATTGACCTTTTTCTCCGTGGCTAAGATTTTTCCAACCATAAATTCAATAGCTTGCGCATTATGCAAAACGACCACTAACTCTTTAACATGCTCCGCCAAGGGCTTGTCACCAACTGTAATTCTTGCCATGGCCTGTGTATCACTTTTAAAACTATTAATATCCTTCACCAAAGTAGTAATGGTCTCACAGAAAGCCTTAATGGTATCTTTGTCACCACTATCACTTTGACCCCCTTTTTCCTTGTTATGCAGACTAGTGGTATTCACAGTCTCCACGGTTTCCAAATTATCCTTAACTGGGTTACCCTCCCCTTCTTTGTCCTGATTATCAATCCTCTTATTATCATCATCCTCCTCCTCAGACTCAACCAAAACATAATTGAGATCAGAATTGCTACCCTTTTTAGTGTTCTTTTTCTGAGCCTTCTTTCCAGAGGCTTTCCCTTTCCTCTTTTTAACAGGTTTTTCCTCAAGGGAATCAGTTTCAAAGTCCAACATTTCAGATTCCACAATAATCCTCCTCTTCTTGGCCCTAATCCTCCCTTTTTTTCTATTTTCTTCCGACTTTCCCTCAGTCTCAGAATCAAAGTTGAAACCACTATCCTTACTTTCTGTAGTCTCATCTCTGGCATTTTTGCCTTTAATAGGCTTTTCAATGCACTTCCCCTTTAGCATTTTATAAACCAGGACCATAAGCCCCTGGTGGAGGGTATGATCACCTTTAGGGTCCTTTTGGATCTCCTTTATAGTATGATCCATTGAACAGGCCAGGTAATAGGGAAGGCTAACCCTTTCTCCATGACGAAAATGGTTAAGAAGGACGAAGTGATGCCCACAAGCCCTAGTAAACCTACCATCTAAGGTAATATATTCAATAGAAGCAAATAAGACAAACCTCCATGGCCTGAAAATTCTCTTCGGGGAGTGGTAGGAGTTGTCAATTTTGATCATCTTTCTTCTCTCACCATCCGTAACAGGAAACTTGTCTGCAGCTTTATCTGATATCCCTCTGTCCTTGTAAAATTTCATACCCTCGGTAGTCATCCCCATGGCCTCAGTGATAACCTCTTCGTCTACATTCATCATATGTGATCCAATCATAACTTTTCCATTTTTCCAGTTCTTGATGAAGTAGCTGGTAATTGTGGGGTCCTTCCCATTCAGTCATTCCATGAAAACATTGAGACCCCCTGCTGAAGGATACTCCAGACTTCTTCGTTCTTTCTCCATTCAGAGCAGGAAGCAGGTTCAAATCTCTTCTTGTTTCCTCCCATTTTTCCAACACCTTCCTTGCAATGCCTTCTCTCGTTTTGATAACTTTTCCTCTGGTTTCTGTGGTTATTCTGTAAGAGCACCCATATTCCGTGCCAAATAATGATGATATGACGCCTATTTAATAGCTCATTATCTTCAAGCAAGCCCTGCATCGAAAAAGGTGGAAAGGTCATTAGAAATAATGATTAAAAGTACCACATTGCCTTGTATAGCTTCGGTTCTGATTAAGCAAGGATTTCATTTCACTTGCAATCTATCATGTTACATGAAAACTATGCAAACTATGTTTGTTTGATCTATGATGAGTTATGATCTGATCGGCCTTATGAAGGTGGTTGCTAAATATATAAAGAGTAAGTCAGCAAAGGTATAGAGTATGTGTGTGAAGGTTGTAGCACGTTGATGAATGCAGGTTGGTGAATGTTGAGGAATGTTGGACCGAGAAGAGAGAGAGTTGCAGAGCTAAAAAAGTGAACCTATTTTTTAAAGAAGAAAAGCATAACAACAACAGTGTATTTGTGTGTTCAACAATTGGTATCAGAGTAATGTTCCTTGGTACAGGCTTAACCTCTCATGGTAGATCTTGGTTTTTGTTGGTTCTCAAATCAATAGATTCTAAGTCCTAGAGAAATTGCCACTAACTCATCAATAGACTTAGAATGGAACTTGGCCAATGAACAAGATTCCGTCAGAAGACTGAAATCTCCTGCACTTTTGGCTCTGCGAGACCAAGGTGGGTCAACTGAAGTAATGTCTAAACAAATTTTCAGCTTCCACTACTCATGACATTATAAATATAGCATATATCCCAATACAAATATGCCAAGGAAAGTGTATGAACACTAGATTTGGCTACAATCCTAGCTTCCTAACTTTGACTCAACACTTGGGATGGCTTATAAACTAAGCTACTCCTAAGACTAACTCCTACAACAGAAAATAAAAGATTTTGATAAATAAATTATTCTGAAAATTGGGCAAAAGCATCATGACCAATGCCTAATCAAGGAAACAGAGTCAAACCGCAACAAGTAAACATCAAACCCAAATAGAGTTAACATATAACTAGCTACTTCTAGGCATTAATGCATTACATTAACACCCATCAAAGTCTCACTTTCAATCATACTTGAAAGATCTTGCATGTAAATGATGACCATTCCTCATCCCATTTAAAGAAATTTAATCTCTTCCTTGAAGAGAAGCTAGAAAATAAAATAATCATCAAGCTTGTTGGGACAAAATAAATGATACTTGATCATATATTTCATGAAATATTGTTCATACATGCTAGAGATAACTTCAAAAAAATATTAAGAACCTACTTGCATGCTGGTCATAAACTGTTCAAAGCAAAATATTTACAAGCTGAGAATAAAACTCAAATCTACACTAATATCTTGGACTGTTCATGGAATCCTTGCTTCCAGAACTATCAAAAGTTACCTTCAAAATTCCCTTAACTGAGGAAGAAAGACGATTAAGTATTCTTAGAATTAAACCTAGAAAAACCCTAAAGGAATCTCTAAAAAGAAGACATGTCTTCTTCATTGAAATCTTCAATTTCAAAATCTACTCCTTTCTCCTCCAAAATTCGCCTTATTTTGCACTCATACCCTGTTGGAGATTTGTTGAAAATCTGGAAAAATGCCACTTACAAGCACTTGTCAACTCACTGCTCTGCACTTTGACTGAAAATTTCTATTTGTAGCCTCTACCCATCTTTAACTTCAATCCACTTTTCCATTAGATCTGAAAATAGAAATTTGCCTCTTTGGTGAAATTCAATCTTTGTCTTTTATTGGATTTTTGCCTATGGATTAAAAGAGGAAAATTTCCCCTTCTATTGAAATGACGTGTCACCATTTGTATGTGATCCCCTTTACAAAATTTTTACTCTTGACTAAAAATTATTTACATATGGTACTCATTCCCCTTGGATAAAATAAGACCTTTTATTCTTTGCCTACTCAGTGGGAGTGTTTTACCATGTGACCTCATTGCTTTCATATTTTGACTGAAAATGCTCGTTACAAAAAAGATATTCCTCTTGCAACACTCTCCACAACTAGCAGCCCCTGCTTGGTAACAATATTTCAATATATCTCTCTTAAGTGAAAGTCTTATCAACTTGCACTATCCCTACTTTATTGCTAAATACTCACCTCAGATTTTGCCAGCAATATAGCCTTACTCCTATTTCTTGCCATTCACATCTTGAGTGAAAAATTTCACCTTCTTTTGAACAAATCAAAATTCATTATTTTATGTGCAATTTTTCATGAATTATTCCCCGTGGAAAATGTTATTCCCCATTAGGGTAATCACATTGTAATTGTCTTAGAATTTCACCTCATGCAATTGTATCAATTGAGCCTCTATTTTCTAAGTAAAATATTCATTCTACTCCTCTTATATTCCCTGTGGGTAACTTCATTTTCACTCTAGAATATAAGCTTTCATAATGCACTCAAATTTGATGCTCAAAATTTATTTATTCTGGTCAATTCACCCATGCCATCCAAAGTTCATATCCACCTCTGAGTGCAGTTTTCCCCTTTGACCTGGAAATAATATTTCATTTTCATCCATATTTTCCTAATTTCATCAGCAAAATTTTTCCCTGGTAAAACCCACATATCTCAGTTGTAAAATAATCCTTCCCAGGAAAAAATCATCTGCACTATTCTCATACCCTTCTTTTAGAGAAATATTTCACCTTGCAACAACTCTTGAAGACTTGTACTCTCTGTGTTTTTTTAATTTTATATATTCTATAAAGAATATATTCACTGGGGTTTTTCTTTACACATTATCAGCGCAATCTTCATCAAATGGAATTCACCATATTCCTCATTGAATGACTGTGAGAGGCGCAATTTGCATTGCACCACCTTTCGGTTGCATTTACTATCGATCCAAAATGCGACATTAATTTTGTGACCTTTACCTATTACTCGCACTATTTAGTACCTCACCCCTCCTTTCCAGCATTGACCAAACAGGTGAGCAACACTTCACTAATTGTTGTGACTTGACATAGGAGAAAATTTGGTTCTGAACCGATCAACCTAAGTATATCATCACTAGTCACTACTTCAATAAAATCTGCAAATAGGAAAATATAACTTTTCTGAAGTTTCAACGTTGGCACAGAGGGGAATACACCGAGCAAGGTCGTGGCATTTTGCCCTTTTATGCCCACAATTATTTACCCTCTTGATCTCTGGGTCCTCCAACAACACCCCAAACTATGCATCGTACTATGAAACATTCAATAAAATGCCCCCTCCTTCACACCATTGCCGAGCCAGCAGATTGCCAGGATTATGATTTTCTGCGTGTCTATGCTACATGGTGCCTCTGTATGAACTCACATAAATTGTTGCATTCGATATGTGATTTACTTCCCCACAACACCCATTTCATCGTTCATCCTTTGGCACTCAAATTCCCCCGCTTCACCATTTTGTTCAAACAATGTGCATACTAATAGCTTTTCATCAAGTATGAGTAGACTGTGAACAATATCTTGCAATTGGACCCTTCAATGCCTCTTCCTACATTATGCCACCACAGATTCACCCTCAAATTGGCAACATATTTGAGAAAAATGTTGCCTTGCGCTTTGATGGATGACCATATCCTATTACAAGGCTCCCTTGAGGTGTGAAAATAGTTGACATGCCATGTATGTACCTTCACACTTTGTAGGATGCGTACAACCTGCTATGAAATTCCCATGATAGCATTAGCAGAGAGGATGTTGGCGATGGCCGCTCACTATGTTTTTCTCATCGATCCCTAGCTTCACACATCGCTTTTGTTAGTACCCACACGACAGACAAAATTCAATCCAGTGGAAAGTGAACCCTAAAACCCATGTGTATCCTACAATCACTTAGTTTGCAGCTTGTGTATCTTCATTACACACTATGCAGACAATGGTGCCCTCTGTGAATTGTCCATGGTGTGTTCGACCGTGGGCTACACCAAACTTGATCTCCCCCTAGTGCCAATCACACCTCGTACTCATGTCATCCCTTTATGGCTTGTTCAAACACATTCCTTTTCCAAAACATACGCACGAGTTCGAGATGAAGTACTATTAAGGCCACTCCCTTCATGGTTTTCATATCGAGCTCCATCTTCTTCTCGTCTAATGAGGCATGGGCTTCTCTGGGGAATCCATTGGTGCCTGCAATCTCTCTTCCATGCTTCATATACATATCTACCAGATCATTCCCATTCATGGTGGCTTGGTGCTTTGTTTTTTATCCCTGTACAACGGCTTCCCATTTTGCATTCAAGAAAAATCCCTCACATTGTGAGTTTTTGCCCTAATTTTTCATGTTTTCTGGGCTCATTTTTCTCTTTTGCGGGCCTATCTTCCTTATCCTGCGCTATCTGCTGAGCCACATATTACACCTTGCGGGGCAATGAAAGATTTCATTTGCGTCAGACTTCACTTATCCCATGCTAGTTTCCTGGAGGCTTCCATCCCTGTGCGGTATAACAAACCACTCCCCTGCCACACACTCGTGCAGGTTTCATGTGCGTCTTGGAACCCATGCTGGGTAATGGGATCTCTTTCCCATCTCCGTGCTTATCTTAGCCCGCACTGCCTCTTTAAGCATGCTAGGATTCATGCGGGATACCAAAAGATTTCCCTTCACGGGTTGTGGCTTTCACAGGGATTAAAATAAATTTTAATCCATTCCTTTGTAATATCCTCACAGGGATTTTTTTTACTTTATTTCCCCCCATATGTGCAAAATTTATTTATGTGGGGCCCCTCTTTTGCTTAAAGGAAAATTATTAAACTTACCATTTGTTCTCTTGTGGGCGCACTACATAGAGAATTCTTAAATCATTTATAAAATAAATGATTTAATTAAATCACTCTTTCAAATCGTCAACCTTATTGTGGCTCCAATTATTTGAATCATTAAAGGATGATATTTCAATCTCTCTTCCATACTGTCGGAGACTTTAACCAATAAATTGGTTCACATCATTTCACACATCCCATTATTTAAAATTTATTTTAAATATGCATTATTTAAATCTAATTGATTTGAATAATATACATTTTTCTTTAATGGGCCCCATTGGTTGTATTTGGTTTCATCATTAGTTGGGCCCCGGGTGGGCCCAACTAAAAAAAATCATTTTTGAACAATGAGCCTTCATTAAATTCTCTAAAACAACAACTTTCTAGACCTAAGAAGCTGAATAAACAATCATTAAACTTTGACATTTTACACTTTGAATTTTGGTTGAAAACACCTAAGTAGCCCCTGAAATCAGCTCTGAAATTCGACCAAAACACCTCATCAAGGCCTGAAACTTGGTAGAATGTTATATGTAGAATCTAGGGCTATATAGAAAATCTAGGGCATCAAATGGATTCTCAAAATGATACTTGAGGCAGAAAATAT
The DNA here is from genome assembly GCF_030272615.1 of Cryptomeria japonica. Taxonomy (NCBI): domain Eukaryota; kingdom Viridiplantae; phylum Streptophyta; class Pinopsida; order Cupressales; family Cupressaceae; genus Cryptomeria; species Cryptomeria japonica. The sequence goes on from NC_081406.1 coordinate 429,743,354, forward strand.
TAATTCTTAAAGTCGCCTACTTAGGCCTTTGTGAATCTGCACTTGATGAATCAACTTGAAACCCCTTTAAACATTGATTGGGAAAAATATCAAAACTTGGTTTCCCCTTTGCCACTTGGCACGTTGGCACATCTAGTTACCATGAATGAATGTGCAAGAGGGTTTGACCGGATTAGGTCACATGTGCAAAATATTAACCCTCAAATTTTCCTTTGAAAAATTCTGGAAACATTACTTATGAAAAGCTACAAAAGTTCATTCGGAATGGGTCTTGAAAACTTATCAAATGAGGAGCTAGGGGGCTACAAACTGGTCAAGTGGTAGATAATTATTTAGACAATTATGGGGTACAACCAAGTTGTTGTGAAGTTCAATGGGGTGTGAAATAAAAATTCACAAAGGGGACTACGAACTGTTGTTTGACATAATCCAATTTGCAAAACTAGAATTTTTGCAAATGGATTCATGGGGCTATGCCACTTGGCATGGGTCTTCAAAAAATTGCAGAGAATCATGGACAAGTATCTTTTTGGCATGACAATCAACTGGCATAAAAATGCAATGCCTCAAAGTGGGCTTACTCAAAAGGTGCAATGTGTGCAAACAACAAACCTAACTTCTGGACCTCCAAAGAGGACTTCAAAAACATATCAAAACTTATCAAAGAAGGCTGCAAATGAAATGACCTCTCCAATAGGTTTTTAACACCACATCCAATGGATTTCTCATGATAATTCAATAGGTGCAAAAATACAAGCTTCCAAAATGAGCTACACGGGCTTATTCAACATGGTGCATTCTGAGTGCAGAAATCAAAATTTCAAACTTGGGTCTTCAAAATTTGACAAATTTTTTAAAATCCCAACAATCTTGAACACATGGAAAGAAATGAAGGAGCTTCATCTAATAAGGAACCATTATTCAGTGGTACAAACTATGCTAAATTCTGGAAGATAAGAATGAAATCCTTGATTTCCTCCCTTGGATTTGAGATTTGGCAGTTAGTTGTGACTGGGTATACACCTCCTACCAATTCTCCATCCACTCCTAATGAGAAGAAGGAATATGAGAACAATGAAAAAGAAAAGAACGTCATATTGTGCGTACTTTCAAATTTAGAATTTGTCAAGGTAATGCACTGCAAAACTGCAAAAGAGATTTGGGACAAACTTCACAGTATCTCTGAAGGTGATGACACAATTAAGCAGACAAAATTGCAAACTCATAGAGCCCACTTTGAAGGATTGAATATGAAAGAAGAAGAATGAATTGCAAAGTATTTTCTCAAAGTGGATGAAGCTGGCAATGCCATCATAGGAAGTGATGAAGAGATTAAGGATGATGTGATCATGAAGAAGGTGTTAAGATCTCTACCCTCAAGGTATGAATCAAAAGTCTCTTCTATTGAAGAAGCTAAGAGTCTAGATAGCTTTACTATGGATGAATTTTTTGGATCTCTTTCTGTATATGAAATGAGAATAGGAAAAAGGTGATACATCAAAGAGAGAAGTTGGATTCAAGGCAACTGAGATGGAAGATTCAGAGCGTGATCAAGAAGAGGCCAACTTTGTAAGAAGATTAAAGAGAGGATCAGGTAAGTACAAAGGAAAATTACCTTTTAAATGCTTTGAGTGTGTTAAAGTAGGACATTATGCATCTCAGTATAGAATCAAAAGAGTCTATATTCCAAAGAAGATAACGGTACCTCTGATGATGAAAGTGATGCATAAGATGTCACTCAACCTAGAAATAAGGAGCATTTATTCATGGCAATTGCTGAGGTTGAAACTAAAAATAATGATAATGAAGAAGAAGAAGAAGAAGAAGTTATAGTTGTTAGGATAACTAGTGAACAAGTGAGATGGGAGGGGGTGAATCAGTTGTTAACAAATTATAACTTTTAATCCACAATACAACCTTAAACAAATCAAGTACCAGTAAAGCACATACAAATGTCGGTAGGAGAATATACCGGTAAATAATACAACTTAACAATTAACCAGATAGTCAATGCAAAGCAACCATACCACATAACACTATGATTTGTACGTGGAAAACCCGGAAAGGGAAAAACCATGGTGGGAAACCTACCCACAGTCAAATGATACTTCTGTAAAAAGTATGTGTTACAATGAGGGGCTTGCACTTGCAGGAAGGCACACTGCCTAGAGTGTACTGCTCATTACAAAAGAGTCTCACTAACTACAGAGAAGCTACAACCATCTCAAGATAAATGGATAACAATCCAATAGAGTGAACTGCTAGAAATAGCATCTACCATACCTGATTACAGTCCCAGTTAAGCTCAGTGCCAGAGGACTAAATCCTCTTTTGAATCAATTTGATCACCAATGATCGACCATCTCCTCTGCCTGAATGAAATTACAATATTCGCACATTACATTCCTTGACCATGACCTTTTCAATAGCCATGATACGCTACAAAGAGTTTCTACCTCTTATTTATACAAACCCTAAGGCCTAAACTAATTAGGTTGGCCACCTAAAGATATTACAATAACATCATTACATGATTCTATATTACAATGATATGCCATGTTGGCTTAAGACCAAAACAATAATAACAAATCCATAAATCATCTCGAGGCATCCTGGTAACGTGTAGAGTACATGTTAGCATGATACTAGTCCATAACCTAGATAGGTACCGGACCTATTCTGGGTCCACCACACCAAAGAAATATCTTCAAGCAGCCAAAGCATGATCAAAGAACATCTTCAGCATCCTGAAATCCATGAAGAAGTTGCACCAACACCAACTATGCATCCTGTCATGATTTCTCAATGAAAGCTTTGTTGGTAAAGCCTTAAACTAGTGTTGGTAAGGGTTTACCAGAGTATATGATAGCATCCGATTACCAAGCCAATACCAAATGACCTAAACATGCTCATGAAGCATATAAAACATGAAATCAAACACACTTTACTGATCCAAACATGCTAGAAGTGTCCAACAGATAGTCTCTTTTGTCGGTAACACTAAATCTTCTACCGGTAACCAAAACTTGTCTATCGGTAACCAGCCATAACAACTAGTGTTGACATCAATGACAAAACATCAATGCAACACATAATCAATTCATCCATAATGCCAACAATAGTTGATTTGAAAGGAGAATTCATTTCTGCCTTAAATGAACTAGACCTTGCAAGAGAAAAGAATAAAAAAATACAAAAAGAAGATTGAGAAATCTGAAGCACTAATTATTAGTCTCAATGCCAAAATTTAAGAAGTAAAAAGATAGAGGATACTTTGATAGAATGCCTAAGGGAAAAATAAAAAGAATGTGAGCTACTTGAAGCTAGAATAGTAAGTCTAAAAAAATATAACAAAAGCATCGAAGCCTTGGATAACATGTTAAGTAAACAACGAAAATATGATACCTTGACTGGACTAGGTTGTGAGAAAGGACAATTTTCTAATAGCACTATGATAGATAAGAAGAATTGAAAAGATAAACTCAGTGATGTCTTTATAAAAGTTGAAGATAAAGGGAAAGAAGAAGAGAAGAACCAATCAATTGTAAAAAAGGACATGACAACTGACAAGAAAACCGAAAGCAAGGAGAGTGAGGGATTTATTAATGTCAGCAGTAAGAAGAGAAGATTCAAAAGATCACCTCCTATCAGGTAACAACAAGAATTCAGGTTCAATCATTATTTTCTTGGCTATTGTTTTTCTTATAATGTGTCTGGTCATAAGGTAGTAAAATGTAGACTTAATATGAGAAGAAATACCTTCATAAGTCAAAATCCATTTGCACCTCTTTCTTATTTCACTATTGTATATTATAAATGTAACAACCTTGGTCATATAGAAATTTTTTGTAGAAGTGGAATTAAGTCTCCCAAACAAGAAATGAAAACCAATACTTATGAAAAGGGAGAAAAGAAATCTAAATCTGATATAGATCGGAAGAAAGAAACTATAAGAGAATTGAAGGTGAAGAAGGAAGAGCAAAATGTAGAGAAGTCTCTCATTGTTTAGGCTGCCTTTCATGCACAAGATGAGAATGATACATGGTATGTTGATAGTGGCTACTCAAATCATATGACATGTGATAAGAGTAAATTTCTCTTATTAAAAGAGAACTGCAAAGGAATAGTAAGGCTTGGTTCAAATAACACTGCTACCATAGTTGGGAAAGGATCAATCAGTTTTGATAATGGAAGGACAACAACACAAAATGTCTTCTATATTGAAGGGCTCAGACACAATTTGCTCAGTGTTAGTTAGATGTGTGATAATGGATACAATGTGTTGTTCCACAAGAAAGGATGTGATATCAAGAAAAATGGAAGATTATTTGCTAATGCACATAAAACAAATGGAAATTTATACATACTAAAAAACCTCAAGGATAGGAATGGATCCAAATGCCTCATGAGTCAAAAGGATGAAAGCTGGCTATGGCATAAAAGGTTAGGACACATAAATCTTGGCAATGTTGTCAAAATCAGTTCAAAGAAGGTTTTAAGAGGTATGCCTGCTATTACAAAGCCATCAAACATTGTATGTAAACGTTGTCAAATTGGCAAGCAAACAAAAGTGACTTTTAAGACTAAAGAGCACTCAACTTTAAGACCACTTTGAGCTGATACACACTGATTTATGTGGACCTATGAGAACAAAAGGCTAGAATGGTGAAAGATATTTCATGTTGTTCATAGATAAATTCACTAGAATGACTTGGGTGTGCTTCTTTAAAGAAAATCAGAAGCATTTGAAAAATTTAGAACTTTTAGGCCTATGGTAAAAAATAAGACTAATCTAAAATTGAAATGTTTAAGGTCTGACAGAAGTGGAGAGTTCACATCAGAAGAGTTTGAAGATTATTGTGAAAAATATGGTATAAAAAGACAATTCTCTGCAGCAAGGACACCATAGCAAAATGGTGTGGTCAAAAGGAAGAATAGGATAGTGCAAGAAATGGAAAGAACCATATTGAATGAGTCAAAGCTAACTGATAGATTTTTGAAGGATGTTGTTCATACAGTTATTCACATTCTAAATAGAGTATAATTGAGACCAAACAACTGCAAAACACCATATGAATTATGGATAGGAAGAACAACTTCAGTTAGTCACTTTAAAATCTTTGGAAGTAAGTGTTATATAAAGTGTGATGATGACAATATTGGAAAATTTGATGCTAGATCAGATGAAGGGTACTTTGTTGGATATTGTTCAAGAAGCAAGGCTTGCAAATGCTACAATATGAGGCTATGCAGAATTATGGAAAGCATACATGTAAAATTTGATGAGGATATACTTTGTACTTCAACAGTTGATGATGACTCAGATGAACCATAACTAATTCATATTGAACCACCTACTTAGGAACCAACAAGGAAAGACACTGTAGGGGAGGAGATTTGCCCCCTCCAAGATGATGAATCTTAGAAGGCAAATCAGGTCACCGCTACCTCTTCGAACTAGCGTTAAGATGAGCCAACGGGTAACAAATAACTAAACTAACTATGCCATAAAAATAAATAATAGAATTATAATACAGAAATGATAAAATGCAGAAACTGGATTTACGGAATGATAAAGCATCAAAAATAGATTATACCTTCCAACCAAGGAGCTCTCGGGTTTTAGACACTAACAAGAGGCATGGACGCCACTGCACTGCGTTGTTGTTTGTACGGTCCACAGAAAAAGAAGTTCCAAAATCCAATTATGTACACAGTTTCCTATGCACGGAACCTGTAAGTCACCTGCACACACTAGAACGGGAAAAATTATTGGGGCTGTATAGGTGCATTCCTCAACCAAACCCCTGCCTAGGTGTTTCCACCACCATAGACAACCAGATAGATAGATTGGAAAAAGTAAAATAAACTTGGAAACTTCGTAAATTAAAAATAATGCAAATAGAAACTATACTCCATTTAATAGAAGAAAACCCCTATTGCATGCAATGCAAATATATTGAAATATTGGAAATAACAAATGCACCTAGATGATAGATACAATCAATAATATAAAAAATCATTGCATGTAAATGAAATGGATAAAACATAAGACAAGACATGAAGCCAAACCCCTCTTGTTAGAATTACGAGTGTGACGAAGCCTGTGTGATGTTTGTTAGTAAGAGCCACCAAGGATCATGTAGCTTGATGTTGGTAGAGTGCATCCAAGAGCATGGAGAAAGAGAACAATGTGAGTGTGAGAGTGCAACCAAATTCCAAGATCCAAGAACCCAAGTGGGAACCCTTCATAATGAGCTACAAAGGGTTCTTAAACTTAGAAAAGGTATAGAGAGACATTATGGAAAAATGCAAGCCAAAGGACATGCGTCGGCCAGCGTCTAACTCTCTACTAGATTCGAGATTCCACCAACTTTTGGGGACATTAGCGTGGTGTGTGGACATCCCCCTGTCGCGTTGTCATCCATACAAAAACGGGCCCAAAGGGACTTTTAAGGCATTTTGAGGCACTTTGTCTTCCAAGCCTATGATGCCAAAATGATGTAATTTTGATCATAGGTTCAACATTAATGCACTAGGAATCATGCGTAAGTGTCATAAATGCACTGGGCACAATTTAGGACACTACATTTTGCCCCCACTTTAGTGGACTGATCGGATGTAGGGATTAGTCGCACTAAAGTAGTTTGGAAAGATATGTTCATTGAGCCCATGTAGAAATTGCAGAAGTCAAGTCGGTAATCATGAGTGATGCCTCAAGTATCCACAAGAAAACCCAATATCTGGTGTGATGAATTCCATATTGCAAAACTAGAAAAAAAGTTTAGCACGAAAAATGGAGGAAGCTACTTCGGCGATAGGAATGCTTAAGGAGCATTAGTACAGATAGAAGAGAAAAATCAGATGAAGGGGAGTATATGCCTCCTCATTTTTTTGCCCCCAGCGAGGTGGGGAAAATAGGAAGGAAAATGAGCCAAAATCATACGGAAATGTACAAAGACCATTTCGGGTAGGAATTAGGCTACATACTCAAAAGTGGGCCCCAAGAAGGGTCATTTTCACTATTCACTGCGGGCATTCGAGCAAAGATTTGAATAGAATTTGAGCAAAAATGCCACATAGACAAGAGCACTGAGCTAGCAAGATTGAGGAGTTGCGGACCACGGTTGAGTGAGATGATGAGCCTAACCAAGTACAACTCGAAACACACTTTGTTTGTCTTTTAATGCATTTTTGGAACATTTTAACTGGGATGGCTGCATAGGTGTCCATGGGATTGTTGTCATCCTGTAAGTGCACCATCATCTCCAATGGACACATTCATCTAGATGATGCGCTATCATCCTAAATGGGAATTGTCATCCAGAAGACATGATGTTGTCTTCTAGGTGCGTAGGCATTGACTGGGAAAGATTAATCAGAACTGGTGAAGAATTCTTGGTGTGCAGACATTGCCCGAGATGCAGGAGCATATGTCAGGGCACTTGTTGCAGACATTGTGCAGTCAGGCAGGGGAGTTGTCGACAGTCAACAGATGACTTCTCCACAGAGTAGGTCTCTGGTGGACAAATCACCTTCCGACTACCTACAGGAGAGATGACTGCCACATTGATCGATATCCAATGCATCCTATGACTTCCCATCCAGGGAGAGCGGGTGTCACCAGCTATCCTATCCACAGTGGAGCTAGGTAGACAATAGGAGTGGGCCTTGGGGTGGAGGATAGATGCCACATACATGAATACCTACAAGTGTTGGGCCAAGGATGAGTGTTGATTCCCTTGGTCTGGCGCATTATGATCATGACCATCACACGATAGGTACTAACAGATGGTTATGGCTTAGAGATAATTGCAGGGTTTGTCCCCTTGATCCAAGAGATGGAGGAGAGACAGACAGTGTACGCATGGGGTCGCAGCATGTTGACCCACCTATATTATGAGTTGTTGAGATATGTGCACCATGAGTATCAGAGCCCTGCATGAACACTTCTATAGGTATGGGCCTTTGAGCACATCACTTGCATGCAACCAGTTGGATTTTTGATGTCCATGCCCTTGGACATGCATATCCATTATAATGCAGATGATGGCAGATGGGAGGCTTGACATATTGGAGGATTACCTTTGACCAGCTCAGGATCAGAGATGTTGTTTGGCAGCCGTACTGAGATTGGGGGTCTCGACCACTGATTGCATGCACCTCCCATAGATGCAGAGAGATCACTTCCTACTCATCCACCAAGACCATGTAGTGATGTCATACTACTAGCAGTGATACATGTGATAGTTTGGACAGGTGCAAACAATCCCACATATCGCACCTACCTATGTACAATCTACTAGGAGTTTACTGCGACTACAGGACCTGCCTCATCCCACCCTAGGAGATGTAGATGATAGTAAGCAGGTGAGTGATGATGATGGCATCATGTCGCAACTTAATAGAGACGAGGTTATATTCACTCCAAGTTTTGTAGGTTGGTGGAGAAAGATAATCCTAGCACCAATTTTCCCACTAGGTGTAGTAGGAGGAGATGTCGGATCCCTAGGAAGTGATAGCGATAAGAAGGCCTCCTCAAGTGATAAGGGCAAGAGACCAGGGTAGAGACAACAAATGAGGAGCCTGAATTCAGACAGACCTATACTAGTTTCTAGGGCTCTTCCACTATCACAAGTTGCACCACCATCCATGCCACGGGTGCAACTAGCAACAATAATGACAGCTGTAGAGGGATCCTCCAGCAAGGTGCTTCTGTGGGATCCAAATTGCCAAAGGGGCGATCCCAGTATGTACTTGTGGTTTCAGTTGATGTACTTTAGTCTTTCTTGTATATGTATAGATGTAGAGATTTTGGATATGCTGGATACTGATGTGAAATGTTTTGTGCTTGCAAAGGGTGTGGCCAAGTGGTTGAGCTTCATCCACCAGGTGCTCACAGAGGTCATCCCCAATTTGTAGATTCGGGGTTCTATGTTGAACACCTACTAGACCATCTAGTCAGCGAAGAGAAACATACAATTGTTCAAGCCTGTAGCATGAGTAAGGACAACATATGAGGAGGGTCGAGTGGAGCTGGTGCACAGAGCAACACAGCTGACCATTATGACGGGACAATGGGATCAGGCCTTGCAGGAGGCCTGCACTTTCCTCGGAGAGAGACCGAGAAGTGACACAAGCTGAGAGTGTTGAGAGGGAATGTGATACTTTGTAGACCTAGGTTGATGACCTCTGATGATAGGTGGATTCCACTCAGCAGGGTGTCGCAGGTGACTTAGACCACCCCCGAGTGCGCTAGCTCATGGTAGACCTCGAGGCATCGCACTAACCAGAGATGGCAGCATGAGAATAGCTAATGACATAGTAGGAGACTATCACTGAGTTATGAGTAGATATGAGGGACCTGCGTTTGGACCAAGATCTTCCAATGCCAACGACCTCAAGGAATCACCCACTAGAGCAGTCATCAGTCATTTTTTATTCATTCCATATACAATAATTTTTTGGTATATATACATGGATGTATTGATGTATATCAGAGACATATATGGCAACATCATGTGTTTTTGTAGTGATGTGATACATGTACATTGACACGATACATTCTGCACACACACACACACACACACACACACACACACATATATATATGACATTTGAAATTGTTTTTCTATTTTGAGTCCTCATGGATGGATGTTGTTGTTAATTTATATTCTCATGTGATGGATGACTTAGATTTAGATGCTTATCATGATTTAATTTGCATATATTCATATGCATGATTTAATCTTATTATGATCCATGTAGAGATATAGCAAATGTACATGCACGCACACACATGTGGATGTAACAATGCATAGTCACTCCATAACATGGAGATAAATGTCATATCGGTGAAGGATGTATGTTAGGATGTGACCCCCAAAGGCATCTAGGTATCACACGTAAGACACATACTGCACATTTTCTACACATAGTATCTACGTAGGTGTGTGGTATTGATAGGTTCTTTAAGAGGAGTGACATCCATGGAGGATAAACCATAGGCTCCAAAACCATAAGCGAAGGTGACAATGTACGGACCTAACCAATTTGGGCTAAATTTCTCTCTTTGGTCAAGTGGCATGTTAACGCTTCTCTAGTTCTCATAAAGAACCAGATCACCTATCTTAAAGGTTCGGGGTAGAACACTTTGGTTATACTGTTTAGATGGATATTTTTTATAAGCTTGAATATTTTGAAGGGCCTTTAAGCGATGCTCATCTAACAACTCAAGTTGGTTCAAACAAAGAGTGCGATAGGAATCACCATTAATAACCCCTTTTAAGGAGACCCGCAAAGAGGGGATCTCTAATTCAAGAGGCATAATAGTTTCAACACCATACACGAGGCTATAGGGTGTCATTTTTGTAGCCGTATGAAAGGCCCATAATGTGTATACTAAGTGTACATGCCAATCTTTACTAAAATGGAGGTTTGGAAGCACAATCTTTAAAATGAGGTTTTTGGAACTTGATAAGATTCAAAATCATGCTTTGAAGCTCGTGGCTATAGAATCAGAACTCGCATTTTGAAGCTTGTTGTGTCTCCAAACCCCCATTTTGAAGCTTCAAAATTAGGGGTTTGGAAGCACAAGCTTAAAAATGAGGTTTTGGGAACACGATAAGCTTCGAAATAATGTTTTGAAGCTTGTTTCTTTGGAACTCACATTTTGAAGCTTGATGTGTCTCCAAACACCCATTTTGATGCTTCAAAAATGGGGGTTTGGAAGCACAAGCTTCAAAATAAGGTTTTGGGAGCACGATAAGCTTCAAAATTGCATTTTGAAGCTAGTGGCATCAAAACTCATATTTTTAAACTTGTTGTGTCTCCAAACTTCCATTTTGATGGTTCAAAAATGGGGGTTTGGAAGAACGAGCTTCAAAATAACATTTTGGGAGCACGAGAAGCTTCAAAAGTGCATTTTGAAGATCGTGGCTTTAAAACTCACCTTTTTTACCTTATTTTGTGTGTAAACAACCATTTTTATGCCTGAAAAGTGGGGGTTTGGAAGCACAAGCTTCAAAATGAGGTTTTTGTAGAGCAATAAGCTTGAAAATTGTATTTGGAAGATTTTTGTGTCTCCAAATACCAATTTTGATGCTTCAAAAATGGGGGTTTACAACCAGAAGCTTCAAAATTAGATTTTTGGAGCACGATAAGCTTCAAAATAATGTTTTGAAGCTCATGGTTTTGGAATCAAAGCTCGCATTTTAAAACTTGTTGTGTCCCCAAACCCCCATTTTGATGCTTCAAAAATAGGGATTTGGAAGCACAAGCTTGAAAATGAGGTTTTGGGAGCACTATAAGCTTAAAAATAATATTTTCAAGCTCGTGGCTTTGGAACTCACTTTTTGAAAATTGTTGTGTTTGCACACCCCCATTTTTTTGCTTCAAAAATGGGGGTTTCGTAGAACAAGCTTCAAAATGAGGTTTTGGGAGCATGATATGCTTCAAAATCACGTTTTGAAGCTCATGGCCTCGGAATAAAAACTTGCATTTTCAACCTTGTTTTGTCTCCAAACACCCATTTTGATGCTTAAAAAATGTGGGTTTGAAAGCACAAGCTTCAAAATGAGGTTTTGGAAGCATAATAAATTTCAAAATCATGTTTTGAAGATCATGGCATCACAATCGAAACTTGCATTTTAAAGCTTCAAAAATAGGGCGTTGGAAGTGCAAACTTAAAAAATGAGTTATTGGGAGCATGATAAGCTTCAAAATTGAATTTGGAAGCTTGTGTCTTTTAAACTCACATTTTGAACCTTTTTCTATCCCCCAAAACACATTTTGATGCCTAAAAAATGGGGCTTTAGGAGAATAATCTTTGAAATGAGGTTTTGGGAGCCCAATAAGCTCATGGTATCAGAATGATAACTCACATTTTGAATATTTTTGTCTCCAAACATCCATTTTGAAGCCTAAAAAATGGGGGTTTGGAAGCACAAGCTTCAACATCATGTTTTGGTAGCATGATAAGATTCAAAATCTCATTTCAAAACTCATGGCTTTGGAACTCGCATTTTGAAGCATGTTGTGTCTCTAAACCCCCACTTTGATGCTTCAAAAATTTGGGTTTGGAAGAACAACCTTCAAAATAATGTTTTGGGAGCACAATAAGCTTCAAAATCACGTTTTGAAGCTTGTGGCTTCAAAACTCACACTTTGAAGCTTGTGGCTTCAAAACTCACATTTTCAACCTTGTTCTATCTACAAAAACTCATTTTGATGCTTCTAAAATGGGGGTTTGGAAGAACAAGTTAAAAAATGAGGTTTTGGGAGCATGATAAGCTTAAAAATCATGTTTTGAAGCTCGTTGCTTAGGAAATTGTATTTTGGAGCTTGTTGTGTCTCCAAACAACCATTTTGATGCTTCAAAAATGGGGTTTTGGAAGCACAAGCTTCAAAATGAGCTTTTGGGAGCACGATAAGCTTCAAAATTGTGTTTTGAAGTTGGTGGCTTCATAACTCACATTTGAAGCTTGTTGTGTCTTGAAACCCCAATTTTGATGCTTCAAAAATGGGGGTTTGGAAGCATGAACTTCAAAAGGAGATTTATGGAGCATGATAAGCATCAAAATCATGTTTTGAAGCTTGTAGGTTTGGAAATCATATTTTGAAGGTTCTTGTATCTCCAAACACACATTTTCATGCTTTAAAATGGGGGTTTAGAAGAACAAGCTTCAAAATGATGTTTTGGGAGCACGATAAGCTTCAAAATCATGATTTGAAGCTCTGGCTTTAAAACTTGCATTTTGAACCTTGTTCAATCTCCAAACACCTATTTTGATCCTTCATAAATGGGGATTTAGAAGTACAAGCTTCAAAATAAGGTTTTGGGAGCACGATAATCTTGAAAATAGAATTTTGAAGCTCGTGGCTTCAAAACTCGTATTTTAAAGATTGTTGTGTCTCGAAACACACATTTTTAAGCTTCAAAAATGGGGGTTTGGGAGTACAAACTTTAAAATGAGGTTATGGGAGCAGAATAATGTTGAAAATCCCATTTTGAAGCTCGTGGCTTCAAAAATCACATTTTCAAGATTGTTGTGTCTCCAAACCCCCATTTTGATTCTTCAAAAATGGGGGTTCAAAAGCATAAGCTTCAAAATAAGGTTTTGGGAGCACAATAAGGTTCAGAATTATATTCTGATGCTCATGGCTTTGTACTCATACTTTGAAGCTTGTTGTGTTAGAATCAAGAAACATTGAGAGCGGAGTGAATCAGTGTTTTGCAAAATTCTAAGTTTATAAACTTATTTTTTATCCACTAGTTAGCAGTGCATAACAGTAAGAAACATAAACAACCAATAAATAAACTACAGATCCACAACACTAAAAATTTTACGTGGAAACCTAGAAAGGGAAAAACCACGGTGGGGCTGAAACCCACCATATTTATATACTATGGCCAGGAGTACATAAATATTTAATAGATAGGGAACACACTTGCATTTAGGCTCACTGCCTAGAGCTCACCGCTCAAATATAATTTCTCGAAAGGCTACAATCCTTAGGGAAGTCTCACTGACTTATAGTTTAATTATAATAATGAATTACAATGAAATGAACTCTAAAGTAGCATTTGACAATGCATGAATGAGTTTCGGTTAAGCACTAGATCTCTTACTGTATTCGCTCTATAAATACTTTGTTTCTATCTCAGTCAGCTACCAGATTATCTGTGAACCAAATGCACACGTGAAACTGTGCTTAATCACACCAAAATAGATCACCATGACAATATTACACTAAAAATCAATTGCCAAACTTATATATCTAGTCATAACGAAAGAAACCTTCTCCAAGTCGGCTTTAAGAAGTGTAGTGTGTAGTCACATGTCAGCTTCAATCTCTAACAAAACATAGCACCGAACCAAAAGAGTATAATCACATGCTTCCTAAGGATCTTCCCATTCACCGAGATCACAAAATCAATCACCAAAAGCATCACAATCACTAGAAATCTTTTTGGACCAAACCTGCACTGGAATAACCCTGATTTACTAGTTAACACCTGCTTTTAGATAAGATAAATCATGATCATTGGATCAAATCTGTAAGAATATTTTCCATCAATGACAACCCTAAACCAATAAGCAACCACTAGAAGTCACCAGATAAGTGTCAATTGCCAATAATCTCCCCCTTTGGCATTGATGGCAACACTTGTGAAAAATGGTTGTGTTGAAACCCTATGAAACCTGTACACTGGATCAAGAATGAAATAATTATAAGGCTCCCCCTTAGATCAACAATCCAAAAATCTACATCATCGAACTATACACTCCATATGCAACCAATATGTACATTTTTCACTTTATCTCTCCCCCTTTGACAACAATTCCAAAGATGTGAAGCAAAATTCCCTGTACATGTATACACACTGGATGACTAGATCTATATATACTTGAGTACATTTTCATATGTAGATTTAAGAAATCCAAAATAGGTACATTCCAACCTGCCCACAGTTTTTCCAAAATAGAAACAAAACAGTTCAAAACATAAGCATTGAATTCTATTGCATGCAACTCAGTTGGTGTCTCCTGAGACATATTCTAAAGACATTCCATCTTACGGCATACCAAGGTGTCTGACCGGGCACCAACTAGGTTTCGAAGTTCACCTGCCCTTCTCTGCATCTTGTCCTTCTCCCTTTCCAGATCACAAATTTGTCCCATAAGAGTCAAAATTTGACCTTCAACATTTCTAGTCAAATTTACTATGGGATCATATGCTTGAGAAGTTTGGGCGAACTGTCCTTTGTAATTATCTATCTGCTTGTCTATTTCAATAGTTGTCAAAATTAGACAAGACTTATAAATCTTACCACTTTCTTGTAAGGCCTCATCAATTAATTTCAATTCATTTTCTAGATGGACCTTATCATTATCAATCATTTGCAAAAAAGTTTGTATTCTTACATCTTTGAATTTTTCCAAAACCTACCTAGTTTTTTAATTAGGGGAAAAATAGGTTTTGAAGGGACCTAAAACCCTTTACAAACACAAAATGATAGGATCTGAAATCCTCAACCAGAAAGTTGTCGGAAAAAAAGGAACAGGAAAGCACCAGACAACCATTGGTAAAAAGGATACCCATAACCAAAAACAACAAAGTTGCAAAAAGAACAACTTGCAGCCAACCAAAAACCCTCCCCAACCCAAGAACCGTCAAGATTTACTTTTAGAATTTCTCTTATGGGATCGAAGAGTCATATCAAAAGAAGGTTTAAAGGACTTATCTTTTTTGCCTTTAACATAAATCTATCCCTCTTCCACTTGTGCTACCTTAACATGCCAATCTAGTGCACCAAAATCTTGTGAGTAAGAATCAACAGCCGATGTCTTAGCCACACCAAAACCAACAAATTGCAAAGGAAAAACCCCAACATCACCAGTCTGCCTCAGCCTGACAAACACAACCTCACCAGAACCAGCAGACGACAAAACCCCAGCACAAGTAGGCAAGTCAATAGACTTGGTAAGAACATGAGTGCAAGCCAAATCATTATCACCAGAAGAAGCCTCCCGAGTCTCCTTCACATAGGAAGCATCAGGGGACACATGCGCAATATCAACAACCCCACCAAGAGAGACAATCAGAGGGGATGCCTCAAAATCTTGTGGATCCAAAGTAGCCACTTCAGAAAAACTCCTAGATTGATCTGGAATCTTCGACATCGTATAATGTTGTATCGATGCACCTTTATACCATGTAGCCTTATTTTCCTTTTTCTCAAACCCACAATGCTCAACATCATGCCCAATTTTAAAACATCTTCTACAGCGAAAGGGAATCCCTTCATAGTCCAAAGATTGGACCTAAGAACCCTTTGAAGAATAAAGTAAAATTTCAGCAGGCAACCCATTTGAGATATACAGATCATCAAAATGTAGAGTGGAAGATATCAAAGGATTCAAAATCCACCATCAAAAAGTCATCAAGGGCATAACCCACTTCCTCTAAAAGAGAATCATTCTATAAATAAAGTGGGAGATTAGGAAGCCGAACCCAGGTTGGAATCTTATTAAACATTTCAATAGTTTCTCTCCTTATTTCCTCTACTCTTCCCACCATCAGGTTGTTGACTCTATTTCTATTCTTGAATAACTTTTTATTTTCTTGCAAAATCAACCTATCAATTTCTTCAACAATGATACTGGTGCACTGATTGACCATTTCACTTTCCTTCATCTCTTTATCCATCTGACTTGCAGATTTTCTTCTACCATCAATTAGACTGTACAAATCTTTCGGAAGATATATTTATAATTTAATTAAAATTTTACTAAATACATCCATATGCAATACTACAACTTCTTCAATCTGCCTTTTATCATTGTCATCCAAATTTACATAATATACAAAGATTTTTTCAAATTTCCATCTTTAATAATTTCATCTATTAACTCTTGAATGTATAAGGGAGGAATACTATGATACTTGGTTTTAGCGGTCTCCATCTTACTGGATTCAATCGCCTCATCCAAGTTAGATTTGGTTCTCATTCCTCATTCAGGCCTACTAGCTGAAAAAGGATTAGATTTTGCTTTCTTCAACTTCTGCCCTTTCTTCTCATCACGGGATTGAGATTTCCGGATTACTCTTGAAAATTATCCTTTCTTGGGGGCCTTTTGAATCATTGTGTCTGAATCAATCTTAGAAGCCACCAGAGATACTGCTACATACTCCCTTTGTGGTTTCTACTTCTTCCTTAGAACACCCTTGCCCTTAGCTAATGAGCTAGATGGTTCAGTCTGAGCCAGAGGTGTCTTCATCGGAGCGGAAGAAGACCCTGTCACCTTAGATTTGGCAGGAGCTAGTGAAGTCTTTTATTTCTTCACCTTTTCTATTGCAGATGTAAAGTGGAAAATTGGATCCTAGTGACTCCCCACCTAGGAGAGAGAAAGGAAGTCACTAGGATGATTTTCTCTTGGAGTAACTTTACATTCAAAAGAGGGGCTTGAAACCACTAGATCCAAATCCAAGGGAAACAAGGATGTGCATTCCAAGTGGATTGCAAGGGTTGAAGTGTGATTTACCCTCTTTTGTAAATGAGAAAGTTGACTTGTTGACTATGTAGGAAAGAGAGATAAAATGAGTGAAATGAGGAGCTACTAGTTCTGGACCGTGTGATAACTTCGGATTTGAGATAATTAGACTGATACAGAACTGCCTTGCAAATTTGGAGAAAATTCGTTAGGACCGTGTTGAAAGTGCACACAGTCCTCCACAAAATTTGCGAAATGAAAAGGGTTCTTCCACCTCTGTAAATGGAGTCCACATCTAAAAATATAGCCACACACCTATAACCTACACAAAAAAGAAGGGGAGAGAGGTTGTGGATAGGGGTTTGCCTCAGTCAAACACCGGTCGGGGGATCAACCTTGAAAGAAAGTAATTGCAAGTACTTGAATGTAAACAATGGAAATATATACCTTGTAGATCTGCAATTTGTTGATAATGGTTGCTTTTCTTCTTGAATGTAATCACAAATGTTGCATGAAATGACATGTAACATTACAAAACCCTAACACACACATATGCTTCCCATTAAATGTTGTAAATGTTGCTCCAATGGATGAATGAAGAAGACACGTGAAGAAGAAGACTTGATGGATGCTTGAATACTTGAATGCTTTAACTTCACCTATCATGTATTTCATGTATATTTTCCCCCTTTGCAAATGAGAAGACCAACTCCCTTTTATACATGCCTCAGAGAATTAATTCATCTCACCAAAAGCCAACATCGGGGAGATTTGGAATCCCAAAATGTAGATAGGACCAGAGGGAACTATCTTGGGGCCACCCTAAGAGGGGGGACAGGGGCACTACGCTCTGTCTTAGGGGGGACAAGGGTGCCATGCCCCTGTCCTTCCCTATCTTGGGGTCTAGATAAGGTCTTGAGGCCATCTCAAGGTTTAAACAAGGAGACGTTCGAGGTGAAAATGCAGAGAGAAGTCTCAGTTGGGAAGGAAGATGTTTTCACCAAGGTGAGGACCTCAAATGTGGTTAACATTTCTAGGGTCGCAATTTTATGACACTACATTTAGCCACCACTTTAGGGGGAGTATGGCTTACGCCAATACTGTCGGTAAAGTAGAAGAAATAGAGATGAAGATGAGACATGCGAAGCAATACCACTAGGATTATAAGAAGTTACTAATATTGAGGAATAAAAGCCCCCAATCCTAGGATCTTAACTCACTCAAACATATGTAAGAGCACAAAAAACAAAAAGGAACAAGATGCACAAAACAAAAACAAAGCGCAAAAGACACACGACAAAAACAAGACACAAGATGAAAAACCAAATAGTCGAAGAGACCTCGATACTTAGATGTCTCAACAGCTAATCAGGACACAAAGACCAATGCCATCGCATAAACACAAGTGATCACATAAAAGAGAAAAGATGACATCATCCATGAACCATCAATAGAAAAACTATGGGTTCATGAGAGGAAGGAGAGAGAGGACATGAATACACACTTTGGTGATCCATGAGAAGAAAGGAAAACAAGAGAGAAACCACAAACATCTCGCCCCTAAAACTAGGTGATCCATGGAGAGAATGACATGGAAATCTAGTCCCTAGAGTCTATCTGGGTGATCCATGTAAGGGAGGAGAGTGGGAACACCGTTAGTTCCACCCAACCTCAAGCGTGTGTGTGTGCAAGTGAGGTTCGAAGTGCCTCATAGGAGTCTGTGCTCAAGTACGCTACAATCTGTATAGAATATATAGTACAAGGGTAAAGAAAGGTGTGATATCTCGCTCTAAGAGTCTATGCTCTAGTTCCAAGAATAATCACCCTACATAAGAGAAAAGTGGCATCATATTTCTCTAAGAGTCTATGCTCTGGTTTCAAGAATGGTCCATTTTACAAGGAAAAAGTGATGACATCTTTCTCTAAGAGTTTGTGCTCTAGTTCTGAGAATGAACCACCGCACAAGGAAAAAGCAGTATCATCTTGCTCTAAGAGTATGTGCTCTGGTTCTGAGAATGACCCACTATACAAGAGAAAAGTGATGACATATTTCTCTAAGAGGCTTCCCTCTAGTTCCAAGAATGTCCCACTATACAATACATGAGAGAAGTATGGTACAAAGGAGAAGTGTGGGTTCCCCCCCCCCCCCAACTTAAGATGTCAACATAGGTTGATGTTGATATCTTAAGGAAAGTAGAACAAGGATACCTACCTTTGTCACAAAGAAGATATTCGTTATGCAACAATGTCGTACATCCAAGCAAGAGAGGGAATACTCTTCAAGAAAGGATAAGATAGTTGAAAAGAAATATATTGTTGTAAGTGTAAAGGAGGTCCTTGGAGGAGAAGAGATCTTTGTTCAAAAGGCATATACCCCCAAGAGGAGTTGTCTTAGGCAAATATAACATCTTCTAGAATGAAGCGCAGAAGCGAACAAGAATTCAATCATTCCTCCTATAGCTAGGTGAAAGGGATTATTGTTGAAGTATGACTCACTTTTATCCCAATGGAGATAAGTGAATTTATTATAGATATACATTACCAAGCATGAAAGAGATTGTAGTCAAGGACTTACTGTAGACACCCAAAATTGTCCAGTCTAATTAAATAAATATTTTATTTATTTAATTATGTAAGCTTAATTCTTCTATTAATTAAATAAATCTTTATTTATTTAATTAATTCATTTATCCTCTTCTAGCCTTATTTCTCATTTAAATAAATACATTTATTTATTTAAATTATCCTTTTCCTAAATTAAATAAATTTTTTATTTATTTAATTGATCCCACTTCTTCTATTAATTATATAAATCTTTATTTATTTAATTAATTCATTAACCTTTTCTACCCATGACACATGTCATTCATCTCTTAATTCATACACTACCTACCCCTTTCATTATTTTATTATTTCCTTTACCTACCCTCTAATCATAGCCGACCTCCTTTTACACCTCTCAATCTTATCCCTCCATTTCATATAGTGTCTTCTATATAAGGAGATGCTTCCTTCATTATCAAACCCTAATGACCTAACTACTTGATCACTTGACTACACTATGATCCTACTTGCAACCACATTTTGTTCTTTGTTGAGCTCTTGTGCACACATAAAATCTAAGAGCAAACATATCAAGCAAGATCAATGGAGATAGGAAGAATGGAGATCCAAACCCTATTGGACATGTGATGGTATAATCTTTGTGATTTCATTTGATTTGCATTGTCTTAGGTAATCTTCATATGTTATGGTGGATCTTTGTTGTTGTTAGGCTAGGGTTTTTGTGGTTGAATTCATTTAGCCTTTCAATATCGTTATTATTGTTATCCATTTTCACCATATACACTTACACCTCTTGTATAAGAGAGAACCCTTGAGTGAACCGCAACAATTCCACACAAGGAATGACATCAAGTAACAAAACTCACACCATCCACAACATAGGAAAGAGTGGATCCTTAGAGATGAAGAGAGAGCAAGATCATTGCCCCCCAAGTTAAGGGACAATGAGAAGAGCTTACACAATCTTCTAGAGAGAGATTAAACATAAGAAAATGCACAATGTACTTTCATGAATGCAGGAAAGACATTAGTATATGTAAAATACATGAATCAAGAAGTGGTAAACTTTGAATAGGAAGAGAGAAAAAGCATCACATATTCCCTAAGGGGGATTAATCATAAAAAACATTCCATTGTAAGAAATGATAATCACATATGAAAAATGCAGCCCCTAAAGGAAACAGTGATACATGAGATAAAAAGAAAGAAAGAGAAAGGAGTGGAAAATCCTTTTGCCCAAGTGAGGAGGACAAACAGAAACATTACACATCTTCTAATTGTGAGCATTGGCAAGTGATTGATGATATGATGAATCAATAATGATCCGGTCAACTACTGAGAGGGGGGGTGAATCAGTAGATATAAAAAAAACTAAACTTTCATCAAACTCAAACCCAACTCATAAATCAATCACTCAACTAACTAGTTTAAATATTGTACCATAAACTACAACTGCACTGTCAAGTTTACCAGTTAACTAGAATACCAATATAACAATGTAACAGATTTGAAACTCTCAAACCGTTTAACCAAAACATCAAACCATTTACTAACATTAGTAATAGCACATTTCAAAACACTTCATGTTATCTTAACACATCTAAGTGGCTTTACCAGTGAAAAAAATTAACCATATCAAAACATAACCACAAAAACCATTCACCACTTGACACAATTATTTTTAACGTGGAAACCCAAATGGGAAAAACCATGGTGGGGATGAATACCCACAAGTATTCTGAACTCTTCTGAAGTTCGTCCTGTTAGGAGCTAAGCCTTGTTAGAAGCTTTACAAAAATGTCCTGTTAGGAACAGATCTAGTTAAGGACCACTAGGTTAAGGGATTAACTATAATATCCTATTAAAAGAAATACCCTATTAGGAGTAACCTCGATAGAGGATTTCAAATCCAAGCTAATTGATCACCTAGTTAAAGGATTTAGAAAACACCAATCCCATTAAAGCTTACCCGGTTAAGGGATTTAACTATTGTAATTGTTAGAGAACAATAGAGTCTTTGCTGATCTGGTAATAGCACTACTCTTCTTGATCAGATCCTTTTTATGCTCCTATATACCTTGACACATTCTATAGATACTCTTTCTGGTTCGGCAAGAAATCACACTGACACACTTAACCAAAATTGCCAACACTACTACAAAACAACTCATTGACCTTATAAGAAAAACAATAAGTTGGTAACACATCACAAAACCTAAGATCTCATAGAGATTACAAGGAAATCGGTTCGAACATGATCGTTAAATTACATAGTAATCATCTACACATTGTTATAGACAACCTTGATCACTCCTGGATCATCGCATATTGGATCCTACAACTCATCACGTGGTTTCCACTTCATACAATGCACTTGCTCATTCCCAAGATAAAACAGTTATCTATACGCCCCAAAATCATTTTGAAACTCATCACGTGCATCATGCATATGTGGCATAATCATCTCTTATCACCATTCAATCATATACCAACACAATCAATTCACCAAGCTCCACCAGTTAGGGTTCAACATATCAACAGGTTAGGGTTACCCATTGATCTCTCTGCTTCAATAGTAATACCGGTTTCCTTCACTGCTCAACTATTGATTGCATTACTGCATCACTACCGGTTGCAATACAACTCTATTACCGGTTACAATTGACATCAATGAAAACACTATAGTTCATCAATGCAATATTCATGCAATGCCAACAATCTCCCCCTTCGGCATTGATGGCAATACAAATATCAATACCCTTTGATTGTGATGATTGAGAGTAATGCACATACATAGGTATAGGAATACCGGTTTACATTTTTCCATGTACTCTACTTCAACTAAGTCTTCATGACTTCAGCTGGTAAATCGGATCTTTAAAAATTTGGGTTTTTCCTTATTTTGATCAGATCTCATAAACGGCTTCTAATTTTGACATCCAATTTTTTGTGCAAGTTAGGAAAAGTATTAGAAGCATTCAGTAAAAATTTCAGATTTTTTGGATCATTTTGTCAATTTATATGAATTTTTTATGATTTTTCATAAAAAAATTAATTTTGAGAGCAAATTAGCGAATTTTTTGGATTTTCTTACATTTTTGGAAATCTCTCAGAATTATACATAGGATCTGTTCTTTGTGATTTTAAATTTGATGCAAAATTATTCTTCAAAAATTAGATCTTTGAAAATTAAGGTTTTGCATTATTTTACTCATATCTCACAAACTGCTTGGATTTGTTGCAAAAGATTTTTTGTACAGGTTTGAAAGACAATCAGGACTCTCTAGTAAAAATTTTAGAGTTTTTGGATCGATTTTGCATTTTATATGAATTTTTTATGATTTTTCATAAAAAATTAATTTTTGGAGAAAATTAGCAAATTTTTTGGATTTTCATACATTTCTGGAAATCTCTTGAAATTTTACAAGTGGTCTTTTTTTATGATGAATCAGATATTTGAATTAGTCAACAAAATGCATTATTGAAGGCCCCTATTTCACAAAGTCTTTTGGATCTAAAATTTACCTAACTTGTGTGCTTGTAGGAAGGGGTGATCATTAGAAACAACCCAAATCATTAGAAACAACCCAAACTACTAATAAATCTTTGTTGCAGGTCCTTGGCAAGGGTTTTTGGATTTTTATTGTGTGCCTTGTTTTCATAGACTAGCAAACACTTCAATTGGTGCACTAGAATTGAATCATTGTCTTTTGTGTCTTGAGCAATAGGCTCTTTTTGTTTAATCTTTAGAGGGCCTATCTTCCCGTGTGGTCATTAGGACTACTAGTGAGAAGAGAATGACCCAAGTGGTAGCGAGGAAAACCCACCTCTTCCAAACCACTATAAACAACTGTATTCATGGTGAAAACTATGGATAACGTGTGCTAATTAGTTCATACCGACACTATGTCTCCCCATAAACCCGTTTGATCAAATTTATTTGATCAGTTGTAGGGCGTAACCCCTATCGGCTGGGAGCCTTCTATATTTACAGAGCTGAAAGTGCCGCATGTATGGCCACATGAGCGAATGCCCTTACTAGCACCTTTTTGTTTTAGAAGCCAAAATCCTTCTAGTTGTTGAGGCAGGAGGTCGGACCTCTGGTAGCGGCCCACACACATACGGTTCTTAGTAGAGATACAAAGTTCACCACGGGGAGTTTTCGTGGGACTGATGCTTGGCTGACCCGAGAAGTGAGTGCCAAGGGTGGAGCCAGTGAGGTCAAGCATCTAAGTATCTGCTCTGAATAGCGTAGCCTTGGGGGTAAAACCTTATGTGGGATCAACAACTATTGTCTTGGCCAGCCATAAGAATTGTGCTTGACTTATTTTAAACATTCAAAACATTGTGTCTTTTGTGTCTTCAAGTGTATGCAAAACATTTTTACATCAAACAACACACTTTTCTTGGAGTCATTTTGAGTCTAAACACTTGCAAACATTGAGTCCTCATCAACATTGTGTCCTCTTGTCACGAAAAATAGTCAAACATTCAAATTTGGTCACAACCAACAACTTCACAAATTGGAAAAATTTTACAGTCTAGCAAACAAGAGCAATCAGTTTCGGAATTCTTGAGCTTCCTAGGTTGTTTCTCCAGGTTTTCATCTAGCATTCAACTTGTCTTTGGGTCTCACAAAATCCATCATTGCTTTACACCTTACATTACATTCACATTTGTCTAAACTTGAGTCAAAAGGTCACTTGCTTGTCCTCATCATACTTTGTCAACACACTACATACAACAACATTTTGCTAAGTGGTCCCTCATCAAGGTCTATCACCTTTGGGTCTCATTTGGTCTTACTTAGAGTCAAGGTCAACTTACCTCATCAAGAGAAACTATCCTCTCTTTGGAAGCCACACCTACTCTACGACATACATACTTGGTCTTACACTTTGGACATTGCAAGTACACTTCAGATTCATTTACATTCCATCCAACTCTTAGTCTTCCATACTCTTTCCATTTTCATCTAGTCTCACACATCTTGGTCAATACCTAGTTCATGGTTGAAACCCGCCTTCAAAAATCTAGGAGAGAAACTAAAGAGGCTCAAGAGTCCACAAACATGAGTTCTTATGAGTATGACAATGATATCTTTTTCAATTCTGATCATACTACATTACCTGAAATGGATGCCTATAGAAACATTCCAAATGTTGAGAACATGGACACTACAAACAACAATGATACACACAATGATGATATGGACAACTTTTCAGTACATTTAGCAGATGTGGAAGAATCCATTATGGATCCCCGTTTCAATCGATTGGTTGAGGAAATAATGAGGAGGGATAGACAATACTTCCTACAAATGATGGCACAAAGTGGAGCCAAGATAGCTCATGATTTTGACATGTCTCAAATAATGGAAAATCGACCTTTGCAAAAACCTCACTCCAACATGGATCAAAGGAGGCCTAATAGTGGAGGCAATAGAAGACCACATCTTGTGCCTGAATCACCATCATCTTTGTTTCAAAAACCAGAGGTCCCACATACACATGGTCAAGCATATGATACTCATCTTCACAGACCATTATGGAAGTCTTATGTAGAAAAATATGCTCAATCACATACCAATGCTAAGGATCAACCACCAAAGCAATTGGATACTCAAAGACATGCTCAAAATTTGGACACAAGGAAACCCCACGTCAAATTTGGGGGTAACACATTAGAACATGACATGCCTGTAGAGTATGGTATACATGGACAAAATAGATATTTCATTCCTCAACATGAATCTATACCAAGTGGTCCATATATGAAGCATCACTATAGACCTCCTCCATATGAACATGTGTATGATCAATATCATCCATATATGCAACATGCTCCTCCTCCAATTGGTGCCTCAAGCATGGGGTATGGTCCAAGAAGTCGATCTCCACCTAAGAACAATTTGGAGCAACAAATCAGGGACTTACAAAAGAAAATGGAGGACATAAATACACCGAAGCCAACATACACAATGAGAGACATATGTCCTTATCCATTTGACAAGAGCATTCCAATGCCTCCTTTTCCTACACACTTTGTGACGCCTAAATTTGATAAGTATAGAGGAAAAGGGGATCCTAAGGCACACATAAGACAATTTTTCACAGCTTGCATTGAGGTAGCAGTAGAAGAGACATATTTGATGAGATTATTCCCACAAAGCTTAGGTGATCAAGCTATGGAATGGTTCTCCCAACTCCCACCTGGTATTAAGTCATGGGGTGATCTAGCAGAGGCATTTATCCAACATTTCTCCTACAACATAGAGATAGACATATCAGTCACTACTTTGTGCAACACCAAGCAAAAAGAGGGAGAATCTTTTGCATCATTCTTACAAAGATGGAGAAATCTAGCCAGCAGATGCTCTTGTGAAATTCCACAAAAACAAATGGTAGAAATGTTCACCCAGAATGTTAACAAAGACATTGGCTATGATCTAAGAAAAGCTTGTTTGTCCACCTTCAAGGACGTTATTGAAAAAGGCTTAGCGATAGAAAAGGTCCTAATTGAACAAGGAGTCATCAAGATATTCAAGGAAAACAAAGATGACTTTAAAGGAAAAGACAAGCCAAGATTTTGGAATAAAAACAAGAACACAGTCAATGATGGTGTTGTTGATGCCAACACAGTGCAACCCAAAATCATTTTTTATGGATCAAGCTCTACAAACAATCAAGTGAATACTCAAACAACTTCCAGATCATGAAGGAAGTACACCCCATTGGGAGAACCACTTGAGTCAGTTTTCAAGAAGCTAGTGGCAAACAAGATAATCACAGTTCTAGATTTTCCTCCATATGAACCAAAGGTCAAACCAAATTGGTGGAATGATGATGAGTATTGTGAATTTAATAAGAACAAAGGTCATAAGACAGGAAATTGTCATCGACTGAAGAACATCATACAAGATCTCATTGATAGAGGTGATATTGAAATTGAGGGACATTCATCTAATCAAGAACATGAGATGTTCAAGGAACCATTCCCAAAACATGACAAAGGAAAAGCTAAAGCCACAGAAGATCAAACCAATTATACCAGAGCATCTTATAACTATGATTCAACTATCAATCATATCTCGATGGACAATTATGTCTCTACCATTATCATCAAGGACAAAGCCCCTGAGAATTCTACCCAGAGACCCAAGATCGTTCTAAAAGGCGTTGGATCTTCTTCCGAACCTACCTCTGAATGTCATGTTACAACCCGCCGAGGTAAATTCACTTTGCAAGGTGCTCCAGCTAAAAAAACTGCTTCCTCATCAACCAAACCTGAGTATGACCATGTAGAACAATTAGGGAAGACACCTGCGCTCATCTCCATTCTTGAGCTCCTATGCATATCCCCCACACATAAATCCATTCTTGACAAAATCTTGAGAGACACCGCCGTTCCTACTGATTTGAACATGGACCAGTTTCAAGCCATGGTGGGATACCTTTCCATTCCACACTCCCTTACATTCACAGAAGCCGATGATGCCTCTGTAAGTCAGCCACATAATGCACCATTACACATTGAAGCCTTCATACACAAACATAGAATCAAACGAGTCCTGATAGATGGAGGAGCAGGTCTAAACATTTGTACATTGAGCACTATTAAATAATTGGGATATTCCAACAAAGCTGTGAATTCTACAAACAAAATTACTATCAAAGCATATGATGATGAAGAGCGTTCATCCAAAGGCACAGTCACCTTACCTCTCAGAGTTGGACCAGTTACAAAGGATGTGGTTTGTCAAGTCCTTGATCTAGAGCTCACATACAACATATTGCTAGGACGTCCATGGATTCATGAGATGAACACAGTACCATCTACATATCATCGATGTATCAAGTTCCCTCACAATGGAGTTGAAGTGACCATCAAAGCTGACCCAAATCCATTCATATATTGCAACAATCTGCGACCTAGATCAGAAATAATAATTCTAGTTAATAGAGAATCTATTCCTTCATCAGCATATGTGGATCCAGAATCATTGAAAGCTTCTACATCCAAACAAGTAGAGCTCAAAGACAAGTTCAAGTTTAAAGACATGGGATGTGGTGAGTATATCTTTCATGTTGATCAACTCCCACTATCTCCTAAGACATTCAGTTGACAAGAACAATCTATAAACAATTTACAAGGAATTGGGTGTGAATGTGAACCACCTAGTGTTGTGGCTACTAAGTCTGAATGCAAATCTCCTCTAGTGGTGCAAGCACCTCTTGATATCAATAGTCCTAAGAGTGGTTCCAGTGAAGAATCTATTGAGCGTATCGCCAGCCCTCTTGAGAACTCACATAGCTTTACCATTTCATCCACTCATTCCATTTCCACTCCACTTCCAGACTTGGATCAACAAGAATCACAAAAGCCCTTATTCATTGGGGATCAAAAATCAAGATTTGAAAAGAAAAATTTAAAAGTCAAAAATAAAGAAAATTCCTTTAGTCCAGATCAAAATCAAAAGCTATTGGACTCTGCAAAAATCAAAGTCAAGGATAAAAATCCTACGAAAGAAAAAGAACAAGAGTTGATCTCCCCTAATATCAAAATAACTGGGGGCAAAAGTTCTAGAATTTCAAGCCAAAAAGAATACTTGTTGATCCTAAGTCTTCATCATGCTATCCTACTTTCACTTCTTTTCATAATCATAAGCCTTCATAACTCATCCACTTGTTCCGCACATCCTTTCCCTTCTAGCGATACATCATGGACCTTTAATGGAGCTTCCTTGAAGTACTTTGTTATCAGGGATGCCCAAACTTCTTCAGGTGACACGCATATGGGCAAACGTAGTCCACACACTAGTAATTCTATCTCAGTTCCTTTATCAAGGAAGATAGTCACTCAAGCTACATATCATTCAGTCAAGGAACAATGCAGCTACAATCACAAAGTCAAGTCTCGCACATTCGAGGTAGGTGATTTGGTTCTCAGAGAAAACCCCAAAAATCAGCAAGATAGAGAGAAGAAGGGCAAGTTCGAACCAAATTGGCTTGGTCCTTACATCATTACAGCAGCATATGGATCTAGGGCATATAAGCTCTCAACTACAGAAGGTGAACCTTTGGAGGATCCTATCAACAACATGCACCTTCGTAGGTTCTACACATAGCTCTTTGGAATATCCTAATTCAAAAATACAAAAAAATCCAAAAAATTCAAAAATACAAAAAAATTATAAAACAAAAAAATCGTTACTTGGTGAAAACCTGGCAAATAGGCACCTTGTGACACAAAAAAAATTGAAAAATTGAAAAAAGTAAAGAGAAATAATTTCGTCCAATGGTGAAAACCACTTTGGTGGCACCCTGGGCAAGTACCATGGTGAAAACTGGGTCACCAGCGCCATGCGTAGAGACATTGCTCCTCCCTCCTTCAGGATTCACTTTCATCTTTTCACTTTGCACACACTCACAACCAATTCATCCATAATAAACTTACCCATTCCCATCATGGCTTGTTATTGATCTACCCAAGATTGGTTAGTCATTCATAATAAACCTCCCTTTCCATCCATAATAAATCAGATCCTATCTGTGGCTAAGGCAAATCCTTCGTCTAGTGATGGGTGTGGAACTCAAAACATCACATGTTTCGAGGAGTACAATTTCTTCCAGCTTCCTTCAGTCTATCCATGCACAATCCGCAATAAAGCAGCATCTGCATCGCCAATCCGCAATAAGGTATTAGTTTCATGGATTCAGTCAGTTTCAGATGAGACACAGCAGCAACAATGGGCTTCCAAAAAATCAAATCTTTCAACAGACTCAGACAACATATGGTTTAGTGCTATCTATCCATTTTGTGAAAGTAAACATTGTGACCACAATCAAATAAGACTTATACAAGTGACAAGAGACACTAAACTTGAGGACTACAGTGGATGTTGGTGTCGAGTCTTGGTTTTCTTTTGATTTCATCTTTTTTTTGGTGACATGTCTTTTAGCTTTCCCGGGATGTCTTTGACTAGAGATTCTATCTCTAGGATGTCTTTGACTAGAAAGGCGAGGATGGGGTATCGTCACCTATTTGTATTTGTTGTCTGTGGATTGTCTCTTAGTAATGCTATGACTTGTCCAAGGATATGAGGACACTGTGAGTCTAGTGTGAACTGGGGTATTCCTTGTTTGTGACTGTCTTATCTCCATGCAAACAGGTACAATGACTTTCTGGGTCGAACATATGCCTCGATTGTCATAACCTACTTGCCATAATAAAGCTCAATGATGATAACACACAAGAAGCTCTTTCACTTTCATATCTTCTATCTTCCATCCCCCTTTCTTGATTGACTTCCATCGTTCTTCTTGAGTTCGTGTAGCCTTCTATCACATGACTGAGTATAAGGACACACCAAAAACATTTGCATTTCATGTAGTTGCACCTGCATTACCACATATTAGCATTTCATACATACATATAGATATCACAACTGCATCACATCCTACACACAACACCTGTTAGCACAATTTACATTTGCATTATCATATTCATCTGCATTACATACATTCACATTTGCATTAGCATAACATATAAAAACATAAAAGAACAAAAATATTGCATTGCATCATATACATATTTGCATCCATATCATAAGCATCACATAAGAACATCTCATCACATAGGTACACATGCATATAGCTACCGCAAAGATGACTCATCTCATATATATATAAAGTGTCATGATACAATGATGTCAAAATCATATGGCTACAATCACCCGCGGGTGTCTACATCATCATACAAAAATGGTACAATACTGATACATAGGGAGCCCTCTACGACTATGATGAACTCCCTCCCTCAGAGCTAGCTGGCCTCGACAGAGTCTGAGCCCTAGAAGGACCCACCCCAAGATCATCTCTCCTGGCCCCCGTGTCCTCTGCAGCCACCCCTAATGTCGCCCTATCCGGACAGAGGAACCCACTGATAACTCCTGCCAACACTGTTGATAGTGTTAATCCTGTCCATGTCATGGTATCCCATGCCACATGTCCCACCCTCATCTCCAGTCCTAGATCCTAGAACACTCATCTAAGGGCATCCCTGTCTCTGTCTTGATCATACGGAATCAGCTCCCCATCGATCGGTATCCACAAAATCCTGTATACATCCTCTAGGGTGACTATCATCTCCCCCATCGGCAAATGAAAAGTGCAAGTCTCAGAGTGCCACTTCTCTGCCAGTGCAGTCAGCAATCCCATGTTCGCCCAAAACTCAAGCACATACAGAATATGTCTTAGACACATAGCCTCAATAGTAGCTCTATCCTCGAAGGTCAACTCAGGTCGCAACCTCTGAGTCGATGGGAATCTCTCCCGTGACTCCAGCATAGGAGAATACTCCTGCAGTCAAGTAAATCAATCATGTCAATCATAGTGGCATTCACTGTTCATCACAAAATGCTACTTTTTATCTAAGTTCATATGGTACTCTATCCTAGTGACACTCACTGTTCATCACAAAGTGTTGCTTCTATCCTAGTGGTACTCCCTGTTCATCACAAAGTACTACGTGTTTGGCACTCCCTGTTCATCACAAAGTGCTGCTCACATTTGCACTCCCTGTTCATCACAAAGTGTTGCTCACATTTGCACTCCCTATTCATCACAAAGTACTATATCTTGGTACTCACTGTTCATCACAAAGTGCCTTGATCTATCCTATCCTAGTGCCTCTACTTGAGTGAATCCTCTTGAGTAGTTTCCTAATTGGCAACGTATGTTCTATCACAGAATTGTCAATCCTAGCCCTATTTTCTATCCTAGTTTTCCCTAGAGGCCTTGCTTGAGTGTATCCTCTCAGCAGCTTATCCAATCGACAGCGTATGTTCATCACAGAACTGCCGATTTGACCTAGAAGACAAAAATTCACATTTTTGGACACAAACGCATTTTCCTGACATAAATGTGCATTTATTACATTAACTAGCATGCATTAATGACAACAATAAATGCATCAAAGTACAAGGAGGTTTTGTGGTACTTACTGGCTCTCCTGCCTCTGCTGGCCTCTGAAATCGGCAAACGCGATCGAATCTGTGAACCAAAGCCATCGCTGCTGACTACTGCTGCTCTTTTCTCTCTCTGCACTCTGCTCTCGTGGATGTGTAGATGACAATGAGGATGTATTTCCCCCATGGTCTATCTTATAGACTACCCTAGCCCTAGCCCTCATCTCCCGAGTCAGTCTTCTTTATCCCATGACTTTGTCACTTTATTCGGTCAGTCCATTCTAGCCTCTCTTTCTTATCGAGAGGTTATTTGCAATCTTTTCAGACATTTTCATCCAATCTCTTGAGGGGGCATATCATTCCCATCTTGGGGCAACTCTGTATCAGTTTATCTTATCTTCTTTGAAACAACGCGACAAGCCGCATTGTCTCAAAGAGGAGCAAAATGTAGACACCCAAAATTGTCTAGTCTAATTAAATAAATATTTTATTTATTTAATTATCTAAGCTTAATTCTTCTATTAATTAAATAAATCTTTATTTATTTAATTAATTCATTTATTCTCTTCTAGCCTTATTTCTCATTTAAATAAATACATTTATTTATTTAAATTATCCTTTTCCTAAATTAAATAAATTTTTTATTTATTTAATTGATCCCACTTCTTCTATTAATTATATAAATCTTTATTTATTTAATAAATTCATTAACCTTTTCTACCCATGACACATGTCATTCATCTCTTAATTCATACACTACCTACCCCTTTCATTATTTTATTATTTCCTTTACCTACCCTCTAATCATAGCCGACCTCCTTTTACACCTCTCAATCTTATCCCTCCATTTCATATAGTGTCTTCTATATAAGGAGATGCTTCCTTCATTATCAAACCCTAATGACCTAACTACTTGATCACTTGACTACACTACGATCCTACTTGCAACCACATTCCGTTCTTTGTTGAGCTCTTGTGCACACATAAAATCTGAGAGCAAACATATCAAGCAAGATCAATGGAGATAGGAAGAATGGAGATCCAAACCCTATTGGACATGTGATGGTATAATCTTTGTGATTTCGTTTGATTTGCATTGTCTTAGGTAATCTTCATATGTTATGGTGGATCTTTGTTGTTGTTAGGCTAGGGTTTTTGTGGTTGAATTCATTTAGCCTTTCAATATCGTTATTATTGTTATCCATTTTCACCATATACACTTACACCTCTTGTATAAGAGAGAACCCTTGAGTGAACCGCAACAATTCCACACAAGGAATGACACCAATCCTACTTCAATATCTTCAATAAGATCTGGGACTGATGTCTTCCACATCTGCTAAATTGACCTCATGTAGGGGCACAACCCCTAGCTGACCTCTAAGATACTCAAAAGTAGCCTTAGGCAGAGGTTTAGTAAAGATATCCGCTAGTTGTTCCTTAGTAGATACATGCTCCAGTAACACATCTTTACTCTGCACTTTCTCTCTCAAGAAATGATATTTCAGCTCTATATGCTTGGTTCTAGTATGCAACACCAAGTTCTTTGAAATATTTATTGCACTAGTGTTATCACAAAAAATCCTTACCGGTTCTAAGATTTTTTAACTTGAATCCTTCTAGAATGTGTTTCATCCAGATTTCCTGGGTACAATTCATATACACCGCAACATATTCAACTTCATCAGTTGACTGTGATATGCAACTTTTCTTCTTGATGCTCCAAGATACAAGCCTTCCTCCAAGAAAGAATTCACCTCCGACTGTACTCTTCCTTTCATCAATATTTCCTGAATAGTCTGCATCTGTATAGACTTTCAAATCAAAGTTACTTGCATATGGATACCATAATCCATAATCAATAGTACCTTTCAGATATATAAATATCCTTTTGGTTGCTACCATGTGTGTCTCCTTCGGGTTCTTCTAAAATATAGAAACTAATCCAACTGCATGAGCAATATCTGGTCTACTATGAAGAACATAATGCAATTTTCCTATCATAGACCTGTACCCCTTTTCATCCACGAATGCAGCATCATCCTCCTTAGACAGTTTACAACATGTAGCCATTGGTGTCCCAACTGGTTTACAATCTCTCATTCCAAATGTCTTCAATACTTTTTCACATATTTGGACTGTGTGATAAAAATACCATTTTTCATCTGTTGAATTTGCAAAACTATGAATAATTTTATCACTCCTACCCGAGACATCTCAAATTCACTTTTCATCTCATTTTCAAAGTCATCACACATGTCATCATTGCCTCCAAAAATGATATCATCCACAAATACTTCACTAACCAGTATCTTATCTCCTTCAGTATTGAGATATATATTGTTGTCTTCACTAGTTCTCTGAAAACCTATCTTCACCAAGTGTGAATGTAGTCTTTCATACCATTCCCTTGGTGCTTGATTCAAACCATATAGTTCCTTGTGTAATTTACACACCATATCCTTTGCATCAGTCAAAGTATAACCATCTGGTTGTTCAATGTAAACTTCCTCATCCATTATTCCATTTAGAAATGTTGACTTCACAACCATCTGATATACTTTGAATCCTCTATATGTTGTAAATGCAGGTAGAGTCCTAACACCTTCCAATCTAGCAACTAGTGCAAATGTCTCACCACAGTCTTCTCCTTCTTCCTATGCATACCCTTTGCATACCAGTCTGGCTTTGCTTCTGACTACTACTCCATCTTCATTCAGTTTATTTCTGAATGCCCATTTAGTACATATTACATTTTTGTTCACCAGTCGGGGTACTAGGGTCCATGTATTATTCTTCTCAATCTGGTCAAGCTCTTCTTCCATAGCCTTGATCCAATGATTATCTCCAAAATCTTCCTTTGTTGTTCCAGTCTCAATAGTGGAGATCATACAAGAATTCTCTCTTATTCTTCTTCTAGTTAACACACCAACATCTTTATCTCCAATAATCTGATTAGGATTATGATTGAGTCTTACATACCTTGGAATAACATGATCATGATCTTTAGGTTCTTCTTCCTCACTATCTTCATCTTCTATAGAATCTACCTGTTCTGGTTGAACTAGTGCTACAACATTCATTTCACCAACTTCTGGCTTCACTGGTTCTAGCTCCAAAATTAGAATGTAAGGTTTATCTTCCTTCTTCTCCTCACTAGTTTCTCCTTTATCTTTAGGAAACTCATCCACTTGGACATTAGCACTTTCAATGATCTTCTTTGTCCTGTTGTTGTAACATTTGTAGGCTTTTCTCTTGGTGGAGTAACCAATAAATATACCTTCATCAATCTTAGCATCAAACTTACCAACATAGTCACCTCTCTTGATAAAATATCTACTGCCAAAAATCTTAAATTAACTAACATTAGGTTATCTACCATACCAGTATTCATAAGGAGTTTTATCCTTACCTCTTTTAACCAATATACAGTTCATAGTATAGACAACTATGCTGGCATCTTCTCTCCAAAAATTCTTAGCTACACCTCCTTGTATTAGCATAGTTCTTGCTGCTTCAAAAACTGGCCGGTTGTTCCTCTCTGCAATACCATTTTGCTATGGTGTCCTAGGTGCAGAAATTTGCCTCTTAATTCCATTGTCTTCATAGTATCTAGTGAATTCCTCTGAAGTATATTCACCACCTTGATCAGTTCTTAAGCACTTTATCTTCTTTCCACTTTCCTTTTCAGCTAAGGCTCTGAATGCCTTAAACTTTCTAAAGGCTTTTGTTTTGTCCTTCAAAATGTGACCCACATCATTCTTGAGCAATCATCTATGAAGATCATAAAATATTGATCACATTGAATACTCCTAGTCCTTATTGGTCCACAGATGTCTGTATGAACCAAATCTAGCAAATGTTCTACTAAGAAAGATTTGCTCTTAAAAGTTGAGGATGCCATCTTCCCTAACTGACATTCATTACAAAAAGAATTCATTGATTTGTCCAACTGAGGAAAACCTCTTACTGATTTGGACTTATTGACTCTTACAATGTTATCAAAATCTACATGACAAAATCTTTGATGCCAAAGCCAACTATCTTCTACTTTAGCAATTAAACAATTATTGACTTTAGAATTTAGGTGAAACAAGTTACCTTATGTCTACTTGTTGGTTGCAATCAGTTCACCTTTGCTTCCATATATTTTGCACATTCCATTCTTGAATTCCAGTGGATAACCTCTGCCATTGAGTTGAGCAACACTCAAAAGATTGTGTTTCAATCCTTCAACCCAGTAGACATAATTGACACCACTCTTTCCATTAAGAGAGATGGTTTCCTTTCCTTTTACCATGCAGGGTGAGTCATTTCCAAATCTCACAACACCTCCATTAAATTCCTTCAAAGTGAGAAACTTACTCCGGTCACTGGTCATGTCGTGTGAACAACAACTGTCTATAATCCAATCATCAGAACCATCCATGCAAGAGACTAATGCCTTCTGATTAGATGTATCCTCTTTAATGGCAACAAAGATAATGTCCTCATTTGCATCTCCCTCATATTCCTCATCTGTATTTCCTCCATCAACTGCAATGAGGCAATTTGTTTTACCTTTGCCTTTGTACTTTTTGTACTTCTCACATTTTTGATCATTATCTCCATTTGGGCAATTAGCTGCAATATATCCAATTCGATTACATTCAAAACACTTCAAAGGTAATTTACCTCTATACTTATCAGTACCTCTTGATAACCACTTGGCCAATAATTCTTCAAGCTCAATCAGATTGTCTTCATCATCAAATTCTCTATTGGATCTGGACTCGTGACTGTGACTAGCTTCTCTTCTTTTCCTTACAAGTGGGTTAGAAACTGAAGCTCTAAATGTAGATTCTGATTTTTGAACACATCCATCATAACCATTTAATTTAAATGTATTTAGTTTACCAATGATGGAGTCAAGAGTTACCTTTTTTTTATCAATAGGCTTGAGTTCTTGAATGGCTACAACTCAGATAGCGTAGACTGGTAGAAGGGTTCTCAACACTTTGCTAACCACTATGGTATCCTCCACTTTACCACCAACAATTTTGATCTCACTGACTATCTCCTTGATCCTCTAACCATATTGTTGAATATTCTCACCTTCAACCATCTGCATGTCATCAAATTTACCTCTCAGACTCTCTTCTTTGGCAATCTTCACATGCTCATCACCACTATAGATATCCTCAAGTTTCTTCCACACTTCATAAGAAGTCTCCAAACCATGGACATCAACATACTCTGAATTGGACAAGGAACTAATAATGGCCTCCAATGCTTGATTATTCTCTTGTTTCTCCTTCTTTTGATCATATGACAAAATCCCACCAGGCAAGCTATATTTGGTAACAACATGTTCGCAATATTGGATTCCTAAGCTCTTGATATAGATCTTCATCCTATCACTCCATATTTTGTAGTTTTCCCTATTGAACTTCGGACCTTCTTTCTTCATCATGTTCTTCTAGATATTTAACTCAAGCTATTAGGCTTAAACACAAGAGGACTTGAAATTCTCTGATACCAATTGATAATATAATGAATTAATAATGATCTCGTCAACTACTGAGAGGGGGGGTAAATCACTAGATAGAAAACAAACTAAAATTTCATCAAACTCAAACCCAACTCATAAATCAATCACTGAACTAACCAGTTTAAACACTGTACCATAAACTGCAACTGCACTATCAAGTTTACCGGTTAACTAGAATACCAATATAACAGTGTAACAGATCTGAAACTCTCAAATCATTTAACCAAAAAATCAAACCGCTTTACTAACATTAGTAATAGCACATTTTAGATCACTTCCTGTCATCTTAACACATCTAAGTGGCTTTACCCGCTAAATAAATTAACCATATCAAAACATAACCACAAAAACCATTTAGCACTTGAAACAATGATTTTTGACATGGAAACCCAAATGGGAAAAACCACGATGGGGATGAATACCCACAAGTATTTTGAACTCTTTTGAAATTTGCCTTGTTAGGAGCCAAGCCTTGTTAGAAGCTTTACAAAAATGTCCTATTAGGAACAAATCTGGTTAAGGACCACCTGGTTAAGGGATTGACTATAATACCCTATTAAAGGCAATACCCTGTTAGGAGTAACCTTGATAGAGGATTTAAAATCCAAGCTAATGGATCACCCGTTTAGAGGATTTAGAAAACACCAAGCCTGTTAAAGGTTACCCGGTTAAGGGATTTAACTGTTGTAATTGTTAGAGAACATCAGGGTCTTTGCTGATCTGGTAATAGCACTACTCTGCTTGATCAGATCCTATTTATACTCCTATCTTCCTTCACACATTCTACAAATACTCCTTCTGGTTTAGCAACAAATCACACTAACACACTTAACCAAAATTGCCAACACTACTAAAAACAACTCATCGACCTTATAAGCAAAACAATAGGTCGGTAACACACGACAAAACCTAAGATCTCATAGAGATTACAAGAAAATTGGTTCAAACATGGTCGTTATATTATATAGTAATCATCTGCATATTGTTCTAGACAACCTCAACCGCTTCTGGATCACTGCACATTGGAACCTGCAACTCATCACGCGGTTTCCACTTCATACAATGCACTTGCTCATTCCCAAAATAAAACAGTTATCTCTACACACCAAAACCACTTTGAAACTCATCACGTTCATCATGCATACTTGGCATAATCATCTCCAATCACCATTCGATCATAGATGAACACAACCGATTCACCAAGCTCCATCGGTTAGGGTTACCGGTTGATCTCTCTACTTCAATAGTAATACTGGTTTCCTTCACTACTCAACTATCGGTTGCATTACTGTATCACTACCGGTTACAATACAACTCTATTACCAGTTACAATTGACATCAATGGCAACACTATATTTCATCAATGCAATCTTCATGCAATGCCAACAGTGATATGCCTTCTCAGTGGAAAAAATCCTCACAAGGAAGGGATACATACTTCTCAAGAGATCATTCCATGCCAAGGGGCATATCCAGCTTGCGAATAATTGAGACCATAGAAGAGGTAAGGTTTTCAAGAGAATGAAGGAAAGAGAAAAATTGCACTACTCATTAAAGAAACTACCCTTAAGCAAAGAGGAAAACCTAAGTGTAATGCCCATATCCTAGTCGGACTTTTAAAACCCGTTTAACCTTGATTGACTTCCTATGTGGCATTCTCGAATGGTAGATTAACCGATATGCAATGTGTAGTTTAGATAATATAAATAAACTGAGCATACTTATTATTGTGTTTTTGCATCGATTCTCGTGTAAATGCAATTGTTCCTAACCCTTGTGATAAATCTTGAGCTAACATCTTCATTGAATATGTATTTGTATATGCATGCTTGTATGAATTCATGGGTGCAGGAGATTGCAGGTACACCACCGCTTAGGGCAAGGTTCATCTCCTTTGGATATTGCAAGGTTGAGTATGCTCCTTCATCTTTTGAATTCGGATTTAGTGGTCATATAACTCTCGTCTTGCCTTAGCCATGGTTAGGTGAGCATCGTGTGTGGATTCATGGGGCTTGCTTTTCATTGGGATGCGTGTCGAGAGATTGGAGGACTCCCTCGATTTGCGTGCCATGCGCGAGGTAAGTGAGGTTTGTGATCCTAAGTACTAAATTCAAATTTATGAGTAGGCGAGCACATTAGAAATTTAGAAATTTAAATGGGTAGCTTCTTTTATATGATTAATCATTAATTTAAGAAATTGCCTTAAATTATTAATGTAGCAGGCTTAAGTTATTTAACTGGGGTTAGTGTGCTCATTTATGCATTTGTAACTTTTACGTATTTGTAATTGAGAAATTAGAATAAATAAGACTCTTGTACTAGATTAGTCATGTATTTTAAAATGTCGCTTTATTTTGTTGCAGCGAGTTAATTTAATAGTTAATTTTAATAACGACGATTTTAATAGATTATGTGTTTTGGAAAGAAAAAATTTAAAAGTCAATTGTGAAATAGAAATAAATTACTCATTTTCGCACTTTGGAAGAAAAAGGGGTAAATTATTATTATTTAAATGAAATTATTTTCTTTTACTTGTAAAGTCGATAAAGTATAAAAGTTTGACTTTTAGAAAATTAAATTAATCAAATGCCTTACCCGGTCAATAGTTCCAAAATATAAATGTAGAACTAAATCGATATTGAGAAATTAAAAATTTAAAAAGAAATAGAAGCATTATAATTTTAATAAGGAAAACAAATGAGATGTATTAAATAAGGTAAATGAATGACTTCCATTTCATTTTTCATTCATTTTATTTCAAAAATAAATGCCTAATTTCGAAATTAAAAATTAGGGTAAAATTAGGGCATTTTCTTTTTAACCTAGTTTTGGAGACATTTTGGGGGTTCTTGGCTTGGGAGTTTTTTTGAAGAAAAATGGGGGATTTGCAATGGAGCAGCAGATTGGGAAACTCTTCATCAAGATTCATGCCCGGAATTGCACTATGAGGTAGGATTTGAATCTACCTTTCTACTTCTTGTTAAAAAAAAAAAAAAGAGAGAATTTTTACTCATGAATGTGTTTTCTTTGAAGAATAGTTGCAGTTGTTTCTTTAAGCTTGGTTGATTTAGAATGAGGTTTGATGTTGTGTTTCAGCTTGATGAGGAAATATAGTTTTCTCATAATGGAGTTTATTTTTTTAGGAAAAATCTGATAAAAGAATGAGGGTTTTTACATTTGTTTTGGTTGTTTGGTTCATGACCTTTTTAAAAAAAAATACAGTTTCCCCAGTTGGTTGTTTGCTATGAGAAATCTGGAAATCTATTTTAGGACTGTAAAAATGGGGTTTTATTTGTTTTACATTTTCATTTGGGGTGTTTTGTTCATGATATTAAAAAAAAATACATATAAAAATTGCTGGAGAATGCTCCTTTCTTTCTGTCTCAGGCTGTGTGAGTGCACTGAGAATCTTGTATTTCTTCTATTTTTTTCAAACTGTAATTTAATGGCTTTAGCAGATATATTTTAAAAAAAAATTTAAAAAAAAATACGGGTTTTGTGCCCCCACGGCATTTGCTACCAGTTGGTAGCGATCTGCTACCAAATGGTAGCGCCCTGCTACCATTTGGTAGCAGCGCTACCAAAAGGTAGCTAGGCTGCCAACGATGGGGGAGGGCCCACGTGGATGTCCACGTGGGTACCCTCTCCCTCTCTTTTTTTTTTTGAAATTTAAAAATAGTTTATTTTATTTGTTTTATTTAATTATTATTATTTTTATTATTTTATATAATTTGTTTTAAAAAAAAAAAGATAAAGGTATATCTATGTCACATATAAAAAAAGAAGAATTTCCAATTTATTTAGTGAATTAAAAATAAGTATGAGGGGATTGAATTCTAGTCTGCGTTGATATTAAGAAATTTTAAATTCAGTATCATATCTTATTTAATTTCAAACTTAGTAAATAATACATTCGGAGTTCGAGAAGCAACATTTAGTAAATCCTTAGTCTAATACCAGTTTTTAATTTCATGTTGATTACTTCATACCCGAGTTAGTACTGCTATTAACATAGAATAAATAGTGATGGCGGTTTATCAAGAGCTTTAAGTAAAAGTTAATCTAGCTAGTATATCGAAGTATCGACATTATTAGTCAGAGCAATATGATAAAATGAATACCTCTACCGGATAATGCCTATGCTGAATTTAATCTTCTATTATTGAATTTGGTTATGTAATGGTAAGTCTTGACATGATAGTGTTGGTTGCAAGTTGGTCAAGCCCCTAATTAGGAACCTGTCAAACAAGAGTATCCAGGATTGTTTGTTTCTTTTTATTTGTTATGATTCAATTTGACCCGCTTCTAAAAGGGATCATTACGTAATTGATGTCCGAAGTGTCTGTTGTATATTGATTATATTCGCCTAAGTGGCAAGATGTAAAAGACTTATAAATTTTGTAATCCTAACGATATAATACCAAAGGGGTCTTGCAGTTGAGCAGACCCGGAGATGTAGCCCATCCGGGGTGAACTCCAAGATCATATCTGTGTTATGTGATGATTATAGCGTGCCTTGTTTTATGTTTTAAATTATCATGAAAGGTTGTAATCTTGCATGAGTGTATGGTGGAAGTTTACTGAATTCGAATTTTAAATGCATAACATTATTCATATGGATAAACGTAGTTATTTAAGTTCATAGAACGTTGTGAATTATGAATATGGCATGGTATTTATATATTGAAAATTAAAGTGTGGAAAAAGTAAATTGCTAATGTTAATTTGAATTGTAATAGTGGAAGAAATCTAGATAGAATTACTTCATTGGATTAATTGTTAAAAAGTATGTTAATTGGAATGAATGTAAAAAGGGGAAAACAAAGTTAAAAATTATGTCACAATTCTTAGATTGAAATTTAAAAGAAGAACATCATAGAAATATCTATCCTTTTACCTTAGTAAATGAATCACGCCATGTCAGTTATGTTTCATTACATTGGATAAAATTTGTTAAGTTATTTCACGTTTTAATCATAACCAATAATCCTCACCGGATTAATTTGTTAATCGTGTGGACTCAATCAAATATTCATGTTGTATATTGAACGAATATACTTAGTAATTTATGTTGTAATTTTGAATCAATAACCCTCACCAGATTACTTCTATAACCGGGTGAACCCAACTAGAAAACCCATATGTTAATCTTTAAAAAAAGGAATCCCTCATGTTTGCTAAGATTGAACTAGAATGGGAAACGTCATGATAATTATGTTTCATTATATTGGATATAGTGGTTTGGTCAATTACGTTTAATCTTAACAAATCAACCTTACCGAAATTTAACTTGATAATTGGTGAAACTCAACTAGTCCACCCTAATTTTAACCCCAACAAACGAATTTCTTTATGATTGTTAAAGATGAACTGAAAAAGAAGGGATTCAATTAGTTGTTGATACATTAAATCTAATAAAAGAATCTCTCTCACATTATATTCATTTAACGATAAAAGAAAAGTGATTTGCAATGAGATAATTGTAATTCAATCCTAATGGAAGAGCATCTCTTGGAATTTATACTTTAATCTTGAAATGTTAGATAATATCTTGCTAACTATATCTTATAGTTAAAGGATGAACTCTGGTGGCTCAATACATTTTCAACGTAATGATTCTGGCCAATCCAGTAGTATTATTTTAAAACTTCAAATGACTCCTATGGCTACTCACATTTTATCTTTCATTTAAGAGCTGCAACTCATTAGTTGGCTACGCATGAAATCGAATAAAGGGGTTTCACTCTATTAATTGTGGTCAATCCTTAAGAAACGAAAATTCTCCTTATTAACCATACTTTTTAATATTTTAAAAGAGATATCACATGTGGGTGAATATTTTAAGATCTAATGAAGGGAGCCTCACGATATTTATCGTAGTTAAACCTTAAATGAATGAATCTCATTAGGCATATTTTTAAACATTAAAGGA
Source organism: Cryptomeria japonica (assembly GCF_030272615.1). Taxonomy (NCBI): domain Eukaryota; kingdom Viridiplantae; phylum Streptophyta; class Pinopsida; order Cupressales; family Cupressaceae; genus Cryptomeria; species Cryptomeria japonica. The sequence goes on from NC_081406.1 coordinate 429,786,346, forward strand.
TGAAATCTATTGTGAAAGGGTACCACAAACCCAAGGAATGAACTTCATTATATTAATCACACGAACCCTTTTTGGGGGCCTCTTAAAGTAATTATGAATTCAAGTGCGATGAATAAATAATCTCCCCAATAGCCTCCTAACCATCGAAGTAATTGAACGCTTCCTAAAGATATAAGGTGCTAAACCATTGAACACATATTTAATCAAGGACTATGCATCACCTCGTAATTAAGTGATCCCATTTAATGGATCTAACGACGCAAGTTGAGTTAGGTGTAAGGTTATGTAATCGCGTTAGGAAACTCCTTAGGATTGTTTGAGCCTTCCGCTGTGATATCTAAGTTGACAGATAACTCCAATGTATTTTATTGTCATGCCTAATTATGAATTGAGTTAACTTCAACTATCTTAATGTTGTAACTTTGTATTAACGCTCTTAATAATTATTTAAAAAAAAAAAAAATTGCACTCTAATTGAGTGTTTTTAAACTTAAACCCTTAGGGGTTTCCTGGTGGGGCATTACACTAAGAACAATTATATGCTCACATAGGAATGATTCTTATGCAAGAAAATAGATCTAATAATGTATAATGCACCAAGATAGAGATGAATATATAGAAAGAATGAAGATAAATGAATTTCCTGTTGCTTCCCCAAAGTATGTAAAGTTGAAACAACACCACAAAAAATGATAAAAATCCCCCAACTAAGTTGACTATTTATGTGATAAGGGTGAGGAGCAACAGGAAGAGAAAAGAAGTGCCAAAGGACTATTTTGATTTCAAGGAAGACAACTAAATCTATTGTAAGAGAAATTCGTGCAAGATCAAATTTCTTTTGAAAAAAATTCTTAAATGCATAACATTTCCCAAGAGAATGTGAATGTGAGTAATGAAAAATGAAATATTCAATACCTTTCACTGGCTTAAGATTCTTGTTTTTATTTTGAGGAGGAAAGGAAATGTTCCTATCATATTTCATTTTCCAATAGATTCTTGCAGCTAGTCTTTCAGGATGATAGATATCATCTTGACATAAAGGAGAAGAATTATTAGAAGAAGAAGGTTTATCACCCACAATTCTAATTTTTCCACTATTAATGTCATCTTGAATAGGTTTTTGAAAATCAGGGCAATCATCAACATTATAGTCATGGGTTTGATGAAATGAACAAAAAAGGACATTTTGAAGAAGAAGCATTCTTGAGGGCTCTTTTGATTTGTTGTCTTTTAAGATAATTTTCAAAATTTTGGAGCCTAAGGAGTTCATTCATAGAAAGAGGAGAATCACTTCCTAGGCCTTTTGTAGTAGTTTGTGTAGGAAGGTTTATAGGGACACAAATTCCTTGCTTAAATTTCCCAATTCCTTGTCCTTTAAAGCCTTGTTTTGTGATTATAGGAAAGCCACAACTATAAGATTGTTGCAATTGACTAGATGGAGGAATAGAATTATGAATTTCTTGGAAATCTAATGTATAAGGGGGAAGAAAAGGATTTGTATATGAAGGATTATCATTTGAAATGACAATCTCCTTTCCTTTATCAAGCTTATCCTTTGTGGAGGATTGGGGATGAACATCTTCATCATCTAGAAGCTCATTTTTAGTTATTTCTATGTGAGGGGAAAGATCATGAATAAAATGCATGACATCATCCTCCCTACATAGACTTTGATGTTGAAGATAGGTCTTAGGAGAATAAGGAGGATCTAAAGATGTAAGAATGTTAATGTTTTTATTTTGCCCCCCTTTCTCAAGAGTATGTGTAGAAGAGGATGGGTCCTTGGCACTTTTCAATGCTTGCACTTATTTAAAGAGAGCATTGGTTAAAGCATGAGGTCTCATCTCATCCACACAAGATACCCTAGGAGAGGTACAAGGGTTAGGATCTTTAGGTTTAGGATCTACAAAATATTTAAGGTGATTAACACAGGAAATGCATTTTGTTAACAATATCACCATAATGCAATATAAATGATACATAAAAGCTTTGAGATCTAATTGAAAAGAAAATAATTTGGAAATCCTAACACAATATGACCAAGTGCTATGAATGAAGAGAAGAAACATGAATTGAAAGAAACCCTTATCCAACACATGATTGTAGTAAATATATGTGAAAAACAATGTAATAATATGTGAAAGAGCAAGTAAATCCAATTTATTAATTGCCATTGAAATTCTCTTAATTAAAATCTTAATTTGGTGGAAAAGAAGATCTAAAATTAGGACCTTTGTATGAAAATTAATTTAAAATTTGAATTTGATGAAATTTGAATTTGTATTTTATTGGCCATTTGGTGGAATTGATTATGTGTTGCATTGATGTTTTGTCATTGATGCAAATACTAACTATTTATATGCTTTATCGACACCCTTCTGGTCCCAATAGGTTGAGTGGTTTCTGTTTGTTTTGGATTTGGCATGATCTGGTAGGCTTTAGTATAGTTTGGTGATGGAATTGGCTTATTCATGATACTCATACTCATATTTGATCAGTTGGTTTTGATTTGGTGATCGAATGCTATCCTGCTTGCTTAGAAACTTAGTTTCTGGTTCTGGTGAGGGTTTCACCAGTAGGGCTTTTGATGAAGATCTTTGGTGACTTGCATAAGTGGTGTTGGTGCAGCATCTGGTGGAGTTTCAGGATGCTGTTAGTGATCATGTTTGAGATTTGGTAGATGGAGATCATTGTTGTAGTGTGTGGACCTATACTAGGTCTCGGTTGATCTAGGTTATGGACCGACTTTAATGTAATGTGTGGATTGGACCTCTCGATGTGTTTCTAAGATGTCTTATGTGTTGGATATTATTTGTTTGGTCTAAGGCCAACATGGTTTGTAATTATGTAACTGGTTTATTATCTAGTGGCTGACCTAATTGTTTATGGTTGAGGGTTTGTATATATAGATGTAAGATCTCACTGTAGATCATCATGGTTATGTAAGAGGTCATGGTCAAGGAATGTAATGTGTGAATACTGTAATATCATTTAGGCAGAGGATTTGGTCAATCATTGGATATTGAATTAGGTTTATGTAAGAGGATTCAATCCTCTAGTATTGAGGTTAACTAGAACTGTACTTAGACATAGGAGATGCTATCTTTTGCAGTTCAACATTTCTCCAGATTATAGTATGGATTTTTATGTAGTCAGTGAGGCTCCTTTTGTGATGAGCAGTGCACTTTAGGTTGTTGGCCTTCTTGCAAGTGTAGGCCCCTCAATTGTAATTCACATACTTACTGCAAAAGTATTATCTGACTATGGGTAGGCTTCCTATCATGGTTTTTCCCTTTACTGGGTTTTCCATGTATAAATCTTGGTGTCATGTGGATGGTATTTAATTTGTGATTATTGTTTATGATTAATTGGTTTAACTGCTATTCTAATATTTGGTTTAAGCATTTTGGTATTAATGTTTTGGGTTTTGGTATTAAAGTTTTAATTGCTAATGGGTCTGATAATCTGTGACAACTGATTCACCCCCCCTCTTAGTTGTCTTTCGGTTATTTGAACTATCTAACAATTGGTATCAAAGCTTTGGTCCTCTCTACAAAAAGCTTAACTGCTTGAGGAAGATCTTATGGTGACTAACAATTCAAGTTCATCCAGTTCTTTTGGAGCTATCTTTTGGAGGGATATTCTGAGGCTTGATGGAACAAATTACATAGTATGGAAGATTCAGATGGAGACTCATCTAGGATGTCTTAGCAAGGAGATTTGGGATATCATATAGAATGGTGTCACACCTTATAATCCAGGATCTGGAAATCCTCCTTCGGCAAACTTGGACAAGGAGCTTGAGAATGATTGTAGAGAAAGAGAAGCCCTCTTGTGTGCACTTTCTGATCAACAAATAATGGAATTAACTGACAAATCATCTAGAAGGCTATATGGGATAAGTTAGAGACTCTTAATGAAGGTGACCCTACAGTGAAGATTGCTAAACTTGATGGTTACTGGGTGAGATATGAAAACCCAAATATGGAAGAATATGAAAGGATTACTACATTCATGGAAAGGGTAAATGAGATTGTTATGGGAATTCAATGTTGTGGTGGAACTCTGAGCAAAGATAAAATTGTTTCTAAAGTCCTGAGAGCCCTACCACCAACTTAAAAAATGAAGGCTACTTCTATTAATGAGTTGATAACAATGGCTAATACATCTCTCAACAAAGATACTTTGGTTGGTAAACTATTTGCTTTTGAGCTTGAAGAATTTGGACCTTCTGGAGATGTGAAATCTGAACCTGCTTTTCATGCATCTACATATACAACTGGTAAGCAAGACTAGAAAGTTTTGTATGTAAAGGAATTAGAAGATATGAAGAGAGAAGATGATGAGTTTGAGAAACTTGAAGCACTATTTGCTAGAGTAATACCTAAAGGATCGATAGGAAGTAAGTATGAAGGAAAAGTACCTTTTAAATGTTTTTCATGTAATAAGATTGGTCATTTTGTATTTAGATGTCCTAAAAAGAATTCAAGATTTGAAGAAAGAGATAGAAGATCATTTAAGCCTAACCCTAGATATCAGAACAAGTAAAAGTACAAGAAAAACAAAGACAAATCATGCTACATAGTGGATGAGGAAGGAATTATTGATTCCGATGATGAACTCGAAGAAGACTCTACTAGTGGTTCCGACAATGGGAAGGAATGGGTATTCCTAGCTATCAAGGAAGATGATCCAACACTAGAAGTGAATGTACCTAAAGAGAAGGCACTTGCTACTAAAATTGAAGACAAGGATGAATGGGTAATTGACAACGGTTGTTCACATCATATGACTGGAGATAAAGAGAAGTTTCTATCTTTGCAAGAATTTGATGGTGGTCTAGTTAGATTTGGAGATGACAAAACATGTATGATCAAAGGAAAAGGAACTATATCATTTGATGGTAAGAACACTACTGAAAATGTTTATTATGTTGAAGGTTTAAGGCATAATCTCTTGAGTGTAGGACAATAGGTAGATAAGGGATTTCAATTACAGTTCAAGGATAGAAAATGCAAAATCATTAACAGATCTTATTTAGACATTACAACCGATACATAGACAAAAGGTAATATATTTCATTTGAACTCTGGTGAGAAGACATGTTTGATTACATAGGTTGATGAGAGTTAGCTATGGCATAAAAGGTTGTGTCATCTGAATTTTGATTGCATTGTGAAGATCAGTTCAACTAAGGCAGTTAGGGATATACGTAGGATTATGAAGCAATATAATTTGGTATGTAATGAATGTCAAATGGGTAAACAGGTCAGAACCTCTTTTAGGAGTATACAAGATAAATCAAATAATGTTCTTGATCTTATTCATACTGATTTATGTGGCCCTACTAGAGTTAAAAGTTTTCAAGGTGATAGATATTTCATGCTAATCATTGATGATGTTTTAGAATGATGTGGGTTACTTTTTTAAAGGATAAATCTAAAGCATTTGAAAAGTTTAAAATCTTTAAGGCTAAAGTGGAATTGAAAAAGGATTGAAGATTAAATTTTTGAGGTCAAATCATGGTGGAGAATTCACATCTGGTGAGTTTAATAACTTTTGTGAGAAGCATGGTATAAGAAGACAATTTTTTGCTCCCCGGACACCTCAATAGAATGGAGTTGTGGAAAGGAAGAACATAGCTATCTTGGATGTTGCTAGAACAATGATGATGGAAGCTAGTCTCTCTCACATCTACTGGAGAGAAGCAGTGAGAAAAATGGTTTATACATTCAACAAAGTACATACCAAAGGATAAATTGATAAGACACCTTATGAATTATGGTTTGGCAATACACCTACAGTTAAGTATTTTAGAATTTTTGGTAGTAAATGTTATATTAGGAGAGATGATATCATTGAGAAATTTGATCCTAGATGTGATGAAGGTATATTTCTTGGTTATTCTAATAAAAGAAAAGCATATAGATGTTATAACACAAGATTGTAGAGAATTGTGGAGAGTGCTAATGTTAAAGTAGATGAGATGAACATAAGCCAATTCAGAGTTTATGAGAAGGAACTAGCAGTGGAAATGATTATATCTAAACCGCTAGCACCTTTACCAGAACAAAGTTTTGAACTAGTTACTCCGGCAGTATCAGAGAATTCTATAGTTGCTGAAGAACAGGGAAGATGAACAAAAAGTCAGAAGACTCCTAGGTATGTGAGATTGAATCATTCTGAAGATTGGATCATTGGGGATAAGGGCAATGGAGTGATGAAAAGAAGAAGACTGGCAACTAATGAGGTATGTTTAATTTCACAAGTTGAACCAATATCAGTAATTGAGGCATGTAAAGATGAATATTGGTTGAAAGCCATGGAAGAAGAATTAGATTAGATTGAGAAAAATAACACATGGACCTTGGTTCCCCGACCTAAAAATAAAAATGTTTTTGGAACTAAATGGGTTTTTAGGAATAAATTGAATGAGGATGGTCAATATATAAGAAATAAGGCTAGATTGGTTTGTAAAGGATATTCTCAGAAGGAAGGAATTGATTATGGAGAGACTTTTGTACCTGTAGCTAGGATTGAAGTTGTAAGATTATTTCTTTCCTATGCTACTTATAAAAGCTACAAGGTTTATCAGATGGATGTTAAATGTGCATTTTTGAATGGGGATCTTGATGAGGAAGTTTATATTGAGAAACCTGATGGGTTTTCACTATCAGATGATACAAATATGGTTTGCAGGTTAAGGAGAGCTTTATATGGATTGAAACAAGCACCTAGAGCTTGACATGCAAGGTTGGATAAATATCTTTTGAAGTTTAGTTTTACTAAGGGAAACGTTGATAGTAATTTATATTATAAGATCACTAATGATGATATATTGATTATTGAAGTATTTTTTGATGACATTATGAGGTGAAGATAAGTTATGCATAGAATTTTCTAAGAATATGGAGAAAGAATTTGAGATATCTATGATTGGTGAGATGAAATTTTTCTTAGGTTTGCAGATTACTTAGACTGACAAAGGTATTTTCATCTGTCAAACTAAATATGCTAAGGAATTATTGAATAAATTTGGTATGGAAGATTCTAAACTAGTAAGTACTCCTATGGTTACAAGTGATAAATTGACAAGAAAAGATGTTTCTGCATCGATAAATCCTACAAGATACAAATCTATGATTGGAGGTCTGGTTTATTTGACTCAGACTAGGCCTGAAATTATGAATGTTATTTGTATTGTTTCAAGATTTCAGAGTGATCCTAGAGAAAATCATGAGATTGCAGTGAAAAGGATTTTTAGATACTTGCGAGGTACATCAAAATATGGTTTGTGGTACCCTAAGGATGATAACTTGAATTTATGTGCATATACATATATTGATTGGGCTGGAGATATTGATGACCAGAAAAGCACTTTTAGTGGAGCTTGCTTTCTTGGAAAGAAGTTGGTTTCATGGATTAGCAAGAAATAGTCATGTACTTCTTTATCTACTGCTGAAGCTGAGTATCTTGCTACTGCTACTAACTGTACACAAATTTTATGGATGAAGCAAATGTTGAAGGATATAAAGGTGGATTGTGATGCACTGGTAGTTATTCACTGTGATAACTCTTCTACTATTGATATATCAAAGAATCCGATATTTCATTCTAAAACGAAGCACATATCTATAAAGTATAACTTTTTGAAGGAAAAGGTGGAAGCAAATGAAGTGAGACTATTTTATGTGAGCACTAAAGAGAAGATTGTAGATATTTTCACTAAATATTTGCCCAAGGAATCATTTGAGTACCTGAGAGATAGATTGGGAGTTTCTGTCCCTCCGGTAGAGACTTGATTGATGTAGTTTGGCATCAGTCCGACATGCATTATCAAAAAAACTATTCATTTTGGCACTGATGTGGGATGCTACTGCTCAAGGGGAGTAGTCAACTTTGTGATTTAGTGGTTTATGTTTTTGCTTTGATATTTTTGTCAGATTTTTGGCATTAATGTCAAAGGGGGAGAGATATTGATGTGAAAAAAACAAAGAAAGAAAAAGAAAAGGTCAAAGGGGGAGAGATATGAATAAGAAAAGTAAAGGGGAGAGATATTGACATCCAGAGTTGTATGTGGGAGATTGTTGGTTGTCTTCTATTGGGAGAGACTTGTTTGGCATTTCTTGGTACTTAGATGTTTTTCACATCTGGTGTTGCCATCAATGCCAAAGGGGGAGATTGTTGGCCATTTGGTGGAATCGATTATGTGTTGCATTGATGTTTTGTTATTGATGCCAACACTGGCTTTTGAGATGCTTTACCAACACCCTTCTAGTCCTGATAGGATGAGTGGTTTCAGGTTGTTTTGGATCCAACATGATCTGGTAGGCTCCGGTATAGTTTGGTGATTGAATTGTCTTGTTCATGATACTCATGCTCATATTTGGTTAGTTGGTTTTGATCTAGTGATCAGATGCTATCCTTCTTGCTTAGAAGCTTAGTTTCTGGTTTCGACGAGGGTTTCACTAGCAGAGATTTTGATGAAGATCTTTGATGAATTGCATAAGTGGTGTTGGTGCAGCTTTTGGTTGAATTTTAGGATGCTATTGATGATCATGTTTGAGACTTGGCAGATGGAGATCATTGTTGTAGCATGTGGACCTATACTGGGTCCTAGTTGATCTAGGTTATGGACCGACTTTAATGTAATGTGTAGATTGGACCTCTCGATGTGTTTCCAGGATGTCTTATGTGTTGGATATTATCCGTTTGGTCTAAAGCCAACATGGTTTGTAATTATGTAATTGGTTTATTATCTGGTGGCCGACCTAATTGTTTATGGTTGAGGGTTTGTATATATAGATGTAAAATCTCATTGTAGATCATCATGGTTATGTAAGAGGTCATGGTCAAGGAATGTAATGTGTGAATAATGCAATATCATTCAGGCAGAGGATTTGGTCGATCATATATTTTGGCTTAGGGTTACTAATTTTGTCCATGATACTGTCAGTATAGAGATCCAAAATGTCTTCTAAGTCAGTTTCCTTGATTTCACAGTGAATATATGCTTGTATATCATCAAAGTGCAAGACTCCATGTGGAATGGAAGAGAAATATCCAACTGGGTCATCCTCCATGGATTTGTAAGGATGTTTCTTAAATATAGGATGAGTTATATCTTTGACCTCCAAAACCAATAGCGTAGCAATGGAAGAAGAGGATGCCATTTCAATTTTTCAAAAATTCAAACTCAAAAATGCTCTTTGGGAAATACCTCAACTGATTGTCGAATGCCCTAGTTCACTTGCCGGATCACTTCTAGCTCTCTGATCACCTTGTTCTGCAGCTCAAAAACACTATTCGCAAAGATAAGAATAACTCTTGTATTTTCCCTTTTTAACTTTCCCAACCCTAATTTCACTTTGAAATAAATGTACCTCAGATATCCAACCAGATGCCAAAATCTGCCATCTAAATTCTGGATATCATTTGAAATTCAATTCCTATCATCTGTAATCTATCGACTACAGATCTCATCAAAGGGCACTATAAGATTTGTATGAGTTTGAGTTTGCCTCCCCCTAAGGCTGAAATTCCTAGTTACCGGATGAGGGTTCTACACCAGATTCAGGTACAAATCCACTAGGTTCATGTTTCTTTACCCACATATTCTTATGCTGATCTCTAGTCTCATCAACCTTTGCCTTTCCCTTTTCATTTGATTTGTTCTTATCTACCAAAGCATTTTTCTTGTTTCTGCAGTACTTTGCAATGTGACTGGTTTTGTTGCATGCTCAGTAAATAACATTATTATGAATAGGTATGAAGTTCATCTGATTTGGTCTTGTCTTGCGCTGATTAGAGATATGTCCAAACATTCCACAAGCATAACATCTTTTTTTCTGAAATCTATTCATTACTGCTCTACACACATTTGACTTGTGACCAAAATTATTACATATTAAAACTAACTAGTAAAGGTAGGAGCATTATTCATGTTGTTTATCCCATTATTCATCTTACTTCTACATTGATTTGCCATATGACCAAATTTATTGCAGGTAAACCATCTACCATTGCATTTATGAGCATTAGGTTGTCTTATCGGAGGATTTTTTCTCTTCTTCTGATCAGGTTTTGCATTGCCTTGTCTAGATGCAGAGGATTCACCTTTCTCAAATTCAAGTCCTTGCATGTCCTTTCCATGTCTCTGACTATCCATCATCTCATCAAGCCTTGCTGAGATAGCTTTGAATTTGTCTTTGTATTCATTGGTAGTAGCAAGTTAATCTCTTAAAGTAAAAATTTATCTTTCAAGTTCTTGACCATTATTCCTTGATTGTGTCAACTCAAGCTTCAACTGATCATTCTCATAGGTAATCCTAAAATATTTATCAGCTCTTTCCTTCAATGATTGTGCCAGATTTTCTTCATTCTTCTTCTGGTCCTCAATATTATTAGTTAGCCTCATCATAATGGATCATATCTCATTCTTCAAAGAAACATTCTCTCTCTCAAGCTTGTTAACTTCATCATCTGTATCCTTAGATTCCATGATCTGATCTTCTTTCTCTTTTACCTTGTCCATAAATTCCTTCCTCTTCTCTCTAGAGATATTTTCTTAATCTTTTAGGTCATTAATGAAATCATCAGCACCATTCAAGTTCTTCTTCAAGGTACAAATCTCATTTCTAGCTGCATCAAGATCCTCAAGCGCCACACTGAGTTGTCTCTAAAAAACAAATTCTATTGAGTCAATCTCGTAGACCTTCCTCAAGCAGTTAGGCTTCTTGAAAGGTACTAGGTGTAGACACCTAAAATTGTCCTATCTAATAAAATAAATATTTTTATTTATTTAATTACTTTAGCCTAATTCTTCTATTAATTAAATAAATCTTTATCTATTTAATTAATTCATTTATCCTCTTCTAGCCTTATTTCTCATTTAAATAAATACATTTATTTATTTAAATTATCCTTTTCTAAATTAAATAAATACTCTTATTTATTTAATTGCTCCCACTTCTTCTATTAATTAATTAAATCTTTATTTATTTAATTAATTCATTAGCCTTTTCTACCCATGACACATGTCATTCATCTCTTAATTCCTACACTACCTACCCTCTCATTTTTTTTTTATTTCCTCTACCTACCCTCTAATCCTAGCTGACCATTTATCTTTTATACCTCTCAATCTTATCCCTCCATTTCTTATAGTGTCTTTTATGTAAGGAGATTCTTCCCTCATTATCAACCCCTCAACTATGCATTCGGACCCGACTACTCTAGCATTCGAACTTTCATATGCGATCAAGCCTACTTCCAACCACATTTCCATTCTTTGTTGAGCTCTTGTGCACACATAAAATCTGAGAGCAAATATATCAAGCAAGATCAATGGAGATAGGAATAATGGAGATCCAAACCCTATTGGACATGTGATGGTATAATCTTTTTTGAATTCATTTGATTTGCATTGTCTTAGGTAATCTTCATATGTTATGGTGGATCTTTGTTGTTGTTAGGCTAGGGTTTTGTAGTTGAATTCTGTAGTCACATAAATCTGTCCACTTAATTAAATGAATACTTAGTATTTATTTGATTATTTAACCATCAATTAATGAATTAATTAAATTAATATTTAATTAATTCATCTTAACCCTCTTCTCCTATTAATTAAATAAATTATTCAATTTATTTGATTTAATTCACTTAACCAAATTCAGACCATTAATTAAATAAATAAATCATATTTATTTAATTAAATCTTCTCTCACATTTAAATAAATTAATATTTATTTAAATTCCCCCAAAATCCCTCCTCTCACATTTAAATAAATTAACATTTATTTAAATCACCTTTATCCTCTACCCACTTGTATTTTCCTACAAAAGCAAGTTGCACAATTATTTTAAATAAATAATTTATTTAAATCACCTTTATCCTCCACCCACTTATATTTTCCTACAAAAGCAAGTTGCACAACTATTTTAAATAAATTATTTATTTAAAATCCTATTTATCCTCACCCACTTGAAACCTTTAATGGTTTCCCTTAAAGTATTCAAACTTGATGGCTTTAAAGTCTTCAAACTTGATGGCTTCCTTCTATAGTCTTCTTAAGACTTTAATGGTTTTCCTTAAAGTCTTCAAGCCTTTAATGGTTTCCCTCAAAGTCTTCAAGCATTTTAATGCTTTATCTTCATTTTTCTCATTTAAATAAATTAATATTTATTTGAATATTTATCCAAATGCAAATTACACCATTTAATTGAAATAAATGATTTTATTTTAATTGAAAATACCAAAATTTCTCCCACTTGCATTTTCCTACAAAATCCACTTGCATGCCTAAACCCCTTCTAGAATTTTCTAATCACTTCTAAATAACCTAACCCCTTCTCTAAACTTTGTCACATTCCTAAGCAAAAGGGAAGTCACTTCTCAAACCCTCAAAGTCTTTGATAACCATTAAAGGCTTTCAACCTTCAACCACTAAATGGCTCAAAGTCTTTGATAACCATTGAAGGCTTTCAACCTTCAACCACTAAATGGCTCAAAGTCTTTGATAACCATTGAAGGCTTTCAACCTTCAACCACTTAATCCCCAAAGTCTCCAATAACCATTAATGGTTACCTCAAACCCTCCCACATGGTTAAAACATTTGTTTTGACTCAACCTCTACCCAACCCAAAGGTCTCATCAAGCCATTAATGCTTTGACCATGATTATCTCTTAAACACTTGCACAAAGGTTTATCCTTGGATTATCTCTTAATCCAGTGGGTAATCTTAATTTGGACTTGACCCTTAGCCTCTAGATAACCATGAGGTCTTCTCAGGCCTTTAATGCCTCCAACCTCTTCTTTCAACCCAATCCTATGTTGACACTTGTCACCATTTTATTGGTGCCAATTGTGCACATGGATCCCCAACTTTCAAACTTGGCCCTTGATTAAACCATTCAATCTTAACCCTTCATTTCCCCATTTCTTCTATAAATAGAACCCTTCTCCTCAAGCCAAAAAAGAAGCATTAGAGTATTGTTGTTATACTGGTATTAGCATAGAGCTTTCTCATAGCATCACTATCTACACTTGCATAGCATTTGCTTATCATATTCAACTATCTTGAATCTCCATATGGCATCCATGGCTAGTGCTAAAAGCTGAGAGCTACACTCATTTGGGACTTGGAGAGGAGAGGAACAAGGGAGGAGCAACTATGAGCATCTTGATTAGCTATTTATTCTATGTTTATATGCTTTCTATTTCATGCTTAATATCTCTCTTGATATGCCTATTTAGGATAATCTTTTGTTGCTAACACTAATGTTTGTTTCTTGTGCTCTTGTGTGTGTTGTCATCAAACAGATTTTCTAATCCTTTTTGCAGAGCATCAAATTCATTTAGTCTTTCAATATTGTTGTTATCCACTTTTCACCATAAACATTTTAATACGCCCGGTGGGACTCTTGTCCCTTTTGCATTTAACATCTTTTGTTGCAAATTTTGTGTTTTTAAAGTTGCAGATCTAACATTTTTGACATTTTCATGTTTGCACATTTTGAGATTGTGTTTCTAAATTTATGTCGCGTCTGTGATAGCTGGACTCGCATCCATGTCTTAGACACTAGCTTTATTTTCTTTGTAGATTGCAGGCCGCGTTTCTATTCCAAAATCACGTCTGTGAAGTCTTCTGGCACGTCCGTGTTTAGTAATTGCGTCTGTGTCCCAAAGACGTGTTTGTGTTAGATCTAGGTGTGTCTGCATTTTTTCTGTAGCGTTTGTGTTAAGTAAAATTGTGTATGTGTTTCAGCTTTTACATTTCAGTTTTGGGTTTTTTAATTTCGTCATTCAGATTTCAGTTCTGGTTTATATTGAGCTAACATCTTCAAATCTAGCTAACAAATTGTTGCAGCTTGTCTTGACAGTAAAATCATCTTGTCAAAGGTCCCTATTTCACAAAGACTTTTGGATCTAAAATTTACCTAACTTGTGTGCTTGTAGGAAGGGGTGATCATTTGAAACAATCCAAACTACTAACAAATCTTTGTTGCAGGACCTTGACAAGGATTTTTTCTTTTGATCTTTATTGTGTGCCTTGTTTTCAAAGATTATCAAACACTTCAATTGGTGCACTAAAATTGAACCAATGTCTTTTGTGTCTTGGGCAATAGTCTCTTTTTGTTTCATCTTTAGAGGGCCTGTCTTCTCATGTGGTCATTAGGACTACTAGTGAGGAGAGAACGACTCAAGTGGTAGCGAGCAAAAGCCATCCTCTTCCGAACTACTATAAACAACTGTATCCATGGTGAAAACTATGGATAACCTATGTTGATTAGTTCATACCGACACTATGTCTCCCCATAAACCCATTTGATCAAATTTATTTGATCAGTTGTAGGGCGTAACCCCTACCGGCTGGGAGTCTTCTATATTTATAGAGCTGAAAGTGCCGCATGTATGGCCACACGAGTGGATGCCCTTACTAGTACCTTTTTGTTTTAGAAGCCAAAATCCTTCTAGTTGTTGGGTCAGGAGGTCGGACCTCTGGAGCGACCCACACAAATACGGTTCTCAGTAGAGATACAAAGTTCACCACGAGGAGTTTTCATGGGGACTGACGCTTGGCTGTCCTGAGAAGTGAGTGTCGAGGGTGGAGCCAGTGGGGTCAAGAATATAAGTATCCGCTCTGAATAGCGTATCCTTGAGGGAAACCCCATGTGGGATCAATAACCATTGTCCTGGCCAGCCATAAGAATTGTTCTTGTCTTATTTTGAACTATCAAACATTCAAGACCAAACATCAAAACATTGTGTCTTTTGTGTCTTCAAGTGTATGCAAAACATTTTTACATCTAACAACACACTTTTCTTTGAGTCATTTTTTGAGTCTAAACACTTGCAAACATTGAGTCTTCATCAAAATTGTGTCCTGTTGTCACGAAATGCAGTCAAAATTTTAGATTTGGTCACAACAAGCAACTTCACACATTTGAAAAATTGCACAAAGTTTTTAGAAACGCATCTGTGTCTGACAGAGTTGCGTCTGTGTCATATAAATGCATTTGTGAAGGAAAGAAATGCATTTGTGTTCTCTTGAGAAATATTGCATTTACCAAACCTCAGAAATGTGTCTGTGTCTGATAGAACCACGTCTGTGTCATTAAAATGCGTCTGTGAAGTATACAAGCATGTCTGTGTCCAGAATTGAAATTTTTTTGCAGTCCAGCAAACAAGAACAATCAATTTCAGACTTATTGAGCTTCCTAGGTTATCTCTTCGGGTTTTCATCTAGAATTCAACCTATCTTTGGGTCTCACACAGTTCATCATTTCTTTACACCTTACATTACATTCAAATTTGTCTAAACTTGAATCAAAAGGTCACTTGATTGTCCTCATCATACTTTATCAACACACTACATACAACAACATTTTTCTAAGTGGTCCCTCATCAAGGTCTATCACCTTTGGGTCTCATTTGGTCTTACTTAGAGTCAAGGTCAACTTACCTCATCAAGAGAAACTATCATCTCTTAGGAAGCCACACCTACTCTACTACATACATACTTGGCCTTACACTTTGGACATTGCAAGTACACCTCAGATTCATTTACATTTCATCCAACTCTTGGTCTTCCATACTCTTTCCATTTTCATCTAGTCTCACACATCTTGGTCAATACCTAGTTCATGGTTAAAACCCGTTCCCAAAAATCTAGGACAGAAACTAAAGAGGCTCAAGAGTCCGCAAACATGAGTGCCTATGAGTATGGCAATGATGTCTTTTTCAATTCTGATCATACTACATTACTTGACATGGATGCCTTTAGAAACATCCCAAATGTTGAGAACATGGACACTACAAACAAAAATGATACACACAATGACAATATGGACAACTTTTCCGTACATTTAGTAGAAGTGGAAGACTCCATTATGAATCCCCGTTTCAATTGATTGGTTGAAGAGATCATGAGAAGAGATAGACAATATTTCTTACAAGTGATGGTACAAAGTGGAGCTAAGATCCCTCATGATTTTGATATGTCTCAAATAATGGAAAATCGACCTTTGAAAGAAACTCAACTCAACATGGATCAAAGGAGACCTAATAGTGGAGGCAATAGAGGACCACATATGGTTCTTGAATCATTATTATCTTTGTTTCAAAAACCTGAGGTCCCATACACACATGGTCAAGCATATGATACTCACCTTTGCAAACCATTATGGAAGTCTTATGTAGAAAAATATACTCAATCACATGCCAATGATAAGGACCAACCACCAAAGCAATTGGATATCCAAAGGCATGATCAAAATTTGGACACAAGGAAACCCCACGTCAAATTTGGGGGCAACACATTAGAAAAAACTCATGACATGCTTGTAGAGTATGGTATACATGGACAAAGAAGATATTTCATTCCTCACCATGACTCTATACCAAGTGGTCCATATACACAACATCACTATAGACCTCCTCCATATGAACATGTGTATGATCAATATCATCCATATATGCAACATGCTCCTCCTCCACCTGGCGCCTCAAGCATGGGGTATGGTCCAAGAAGTCGGTCTCCACCTAAGAACAATTTGGAACAACAAATTAAGGACTTGCAAAAGAAAATGGAGGACATAAATACACTGAAGCCAACTTACACAATGAGAGACATATGTCCCTATCTATTTGACAAAAGCATTCCAATGCCTCTATTTCCTACACATTTCATGACGCCTAAGTTTGATAAGTACAGAGGAGAAGGGGATCCTAAGGCACATATAAGACAATTTTTTGTAGCTTGCATTGAGGTAGCAGCAGAAGAAACATATGTGATGAGATTATTCCCACAGAGCTTAGGTGATCAAGCTATGGAATGGTTCTCCCAACTCCCACCTAGAATTAAGTCATGGGGTGACTTAGCAGAGGCATTTATCCAACATTTCTCATACAACATAGAGACAAACATATCAGTCACTACTCTGTGCAACACCAAGCAAAAGGATGGAGAGTCTTTTTCATCATTTTTACAAAGATGGAGGAATCTAGCCAGTAGATGCTCTTGTGAAATTCCACAAAAATAAATGGTAGCGATGTTCACCCAGAATGTCAACAAAGACATTGGTTATGATCTAAGAAAAGCTTGCTTGTCCACCTTCAAGGATGTCATTGAAAAATGCTTAGCAACAAAAAAGGTCATAATTAAGCAAGGCATTATCAAAATATTCAAAGAAAACAAAGAGGACTTTAAAGGAAAAGACAAGCCAAGATTTTGGAATAAAAACAAAAACACAGTCAATGATGGTGTTGTTGATGCCAATACAGTACGATCTAAAATCATTTTTTTCTGGATCAATCTCTACAAACAATCAAGTGAATACTCAAACAACTTCCAAGTCACGAAGGAAGAACACTCCATTGGGAGAACCAATAGAATCAATTTTCAAGAAGCTAGTGGCAAACAAAATAATAAGAATTCCAGATTTGCCTCCATATGAGCCAAAGGTTAAACAAATTGGTGGAATAATGATGAATATTGTGAATTTCATAAAAGCAAGGGACATAAAATAGGAAATTATCATCAATTGAAGAACATCATACAAGATCTTATTGATAGAGGTGACATTGAGATTGAAGGACACTCATCCAATTAGGAACATGAAATGTTAAAAGATCCATTCCCAAAACATGAAAAAGGAAAAGCTAAAGCCACAAATGACCAAACCAACTATACCAAAGCATCTTATAACTATTATTCAACTATCAATCACATTTCGATGGACAATTATGTCTCTACCATTATCATCAAGGACAAAACACCTGAGAATTCTACCCAAAGACCCAAGATAGTCCTAAAAGGCATTGGATCTTCTTTTGAACCTACCTCTGAATGTAATTTTACAACTCATCGATGTAAATTCACTTTGCAAGGTGCTCCAGCTAAAACCACCACTTCCTCATCAACCAAGCCAGAGTATGACCTTATAGAATAGTTAGGGAAGACACCCGCGCTTATCTCCATCCTTGAGCTCTTGCGCATATCCCTTGCACATAAAGCCATTCTTGACAAAATATTGAGAGATACTTCTATTCCTACTGATCTGAATGTGGACCAGTTTCAAGCCATGGTGGGATACCTTTCCATTCCATACTCCCTTACATTCATGGAAGTTGACGACACCTCTGTGAGCTAACCACATAATGCACCTTTACACATTGAAGCTTTCCTACACAAACATCAAATAAAGCGAGTCCTGATAGATGGAGGAGCAGGTCTAAACATTTGTACATTGAGCACTATTAAACAATTGGGATATTCTGATAAGGCTGTGAATTCTATAAACAAAATTACCATCAAAGCATATGATGATGAAGAGCGTTCATCCAAAGGCACAACCACCTTACCTCTCAGAGTTGGGCTAGTTACAAAGGATGTGGTTTGTCAAGTCCTAGACCTGGATCTCACATACAACATATTGCTAGGACGTCCTTGGATTCATGAGATGAGGGAAGTCCCATCTACATACCACCAATGCATTAAGTTTCCTCACAATGGAGTTGAAATAATAGTTAATGGTGATCCTAATCCATTTATATACTGCAATAACTTGAGACCAAAAATGAAAAGGATCATTCCAAGTAATAGGGAATCTATCCCTTCCTCTACATACATTGATCCCGAAACATTAAAACCTTCAACATCAAAACAAGGTAAGCTTAAAGGGAAATATCAAGACAAAGGCATGGGTGAATACACTTTGAATCAAACCATGTGCTTACAACAAGTTATGAGTTCACCAAAAGAATAAGGACGACCACATCCTTCTAAATGGGTATCTATTATACACTCAAATGGGATCCTACTATCTTCCAAAGATGGGGTGAAATGGAAGAAGACTTATACAAAATTCTTTACAAAGACCCTGAAAATGATACACAAGATCACATCAGCATACCATGTGAAAAATATGGCAAAGGGTTCAAGATCCTACAAAAATCTGGGTATGATGGTAAAAGTCCTCTTGGCTTAAGAAAGGAAGGTATCATTGAACCTTTGCAACTAGAATTGACATTCAAAAAGGAACACTCGAAAGGACTTGGTTTCATGTCTTCCAAGGTAAATACTCAAAAGACAG
Organism: Cryptomeria japonica; assembly: GCF_030272615.1. NCBI lineage: Eukaryota > Viridiplantae > Streptophyta > Pinopsida > Cupressales > Cupressaceae > Cryptomeria > Cryptomeria japonica. Next base: position 429,805,443 of record NC_081406.1, read on the forward strand.
AAGAAGCATTACAAATCAAAGCTGCCAAAAATCAATAAGAGAACCATTACTCCATGGATTCCAATGAATGGGAATGGGTTTCAGACAAATCCTCTAGTGACTATGAACTCACTGAAACATTCAGAGAACTAGGTGAACCCACAAAAGAAGAGGAATTTTATAGAAAATTCAATGTTGTAACAACCCCTAAGGATCCCACACAGTCCTTGCCTCTAGGTTCTAGGTCAAAATCACAAAGAATGAGGACACCCATCCTAGAATGCGGTATTAGTGATGAAAATTTGGATTCGTTCACAATCAAGATAGATGAGGAGAGTGCCAATGATGACCTCGACAACTACCTTGACATAATTGAATATAAATGCATTTTCACCCTTAGTCCTGCTAACTTTGAAAACATTGAAGGTCTTCCCCTTGTCCACCATGAACTTATTGACTAGGACCATGAAGGACCTGTATAGTTTGACACATTCCAAAATGAGGAAGCCTTTATTGACTATCTAGGCATACGGGATGATCTTCCCCTGGGGACCATAAGGCAGGATACACTATAGAGCTCAACAACATGGCATATTTTGGTGAGGGTGTTGGGCCTTCCAGTCGCAAAAATAAAAAAAAATAAAAAACAAATCAAGGCTCTTATGGTGAAAACCACGTTGTGGTGTTGTTTGACCCCAAAAAATTAAAAAGAAAGGATGTATTTGAGTTCGAAAACCTCTATGAGGCACCCGAATATGGAAGGCTTGACATTCTCCCGACATCATATGAAGAAAAATCATCTATGTTAGTAGAGGAGACCATCAAAACAAACATTGGTACAGAAGAAATTCCACATAACATATTCCTGGCTCAATCTCTGACAGAGACAGAAAGACAAAGTTCATAAGTTTCTTCACAGAGTGACAAATCAATTTTGCATGGTCATACACTGATATTCCTAGACTGGATTCAGATTTGGTAATGCATCATTTGACAGTCAAACTGGGGGCAAAACCAGTGAAACAGAAATTAAGAAAGATGGATCCACAAGTGGCATTATTAGTCAAAGTGGAGCTTGGAAAATTATTGGATGTCAGATTTATACGCCCAATTGATTATCCTGAATAGATCTCCAACTTAGTACCTATCAGTGAACCAGATCGTAGAATTTGAATATGCACAGATTTCAGAGACATCAACAAAGCTTGTCCTAAGGATGATTTTCCATTGCCAAATATCGATCTGATCGTAGATCTCACAACAGGTCATGCAATGTTATCTTTGATGGATGGATTCTCTGGCTATAACCAAATAAAAATCACATCCGAGGATCAACACAAAACATCATTTACTTGTCCTTGGGGAACTTTCTACTAGAATGTCATGCCCTTTGGGCTAAAGAATGTAGGTGCTACATATCAAAGAGCCATGACTACTATATTTCATGCTCTCATGCATGTTACTAGGGAAGATTATGTTGATGACCTCTTGGGCAAATCAATAGACAAAGATACATATTTGACCATACTTTCAGTCATTTTTGATTGGTTGGAAAAATACAAAGTAAGATTAAACCCCAAGAAATGTGTCTTTGGAGTAACCTCCGAGAAGCTCCTAGGATTCATCGTCTCAAAAAGAGGAATTGAAGCCAATCTAGCAAAAGTCAAGGCCGTCCTAGAGATACAACCACCAAGAAATATCTGTCAACTTTGATATTTGCAAGGGATACTCCAATCCATATGAATATTCATAGCACAACTTGCAGATAAATGTCATCCTTTTCAGCACTTGCTACACAAAAACATCAAATTCAAATGGGATGATAACTGTCAACATGCTTTCCAGATACTCAAAGATTATCTTCTAAATCCACCAGTCTTGATGCCACCGGTTCTGAATCAACCCCTATTACTATACATATCTGCTACTTCAACAACACTGGGGGCACTCTTAGCACAACAAGATGCTGAGGGCAAAGAAAAGGTAGTCTACTACATCAGTCGCACTTTGGTGCGATATGAGCTAAACTACACACAAATTGAGCGTGCATGTCTCGCTGTGGTCTTTGCTTCGTAGAAATTATGACATTACATGCTAACTCATAAAACTAAGTTGGTTGCAAGGATCGATCTATTGAAATACCTTCTCAATAAAGCAATGCTTACTGGTCGACTAGCCAAATGGGTGATGCTCCTGAGTGAATTTGACATTGAATATATAGACATAAAATAAATAAAAGGACAATCTATTGCAGATTAATTAGTAGATGCTCCCATGATAAATGATGCTCTTCTAACTTCAGAATTTCTAGATGAATCCATCTTGACAGTATCACACACAAAGCCTTGGCAACTATACTTTGACGGCTCATACACACAGCATGGTGCAGGAGTTGGCATCCTCTTCATCACACCTCAAGGTGATTCCATACCAAAATCATATCGATTGTCATTCCCTTGCACTAATAACGTAGCAAAATATGAGGCATTAACAATTGGATTACGGATTGCAGTTCAGTGGAAGATCCAGGAACTTCATGTTTTTGGGGATTCTCAACTTGTAATTTGTCAAGCAACTAATGACTACCAAACAAAGGATGAAAAATTAATGCCTTACAAAAGAATGGTGGATGACCTGAAACAACATTTCACAAAGTTAAACTTTGAGCAGATACTAAGAGAGCAGAATCGAATCGCAGATGCTATGGCTACTATTGCTTCACTGATTGATCTACCACAAAATGAAACCCGCTATGAGTTCTTGGTGGATAACCTTTTGGTTCCCTCACATGAAATCACTCCTACTAAGATGATATGTGTTGTTGGTCCTAATTCCCAGTTATATGGTTCCATTTTTACATACCTTTGTAATAACACACTTCAACCTGACTTATCCAACAATCAATGTCACACTTTCATTCACCAATCTTCTCGATACGTCATTTTAGCTGACATCCTATACCGTCGAGGTCTAGATGGCACTCTTCTTATATGTTTAGAAAGGGATGAAGCTCAGATTGCGTTACGTGAAGTTCATGAAGGGATATGTGGTCCACATTCTAGTGGTCCTTCCTTAGCCAAGAAACTCATCAGGACTGGATATTACTGGCCCAATATGGAAAAAGACTCATATAAGTTTGTCAAGAAATGTAAACAATGTCAACTTCATGGAGACCTCATTCATGCGCCAACGCAAGAGCTTCAACCATTTGTGACTCCTTGGCCCTTTTGCCAATGGGGACTCAATCATAGGAAAGATTCACCCTCCTTCCTCCAATGGTCACAAATTCATCCTCACCGACATAGAGTATTTCAAAAAATGGATTGAAGTCATGCCTCTTACACAAGTCACTGGAAAATAGATTGCTACATTCATTCTCAACTATATCATTTGTCGATATGGTATTCCTATTTTCATCATCACCGATAACAGGCATCCCTTCAAAAATCAAGATGTTCATGAACTTTGTGACCGCTTCCATATTACCCATCATTTCTCCACACCCTATTACCCCCAAGGTAACGACCAAGCTAAGGCGTCAAATAAAACCATTCTTAAAATCCTAAAAAAGACAATCGATGACGTTGGCCCCAATTGGCATATCCAACTTAATCCCACACTTTGGGCTTATTGCACAAGCGTCCACACACCTATAGGATCCACACCTTATTCACTTGTCTATGGTGTTGAAGCTATCTTTCATATTGAGGTTGATTTACCCTCTTTATGAGTCTCTTTGCAAAACATTATCAGTGATGAAGACTACAGGGTCTCTCGCTTACAGGAACTTGAACTATTGGATGAACGAAGATAAACTGCTTTTAATCATCTCAAGGCTTATCAACAATTAATGAGTCATAGTTACAATCATAAAGTCAAGCCTTGCACATTTGAGGTAGGTGACTTACTCCTTAGAGAAAATCTTAAAAATCAGCAAGACAAAGAGAAGAAGGGCAAGTTTGAACCAAATTAGCTTGGTCCTTACATCATTACCATAGCCTATGGATCTGGTGCACATCAACTCTCAACCACAGAGGGTGAACCTTTGGAGGATCCCATCAATAGCATGCACCTTCGCAGGTTTTACACATAGCTCTTTAGAGTATCCTAATTCAAAAATACAAAAAAATCATAAAACATAAAAAATTGTTACTTGGTGAAAACCAAGCAAATAGGTGCCTTGTGACACAAAAAAAAATAAAATAAAATTGGAAAATAGAAAAACATTTTGTCCAACAGTGAAAACCACTTCGGTGGCACCCTGGGCAAGTACCATGGTGAAAACTGGGTCACCGACACCATGTGTAGGGACATTGCTCCTCTCTCCTTCAGGATTCAATCTCATCCTTCACTTTGCACACACTCACAACCTATTCATCCATAATAAACTTACCCATTCCCATCATGGCTTGTTATTGATCTACCCAAGACTGGTTAGCCATTCATAATAATCCCTCCTTTTCACCCCTTTCCATCCATAATAAATCAGCTCCTATCTGTGGCTAAGGCAAATCCTACATCTAGTGATGGTTGTGGAACTGAGAGAATTACACGTTCCGAGGAGTACAATTTCTTCCAATTTTCTTCAATCTATCCGCACACAATCCACAATAAAGAAACATTTGCATTGCCAGTCCATAATAACATTCCATCTTCTCCGTAATAAAATATTAGTTTCATGGATTCAGTCAATTTCAAATGAGACACAACAACAACAATGGGCTTCAACAAATCAAATCTTTCAACAGACTCAGACAACATTATGGTTCAGTGCTATCTATCCTTTTTGTGAAAGTAAACATTGTGACCACAATCAAATAGACTTATGCAAGTGACAAGAGACACTAAACTTGAGGACTATAGTGGATGTTGGTGTCGAGTTTTGGTTTTCTTTTGATTTTTATCTTTTTGGTGACATGTCTTTTAGCTTTTCCGGGATGTCTCTGACTAGAGATTTTATCTCCAGGATGTCTTTGACTAGAAAGGCGAGGATGGGGTATCATCACCTATTTTTATTTGTTGTTTGTGGATTGTCTCTTAGTAATTCTATGACTTGTCCAAGGATATGAGGACACTATGAGCCTAGTATGAACTGGGGCATTCCTTGTTAGGAACTGTCTTATCTCCATGCAAATGGGTACAATGACTTTCTAGGTCGAACATATATCTGGATTGTCATAACCTGTTTGCCATAATAAATCTCAATGATGATAACGCACAAAAATCTCTTTCATGTTCATATCTTCTATCTTCCATCTCCCTTTCTTGATTGACCTCCATCATCCTTCTTGAGTCCATGTAGCCTGCTATCACACAACTGAGTATATTGACACACCAAAAACATTTGCATCTCACATAGTTTACACCTGCATTATCACATATTCATGTTTCTTACATACATATAGATATCACAATTGCATCACATCCTGCACACAACACATGTTAGCACATTTTACATTCTCACCATGTAAATAGTCATTTGCATTATCATATTCATCAGCATTTCATACATTCACATTTGTATTTGCATAAACATATTAAAAACATAAAAAAAAAAAATATTGCATTTCATTGTGTACATAGTTGCAACCATATCATAACCATCACATAGATACATGCATCACATAGAAACATCACATAGGTACACATGCATATAGCTTCTGCAAAGATGAATCATCTCATATATATAATCATAAGTGTCATGATACAATGATGTCAAAATCATATGGCTACAATCACCCGAAGGTGTCATCATACAAAATGGTACAAAACTGAGACATAGGGAGCCCTCTAAGGCTATGATGAACTCCCTCCCTCGGAGCTGGCTAGCCTCGATGGAGTTTGAGCCCTAGAAGGACCCACCCCAGGATCATCTCTCATGTCCCCTCTATCTGGTTGTGGTGGAGGACCCATGACCCCACCGCTTGATGCCTATCTCCTATCCCTCCCTCCAGTGGTCATCACTATCCACGATGGTCTGCAGAAGCTCCTAGCCCGCTGCTCTGGTGGCACTGCTCCATAGTATAGGTCTCTCTAGTAGCCTATCTCCTCCCCGGCTCATAGAACATAGGCGTATCCAGCTCCTATGTCCTCTTCTGCCTATCTCCCTACCCTCAGTGTTGTCTCAGCCTCTATATAACGCTAGATATCTTGATCCCTCTACCGCTCAGTGTCCCTCAGCTGTCTCCTGAGCCTATCCCTCTCCTGCTTGAGATCCTGGATCTCATTTGCCTATCCCTAGAAGATATCCCTCAAATCTAGTAACTCATCCTCCTCCTCTCCCACCTCACCCTATCCCTATAACTATGGCTGCCCCTATCCCTATACATGTCCGGGAACCTATGCTACTGGCACCTGTAAAGGAAATCCACCTTCGCCTCTCACCATGTGAGCCTATCGAGCTTGCCTATTCTCTCCACCCTCTCTCCTTGGAGCCACTCTCCTCTCTCCTACTACACCCCACCTCCTCCATTGGCCTCTACCTCTGCCATCCCCATCATCATCCCCATCACCTCTACCATCTCCATCTATCACCTCTCCTGGATCTGTCAACCGTGGAAACGGATGCTCTCCCCAATATGTAGTATACTCTACATCCATCTTTGCATCCTCTATCTCTGGCCATATATCCCAAGGAAAGGGAATCATCTCTACTAGCTACATCACTTCCTAATCATAAGACAGCAATGGCCCAAAGTGTACCTAATCTCTCACTGTCCGAGCATACATCTCGGAACGCCATGGCATCCATTGTATCCTATCGAACTGTCTGCCCACCCTATCCACCAACTACCTCTCAAGAACATATGGCATCCACCCAATTAGATACCTACTCTTAAACACTTACGGCAGCTCCATTGCATCATCCTCCCATCTCCCCATCCATGGATGAGATGTAATCATATCATACACATGTATAAAACTGCGCCCATGGCCCCTAACTCTGAAGTGAATCGGTCGTGTCACCGATAGATGATCATATGCCCACACCTGCAATAATGTCACTCTACAACCCAATCCTGTTGATCTATGGTATACAAACTGATGTAACTCATAGTACAAGTGTGCCAGCAGACACGGTCCCCATGCAAACCTAGTGTGCTCTATCACCAATGTCTCCAATGTACTCCCCCATCCCATAGCCAATCCTCGTGTCGCCCTATCCAAATAGAGGAACCCACTGATCACTCCTGCCAATACTACTGGTAGTGCTAATCATGTCCATGTCATGGTATCCCAAGTCATGTGTCCAGCCCTCATCTCTAGTCCCGGATCCTAGAACACTTTGTAGACATCTAAAAATGGTCAATGCTTGCGGAGTCATACTTTAACATTTGCGCATTGCCTCATTTTAGGTTTTTGCATCGCATTAACATTTCTCCTATGTCACGCACTTGGTTTTTATCATTTGCGAGCATTGAGTCTTTCTTTTTTATTCTTCATTCATCTCACTCTCAAATTTGGTCTTGTCGACAACACTATCCAGTCATGATTTTGATCGATCTTATCCTGTCGCATCAATGTGCGTAGTCATTTGTCATCATTTTGGACATCGTCAATCCTTATTAGGATTTTGTCCTCTTATCAATCTTATCATCATGTGATCGATTTGTCAGCGATCATTGTCATGTTCAATTGTGGTCATTTTCAATCTTGTCATCTTGCAATCTATGTTGTCATCGATCCTTGTTCTCTTTCCAATTTTGTCATTTTGCGATCGATTTGTCATCGATCGTTGTTTGTCTCAATTATGTCAATTTGGATCAATTAGTCATTGATTCTCATCAATTGACACCTTTATCAATCAAATCATTTATTAGCATCGGCCTTTGTCAGTCAGAATCATGATCATAATCGAATCAACATCAATTATCTTTCATCAAGACCTAATTGTCATCTTTGCATTGCTAATTCATCTTCTAGGGTTTCGTGATTTAATCATTTAACCTTGTTTGTCATTTCTCCCTTTAGGATTAATAAATTAATTATTTATCCTAAGTCTTCTCATTGCAATTAAATGTTCATTTAATTGGCTAATCATTCCTCTTTTTGTGAATTAATTAATAAATGACAAATTATTAATTAATTCACCTAATTTATCTTAATTCCTAATTTCCTCTTTTTCTAATTTCCTAATTCCTCTTTTTCTAATTTTCTATTTTCTAAATTCCTAATTTCATTTCTCTCCTATTTTTCTCCTAATTTCATGGGAATGACATAGAAATTTGTCATAATTTGTCATAATTGACAATCAATCAATTCTTGACATAGAAATTTGTCATAAATTGTCATGAATTATCAATCAATCAAATTTTGCATAGAAAGTGCATAATTTGTCATAAATTGTCATAATTGACATTTTTGATTTATAATTTATATTTGAATTGAATCATGCTAATTTGATCCATCTCTCCAATTTGTCTATAAATTGGATGAATTTCTTCAATCTAATCCCTAATCAGATTATCGAATTTCTAATCACTTTGTCAAATCACATTTCGAGTACTCTTGCGCCATAATCTTGTCTATTTGCTTTCATCTCATGTGTATGCACTTGAAGGTGAGATCCACAAACAAAGGCTATTTGGAGAGGAAAGAAGAACAATGGAGCCGCATGAAGGAAGCATTCAGATCTACGTTTGGTTTGCATAGTATTTAGTTTTGAATGTTTTGTCTTTATGTCTTTATTGAGTGTGTTTAGGATAGATCATTACATTTAAGCTTTCATGATTGAGCTAGATTAGTATTTTGATTTTCTTGTGATGATTTCTGATTTCCTATGCTACATTAATTGGTGAACCCGACGTGAACACTAACCATCTAACCCCTTAACTGTGTTTTTGAGTGCTTTTGAGTTGATTTGCAAGTCAAAAAACCCAAAAACAGGGCAGTGTAGGGTTTTCTGGGGACTTCTGCGCCTGTGTGAGACAACCTGTGCCTGTGTCAAGCATTCTACGCTTGTGTTAAAGACATTCTGCACTTGTGTCATGAGTTCTGCACCTGTGTCATGAGTTCTGCGCCTGTGTAAAGTCCAGAAGCAGAGGTAAAAATGCAGTGTTTTACTTGAAAATTGTTTGTTTTGCATTCTATTTTTTGCTTTTTTCTTTTTGGTACTGATTCTCTGTGCAGTACCTTGGCATACGCATGACAAAGGCAATAAATAAAACTACTAACACATTTTGTGCAGGTTCGATAGTCAAAGACTAAGCATATCAAACTTCTGACTGGGGTTTTGCAGGTTGCCTTGGATTACAACTAAACTTTGTGTTTGCAATTAATATTTTAGGCACCTAGTATGATTTCTAAATAGGTTGGAATGAATCTATGCTTGATTTGATTGTTGAGTTTGACATTGGAGTAGGAGAGTATGCTCTCATCCTTTTTAGGGTGATCAAAAATCTAGATCTTCAATACCACGCTCATGTCTATGATTGTTTGTCACCCTTAGAGGGCCTGCCTTCCCGACCATTTGCTTTTGCAAGCAAGTGATAATCATGAGAAGGGAATGACCCAAAGTGAGTATGGCTAGAATACCTTGGCATTCTAACTCACTATAAACAAATACCTGATGGGCGAAAGCTTTGAAGGAAGGGTTACGTGGGAATTGCAGTTACTTGGGAAGTGATGACCCTTGAACTCTTTCTCATATCAACATCTAAGTAGGACCTCACGGTCTAAATCGTGCTTGCGCGACTACATTTGTTTGGTATCTTGATGGGCTTAATGTCTCAATCACACTTGTGTGACATCAAGGAGTAATGCTTAACAGAAATCCTTACTAAACACCTTGTTTTTAGAAGCCAAAAACCCTTCTAGTTGCTTGAGAAGGACAAGTTTGGATACTTGGAAGAGATACTAAGTTCGCCATGGGGAGATTTCCATGGGGACTGATGCTTGGCTGCCCTGAGAAGTGAGTGCCGTGGAGGGGAGCCCGTGGGGTCAAGTCTCATGACTTAAGCATAGGTAGGTCCTCCTGCAGTCAAACAAATCAACTGTGTCAATGATAGTGGCATTCCCTATTCATCACAAAATGCTGCTTTTTATCCTAGTGCTTATGGTACTCTATCCTAGTGACACTCCTTGTTCATCACAAAGTGTTGTTGTTTATCCTAGTGGCACTCCCTGTTCATCACAAAGTGTTGTTGTTTATCATAGTGGTACTCCCTGTTCATCACAAAGTACTACATTTCTTTTTACACTCCCTGTTCATCACAAAGTACTATGTTTTAGCATTCCCTGTTCATCACAAAGTGCCTCGATCTATCTTATCCTGGGGCCTCTGCTTGAGTGTATCCTCTTGAGTAGTTTCCTAATTGGCAACATATGTTTTATCACATAATTGTCAATCCTAGCCCTATCTGCTATCCTAGTCTTCCTTAGAGGACTTGCTTGAGTATATCCTCTCAACAACTTATACAATCAATAGCGTATGTTCATCATAGAACTGTCGATTCCACCTAGAAGACATAAATGCACCTTTATGACATAAACACACTTACATACTGCACATACACATCTTCTCTACACAGACATGCCTTACATACATAGACGTGCCTCTGCTCTGCACAGACGTGCCTAGCCAACCCAAATGCACCTTAGCATTTTTTGACCCCGCTTGACATATCTCAAATGCATTAAATGCACTACCTAACATGAATTTATGACAACATTTATTGTGACAAAGTACAAGGAGGTTTTGTGGTACTTACCGGCTCTCCTGCATCTGTTGGCCTTTGAAATCGGCGAATGTGATCGAATCTATGACCATCACTACTGACTGCTACTTCTCTATTCTCCCTCTGCACTCTGATCTCTTGGATGTGTGCATGACAATGAGGATGTTTTCCCCTCATGGTCTATCTTATAGACTTCTCTAGCCCTAGCCATCACCCTAGTCTCCTGAGTTAGTCTTCTTTATCTCGTGACTTTGTCACTCTATCCTATCCGATCAGTCCATTCTAGCCTTTCTTTCTTATCAAGAGATTGTCTGCGATCTTTCCAGACATTTTCATCCAATCTCTCGAGGGGTAATATCACTCCCATCTTGGGGCAAATTTGTATCAGTTTATCTTATCTTCTTTGAAACAACGCGACAAGCTGCATTGTCTCAAAGAGGGGCAAAATGTAGACACCTAAAATTGTCCTATCTAATTAAATAAATATTTTTATTTATTTAATTACTTTAGCCTAATTCTTCTATTAATTAAATAAATCTTTATCTATTTAATTAATTCATTTATCCTCTTCTAGCCTTATTTCTCATTTAAATAAACACATTTATTTATTTAAATTATCCTTTTCTAAATTAAATAAATACTTTTATTTATTTAATTGGTCCCACTTCTTCTATTAATTAATTAAATCTTTATTTATTTAATTAATTCATTAGCCTTTTCTACCCATGACACATGTCATTCATCTCTTAATTCCTACACTACCTACCCTCTCATTATTTTATTATTTCCTCTACCTACCCTCTAATCCTAGCTGGCCATTTATCTTTTGTACCTCTCAATCTGATCCCTCCATTTCTTATAGTGTCTTCTATATAAGGAGATGCTTCTCTCATTATCAACTCCTCAACTACACATTCGAACCCAACTTCTCTAGCATTCAAACTTTCATATGCGATCAAGCCTACTTGCAACCACATTTCCATTCTTTGTTGAGCTCTTGTGCACACATAAAATCTGAGAGCAAATATATCAAGCAAGATCAATGGAGATAGGAAGAATGGAGATCCAAACCCTATTGGACATGTGATGGTATAATCTTTGTGATTTCATTTGATTTGCATTGTCTTAGGTAATCTTCATATGTTATGGTGGATCTTTGTTGTTGTTAGGCTAGGGTTTTGTGGTTGAATTCATTTAGTCTTTCAATATTGTTGTTATCCACTTTTCACCATAAACACTAGGCTCTGATACTAATTGTTAGAATCAAGGAACATTGAGAGGGGGGGGTGAATCAGTGTTTTGCTAGATTCCGAGTTTACAAATTTATTCTTTATCCACCGATTAGAAATACATAACAATGAGAAACATAAACAAACAATAAATAAACCACATATCCACAACACTGAAATTTTTATGTGGAAACACGAAAAGGGAAAAACCAAGGTGTTGAAACCCACAATATTCATATACTATGGCCATGAGTACATAAATATTACATAGATAGGGAACGCACTTGCCTTCAGGCTCACTGCCTAGAGCTCACTACTCAAATATAATTGCCCGAAAGGCTATAGCCCTCAGGGAAGTCTCACTGACTTACAGTTTGATTACAATAATGAAATACAATGAAATTAACTCTGAAGTAGCATCTGACAATGCATGAATGAGTTCCAGTTAAGCACTAGATCTCTGACCGTACTTGCTCTACAAATATTTTGTTTTTGTCCTAGTCAACTACCACATTATCTATAAACCAAATGCACACATGAAACTATGCTCAATCACACCAAAACAAATCACAACAACAAGATTACACTAAAAATCAATTGCCAAATCAATCTTATATATCCGGTCATAACAAAAGTAACCTTCTCCAAGTTGGCTTCAAGAAGTGTAGCCTGTAGTCACATGTCAGCTTCAATCTCTAACAAAACATAGCACTAGACCAAAAGAGTATAATCACATGCTTCCTAAGGATATTCCCATTCATCAAGATCACAAAATTAATCACCAAAATCACTGCAATCACCAAAAATATTTTTGGACTAAAATTGCACTGGAATAACCCTAATTTACTGGTTAATCGCCTACCGGTTAACACCAACTTTGGGATAAGAAGAATCATGATCACTGGATCAAATCTCCAAGAATAGATGCCATCAATGACAACCCTAAACCAATAAGAAACCATTGGAAGTCACCAGATAAGTGTCAATTGCCAACATGTTGTGTCTACAAACACCAATTTTGATGCTTCAAAAATGGGGGTTTGGAAGAACAAGCTTCAAAATGAGGTTCTGGGAGCATGATAAGCTTCAAAATTGAGTTTTGAAGCTTGTGTCTTTGAAACTCACATTTTGAATCTTGTTGTATCTCCAAAACCTCATTTTGATGCTTCCAAAATGGGGTTTTGTAAGAACAAGCTTCAAAATGAGGTTTTGGGAGCACGATAAGCTTCAAAATCATGTTTTGAAGTTCATGGCTTCAAAATCAGAACTCGCATTTTTAAGATTGTTGTGTCTCCAAACCCCAATTTTGGTGCTTCTAAAATGAAGGTTTGGAAGCACAAGCTTCAAAATGAGGTTTTGGGAGCACGATAAGATTCAAACTTGTGTTTTCAAGATTGCGGGTTTGAAACTTGCATTTTAAAGCTTATTATGTCTTCAAAAAACCATTTTGATGCTTCAAAAATGGTGCTTTTAAAGTACAAGATTGAAAATGAGGTTTTGGGAGGATGATAAGCTTCAAAATTATGTTTTGAAGCTTGTGGATTCAAAAATCGCATTTTGAATCTTGTTCTGTCTCCAAACACCCATTTTGATGCTTCAAAAATGGGTGTTTAGAAGCACAAGCTTCAAAAATGGGTGTTTAGAAGCACAAGCTTCAAAATGAGGTTATGGGAGCACGATAAGTTTCAAAATTGCATTTTGAAACTTGTGGCTTCAAAACTCACATTTGGAAGCTTGTTGTGTCTCCAAACACTCATTTTGATGCTTAAAAAATAGGGATTCAAAAGTACAAGATTCAAAATAAGGCTTTAGGAGCACGATAAGATTCAAAATTGTATTTTGAAGCGTGTGGCTTGAGAACTCAATTTTTTTAGCTTATTGTGTCTCGAAACACCCATTTTGATGCTTCAAAAATGGGGGTTTGGAAGCACAAGCTTTAAAATTTGGTTTTGAGAGCATTATAAGCTTCAAAATCACCTTTTCAATCTTTTGGCTTCGTAAATCACATTTTGAACCTTGTTATGTCTCTGAACCCCCATTTTGAAGCTTAAAAAATGGGGCTTTGGAAGCACAAGCTTCAAAATCTCATTTTGAAGCTTGTGTCTTCGAAACTTGCATTTTTAATCTTTTTTTCTCTAAACACGCATTTTGATTCTTAAAAAATAGGGGTTTGGAAACACAAGCTTAAAAATGAGGTTTTGGGAGCATGATCATCTTCAAAATTGTATTTTGAAGCTCATGGTTTTGGATTCGAAACTTGCATTTTGATGTTTGTTGTTTGTCCAAATGCCCATTTTGAAGCTTGAAAAATGGGGGTGTGGAAGCAAAAGCTTAAAATGATGTTTTGGGAGCATGATAAGCTTCAAAAACGCATTTCAAGCTCATGGCTTCAAAAATTGTATTTTGAACCTTGTTTTGTTTCTAAACACCCATTTTGATGCTTCAAAAATGGCATTTTGGAAGCACAAGCTTCAAAATGAGGAATTGAGAGCACGAAAGTTTCAAAGTTTCAAAATCACATTTTGAAACTTGTGGCTTTAGAAGTCACATTTTGAAGCTTGTTATGTCTCCAAACAACCATTTTGATGCTTCAAAAATGGGATTCGAAAGTAAAAGATTCAAAATGAGGTTTTCAGAGCACGATAAGCTTCAAAATTGTGTTTTGAAGCTTGTGGCTTTAGAACTCAAATTTTGAATCTTGTTGTGTCTCCAAAATCTCATTTTGATGCTTCAAAAATGGGGGTTTGGAAGCACAAATTTCAAAATGAGGTTTCGGGAGCACGTTAAGCTTCAAAATTGCTTTTTGAAGCTTGTGGATTCAAAACTCACATTTTAAATATTGTTTTGTCTCTAAACCCCCATTTTTATCCTTCAAAAATGGGGTTTTGGAAGAACAACCTTTAAAATTACATTTTGGGAGCATGATAAGCTTTAAAATCATGTTTTTAAGCTCATGTTTTTAGAATTAAAACTCACATTTTGAAGCTTTTTGTAACTTTGAACCCCCATTTTGAAGCTTCAAAAATGGAAGCTTGTGCTTCCAAACCCCCATTTTTGAAGCATCAAAATGGATGTTTGGAGACACAACAAGCTTAAAAATGTGAGTTCCAAAGCCACAAGCTTTAGAACACCATTTTGAAGCTTATCGTGCTTCCAAACCCCCATTTTTGAAGCTTCAAAGTGAGGTTTTGGGAGCACGATAAGCTTCAAAATGGTGTTCTAAAGCTTGTGGATTTGGAACTCACATTTTGAATCTTGTTGTGTCTCTAAACATCCATTTTGATGCTTCAAAAATGTTGGTTTGGAAGCACAAGCTTCAAAATGAGGTTTTGGGAGTACGATAATCTTTAAAATCATGTTTTGAAGCTCATGGCCTTGGAATCGAAACTCACATTTTTAAGTTTCTTGTATCTCCAAACCCTAATTTTGAAGCTTAAAAAACTAGGGTTTGGAAGCACAAGCTTCAAATTGAGGTTTAGGGAGCACGATAAGCTTCAAATTCATGTTTTCAAGCTCATGGCTTCAAAATTTGCATTTTTAAGCTTGTTGTGTCTCTAGACACCCATTTTGATGCTTTAAAAATGGGGGTGTGGAAGCACAAGATAAAAAATAAGTTTTTGGGAGCACGATAAGCTTTAAAATTGTATTTTGAAGCTCGTGGCTTTGGAATTGGAACTCACATTTTAAAGCTTATCATGTTCAAAATGAGATTTGGGGAGCATGATAAGCTTCAAAATGGCATTTTCAAGCTCGTGGATTCAAAACTCACATTTTGAAGCTTGTTGTGTCTCCAAACACACATTTATATGCTTGAAAAATGGGTCTTTAAAGGCACAAGCTTCAAAATGAGGTTTTGGGAGCATAATAAGCTTCAAAACTACATTTTGAAGCTTATGGCTTAAAAGCTCATATTTTGAAGCTTGTATTTTTCTATAGTGAGGGAAAATTTCAATGCTTCACTAAGAGTCGGAGGATTCCTAGACCTTAATTCATAACCAATTTTGGGATCAAATGTATCATAATAGAAAACCAGACACATAGGATCAGTTTGCTTCAAACGAGGGGGTATTTAATTGTATAACTTGATGAGCCTATTATTAAAGTTGGACACTTCTTAAATATTCTCGTTCTTTATGTTAGTCAACTCATGCAAGGCAAACTTTGGATCAGAATGGTCACCATATTGATCTTTGAACACTCTCTTGAAGTCTTGGAAACACCTTATTGACATATCTGACAAGCTCCTATACCATTCTCGGGCATCATCAATGTGTGATTGCATAAACATCTTCATGTTGCACCTCAAAAATTATCCATTACATTTTGAAATGCTTTGATATGGTCTTTACTAGTAACTGCATTATTCCCTGAAAACTTAGGTATGCATTTCTTAACTCATTGGTAATTACATTTGGATAATCTTGGGAGCATGATAAGCTTCAAAATTGCATTTTGAAGCTGATGGCTTCAAAGCTCATATTTTGAAGCTTGTTGTTTTATATAGTGAGGGAAACTTTGAATGCTTCATTAAGAGTCAGAGGATTCCTAGACCTTAGTTCATAACCAATTTTTAGGTCAAATGCATCATAATAGAAAACCAGACACATATGATTAGTTGGCTTCAAAAGAGGGGGTATTTTATTGTATAACTTGATGAACCTATTATTAAAGTTGGACACTTCTTCAATATGTTCCTTCTTTATGTTAGTCAACTCATGCAAGGCAAACTTTGGATCAGAATGGTCACCATATTGATCTTTTAACACTCTCTTGAATTCTTGGAAACACCTTATTGACATACTCAACAAGCTCGTATACCATTCTCGGACATCATCAATGTGTGATTGCATAAACATCTTCATGTTCCACCTCAAAATTGTCCATTACATTTTGAAATGCTTCGATATGGTCTTCACTAGTAGCTACATTATTCCTAAAAACTTAGGTATGCATTTCTTAACTCATTGGTAATTGCATTTGGATAACCCCGAATTCCTATAAAATCAATTTGCCTAAATTTATCCAACTTCATAGGCCTCCTAGAAAAATTATTTAGGGGTGGATTAGGGATTTGATGTTGTTGCATATTTCCTTGATTGAACTAGTATTGTGTAACTTGGTTGTATTGTTGATATTGGTTTGTCATCTGTTGTTGATATTGTAAGTATTGAAGGTATTGTTGATAAGCATTATTCCCTCTAATAGAATTATTTGGGGGATACTGTGGAGGGGGAGGATATTGTGGTGGAGGAAAATTATACTCGTACCCTGGTCTTTTAAACTAATGTTATGAACTATATTGTTGTTGTTGGGTATTTTGTTGTTTATTGGTCCCTAGCTGACTAATAATAGTGTATTGAACATTCACATGAGGTGTATTCAAATTTGCAAAGACATAGGATACATTAGGCATTCTAGTGGTCTGGGGAACTGACATAGAGATGATACTAATTGCAACACTAGATATATTCATTTGGATGCTTGTATGACATTACTAGTGGAGGGAAATCAAACAACACTCACTATAGGAGCTTATGTACAAACATTTGTAGCAGAAGAAACATACACATTAGTATCATTTGATGCAGAAGGCGGTGGAAAGGAAGATGTTGAAGGATTCTGATACGCTACATTTGATGTGATGGGTATTTGGTTCATTCCATTACTATTGCATCCTCTAGATAGAGGGGGAAATGACATGATTGACTAGGAAGCTAAATTGAGTATCTCTTGTGCCATAATTTCCCTTTCTCTCATGAGCTACAATCTATCCTTTTGAGATTTTATTTGATCCAACTGTTGTTGTAACTCCTATATTGAAGGGTGACTAGATGTATTTTCAGAAGTGGAACACATGTTGGAGTCAGTAAACTAATCTTGACATGGGGTTTGCATAGGAGGATAGTTTCTTGATATTGGTGTAACTACAATGACCTTAGGATTAGACCTATTTTGGGCATTTCCTAATTTCTCAACATATCTAGCCTCGTGTTCTCTCTGAATTCTAACTTTCTCTACTTCTGCATATTATCATGGGTTGCTTGTACTTGAACTGCGTCTTCATAAAAATAGTTTGAAGGGTTTCTTTCCATCATTGGAAAGGTGTGACGGAAAAAGAGACCCTCCCTAGGTGAAGAATCTTCACTTCTAGTATTTTCTACCCCTTGCGCAGACTGATAAGAATCACTAAAATAATTTTTTAAAATACCGTTTCCCTTCTAATAATTTTGCAGTTGATAAGAACCTTCCAAACTTGAATATTTCCTTTGCATATTTTGTTTGTGATGAAAATATTCCTTGTTTAAGTTGAGAAACTTGAAGGCCAAGAAAGAATGTTAGTTAACCTAACATTGACATTTCAAATTCTAATTCCATAATATTTGAAAACCTTTTAGATAAAGCATCATTATTGCATCCAAAGATGATATCATCAATGTAAACTTCAACAACTAGGATATCATTACCTTCAATTTTGACATAAAGATTGTTGTCCACACCACCTCTTCTGAAACCATTTGTTGTCAAATGTGAATCCAATCCTACATACCAAGCTCTAGGAGCTTGTTTTAGACCATATAAGGCCCTTTTCAACCTATAAACATGATTAGGCTTGTCTTGTGCAACAAACCCTTCATGTTGTTCCATATAAACTTCCTCATCAAGGTAACCATTTAAGAAAGTATTTTTGACATCCATTTGATAAACTTTCAAGTTTTTAAAATATGAATATGCTAAAATTATTCTAATAGATTCAATTCTAGCAACAGGTGCATAAGCTTCACCAAAATCTATACCTACCTATTGTGCATAGCCTTTACACACAAACTGTGCCTTGTTTCTGACAATTTTACCACTTTCATCCAATTTATTTTTGAACACCCACTTTCCCCCAATTACATTTTTGTCATTTAGTCTTGGAACTAGTTCCCAAGTTTTATTCTTTTCAGTCTGGTTGATTTATTCTTGCATTGCCTTCAACCAACATTCAGCATTAAATGCTTCACTGCATGCCTTCAGTTCAAAATTAGTAACTAAACAAAAATGTTCATCCATTTGAGCTTGTTCCTCAAGTTTTTCTTTTCTTCTAGTTAATATTCCTGCATCTCTATCCCCAATAATTAGTTTTTGAGGATGATTTTTGATAACAATCCTAGAGAGTGTAGTTAGAGGTGTTACTTCTTTAGATCTTGATGCATCCTCCTGTTGAGTGTCATTTGCTTTAGCAGATTCGGGAGACCTATCAAGTCCTATTATAGGTTCCTCCTCAACATCATGCACATGATCATCATCTAGAAGTAACTTTTCATTAAATGTAACATTAATAGACTCAACAATTTTATTCAACCTTGTATTGAAATATTTATAGGCTTTACTATGTGTAGAGTATCCTAAAAATATACCTTCATGAGATTTAGATTGAAAGCTGCAAAGGTTTTCATCATCCTTTTTTATAAAATATTTACAACCAAAATTTTTAAAGTATTTAATAGTGGTTGAATGACCATCCCATAGCTCATATGGAGTGAAATTGGATTTCACCCTTATTTCTACCCTGTCTAAAATATAAACAGTTGTATGAACAACTTCTTTCCAAAATTTATCAAGAAATTTGGCTTAATCTAGAATTGTTCTTGCCATTTAATTCACTGTTTTGTTTTTCCTTTCGACAACCCCATTCTATTGAGGTGTCTTGGCAGCAGCATACTACCTTTTTATGCCATGCTGTTCACAATAGTCAATGAATTATTGTGAGGTAAACTCACCTCCTTTATTTGATCTCAAACATTTAAGTTTGAAATCTGATTTTTTCTCAACCATTTTATGAAATATTTTAAATATTTCAAAGGCCTCTAACTTATTCTTGAGAAAGGTTACCCAAATCATTCTAGTGTAGTCATCAACAAACAATATGAAGTACTTCTCACCATTTATTGACCTTGTCCTAGTAGGACCACACAAATCAGTGTGTACAAGTTGTAAAGGTCTAGTTGAGGAATGATCCTTAGATTTCAAACTTACCTTTGCTTGCTTTCCTTTTAGACAAACCTTGCAAACAACATTTTCTGGTTTTCTTAGCACAAGTAAACCTTTTACATTATGATTTTTACTGACTCTAACCAAATTATCAAAGTTTATATGCCCTAAACATTTGTGCCATAACCATTTTTCTTCAGCTTGACCCATAAGGCACATGCCTTCATTGTTTTCATGATTAGAAGAGTCAAGAACATTGTAAATATTGCCAAGTGTTCTTAATCTAGTTGCAACTATTTTACCATATTTATTCTTGATTACAATACCTTGTGAATTGAATGAAACATTGTAGCCACTATCACAAATTTGACTGACACTTAAGAGATTATGTTTAATACCTTCAACATAATACACTTCATGAATAGGTGTATCATGATTTGAAATCAAGGAACCTTTACCTTTGATCTTTATCCCTGAGTTATCACCAAACTTCACAAATCCACTGACATAGTATTCAAGTTTTAAAAACTTGTCTTTATCTCCTGTCATGTGGTTGGAACAACCACTATTCACTACCCCCAATTCCTTCTTATTGGAGAGAAAGGAATTTTGTATAAGAATGGATTGTTCTATGCTTGGAACAAGCTTGGGTCTCCAAACCTTTTTTGTAACTTGTTTATTTTGTTTGCACTGTTTGGATGTATGGCCAATAGTTTTGCAATTGAAACATCTAATTCTTTTTAAAAATCCTAAAAATTGTTTGTGATCAAACCTTGGTGTTATAGGCATCATAAATATAAAAGTACTCACTTTGTGTCCAAATTTATTGCAAAATAAGAAATAGCTATTGAAAAAGGAATTAAACCTGAAATTATTTTCTTTATTCTCAAATGACTTCCTTTTACTATTTGTCTTGAAGTTCTGATTTGAAGTTTTTGAACAATTGCCAGTGCCAAAACCAACACTAGTCATGTCTTTATGTTGCTTTTGTTTTCCAAGGATATCATTCAAGTGAATAGTTCTTTGATGCTCTTCAACTTGCTTTGTGAGAGAGATAACTTGTTGTTTAAGAGTTTTAATCTCTTTGTCTTTATTGGCAAGAACTAATTTAAGATTATTCATGATTCTTTTAGAGTCATCTAGTTCAACTTGCAAAGATGTAATCATCTTGTTTGGACTTTTCTCTTGAGAAGCAATTTATTTCTTGAGTTTTTTTAATTTCTTGTAGGGCACACAACAATTCACCCTCAAGATTTATTTCACAATTATCTAGATTAGATTGACTATTTTCTTGACTATCTAGTTGACTGTTTGAAACTTTTTGTACATAAACTTCAACCATGAATAAATTTTCATCTTTATCACCTAAGGAATCATCTGATTCAACATCTGAATCTTCTTTGTTGAATAGACTCTTTTTCTTTTTGAATTTATTGAAGTTAAACTTCTTTTTAGGACTAAAAGACTTTTTCTTATAATGCTTTTCAAATTTATCATCTCATTGTTTTGATGAACAAAAGGACAATGGGTTGCAAAATGACCAGCCTTGCCACATTTAAAATATTTGAGTGGCATTTTTCTTTTTTATTTATTTTTAAGTTTTCTCACAAGAAGTGTCTCTAATGAATCAAACAATTCTTATTCACTGTCTAAGTCCTCTTTCTTTTTTGTTTTAAAAGTAGTCTCTTTCAATGCTGAACCAGTATTTTCAATTTTTCTTGTTCTCATTTCAAATGTAGTTAATGTTCCTTGAAGATCATATCAGGTAAGCTTGTTAAAGTTTTTATTTTCTTCAAGGGATGAAACCTTGGTTTCATATTTAGGCAATAAGGTTGCAATGACCTTCTTAACAACTATGAACTCATCCACTTGTCCACCTAATCCTCTCATATCATTAAAAACTTTATCTACTCTTAAAAAATATTTAGCAACTTTTTCATCATCTTTCATTTTGATTTCCTCAAACTGAGTCTTGAGGGTAAGAATCTTTGATTGTATAACCTTTTCATTTCCTTGATTGATATTTTCAATTTTTGTCAGATTTCATGAGCAAATTTACAATGTATGATTTTAACAAAGACATCTTTTATCAAGCCACACAAGATAACATGTTTGAATTGTGCATTCATTTCATATTTCTTTTTCTCATCAATATCTGTAGGTATGATAGCAGGTACAATGTACTTACTACAGATTATATTTTAGACATCAAGGTCTATATAAATGAGATATGTTTCCATTCTAATTTTTCAAAACACATAATCAGAACCATAAAAAAAGGAGCTCTAGTAATAGATGACCCCTCTTGCACATGCGACATGATGAAATACTTCCAAGACCAGGACCAATCCTTAGAAGGTTAAACCTAATACAAGACCCTACACTCTAATACCACTTGTTGGAAATGGAATCACTCTGAGAGGAGCAAGGGTTGAATCATAGTGATACATATTTTAAACTTTTAAGAAATAACTACAAATTTAAATTTTTTGACCTTGAAAAAATGAGACTGATTTGTTTATGCAAAGTAGACACTAAAACTTAGTAGAATGATATGCAACTTGAATGACATTAACAAATCATATTAAAAGCATGATATTTGATGAATAATGATGAACAGTAAGTACTGAACCGGTACTGAGAGGGGGGGTGAATCAGTACAGACAAAAACTTTCCCTCAACCAGTTTGACTGCAAAGGCTACACTTAACTGGTAAACCATAACACTGGTTTAAATGAGGGCACTATCGGTTACACATAGTGAGAGAATGAATAGCATAAATCAATAAACACTTAGATCTCTACACAATCTAATATCTCATTTCCACTTCACCCTTATGCATAAACATGTAATATATCATCAGAAATATAATGACTGCCGGTTCAACATACTTTACCACTTAACAGAAAATATTAAAGCATCACATGAAAAGAATCACACATGACATAGATTTTTCATGTGGAAACCCAACTAGGAAAAACCAAGGTGGGGATGAATACCTATAAGTTGTTCTTTGAACTCTTTTGAAGTCTGCTCTATTAGGAGCCTAGTCCGGTTAAAGACTTTTACAATAGGTTAGAACCCTGTTAAAGGTTACCTCGCAAGAGGATTTGAAGAACTCATTGAATTGAGTCACCCTGTTAAAGGATTTACACAAAAGCCTATTAAAGCTACCCGATTAAGGGATTTTTACAACTATTGAAATGGTTAGAAGTCAATAGGTAATACACTGATCTGATAATAGCACTCAATGCCAAGGAAGATCCACTTTAGCTCCTTCTCTTCTGCAATCACACTCTACAAGTATCAACACACTTCTCCAATCTAGCAAGAATCAAGTATCTCTTCATTTGGATACACACATAACATTTGCCAACAACTTCAAAATGAAAAACATCAATGACCTTATATGAAACAGATAGGTCGGTAGCATAAACCCTAAACCCTAAACATTTAGGTTTAACAATTCAGTCAGTTCAATCTTGACCGTTAATCGCACTGCATCGAATACAACTATCTTGAACAAGTCTCAAGACATTCTCCAACATTCATTCTTTACTGCTTCAGGAAGCTGATAACTCATCATGCACTCTCCACCATTTATAGAGACTTCACACATTCCTGAGGTAGATAGGATCAATCTACATGCAAGATCCTCAAGGAAATCCTTCACGCACACAAGGCTGACGTGGAAACACTATCTGGTCTTCATTACAATGCTAACTCATCACAAGATGTCATTGGTTGAATCACACAAGCTTGGAAAGCATCAACTGAAAACCCTGAAGCTGAGACTACCAACAGGTAGTCATGCCAAATGAAACCTCGATACAAAACTTCCATATATCAGTTCTCATCCCAACATACTGGTTCACCTTGAACAAACACACCACTTCACTTTTTCACATATACCAGTTTACATCATCATACTGGTTCTATTGCCAGTTAGCGAACTACAATATATCGATTCATACTTCAGCATATTGACATCAATGACAACATACACTATCATCATGTCATCATGCTCTGCACATATGCCAACAATCTCCCCCTTTGGCATTGATGGAAATATACATATATATTTATTTTCTTTGCATCTTCTCCCCAATACTGCAGATATCTTTTCCGCTTCACATCTTCTCCCCCTTTGACAACGATGCCAAAGTGGAGGCACAAATAGCTTTGTCCCACTATGTTTCTCCCCCTAAGGAGTAGCATCCTTCAATACACCAATCCTGAAAAAGATTTATCAATGCAATACCTGACTGATGTGGAGCGCACACCTTTAGTTTACCTCTCAAATAGGTAAAGGTACCCTTCGATAGAGGCTTGGTGAATATGTCTGCTAATTGCTCCTTACTGGAAACATGTTCCAGTACAACCTCTTTGTTCTAAACCTTTTCCCTCAAGAAATGATACTTTAACTCGAAGTGCTTGGTTCTAGCATGCAAAACCGGATTGTTAGAAATGTTGATTGCACTTGTGTTGTCACAAAATATACTTACCGGTTTAGATACAAGAAATTTGAAGGCACTTAATACATGCTTCATCCAGATTGTCTGGGTGCAGTTCATAAATGCTGCAACATATTTCGCTTCTATTGTAGACTGAGAGATACAACTTTGCTTCTTACTCATCCATGAGACCAGTCTACCACCAAGAAAAAATGCACCACCGGTTGTGCTTTTTCGGTCGTCCACATTACCAGCCCATTCAGCATCTGTAAACACTTTTAGGTTGAAATCATTACTATATGGATACCATAATCCATAGTCAATAGTTCCCTTCAGATATCTAAGAATCTGCTTTACTGCTACCAAGTGGGATTCTCTTGGACTTTTTTGGAACCATGTAGTAATTCCTACTGCATGTGGATTGTCTGGTCTACTATGTACTACATAGTGCAACTTACCAATCATTGATTGATATTCCTTCTCATTTACCAACGTTGAGTCATCCTCTTTTGATAGTTTACAACTGGTCACCATCGATGTACCAACCGATTTGTTGTCTTCTATGCCAAAGGTCTTCAATACCTCTTTGACATACTTGGATTGAGTGATAAAGATTCCATCTTTCATTTGTTGAATCTGTAGTCCGATGAAGAACTTAATCTCCTCTATAAGTGACATCTCAAATTCCTTCTTCATCTCATTTGCAAAATCATTACTCATCTTATCATCTCCACCAAAAATTATGTTATCAACAAATACCTCATAGATCAGAATCTGATCTCCTTCTGACTTTAGATAGATATTGCTATCTTCACAAGATGGGAGTGCAAGCATTCATACCATGCTCTAGGTGCCTGCTTCAATCCATACAAGGATTTATGTAGCCTACACACCATGTCACTATCTTTTGATAGGGAAAACCCATCTGGTTGCTCTATATACACCTCCTCTTCAAGTATTCCATTCAGAAATGCAGATTTTGTTGGCATTATGTGAACCGGTATGTAGACATAATGACATTGTATGTTGTCATTGATGTCAATATGTTGAAGAGGTGTGAACCGACATATGTGAGAACCAGTATAACACTGTGAACTAGCATTTGTGCCAAAGTGAAGTGGTGTGCTTGTTCATTATGAACCGACATATGGAAGTATTGTATGACTACCGGTTGGTAGTCTCAACTTCAGGGTTTCCGGTTGATGTGCTTCAAGCCTGTGTGGCTCAACCGGTGACATTGTGTGATGAGTTAGTATTGTAAAGAAGAACAGATCATGTTTCCATGTAAACCTGTGTGCATGAAGGATCTTGCATGAGGGAGATTGTTCCTATCCACCTCAGGAATGTGCGAAGTCTGTAAAATGGTGATAATGTGTGATGGGTTATCAGCCGCCATAAAATCGGTGGAAATGGACGATGGAGAATGTCTTGAGTTTAGATCAAGATCTACTACATTTAATGCAGTGTGCTCAATGGTCAAGATTGAACTATTTGAATTCCTTAACCTAACAGGTTTAGGGTTTAGGGTTTATGCTACCAACCTATCTGTTTTCCTATAAGGTCGATGTTGTGTCTCTTTCTGAGGTTGTTGGCAAAAGTTGTGTGTGTATCCAAGAGAAGGGATACATGATTCTTGCCAGACCAAAAGGAGAGAAGTGATACTTGCAGAGTGAAAGTGCAGAAGGTGAAGAGGAGCTTAAGTAGATCTGCATTGGCATTGAGTGTTGTTACCAGATCATTGTAATACCTATTGATCTCTAACCACCTCAACAGTTGGAAAATCCCTTAACAGGGTAGCCTTAACTGGCTTGCTGAAAATCCTTTAATAGGGTAATTCAAAACTACTGAGTTCAGAATCCTTTAGCTATTGAGTTCTTGAAATCCTCTAACATGGTTTAAACCTTAACCAGGTATTGTAGCCATCCCTTAATCGGGTGATCTCTAATAGGATCGGTTCCTAGCAGAACCTTTTGTAATGTCTCTAACTGGACAAGGCTCCTAATAGAGCGGACTTCTAAAGAGTTAAAAAATAGCTTGTGGGTATTCATCCCCACCATGGTTTTCCCCAGTTGGGTTTCCACGTGACAAATGTGTGTGTCATGTGTGATTCTTTTATCTTGTGATGCTTTGCTATTGTTTGTCAAGCATATGATTGTTCTGTGTTTTATGCCTGTCTATAAAACATGTTGAACTAGCTGTTATTATGATCTGATGATAGATTATCTGTGTATGCATAAGGGTGAAATGGTAGTGTAGTCTCAAGTTGAGTGAAAAGCTAAGTGAGTAACCAGTTAATGCTTGTCTCAAACATTCTTAGCTTTACCCATTGCTCTCTATTTCAAACCGGTGTCACTATCTGCCAGTCATTTGAAGTGTCTACTGTCAAACTAGTTTTGGACTGTATTTTTGTCTGTACTGATTCACCCCCCCCTCCCAATACTGGTTTGGTACTATTCGTTCATCATTAAGTTATCAATTGGTATCAGAGCATCCTCTAGGTCCTCTGTGTTATAAGCTTAACCGCTTGAGGTAAAGATCCCAGTCAAATGATGAAGAGGGAAGGTCCAAAGTTTAACAGAGAAAATTTTAGTATATGGAAAGACAGAATGAAGATATTCATCAGAAGCATGGGTTCTCAATACTGGAGCTATGTTGAGAGTGTCTATGTTGCTCCTACTGATACCCTTACCGATGACCAAAAGAGAGAGATGCAGGAGAATGGGCAAGTCATGGAAGCCCTAATCAGTAGTTTATTTGACATTGAGTTTATTGATGTTTGAGATAAGGTAAATCCCAAAGAGGTATGGGATACTCTTGAAAATATCTATGGCGGTGATGAGCATGTAAAACAGGCTAAGGAAGAAAGCCTTAGAGGGAAGTTTGAAGATATGTGGATGGTTGAAGGTGAGACCATTCATCAGTATGGAATAAGGATCAAAACCATTGTTGGAGATATCAAGAGTGCAGGTGGTAAAATAGAAGATGCCACTGTGGTAAGAAAAGTCCTGAGATCCCTATTGCCGGTCTATGCAATAAGGGTTGCTGTTATTCAGGAGTTGAGATCAATAGACAAGACTAAGGTATCTTTAGACTCCGTCATAGAAAAGTTGACAACCTATGAGCTAAATAGTTTTGATGCCAGTGTTCAAAAGACTAAATCAGCTTTTAAAGCTTTTGCTATACCATCCAGAAAAGGAAAACAAGCTAGCACTAGTGGTGAGCCAAGATAGAGCAGAGAAATGGATGATGAGGAGATTTTGATGGCATTTGAAGCTCTCCTTGCCAGGAAACTTCCTAAAGGAACCCGCAAATACAAAGGTAAGCTACCTTTGAAATGCTTTTCTTACAACCGGATAGGACATATTGCTATAAATTGTCCTAATGGCGACAACAAGGGTAAACCGGAAAGGATCAAGAAATTCAAAGGAGGAAACTGGAGAAACTGTTTTGTGGCAGTTGATGAAGGTGTCACAGATGAAGAATCAAAGGATGAATAAAATGAAGATATTGTGTTTGTTGCTGTCAAGGAAGATGTGTCAGACAAGAAGGCTCTTGTCTCCTAGTTTGATAATTCCAATGAGTGGATCATTGACAGTGGTTGTTCTCACCATATGACTGGTGACCGGAGCAAGTTTCTATCCTTGGAGGAGTATGATGGTGGTGTGGTTTGCTTTGGCAATGATGCACCATGCATGGTCAAAGGCAGAGGGTCCATCTCTCGGAATAGAAAGAGTAGTGCTGACAATGTGTATTGGGTTGATGGTCTCAGACACATCCTTCTGAGTGTTGCCCAGCTGAATGATAGTGGCCTCACTCTAAAATTCAAGAATGGAATTTGCAGAATCAAAGGAAAGAATGGTGAATTGGTGGCCACTAGCATGCAGACCAAATGTAACCTATTTCATCTGAATGAAAATATAAGTACATGTCTTATGGCAAAGTTTGATGATAGCTGGATATGGCATAGGAGACTCTGCCATGTAAACTTTGATAGCATTATGAAAGCTAGTAAGATCAAGGCAATTAGAGGATTGCTGATGCTAAGCAAACCAGATAATACCTTGTGTAGAGAGTGTCAACTAGGGAAAATGTCTTCCTCAACCTTTAAAGGTAAATCTTTCACTGTTGATAACTTGCTTGATCTTGTGCATACTGATTTGTGTGGTCCCATGAAAACTAGAAGTGTGCAGGGTGATAGGTACTTCATGATTCTCACTAATGACTGCTCAAGAATGATGTGGGTCACATTCTTGAAAGACAAATCTAAAGCCTTTGTAAAGTTCAAAGCTTTCAGAGCTTTAGTGGAGAAGGAAAGAGGTAAAAGGATCAAGTGCCTAAGAA
The DNA here is from genome assembly GCF_030272615.1 of Cryptomeria japonica. Lineage (NCBI taxonomy): Eukaryota > Viridiplantae > Streptophyta > Pinopsida > Cupressales > Cupressaceae > Cryptomeria > Cryptomeria japonica. The sequence goes on from NC_081406.1 coordinate 429,834,096, forward strand.
CTGATCAAGGAAGGGAATTCACTTCTGGTGAATTCAACAAGTACTGTGAAGAACATGGCATCAAGAGGCAATTGTCTGCCCCCCGGACTCCACAACAGAATGGCCTAGCAGAAAGGAATAACCAGATTGTGGTTGAAGTAGCTAGAACCATGGTGATTCAAGGAAAGGTAGCTCACACCTTTTGGAGAGAAGCGGTGAGCACTACAGTCTACACAATGAACCAGGTACTCATCAAGAAAGGTAAGGATAAAACTCCTTATGAGTATTGGACCGGTAAGACACCTGTGGTTAGCTACTTTAGAGTGTTTGGTAGCAAATGTTACATCAAGAGGAGTGAACACCAGAGCAAATTTGATGCGAAATATGATGAGGGAATATTCCTTGGATATTCCACCAAGAGAAAAGCTCTCAAGTGTTTCAACAATAGGACTTAGAGAATTATGGAAAGCATCAATGTAAGAGTTGATGGAACCTCTAAGAAAACTAAGGAAACTGGTAGTGAGCAAGCGGTAAATGAATCGGTTGCAACCTTCTGGGAACCAGTTGTCAGTCAACCAAGTACCAGTAACAGTGTTCCTACACCAAAAAATGTAGATGCTAATACTGATGGAGATGAGGATGAAGAAGAAAAGCAAGAGGAATCCATCAAGACCATTCCTCGATATGTCAAGTTGAATCATGATCCTAATCAAATCATAGGAGATAAGGATGCAAGAATCCTTACAAGAAGAAAGGTCAGAGAAAAATCATGTATGATCTCTGAATTTGAGCCTAAATCATTTAAAGAGGCACATAAAGATGAAGACTGGATCAAGGCAATGGAAGAGGAGCTTGACCAGATAGAGAAAAATGGTACATGGTTCTTGGTACCCAGACCAGAGCATAAAAATGTCATTGGTACCAAATGGGTCTTCAAAAATAAGCTGAATGAGGATGGCACAGTGATTAGAAATAAAGCCATATTGGTATGCAAAGGATATTCTCAAGAAGAAGGAGAAGACTATGGAGAAACCTTTGCTCCTGTAGCCAGATTGGAAGGAGTTTGTATGCTTCTTGCATATGCAGCTTTTAAAAGCTTCAAAGTATATCAAATGGATGTAAAAAATGCATTCCTAAATGGTGTACTTGAAGAGGAGGTGTATATAGAGCAACCAGATGGGTTTTCCCTATCTGAAGATAGTGACATGGTATGTAGGCTACATAAAGCCTTATATGGGCTAAAGCAAGCACCTAGATCATGGTATGAATGTCTGCATTCCCATCTTGTGAAGATTGGATTTGAGAGAACAAGTGAAGATAGCCATATCTACTTGAAGTTTGAATGAGATCAGATCCTCATCTATGAGGTATTTGTTCATGACATTATCTTTGGTGGAGATGACAAGATGAGTCATTTATTTGTTGATGAGATGAAGAAAGAGTTTGAGATGTCACTCATAGGGGAGATTAAGTTCTTCATTGGACTACAGATCCAGTAGATGAAGGATGGAATCTTTATCACTCAGTCCAAGTATGTCAAAGAGGTGTTGAAGACCTTTGGGATGGACGATAGCAAACCGGTTGGTACACCAATGGTGACTAGCTGTAAACTATCCAAAGAGGATGACTCTTCATTGGTTGATGAGAAGGAATACCAATCAATGATTGGTAAGTTGCCTTATGTAGTGCATAGTAGGTCGGATATTGCACATGCAGTTGGCATTACTGCAAGGTTCCAGAAAAGTCCAAGAGAACCCCACTTGGTTGCAGTCAAGCAGATTCTTAGGTATCTGAAAGGAACTATTGACTATGGGTTATGGTATCCATACAATAATGATTTTAACCTAAAAGTGTTCATAGATGCTAATTGGGCTGGTAATGTAGATGACCAAAAGAGCACAACGGTGGTGCATTCTTCCTTGGTGGTAGACTAGTCTCATGGATGAGTAAAAAGAAGAGTTGTATCTCTCAGTCTACAGTGGAAGCAGAGTATGTTGCAGCTTTCATGAACTGTACTCAGACAATTTGGATGAAGCATGTATTGAATGGCTTCAAAGTTCCTTTATCTAAACTGGTAAGTATATTTTGTGACAATACTAGTGCAATTAATATCTCCAAGAATCTAGTTTTACATTCTAGAACCAAGCACTTTGAGCTTAAGTATCATTTTTTGAGGGAAAAGGTTCAAAACAAAGAGATTGCACTAGAGCATGTTTCCAGTAAGGAGTAGTTAGCAAACATATTCACCAAGACTCTCCCAAAGACTACATTCATATACTTAAGAGGTGAATTAGGGTTACTGCCCCTTCCAGAGGTGAACTAAAGGTATGTGCTCCACATCATTCATGTATTGCATAGTCAAATCTTTCTTTAGGGTTGATGTGTGAAGGATGCTACTCCTCAGGGGGAGCAGCATAGTGGAACTGGGAAAATTGTGCCTCCACTTTGGCATTGTTGTCAAAGGGGGAGAAGATGTGAAGCGAAGAGATATCTTTGTATATTGCCATCAATGCCAAAGGGGGAGATTGTTGGCATTATGTGAACTGGTATGTGGACATAATGACATTGTATGTTGTCATTGATGTCAATATGTTGAAGAGGTGTGAACCACCATATGTGAGAATCGGTATAACACTGTGAACCGACATTTGTGCCAAAGTGAAGTGGTGTGCTTGTTCATGATGAACCGACATATAGTTATGGGAATTGGCATATGGAAGTATTGTATGACTACCAGTTGGTAGTCTCAACTTCAGGGTTTTTAGTTGATGTGCTTCAAGCCTGTGTGGCTCAATCGGTGACATTGTGTGATGAGTTAGTATTGTAAAGAAGAACAGATCATGTTGCCATCTAAGCCTGTGTGCGTGAAGGATCTTGCATGAGGGAGATTGTTCCTATCTACCTCGAGAATGTGTGAAGTCTGTAAAATGGTGATAACATGTGATGGGTTATCATCCGCCATAAAATTGGTGGAAATGAACGATGGAGAATGTCTTGAGTTTGGATCAAGATCTACTGCATTTAATGTAGTGTGCTCAACGGTTAGGATTGAACCATTTGAATTCATTAACCTAATAGGTTTAGGGTTTAGGGATTATGCTACTGACCTATCTATTTTCCTATAAGGTCAATGTTGTGTCTCTTTCTGAGGTTGTTGGCAAAATTTGTGTGTGTGTATCCAAGAGAAGGGATACATGATTCTTGCCAGACCAAAAGGAGAGAAGTTATACCTGCATAGTGAAAGTGCAAAAGGTGAAGAAGAGATTAAGTGGATCTGCATTGGCATTGAGTGTTGTTACCAGATCATTATAATACCTATTGATCTCTAACCACCTCAATAGTTGGAAAATCCCTTAACAGGGTAGCCTTAACTGGCTTGCTAAAAATCCTTTAACAAGGTAATTCAAAGCTACTGAATTCAGAATCCTTTAACTATTGAGTTCTTGAAATCCTCTAACAAGGTAACCTTTAACAGGGTTTAACCCTTAACTAGGTATTGTAGCCATCCCTTAACTGGGTGATCTCTAACAGGATTGGTTCCTAGCAGAACCTTTTGTAATGTCTCTAACCGGGCAAGGCTCCTAACAGAGCGGACTTCTAAAGAGTTCAAAAATAGCTTGTGGGTATTCATCCCCATCGTGGTTTTTTCTAGTTGGGTTTCCACGTAAAAAATATGTGTGTCATGTGTGATGCTTTTATCTTGTGATGATTTGCTATTGTCTGTCAAGCATATGATGGTTCTATGTTTTATGCCTGTCTATAAAACATGTTGAACTAGCTTTTATTATGATTTGATGATAGATTATCTGTGTATGTATAAGGGTGAAATGGTAGTGTAGTCTCGAGTTGAGTGAAAAGCTAAGTGAGTAACCAGTTAATGCTTGTCTCAGACATTCTTAGCTTTACCGGTTGCTCTCTGTTTCAAACCGGTGTCACTGTCTGCCAGTCATTTGAAGTGTCTGTTGTCAAACCAGTTTTGGACTGTATTTTTGTCTGTACTGATTCACCCCCCCTCTTAGTACCGGTTTGGTACTATTCGTTCATCATTAAGTTATCAGATTTTACATCCTTTTGATATACCTTGAATCCCTTGAAGGTTGCATATGCAAGAAGCATACAAACTCCTTCCAATCTGGCTACTGAAGCATAGGTTTCTCCATAGTCTTCTCCTTCTTCTTGAGCATATCCTTTACACACCATTTTGGCTTTGTTTCTTACCACTGTGCCATCTTCATTCAGCTTATTTCTGAAAACCCATTTGGTGCCTATGACATTTTTATGCTCAGGTCTAGGTACCAAAGACCATGTACCATTCTTTTCTATTTGGTCAAGTTCCTCTTCCATTGCCTTGATCCAGTCTTCATGTTTATGTGCCTCTTTAAATGTTTTAGGCTCAAATTTAGAGATCATGCAAGAATTTTCTCTGACCTTTCTTCTTGTAAGAATTCATGCATCCTTGTCTCCTATGATCTGCTTTGGATCATGATTCAGATTTACATACCTAGGAATAATCTTAGTTGTTTCCTCTTTCTTTTCTTCTTCATCCTCATCTTCATCAGCATCAACATCTACCAGTGTAAGAGCACTGTTACTAGTGCTAGGTTGTTTTGTGATCGGTTCCTAGAAGGTTACTATCGATTCATCTCCTACTTGCTCACTACCGATTTCCTCATATTTCTCAGAGGTTTCATCTACTTTGATATTAATACTTTCAACAATTTTTTGAGTCCTATTGTTAAAACACTTAAGAGCTTTACTCTTGGTGGAATATCCTAGGAATATTCCTTCATCACATTTTGCATCAAACTTGCTCTGATGTTCACTCCTCTTGATATAACATTTGCTACCAAACACTCTAAAGTAGCTTACCATTGGTGTCTTACTGGTCCAATACTCATAAGGAGTTTTATCCTTACCTTTCTTGATGAGTACCCGGTTCATTGTGTAGACTGCAGTGCTCACTGCTTCTCTCTAGAAAGTGTGAGCAACCTTCCCTTGGATCAACATTGTTTTGGCTGCTTCAACTATAGTCCGATTGTTCATCTCTGCTAGGCCATTCTACTATGGAGTCTGGGGGGCAGATAGTTTCCTCTTGATGTCATTCTCTTCACAGTACTTGTTGAATTCACCGGAAGTGAATTCTCCTCCTTGATCAGTTCTTAGGCACTTAAACCTCTTACCGCTTTCTTTTTCAACTAGTGCTCTGAAGGCTTTGAATTTTCCAAAAGCTTCAGACTTGTCTTTCAATAATGTGACCCACATCATTCTTGAGCAATCATCAGTAAGAATCATAAAATACCTATCTCCCTGCACACTCCTAGTTTTCATAGGACCACACAAATCACTATGCACAAGATCAAGTAAATTATCTACAGTGAAAGATTTACCTTTGAAGGTTGAGGAAGACATTTTCCCCAATTGACACTCTCTGCACAAAGGATTCTTTGGTTTGCTCAGCATAGGAAATCCTCTAACTGCCTTGATCTTACTGGCCTTCACAATATTGTCAAAGTTTACATGGCAGAGTCTCCTATGCCATATCTAGCTACCATCAAACTTAGCCATTAGACATGTACTGATATTTGCATTCAGCTGAAATAGGTTACCTCTGGTCTGTATGCTGGTGGCCATCAGTTCACCACTCTTTCCTTTTATTTTGCACACTCCATCTTTGAATTCTAGAGTGAGTCCATTGTCATTCAGTTGGGCAACACTTTAAAGATTGTGCCTGAGACCTTCTACCCAATACACATTATCAGCACTGCTTTTTCCATTTAGAGAGATGGACCCTCTGCCTTTTACCATACATGGTGCATCATTACCAAATTGGACCACACCACCATCATACTCTTCCAAAGATAGAAACTTACTTCGATCACCAGTCATGTGGTGAGAACAACCACTATCAATAATCCACTCATTGGAATTATCAAAGCGGGAGACAAGAGCCTTCTTGTCTAACACATCTCCTTAACTGCTACAAACACAATGTCTTCACTTTCTTCATCTTCTGATTCCTCATCAGTGACACCTTCATCAACTGCTATAAAACAATTTCTCCTATTTCCTCCTTTAAACTTCTTGAATTTCTCTGGTTTTTCCTTATTATCACCATTAGGACAGTTTACAACAATGTGTCCTATCCTATTGCAATAAAAGTACTTCAAAGGGAGCTTACCTCTATATTTACTAGTTCCCTTAGGAAGTCTCTTGGCAAGAAGAGCTTCAAATTCCATCAGGATCTCCTCATCATCCATTTCTCTACTTTGTCTTGGTTCATAACTGGTACTAACTTCTTTACCCTTTCTAGATGGTGCAACATATGCTCTAAAGGCCAATTCAGTCTTCTGAATACTGCTATCATAATTATTTAGCTCATAAGTTGTCAACTTAGCAATGATGGAGTCTAGGGATACCTTTGTCTTGTCTATAGACCTCAACTTCTGAATAGTAGCAACCCTTATTACATAGACCGGTAATAAGGATCTCAAGACTTTGCTAACCATAGTGGAATCATCTATTTTACCACCTGCACTCTTGATGTCTCCAACAACAGTTTTGATTCTTATTCCATATTGTTGAATGGTCTCTCCTTCAACCATCTGCATGTCTTCAAACTTTCCCCTAAGGCTCTCTTCCTTAGCTTGTTTCACATGCTCATCACCACCATAGATATTCTCCAGAGCATCTCATACTTCTTTGGGATTATCTTTATCCTGAACATCAATAAACTCAATGTTAGATAGACTACTCATTAGGGCTTCCATGACTTGTCCATTCTCTTGAATCTCTCTTTTTTGGTCATCGGTGAGAGTACCGGTAGGAATAACATAAGAATTCTCAACATAGCTCCAGTGTTGAGCACCCATGCTTCTAATGTAGATCTTCATTATGTCCTTCCATATCTTGAAGTTATCTCTGTTGAACTTTGGACCTTCCCTCTTCATCATTAGAGTAGGATCTTTTCCTCAAGTGGTTAAGCTTACGATACAAAGGACCTGGAAGATGCTCTGATACCAATTAATGAATAATGATGAACAGTAAGTACTAAATCGGTACTGAGAGGGGGGGGTGAATAAGTATAGACAAAAACTTTCCCTCAACCAATTTGACTGCAAAGGCTGCACTTAACTGGTAAACCGTAACACTGGTTTAAATCAGGGCACTACTGGTTACACATAGTGAGAGAATGAATAGCATAAACCAGTAAACACTTAGATCTCTACACAATCTAATATCTCATTTCCACTTCACCCTTATGCATAAATAGGTAATATATCATTAGAAATATAATGATTGCCGATTCAACATACTTTACCACTTAATAGAAAATATTAAAGCATCACATGAAAAGCATCACACATGACACATAGATTTTTCATGTGGAAACCCAACTGGGAAAAACCATGGTGGGGATGAATACCTACAAGTTGTTCTTTGAACTCTTTTGAAGTCTTCTTTGTTAGGAGCCTAGTCTGGTTAAAGACTTTTACAATAGTTTCTTCTAGGAACAGATCCTGCTAGGGATCACCCGATTAAGGGATGGCTAAATACCTGGTTAAAGGTTAGAACCCTGTTAAAGGTTACCTCGCAAGAGGATTTGAAGAACTCATAGAATTGAGTCACCTTGTTAAAGGATTTACACAAAAGCATGTTAAAGCTACCCGGTTAAGGGATTTTTCCAACTGCTGAAATGGTTAGAAGTCAATAGGTAATACACTAATTTGATAACAACACTCAATGCTAAGGCAGATCCACTTTAGCTCCTTCTCTTCTGTAATCACACTCTGCAAGTATCAACACACTTCTCTAGTATGGCAAGAACCAAGTATCTCTTCACTTGGATACACACATAACATTTGCCAACAACTTCAAAATGAAAAACATCAACGACCTTGTATGAAACAGATAGGTCGGTAGCATAAACCCTAAACCCTAAACATTTAGGTTTAACAATTTAGTCGGTTCAATCCTAATTGTTAATCACACTGCATCGAATACAATAGTTTTGAATAGATCTCAAGACGTTCTCCAACGTTCATTCTTTGCCGCTTCAGGAAGATGATAACCCATCACACACTCTCCACCATTTACAGAGACTTCACACATTCCCGAGGTTTATAGGATCAATCTCCATGCAAGATCCTCAAGTAAATATTTCACACGCACAAGGCTGATGTGGCAACACTATTTGGTCTTCATTACAATGCTAACTCATCACAAAATGTCATTGGTTGAATCACACAAGCTTGGAAAGCATCAACCAAAAACCCTGAAGCTGAGACTACCAACCGATAGTCATGCCAAATGAAACCTCGATATAAAACTTCCATATACCGGTTCACCTTGAACAAACATACCGCTTCACTTTTTCACATATACCGGTTTACATCATCATACTGGTTCTATTTCCAGTTAGCTTACTACAATATACTAAATCATACTTCAGCATATTGACATCAATGACAACATACACTATCATCATGTCATCATGCTCTGCACATATGCCAACAATATTATATTATTCAATTGATTCTAAATGAACAATCTTGTTATACTTTTTGAAACATAACTTCGAACTCACAAAATGCAGATTTAAATTGCTTTATGATAAATTTCTTTAACATTCATACATTAAACTTTGAATGACAGATTTGAACAAATGAACTTTTGAATTTTTAGACAAATTGAAATAGTGATGAAGTATCAGAGCATTGCATGAAAAAATAAGTTATAACAGAGTGAAAGACCAATATTTAAGCACATGAACTAAACACAAAAACATCACATAACACATTGATTTTCTGAGTGAAAAAACCGTCACTAGGTGTAAAAAACCACTCATAAAATTCCTTTTTATTAATCAAAGAGCACCAACTCTTTACAATGGTGGAGAACCAACTCAACACCTCACAATCATAAGTTCCAACTTTCACAAGAGAAACATCTCCTTTCAGTGAATTTCTCAATAAGCACTATATAAGTTATCAAGGTCTTGTAATTGCAATTGACTTCTGCAATTACAACATCCTAATAATATACAACAGAAAAATCTGCATTATAGCTCGTTACAGAATATGTACTGTGATTGCCAGTACTTATTTACAAAAACATTCTGCATCTAAAAGAATTATCTCTATATATTATTTTCTTAGAAACCCTTATTTGCAATATAAAGATGTTTCAATAAAAATCCTTTCAAATTTGTAGATACTTCATTTTGTATCAACACTCATAACAGTGTAAAGACATAGAACCATATATTTACAAGTAGATGAAAAAGAAACCCTATTTGCAGTTAATGCAAATTCTTTTGAACCAGATCAAAAACCTTGAGAAAAGATTTGAGCAAACATAACAAAAATGAAAAATATAGTTGCTAAAAATTGTCTTTCAACTTCTTTCACACAAAATCAAAACTGTATGTAGAAATATTTCCTTAAATCAGATTTCTTTTCAAACTGGAGATGAAACAAATAACCATTTTTCATTTTTATCTCAAAATGACCAATATCTTGGTAAGATATTATGTCATGCCCAAAATTTAGTGCAAAAACGGAATGATTTTTTTTTAAAAATACTAACTAAATAACGTTAAGTTCGCTAACACGAAACACACTACGCAGTTTTGGTTTTAACTATGTTTAAAATAATCATTTCCTACTATTTAAATAACAGAAAATAAATTAAGATTAACTACGGATTAGAATAGACTAGCTCATTTTCGCTCAATCTAATTAATTTTATAATTAAATATCAACTTCATAATATTCCAATTTTAAATATTCAAGCTATTCAAATTTTTTAACTAATAATAACTTTATTAATATTTATCTCATGAATACCTAAACCTATTTAAGTTAGAAATAAATATTAATTTCATTAATAATCAGCTCATGGTCTTCTCAATAAATTTAAATTTAAAATAAATATGGACTTCACTAACATTTAAACAAGTCAACTTTTTAAATTTAAAGTCTAATGTTAATTCATTATAATTGGATTCATAGCATTTCAATTCTCTTTGAAAATTATAATTAAATAATTCCACCATACCTATATGTAAATATAATTAATATTATATAAATATAATATTAATATATTTTAAAACCTAAATGGGTTTACCATGCAACCCTAACCCTTATTAAAATCTCTAAAATAGTCCCCCCCCCTTATTTTATTTTAATACTCATTCTTCATTTATTTACCCTAGCCCTAACCGGGCTAGGGTTTCATCTTAATTTATTGGTATGGTTGCAGGGTTTAAAAGCAGGTCGGCGGCTGAATTAACAGTGGCGGCCGAATTGGTGGAGGCGGGGAAATGGAAGTGGCGCCGCCAGTGGGTCGACCCACTGTGAGGGTCGCGGCCCACACAGTGGCCTTGGCCGCTGTGTGTGTCACGGCCCGCACAGTGGCTGCGGCCACTGGTGCGTTCCGCGGCCCACACAGGGAGCCGCAGGCCTGTGTGTTTCGCGGCCTGCATAGAGGCTGCGACCTCTGTGTTGGTCGCAGCTGGCACAAGGTCCGCGTGCCCTGCGTGGCCCTTCCCAAATACGACTCCCTTTTTTTTTTTATTATTTGTATTTTTTTTTATATAATATATATGTATATATATATATATATATATATATTTTAAAAAAACATAGGTAATTCATTAAGTTTAATAAATCTATATATATATATACATTTTCATATGTATATATTCATATATATATATATTTGGGTTTATATCTACATTTGTTTCACAGGTAAATGGTATGATATGTTTTATATATATGTATATATAAATATATACATGAAATCTACATGTATATAATTATATATATTTATATATAACTTATATTATTATTTCTTTTCTTATAATAAAATCGAATTCATGGTAGATTCTGATTTAGATATCAATTTCTGAAACTAACTATTGCCAGTATTTAAAATAATTGTCTATCCTTATGAAGTAAATGGAAGAATATTATCCTGAAACTATATTGTACTTTATTGGTTTTACAGAAAACAAAAATATAAAATTTATTTTAATCTACAATATGCATGCAAATCTAATTTATGCCTTTCCTATTTAATTTTATTTTAAATGCCTAAGAATGGAATAAATTTCCTGCTAAACTATTTATCATAACACATCGGATATACTTTTTTTTTGAACTTAGGGAATACTAATTTAGGAATACATAATTCTTTTTTGCAATAAATACATGTACTAATTCTGCAATTACTACAACAACTGAATAGGTATTCTTATTAAAATCTAACAACAACTACCACTCATATTTTCTGCAATTTAAATGAAGACAAATTCACAGATAAAAAGAAAAACACAGAATTAAATAAAACTGATTTTCATATTTCAATGACTATTGCATGCAATTCAAAAGTAATTCTTTTCAAATAGAAAATAGGAATATATCTAGCTTTTTACAATATTAAAGATATTCTACAAAGTTTACAAGATGTTTCTTTATTTAAATACAATAAATAATCTCATGTATATATTTCGAATTTACAATTAGCCTCTCATTCCAACGAATGAGGGTGTATTTCTCCTTTTAAAACTAATAAATACAATTGCAATTAAATTTCTGCAACAATAATCTTCTGCAACTTTTCACTTGTCCTATTCTTTTCTCCTGACAATCCTGCATAATAAATCACAAATATGACCATAGAGTGCTCACCTCCCAGCCTAGGCTAACTGGTAGCCACCCTCGAGCTCGGAGAACCAAGCCCCTAGACGGGATACAAACATGCAAACACATAGTAGATAGATTGCACATAGATTTCAAACACACTCCCCTCCTGGCTACACTGCACCACACTTTGGTGATGGCCTTTTTAAGGGTGGTAGTGGACCAATACCCTGAGGAGAACTTCAAGTATGGAAAACATGTAGCCACCTCATGGCACAACAAATACATCAAGAATTTCAACCCCTTATTCCTTATGCCCCCCAAGGCATTCTAGCCTTATATCCCTCCTTATGACCCCCATTGCACAAATAGGCCATGCAGCAAGGGTCACACAAAAATCCCTTGTGATCGCTCTCATAATGAGAGTCTCTCACTTGAGGGTTGTCACTGCTACCACCCACAAGATCCTCCTCTCTCCCAAGAGTAAGAGGTCTTGAAAACTCCCAAAAACACATACAAAACAATATACAAAAATACCAAGTGAAATTTCCAGAAAGGACATCCAAGAAAAACAGATTTCTTACACCAACATACTTACAAACACATGTAAAAAAAGAAGTCATTTTAAGAATAATGTAACCAACCTTAATCTGCCCAAAGGTAGGATAGTATTTGAGGAAGAGCTGCCCAATTCCACGGATCTTCTTCTTCTACCCTTAGCCAAATTTTACTATTCAAATCTATTCTATTCTTTTTCAAAAATTCTCTTGTCTTCAAAAATGGAGAGTGGGTGATTACCCTCAAATTTTCAAATTCTTGCTTAAGAAGCTCCTTCTCTCAGTTCTCACAAGTTTCTAAAAACTAAAGAGGAAGGTAAGACAGAATGAGAAAGAGAACTCTCATTTGAATAGGAAAGTTTACAACTAGGTTCAAACTTCTAATTTCAATTTTCGCACAACTCAGAAAAGCCAAATTTTAGAGTGTCTAAAAGGTCACTTAGGAGTAGAAACTTGCCTAAAATTACCCCCAACCCTTAGGTATACCTTATGGGCTTTAGGAAACCCTATTAAACTACCCCTAGGTGTTCATTTAACCCATTTTAAACCCCTCTGAAGTTTATTTTCGGGTCAAACATATGTTGACCTCTCCAAAGATTCTTTTCCCAAGGTATTTATGACATCACGTTACATTAATTGAAAAAAAACTATAGTTGAACACTTTCCCACCAAGAGACAAAAATAAAACATTTAAACTTAAATCCACACATGTGTCAAGTGACACAAATAAAACACTTTTACGATTTAAAACATGAAATCGTCTCTTGTGGATTTTACACAATAAATTTACATAACACTTAACACACATGCAGCATATATTGTTACGAATAAAATATAACACAAACGGGGTGTTGTCTCTCCAAATAGACAACCCCTGGCTTACGAACATACATAAGTCTAGGTTTGGTTCTCCGTAATATTTCCATGGTCACATGGATAACTTCCTGCGCATCTCAATTTACACATTAGCACTTTTAAATATCCACATATAATATAATTCAAAGGAATAACAATACACATCATCGCTTGCATACAATTTACATTTGCACAGATTAAATACATCTTTTATCAAGCAATTTCACATAAGTAATTTCATCCTAATTCACATAAACTTAACCATACATCATAGTTCTATTATCATAGTAAAGTCCTACAAATTCAATCATGACATCTATCATCGCAATATCATCTTATCTAACAATCATGTAGTGTTCTATCTCATAAAGCATATAAGTAAATCATCAAAATATAGCAATGTTATCCAAATCCTGAAATCATATAAGTTCTAAGTTTCAAAATGCATCAAAATAAAGTATCCATAATAGTCTAAATATAAAATCCACTGAAATGTCAGACTGAGGCGAGGTGAGGCCTCACATATTACCTCTTGTCACGATGTCCAAAAGTCAAATAGAAACCATAATAATCTGCCCAGATTACTTCCATTCTCAGCTTGAATAAGTCAAAGAACTGCTTAATTATGTCATAACTTAGTTTGAACAAAGAGCAAAAACCACCATTGAAGAAAAACACCAAATTAATCAAACCTGTAACAACAAGTGATCGCTAGGGTTTCAACCATCCTTAGAAAATATGAAATGAAATCATGTTTCCCTATTTTCTTTTTGCCCCCAAATCAAATATATGTCAAAGTATACAATACTTTCAAATTTGGCAAAGATATCATTAAGAAACCAAAACATGTGGATGACCGACACAATTATTTGTCGAATCAAATTTCAAATGATGTTGTCCAACTTAGACCATGTGAGCTATTAGAATATCCACTTGACTACCCATAATATTAAACAATTATAATATTTGCAAGTAATCAAATACCGACTTCCAAGTTATCATTGTACTATGTTGATTGTCAATGTATTCACTGACCGGTAAGCAAGACAAAGTGCTATCGATTGTCCAAAGTGAAGTCAATGTAAATCACTCAAGCGGGCCCGATATCAAATGGTAAAGCATTGTCCAATGTCAATATTTAAGTTGACACTTAAAACATTTAATTTGAGCCTGATATCATATGATATGGTCGGCTAAGTGTTATTGCAATACCCTAAAATTGGTCACCTAAACCATGGGCCCCTAATTTCAACAACATCACCAAGGTCCTAACCAAAGGCAATTAAATCAATCTTGAGCACATTAATTAATTCTTCAATCATCAAATGTCACATGGAAAATTGATTACTCAATATTAATTAAATATTTAATTAATTAATTAAATCACTCCAAGAATATCGTTTTGATCAATTATCCTGTTTAATTTATTAAATATTCTAGCATATTTAATTAATTAATAAATTTGCCATTTAATCAAAAAAGGAATTAATTTATCATAAAAGAGGGATTAATCACAAAGCAAGAGTTAAATTGAAAATAAAATAAAATAATTGAATTGAGAGAAATCAAACTTGAGATATTATTTATTTCTTCTAAATTGAGATAACTTGAAATCAGAAAAGCAATTAATTGAATTATTAATCATTCTCTAAAATTGGAAATCAAAAATTTTGAGAAAAGAAGTTCAGTTGCATTGAAAAGACTCTTTTCTTGAATAAATCAAACAATTACCTATTTTCATCACAAGTGCATGGAATTAATTAATTCTTATCACTAATGCAAACTCAAACTTCTTTTTCTGAATGCATTTCAATTAAACTATAATTGGAATTTATCTCAAGGTTAACTGAATCTAATTTCTCAATTATTTCAATTAATCCTAAATTGTGCTTTTTCTTGATCTCTCTTGTGATTCTCTATAAATTCAAACTTCAACTCTCATTCAAAACACCTTGGAGATTTGTTATTATACACTTTTTTCTCTGGAGTCATTGAATATATTGTGCTTGCTTTTTGAGATTATTGCATCTTAGTTTAGCTTTTTCCATATTTAGTTTATTCATATTGCTTGAATCCATGATTGCTTGAATCCATATTTCTTGAATCTTTCATCCATATTGCATCCATTTATCTTAATATCATGCTCATATAGATTAAATCCTTCATCTGGGTGTAGTCTAGTCACTGGTATTGCTTATACAAATCTGAGAGCAATCTTATACTCGCATCTTTTAGAAGGCAATTAGTCAATTTGTTATGGTTTTATTATTCATGCTTATATCTGTCTAACCATACATGTAATGACTTAATTGAAGTGTTGTGTCTTGCAGCTTACAAAGACTTTTTTCACTTTTTCACACACACATTTCTGGCACCCACTGTGAGGTAGAAGACTACATTTTTCGGCCTCGGAGACTTTTTTTTTTTAGATTTTTTTTTTGGATTTTTGTCTGTACAATTTCTGTGAATTATCGTACGAGTTTTCCCGTAGTGTTGGATGACAAACTGCAATTATCATATGATCCTATACAAATTATCATAAGAGTCAGTGAGAACTATCGTACAGATCTGTATTTCTGGGTTAAAAAGAAGATTTCTTTTGTCAAGTTTTCTCATTCAATTTTTATCATACTGACGTTGACCCTGGCTTGTTCTTCGTCTGTCTCAGAAATTTTCATAGCCTAATTAGTCTTTTGTAGAACTCTTGTCGAAGAATATGCTTGTAGCACAAAGACAATATGACTACTGATTCGTTGTCTTTGCAGGTTGCCTAAGGAGATTCGAGTAAACATTGTGTATTCGTTAAATTCATTTTTTTTAGGCACCTAACTTGCTATCTGGTTAAAGAACAAATCTGTATTTTGTGTTTTAAGAAAATTCTGAGAGGTAGGAGAGTATGCTCTTGTCTTTATAGACAATCAGAAATCTAGACCCTTGAGGCGTTTTCTTTAAGTTTGAGATTTGTATATCTTTAGTGGGCCTGCCCTCCCGAGGAGCTAATAACATTATAGCCATTACGGTCGGTGAGAAGGGAATGACCCAAGTGGGAACAACTAAATGCCAAGTACTCCAACCCACTATAAAATAAACGTGATTAATTCTCGGGAATAACTCTCCTCTATACCTTCGGGTATATTAAACCTTGGTTTTCAAGGCTAGGAGACCTCTTAATTGAGTTTATACCTTGATGCACCAAATGGATCCCTTACTAGTTCCAATTAAAATTAGAAGCTACCCGGTTCACTTCCGAAAGGGGGGATAATATTTGTGCAAGAGAGATAGTAACTCTCCTAAGATACTTGTCATTTCGTGCCCCCATTAGCGTTTGGAGTCGGCTAATACGACGTTGAGAATCCATTGTGTGATACTTAGTGGTTGTATTCTAATTAGCTATTGGGTGTGTACCTGAGTCTACAAGCAATGGTTTTCTTCTCTCACCAATTTCCATAGGGTTTGCATGCTATGATTGGAGTTATTATTCATATTAAGTGTTTTCTGCATTTTCATCCCTCAAACTAAAACTGGAATACCAAAACTGGAGAAAACAAGAAAAAAACTCAGTGATCAAAACTCTGTCTGTGTCAAAACTAGTCTATCCTAGTCAAAACTATGTCCGTGTCAAACCTAGTCTATCCTAGTTGAAACTTAGTCCACCTCAAAACTAGTCATCGTTAGTCAATGAAAACTCAGTATGCCTCAAAACTAGTTATACTCAGTCATTGAAAACTTAGAATTTTTCCTTTGTCTAGTAAACAACCGTATGAGTCTTCTGATTTATCATCCTGCTTCATATCTATGTCATATGAAATTCCATCAATCCTAACAGTCTATCATTTGAGCTTGCATCCTATGTCGTACGAGACCTGATTATTTGTCATCTTGTTTAGGGAACTATCGTTTGAGTCTTCATCCTATGTCATACGATAAAACATTGCATTGATCAGTTTGCCATTTCAGACAAACCCATCTGTCATACGATCTGAGGTAGCAACTCGTACGAAACACTATTGTCATCATCTTGAAGCTATTAAACTATCGTCTAGTCTTGTAAAACCTTTCGTACAAATCTCTGATATTGTTAGTCCTGTTAGGTCTCGGAGACAACTGAGAGGGGGGGTGAATCAATTGTCAAATAAATTCAAACCAAAAACAACTTAACCAATCTTAATGCTTAATACCGGTAAACCAAAATTTATGCCTGTAAACAGTTTATTAGTTAATTACAGTACCAGTAAAGATTAATACATGAAATAGAAAGAAAATAACATCCACAACACATAACACCAATATTTATACGTGGAAACCCTGTAAGGGGAAAAACCACGGTGGGAAACCTTACCCACAATCAGATGATACTACTGTAGATAGTATGTGTATATAAATGGGGTCTGCACATGCAGAAAGACCAAGCGCCTAGAGCTCACTGCTCAAACACAAATAGGAGTCACACTAACTACAATTGGATGGTTAAATCTAAAAATGATGCACTACTCAAAATAACATCTTCATATGCTGGATTCAGTACCGGTGTAATTCTGTTTGCTTTCACAAAAACCTTGCTTCACCTTCAAATGATGTTTGTGTGTATAGCTCTACTTATTCTCGCATATACCTTCTTACAAATTCTTTTCCCAATCGCATATTGATCTTACAATTAAGATCTTACATATATACCATAACCTAAGACCAATTTTAGTAGGTCGGCTCTAAAAGATATTACAATAAAATAATTATAAGTAAATCAGTAATGGATGCAATATCTGATTCAACATGTCAGCATAATGCATTTACAATAACAACAAAATCATCTCCGAAGCGTTTCACGCTGACCTAGAATAGATAAGCCCACCGGTGCTTATTCTGGACCTATTTGCCGGTAACAACAAATATGCAAATACAAATATGTCAATGAACAAATCTCCAAGACAAAGTGTCCAAATGATGTCTTCGACATAACCAAGTGTTTTCCATGTTATTCTAATTGCCGGTGAATGATATATCCTGCTAGTATACCAGATACCGGTGACTGTGCATTAGTCACTTGCTTGCCGGTGAACATTGCTGATCCTCCAAAGTGCCAAAGTTGATAAGTGTTATAGGTGTTGGCATCAATGAAAAAACCATATCAACATAACCAAAATACCAACAATCTCCCCCTTTGGCATTGATTGAAACACAAGATGGAAAAACCATCAAAGTGCCAAAATAGAAATGCCAAATACCAAAAACCAATAATCTCCCAAAAGAGATCACAACCAGAAATCAAAATTCAGATATAGAGAGTAATCAATCTCTCCCCCTGAGAGTAACATGTGTTTTCTTTGTGTTTTTCCATATCAACCTCTCCCCCTTTGACATCAAATTCCAAAGCCAATATAAAATCCAGGTTCAAATACAAAATACCAACCAATTCAGTATGCCAACTACTCCCCCTGAGAAGTAGCTCTCCTCATCAAAGCTGGAATAAAAGATTTCTCTATTAATTCTGCCGGTTGACGACAAGCATCAACTGTCTAAGTCTCTATCGGTAGGGGTATGACCCCAAGCTGACCTCTGAGATATTCAAAAGTCTCCTTAGGTAAAGGCTTAGTGAAAATATCTACAATCTTCTCTTTACTATTCACATAAACCAGTTTTACTTCTTTTGCTTAAACATTCTCTTTCAGAAAATTCAATTTGATAGAAATATGTTTAGTTTTAGAATGTAGTAACGGATTCTTAGATATATCAATTGTTGCAGTGTTATCACAATAGATAGTTATAGGTTCCTTGCATTTTACCTTTATGTCCTTCAACATTTTCTTAAGCCATAATACCTGTGTACAGTTAGTTGTTGCTGCAACATATACTGATTCTGCTGTTGATAAAGATGTGCAACTTTGTTTCTTACTCAACCAAGAAATTAATCTGCTTCCAAGAAAAAAATGCTCCGCCGGTGGTGTTTTTTCTGTCATCCACATCTCCTGCCCAATTTGCATTTGTATATGCACATAATCCAAGGTTTTCATCTCTAGGATACCATAAACCAAGATTTGTAGTGCCTTGTAAGTATCAAAAAATCATTTTTACTGCTGATTCATGATTTTCTTTAGGATTGCTCTGAAATCTTGAAACAATATATACTGTATTCATAATATCAGGTCTTGTTTGTGTCAAATATAGTAGGCCTCCTATCATAGACTTGTACCTAGTCGGATTAACAGGTGTAGATTCATCCCTTAGTGATAATTTGTCATTTGTAGTCATAGGTGTGCTTACCAGTTTAGAGTTTTCCATCCCAAATTTCTTTAGTAACTCCTTCAAGTACTTGGATTGACTTAAGAATATACCTTTATCAGTCTGTGAGATCTGCAATCCTAAAAAGAATTTTATCTCTCCAATCATAGACATTTCAAATTCATGTTGCATTTCAATAGAAAAATATTTACATAATCCATCTTCTCCTCCAAAGATTATATCATCAACAAAAAAATCTATAACCAGAATGTCATCATTAGTCACTTTATAGTATAAGTTGTTGTCAGCATTACCTTTAGAAAAACCAATCTTCAAAAGATATTTATCCAAGCTAGCATACCAAGCTCTTGGAGCTTGCTTCAACCCATATAAAGCTTTCCTTAACCTACAAACCATATCTTTATTATCTGTCAAAGAAAAACCATCAAGTTGCTCAATGTAAATTTCTTCTTCAAGATCTCCATTCAAAAATGCACATTTAATATCCATTTGATATACTTTGTAGTTCTTGTGTGCTGCAAAAGCCAAGAATAATTTGACTGCCTTAATTCTAGCTACCAGTGCAAAGGTTTCATTATAATCAATTCCTTATTTCTAAGAATATCCCTTACACCCTAGTCTTTCTTTATTTTTTATTACCTTCCCATCTTCATTAAGTTTGTTTCTAATTACCCATTTTGTTCCAATCACATTTTTGTCTTTAGGCCGGGGAACTAATGTCCATGTGTTATTCTTCTCAAATTATTCGAGTTCCTCTTCCATAGCTTTAATCTAGTGCTCATCTTCACATGCCTCATTAATTGATGATGGTTCAATTTGAGAAATAAGACATACCTCTTCATTTGCTAGTCTTCCTCTTGTCATAACTCCTTGATATTTGTTCCCAATTATCTGATTTTCAGAGTGGTTCAATCTTACATACCGAGGTGTCTTCATTTTCTGTTGTTCCTCAGTTATAGTGGAATTTTTAGATGATACCGGTGTAACTAGATCTTCAATCTGTACCGATGGATTCAATGTAGGTTCATTTGTCAGTATCTTTGTTGCCGGTTCAGAGTCTATATACCTTGAAGTTCCTCTAAACTGTTCATTAATCTTCACATTTGTACTCTCAACATTTTTTTGCAATCTCTTGTTAAAACATATATATACTTTTCTCTTAGATGAATAACCAATAAATATTCCTTCATCACTGCTAGGGTCAAATTTTTCAATATACTCATCTCTTCTAATATAGCATTTACTTCCAAATATTCTGAAATATTTAAGAGTAGGAGTAATACCAAACCATAGTTCATGAGGGGTCTTACCGGTTTCTCCTTTGATGTGAAATTTGTTGAATGTATAGACCCTTGTGCTTACTACCTCTCTCCAATATACATGTGGTAGATTTGCTTTAGATAACATACTTCTAGTTGCATCCAAGATAGTTCTATTTTTCCTTTCTACAACTCCATTCTGCTGTGGTGTCCGGGGTGCTGATAACTATCTTCTGATTCCATTCACTTCACAGAATGTATTAAATTCCTTAGATGTGAATTCACCTCCTTGATCTGATCTCAAACATTTGATTTTCTTATCGGTTTCATTTTCTACCATTGCTTTGAATAATTTGAACTTCCCAAGTGCTTCTGATTTTTCTCTGAGAAAAGTAACCCAACACATTCTAAAATAGTCATCAATGATTAGCATGAAATATCTATCACCTTGTAAGCTTTTAGTTCTAGCTGGACCACATAAATAAGTGTGAATTAAATCAAGAGCATTATTGGATTTTTCAGGAATACATTTAAAAGATGTTCTCACTTGTTTTCCAAATTGACATTCCTTACATACCAGATTGTGAGGTTTAACAATCTTAGGTAAGTCTCTAACTGCCTTAGTAGTACTGATTTTTACCATGCAATCAAAATTTACATGACAAAGTCTCTTATGCCATAGCCAACTTTCATCAATGTGTGCAATCAAGTATATCTTTTCACTGTTATTCAAATGAAGATATTACCTCTAGTTTGATTACCGGTTGCAATTTCCAAACCAGTTCTGTTCATAATTTTGCATTTACCATTCTTGAATTGTAACTGAAATCCTTTTTTCAACTAATTGACAAACACTCAAAAGATTTTGCTTTAAACCTTCTACATAGTAAACATTGTTAGTATTATGATTACCATCAAGAGATATAGTACCTTTTCCTTTGATCAAATAAGCTTTATCATCTCCAAATCTTACCAAACCTCCATTATATTCTTGAAATTTCAAGAATTTACCTTGATCACCAGTCATATGATGTGAACATCCTAAATCAATGATCCATTCATCCTTAACTTCAACTTTAGCTGCCAGGGCCTGCTCTACCAGTTGAACAGTAGGTGTCGGTTGATCTTCTGTTATAGCAACAAAAACCCATCCATTGTCTGCTAGATCTTCATCAGAATCATCAGTGACTCTTTCATCAGCAAGATAACAAGATTTATCTTTATTCTTCTTAAATTTGTATCTCTGATATTCAGGGTTAGGCTTGTATGTTCTTCTAGCTTTTTCTCTTAGTCTAGCATGTCTATCAGGGCATCTTGAAGCCATATGACCAATATTATTATAGTTAAAACATTTAAAGGGTGCTTTACCTTCATACTTACTTCCAACTAGACCTTTAGGCATTTTCCTTGCAAATAGTGCTTCAAGCTCTTCAAGTTCTTCATTTTCTCTCTTGCTTTCCTCAAGTTCTCTTGCATAAAAGGCTTTCCAATCAGATTTGTCAAAAGATGGTGCAGATGATGTTGATTCTTTAAAGGCTAAATTTGTCTTTATAGTAGCAACAGGACCAAATTCCTCAATTTCAAAAGCTGAAAGTTTTCCAATCAATGTATCCCTAGTTACTGATGTATTAGGCATTGTACTTAATTCATTTATAGTAGTAACTTTTATTTTATATGCCAGTGGAAATCCTCTTAAAACTTTTGAAACAATTTCATCTTCACTTAAGGTTCCTCCACAACATTTAATACCCAAAATAATTTCATTTACTCTTTCCATAAAAGAAAAAATCCTTTCATCTTCTTCCATTTTCATATTTCATACTTTACCTGGAAGCTTTAAAGTTTTGCAATTTTGACTGTGGAATCTCCTTCATTCAATGTTTCCAAATGATCCAAAATAGCTTTAGTAGTAGACCTATCTGATAATCCCATGATTTTCTGATCTAATAATGCACTCAAAAGTGCTTCCCTTGCTTTGCAATCATTTTCTTCATCTTTTCCTAAAGTAGGTGGATTAGGCAGACTTTGAGTAGGAGCAATCCATCCATTCTTTGTAACATCCCGATATCCTTTCCAATGCAATTTAGATGTGACTCCATTCTGATCTTCCATATGCCATAGTTGCTTCCATCAAGTTTAGGATTGTCCTTCCTAAAATAGTTAGTAGACATTAGATCTCCTCAAGCTGTTAAACTTCTGCAAAAAGAGGATTAGGCTCTGATACCAATTGTTAGGTCCTGGAGACAACTGAGAGGGGGGGTGAATCAGTTGTCAAATAAAATCAAACCAAAAACAACTTAACCAACCTTAATGTTTAATATCGGTAAACCAAACTTTATGCCGGTAAATAGTTTATCAGTTAATTATAGTACCAGTAAAGATTAATGCATGAAACAAAAAGACAATAACATCCACAACACATAACACCAATATTTGAACGTGGAAACCCTATAAAGGGAAAAACCACAATGGGAAACCTTACCCACAATCAGATGATACTACTACAGATAGTATGTGTATATAAATGGGGTCTGTACATGCAGAAAGGCCAAGCGCCTAGAGTTCACTGCTCAAACACAAATAGGAGTCACACTAACTACAATTGGATGGTTAAATCCAATAATGATGTACTGCTCAAAATAGCATCTTCATATGCTGGATTCAGTACCGGTGTAATTCTGATTGCTTTCACAAAAACCTTGCTTCACCTTCAAATGATGTTTGCGTGTATAGCTTTGCTTATTCTCGCATATACCTTCTTACAAATTCTTTTCCCAATTGCATTTAGATCTTACAATTAAGATCTTACATATATACCATAACCTAAGACCAATTTTAGTAGGTCGGCTCTAAAAGATATTACAATAAAATAATTATAAGTAAATCAATAATCGATGCAATATCCGATTCAACATGTTGGCTTAATTCATTTACAATAACAACAAAATCATCTCCAAAGTGTTTCGTGCTGATCTGGAATAGATAAGCCTGTCGGTGCTTATTCTGGACCTATTTGTCGGTAACAACAAATATGCAAATGTGAATATGTCAATGAACAAATCTCCAAGACAAAGTGTCCAAATGATGTCTTCGACATAACCAAGTGTTTTCCATGTTATTCCAATTGTCGGTGAACAATATATCCTACCGGTATATGAGATACCAGTGACTGTGCATTAGTCACTTGCTTGCCGGTGAACATTGCTGATCCTCCAGAGTGCCAAAGTTGATAAGTGTTATAGGTGTTGGCATCAATGAAAAAACCATATCAACATAACCAAAATACCAACAAGTCCAGAATAGTCAAACTTGCCTAAAACAATCTACACCGAGCATAAAACTGGTTATCATCATCCTGAGCATAAATAGATCAAAACAGTGTACCTCTACCATTTGTGTTGCACAATTTTATCGATCATCTTTCAGCTAGTTCAATCAACTACTTATCAAACGCAAGTCATTTAGATAATGTCTTATATAGGATAGATCATTCATGAAACTAGACCGAGTCTTAGTCACTTCTCTCGAATAAACTTAGGTAAACGTCTTACACAGGATAGATCTTTCGTGAAACCAGACTAAATCTTAGTTGCTTCTCTCAATCAGTACACTAACCAGACAACTAGCTCTAAATTTGATCTTGACTTCTGCATCACAAACAACTTTAGGTCACATCAGTCAATAAAAATGCCTATTCAAACTAGAAGTTCTCATAAGAAATATGCCAAAGGAAAAGGGAAATCCTTTTCATATCAAGATAACCCATTTTACATAAAGGACCCACTCACATTTAAACCTTCATCATTAGATGTGCCAGTTTTTTATCAACCTTTATCTCCCACTATACCTAGAACAGAAAAAAATACCAAAGACAACCTCAGTATTCATGATACCGACAATGATTCCTCATCAAGTGAATTTGAAGACTCTGAACCTCTAGAAACTAATATTCATAGATGTCAAAAGGATAAATATTTATGAAAAATGATGAAGGTTATCATGGCTAGAGAAAAAGAAGACTATTTTCTAGAACTAGCAAAACAAGGTGCTAAACTTCCTACTAGATATGAAGTTTAGACTCTCATCACTAAAAAGGAAGAATCACCCATAATAATGGTACACAGACAATTACAAGCCTTAGAGACTGAGATCACAGAACTGAAAAGCAAGGATAAATGCCCAAAACAATATTCTCTGGAGACAATATGCCCATTTCCATTTGACAAAAACCTATACATGCCTCCATTTTCTTCACGAGTTGACATCCCAAAATTTGACAAATATGATGGTAAATCAGATCCCCAAGACCATGTTAGAGAATTTTGTGCTTTATGT
This sequence comes from Cryptomeria japonica, assembly GCF_030272615.1. Lineage (NCBI taxonomy): Eukaryota > Viridiplantae > Streptophyta > Pinopsida > Cupressales > Cupressaceae > Cryptomeria > Cryptomeria japonica. Next base: position 429,858,960 of record NC_081406.1, read on the forward strand.
ATGGAGTTCATGCATGACCAAATGTATCTCATGCACCTGTTCCCAAGAAGTTTGGGAGGGAAAGCTATGGAATGGTTCTCAAGTCTACCAAAGGGAATAAAAACTTTTGAAGAATTAATCCAATTGTTTCTACAACAATACTCTTATAACATTTGACACCCCATTACTATGATCGAGCTTTGCAATACCAAATAGAAAATAGGGGAGCCTTTTCCCACTTTCCTCCAATGTTGGAGAATGATGTTCTATAGATATTCATGACCTATTCCAGATTCTGAGAAAATGGATATATTCGTCAACAATCTGATCCCTGAATTGAAATATAGTATCCAAATGCAAGTATACCCATCATTTAACAAAATGGTAGATAATGTTATCCAAATGGAAGATGTGCTTATAAAGAAAGGAGATATCTCACCTTGGAAAGAAACACAACCAAGATCTAGCTCTAAAGAAAAGAACAAGTATTGGAAATATGGAAAATACAACAACAAGAACATTGTTAATGATAGAGTGGTAGACACTGTTAAAATCAACTTGAAGCCCATGATATTTAACTTGGCTAGTGGCATGCAAGAACTCAAAGCAGCTAAAACCACAGCAGAAAATCCTCTGAAGAAAGTAAAAGAGTGGTTTAAAGAGAAACTATGGCTTTCGAAACCTAGACACAAATTCACTCCTCTAGAAGAATCATACAAATCCACTTTCAAAACTTTATTGGCAAACAACCTGATAACATTACCAGATAATTCTAGGCCATATGATCCAGAAGTCAAACCAAAATGGTGGAGAGAAAATGAATACTACGACTACCATCGAAATAAAGGTCATAACACAAACAACTGCATGAAGATCAAGCATGAGATTCAAGATCTCATAGACACTAGTAAAATTATTGTTGGGAATCATCTGACAAATGTTGATCACAAAGATTTTAAAGATCCTTTACCTGTTTAAGAACAAGGTGATTCCTTAAAGACAAAAGGAGGTGCCAAGGGAAATTACACTGATACCAGCAATGACAACGTCATCAACATGATTGAGTCTTCCCAACTTGAATATTGCAATGTGATTATAATAAAAGTCAAACAACATGAATCACGACATGCAAATGCTATGACCCATTCTTAAAAGAAAGTCACTCTCCAAGGAGCTAGTTCTTCAACTCCTACTCAAACAACATCAAACCTACCAACCTCATCAAATAAACAAAAAGAAACAACATTTGATAAATTTAAACAGCTAACTTAATCATCATCCTCTAGATATAGAATTGTTGAACAACTAAAGAGGACAAATGCTCAAATTTCCATCTTTGAATTACTAAAAATCTCTTTTGCTCACAAAGAGATCTTGGACAAAGCATTGCTCACCACTAATGTTCCAAAATATTTAGATATTGATCGATTTCAATCTATGGTGTGTCATCTGACTTCACCTCACCATCTGACCTTCTCTGAAGAAGATGACAACTCGTTAAGTCATCCACATAACCAGCCATTGCATATTGAAGCCATGATCCATAAACACAAAGTTAAACATGTTTTGATAGATGGAGGCGTGGGGTTGAATATATGTACTTACAGTCTGCTTACACAATTAGGATTTTCTAATTAATGTCATTGATCCGGCCAAGAAAATAACAATTAAAGCCTATGATGAAGATGAAAGGACCTCTAAAGGTCTAGTATCATTACCAATCAAGGTGGGACCTATAGAAAGAGATGTCATTTTCTAGGTACTTGATCTTCCTCTATCATACAATATCTTACTAGGCAGGCCGTGGATTCATGAAATGAAGGCAGTTCCATCTACATACCATCAATACTTAAAATTTCCTTATAACGGAGTTGAAGTGAGTATCCCTGTTGATATAAATCTCCCCTATAATGCATTGAAAAAAGGTGTTGATACCTTTGTGCCTCATAATAGAAAAGCCTCTACAAATGAAAGTCCAGAAGCTCTGATGAAGGACTTAGAAAAGAAATTAAAGATTACAAATACTGGCATGGATGGCTACAAGATAGAACTAGTACTTTCATTAGTCTCTCTCCCTCCATCACCAAAACAGTTGGGCAAACCATCAGAGGCTATGAGAACACAAACTTTAACTTCAAATATCATATATGATGGTCTTTTTGTATAGTCTTCTACTTCCCTGGTAGATGAAATAGAAGAGGATGTTGTTCTTAAGTGGATTTTCAAGGAAGATAGTCAAAATGAGGAAGTATGACATTGTGAGATTTTTCCAACCCAATATGGTCCCGGCTATAAAATTATCTAATGCATGGGGTATTCAGGTATTGGCCCCATGGGAAAACATCAAGAGAGTATTATTGAACCAATTCAACAGAAAACAAAATCTATAAATGATAAGGCTGGACTGGGATACAATCCAAAAAAGACATCAGACCAAAAACATGCTTCTAAGTCTAAGTGGAAGAAAAGGATATCGCCTTCAACATCACAAGAAGTCAATGCTCAACAAACTCAAGTAGAGTGTGGAAAAGAACAAGAGGAACTACCAATCAAGAGAGAAGAAATAGTCAGTAGTCAAGTTCTGATGGTGTCAGCTACAACAATACAAGGAGTTGAAGTTCCAGAAGATATGAGAGATGAAGTAGAAAGAATCAGAGAATTGATTGCACCCCTGAAAGTTCCAGTCACACACACTGGTAGGCAACAAGTAGAAGATTCAAAGACTAACTCAAACAAGTATGAATGGGGTTTAGACCACCTCTCTGATACATCCATTATAGAAACTCCAGAAGAGTCTAGTGAGATCGCAGATGACACTCAAGAGCTTATGCGCTTAAAGCTAGAAAAGGAGATACAGGAAATCGGACTAAAAAGACATGAAGACTATGAACAAGGCCTGAAAGAAGGAAGAATACCAGAAAAATTTTCATCTATTATATACCCTCTAATAAGATAAAAGAAATCAGGTATGGGACTACACAAGAAAAATTGGAAGCTACAAAAGCAAAACCAATCATTAGTCCAGAGGAAGCTGAATGGAGTAGATGACAGGGACTCACATAACCATCAAGGTTATGTCAATAGGGATGTCAGATACAAATGATAAATGAGCCAAATATTGAAGGAACTTGCAACATTTAAGATATTTGTATTGATATCATACATACATTCACTCAATCACTTGAAGAAGACTCGAAAACTTCATCCGATGACTTTGATGACTCTGACAACAACCTTATTTATGATAATATTTACTCAGCATCAAACTCTAAATAATCTAATGTAAATGATGAGAATCTGTCTACTAATCTTGTTACTGTCGAACCATGATATGAAGTCCAGTCTGGTGTAGAGAATGATGCTACAAGTAGGTCTATTGGATTAGGTCAACTAAATATTAATGTGCACTTTAATAATCATGTTCTGACTCTTCCTGGCCTCGAGACATTTATGCAAGGTAGTCTTCTAGAACTCGAATTTTTGGTCCACAGTGATGATGACAATACTGCGAACTCCCTCGAACCTATCCAAACTCTATCTTTGGTACATCCTGAATTAATTGACTATAGTCTACAAGACCAACCCATGAATGTACCTACTTTTGCCAATGACTATACACTAGCCTATTACCTCAATGTAGTTGAACCCATGTACTCTTCCACCAGTGAACAGAGTGAGAACATGACTAAAATAGATATCAAGTATCTTAGTCACAAAAATTAAAAAATAAAAACAAAAGATCTGATGGAAAAACCCACATTGTGGCGGTGTCAAAATCTAAAAAAGAGAAAATAAAAGACGTACCTAAGGGTGAAAACCTCTCTGAGGTGCTTGAAGGTGAGATACTTGATATACTACCAAGTCATTTTTAGGAAAGGTCTTCTATATTGATTGAGCCAACTCAGCCAGTGAACATTGGGAGTCAAGAGACACCACACATCATTCACATAGCTCAATCATTATCAACAAAAGAATTGAAAGATTTCACTCATCTATTTTCAGAAAAGAAGATCAATTTTGCATGGACGTACTCTGATATGCCAGGACTGGATCCTAATCTTATCATGCACCATCTTTCTATCACACCAGGAGTTAAACCAGTCAAGCAAAAACTCTGAAAGATGCACCCTCATGTGGCACTACTAGTCAAGGCTGAGCTAGAAAAACTGCTAAAGGATGGATTTATCAGAGCTATTGACTATTCGGAATAGATTTCAAACATAGTACCTGTGTCAAAGGTAGACAAATCTATTAGGGTTTGCACAGACTTCGGATATCTCAACAAAGCTTATCCAAAGGATGACTTTCCATTGCCAAACATTGATATGATAGTCGATATGACTATTGGGTATGAGATGTACTCACTAATGGATGGATTCTCTGGCTATAATCAGATCAAAATAGCTCCTGGGGATCAAGAAAAGATAGCTTTCATGTGTGCATGGGGAACATTTTGTTGGAAATGTGAGGCCCTACCCTGACCCATCCTATCTCTTCAGTTATTTTCATTTTGGAACTATTTTGGATGCTAGTTTTGACACACTATGGATATAAAACTTTTCATGGTTCCGCGATTTTGGTAACATTGATATATATGGATGCTTCATTTCTATGCCTTGTGGATGATAGAATATTATATGATTCTAGATTAGGGTAATATTGTGATGATGCAGGTTATTATCTAAATTTCAGAATTTGTTATAATATTAGAAAAATATTTGCATATCTTGTAGATGGATCAAATTTTGAGGATTATAATAAATTGCTTTGATTTGTGATTAGTCATATTTTATAATGACGAGCCTTTGTGGAATGAATGTATTGTATTCTGATTTTGTGTTATATATTATATGAGGTTATTTGGGAAGTACTAATGTTTAAATTGAGATGTGCAGGAAATTATCCATGTGACCATGGAAATATTATGGAGAATCAAGCCTAGGCCTATGTGCGTTAGTAAAACCAGGGGTTGTCTATTTGGAGAGACAACACCCCGTATGTATTGTATTTTATTCGTAAATGTAAAATGTTGCATGAGTGTAAATTGTAATTATTGAATTGTTTAAATTGTTTTAGGGACAATTGCCATGTATGTAATTGTGATGTGGAATTATGTTGAAGTGTCACTTGACACCTATGTAGTATGTTGTGTTGGCAAATTGTCTTGTCACCTTTTTGGAAAGTTTTATTTTTGTTAAATGTTATATCTCCTAATTATCCTTGAAGGAACCAAGAAATCTAGGGTACTGAGCCACAAGGAAGGTCAACTCAGAGTTGACCCGTAGGTTAACTTCAGGTGGACTTTATGAAGGTCAAATCAACTCCTAGAGTCAATTTTAGAGCTTTTCTATTAGGCCTCATGGGGTACCTATGGGTGAAGGCCAAAATTGGCCATGTGTCTTTCCCTTAGGACTTGTTTAACCACCCAAAAAAGTGGTTTTCCCAAGATGGACGAATTCCATCTATAGGAGTGCCCTCCTTGGTAGGAGAACCTTCTTGGAGATAGTAATCCCTCTTCCCCATTCCATTTCCCTTCTCTAGACACCTAGGTTAGGGAGTGTGTAAGACCTAGGGAAGACCAATCCAATGGGAGATCTCTCACTCTATCCAAGAGGTTGGAAGGAGTGAGAGAGGCCTTCTTAGGCTAAGAATGGAAGCTTAGTGAGCTAATCACCCACTCTCCATCCTTGGAGATTTTTGGAAAAACTTGGGAGAAAAAAAAAGAAACCAGTTTTAGGAATAGAGGAATTTGGGGGCCAAAGAATTGCAGAAAGTTGTGTGGATTGGGCAGCTCATCTCCAACTAAATTTAGCATACCTATTGGTAGGATAAGGTTGGTTTTTATCTCCTCTTGTTTATGTTGTTTATGTTAGTTATGTTGTTTTGTTGAAGGAAAGAAATGCTTGTAAAGAAAGTGTTTATTTAAATTGTTGTTGAAGAAAATAATGTGTAGTTTCATTCTATGTTTGTTTTTTGTTTGTGTTCTTGTTTTTTTGGGAGTGTCCAAGATCTCTTACTCTTGGGAGAGTAGGATGATCTTGGGGTGGAAGAAGCATGACAGCCTTGGGTGAGAGGCTCTCCTTAAGGAGAGTGATCTCAAGGGTGTCCTTTGTGACCCTTGCTGCATAGCCTTGTGTATGCATTTGGGGGTCATAAGGGGAGAGAAATGGCCTTGAGCCTTTGGGGGGCATAAGGTGTGTGGGATGAATTCTGTTGAGTATTTTGTGTTGCCATGAGGTGGCTTGTGTTATATTTTGGCTGCAGTCTCCCCAATGGTACTTGGTCCACTTCCACCCATAGATTGATCACCACAAATGTGGTGATATTGTAGCTTGGGATGGGAAAGTGTATGTTGGTGTGTTTGCCTTATTGTTGTGTTGTATTGCTTGGTTGTAACCCCATCTAGGTCTTGATTCTCCTAGCTCGAGGGTGGCTTCTGGTAAGTCTAGGCTGGGAGGTGAGCATCCCATGGTCACAGTCCAAAATTTTACATGCAGGTGGCTGGAAAAAAAACAAAACTAGGAGTTGCAGATTGTTGTGTTGTAGACTTTTATTCAGATTTCTGATTTCTATTTAAAAGCAGAAAAGCAAGAAGAAAATGTAATTTTTATGATTTGTAGCAAAAAAAATGTATATGTAAATAGAGGACTTTAGATTGTGTTTCTGTTATCCTCTGTACAAAGATTAGGAATGAAAAGACTGATTAGTCTATCTACCCATTTTATATATGGGTCATTGTAAATTAAAAATCTGGAAGGCAATGTAATTTTTATTATATTTTGATGTCTATTGAGTTTGCTGTAGCGTACATTTAAATCTAGTCTATTCACTTGTTTATTTACTGCAATATTAAAGAAAAGAAAAAAAAAAGAAAAATGCATTAGGATTCCTTATTTACTTACACAGTTTAGATTTCTGTTATTTTATGACTGTTAAAAAAAAAGAGAACCAGAATTGTTTTATTTCTGTAGAAAGTTTAAATAAAAGGAAGAAAAAAATAGATCTATTCTAAATGCTGTTAGAAGACTAAAAACAGAATGTAAATGGTTAAAAATCTCAAATCAATATAAGGGTTTTTAGCCCTATTACTTCAACATTTAGTCATATATATATATATATATATATATATATATATATATATATATATATATATATATATATATATATATATATATATATATATATATATATATATAAGAGTATATATATTGAAAATATATACTTATATATATATAAATATATATATAAGTTCCTGTATGTGCATACCCCGGTAACAACGAAATAAAAGATACATTTTGAACTTGTGCATCCCTGTTACAGAATATATAAAAGATTATATACTGCTGTGTTTAAAATATAATGCAGAATAAACTTCTTAATATATATATATATATATATATATATATATATATATATATATATATATATATATATATATATATATATATATATTCTGCATCTAAAAATATACTCTGTGGATGCCTGTAGAAGAAAATATTTTCATATTCATAAATGATATTGTGCACCGTGTGTATATATATATATATATATATAAATATAATATACATAATATACATTTGACATTCAAAAAAACTCATCACATAATTTTTTTACCCCCACGAAATATTTAAATGAAAACAAAAAAAAAAGGAGTAATAATAACACTGGCCGAACCACTGTGTGTAAACACAGTGGACGGCTCTCGGGCCGCGCCACTGTGTTTACCCACAGTGGACGGCATGGTAAAGCCGAGCCACTGTGTGTAAACACAGTGGGTGGCACTCGGGCCGCGCCACTGTGCTTACCCACAGTGGACGGCACGGAGGGTGCCGCCACTGTGTGTAAGCACAGTGGACGGTCCGCGGCCGCCACTGTGCTTATACACAGTGGACGGCACCGCCGTCACTATGTATAAACACAGTGGTGACTGGGAGAGCCCCGCGCCGCCTCCTCCTCTCATTTCCCCCCCCTCTACAAAAAAAACTCCGCTTGCTACCCTTCGCCGTGCCCTAGCTTCACTGTACCTGCGATCTCCAAACCACAAAAAAAAAAGGGGACAAACAATAAAATAAAGGGGTTTAATAAACCCTAACCCATTTCGGGTTAGGGTATAAAATGATGAATAAAATAAAACAAGAGTAATATATAAAAATGCAACCCTAACCCAATTTCGATTTAGGGTTAGCATTTTAATAATATATATATATATATGTGTGTGTGTGTGTGTGTGTGTATATATATATATATATATATATATATATATACATATATATATATATACATATATATATATATACATATATATATATATGGGAGGTTTAAATTTGAATTTTAAACTTAGATTTTAATATATATTTGGGGTTAAGTTAATAATTGAAATATTATGGAATTTTAAACTTTGATTTTAATATATATATAATAGGGGTTAAATTAATAATTGAATTATTATATGTTTCCATTCTTTAGAAATTTAAATTTTAATATAGTTAATTCAAGGGGGTTAATAATAAAGGATTACTATAGTGGGATAAACTATACGTTTAATCCAGCAATATATTTAATTAATCAATGGACTTACCCCCCCCATATAATTGGACGTTAGGAAAATTTAAAAAGGAGGAATTTGTAAATTTATGAACCTTAAGCCCTTGAGACCGATTTTGGTCGGATTGAAATTTAATTGTCAAAATCAAGGGATTTAGGGAAAATTAGAATTGGCCTTAGCTTATTGTCGGTTTTAGTGGGCAAATGACATTGTAGTAATTCGAACCCTCGTCGGTTGGATGTATATAATAATTTCGCATGTGCATGAATTAATTAATAGCATTATCCTTATATGGATTTGGAATGATATAATACATTAAGATAATCAATTATCCCTTGATTTAATTAGCGACATCTTGTCTTAGGTAATTGAGCTAGCTAACTAATCCGCGATGCTAATTAATCCCCACCAAACAAGTCGCTCGCTCGAGTTGTTTAATTTATCCAACCTTAGAAGTAAATATAGTTACATCCTAGATAAGACAAAACTTTAATAAAGTTGTATTTTAGGATTTATAGCGAGATTATGACGTCAAAAAAAAATTTGTTGTTTCGTTTTTGTGCCCTAAAGTTTGGGCACGACATTTTGGTATCAGAGCAAGGTTTTCGACACTAGGAACCTTTCTCCATTACGTTTCGCTTTAATTATCTAAATTGATCAGATATTTTCCTAAAAAGAAAATATAAATATAAATATATGAAGATTAAATTATTTAAGTAATTGTTATTTATTTTATTTTTGTTTCCTCATTAGGATGCCTCCGACTACGCGACAAGCTCGCAAGCGCGGAAGGGGTCCTAGGCGTACACGTATGGCACGCGAGGATGTTGCTAGGGAGGAACCGGTTCCAGAAGGGAACCCAGAAGCACCTCCCGAACCACCGGTTGACCCTAACCGAGACATCTTGCTAGCTCTTCAGAACTTGATCGGGATCGTGCAGGATAGGCTTCCAGCAGTGGACCGTCATGCAGACAATCAGAACTCAGGGAGTCATAGGTCAGTTGAGAGGGAACGGAGTAGGAGTCCACCTCCTAATTCCATAGAGGGCGAGGCAGAGGATGAGCCAGAGTCCGTTCATCTGCCCGAACCCCCTCCAGTAGCAGCACCTGTGTACTTTGAGAGAGCATGTCAGGAACCAGGAGACCTGATTAGAGAGGTTTTACGCCTCCAGCCACCATCTTTTGGAGGAACTACTGACGGAGTAGAGGCTGAGGCATGGCTCTTGAGCCTAGACCGGTGCTTCGCATTGCGATCTTATGAAAGCAATTTGAAGGCACGTGTTGCAGTCTACCTTCTGAGATCGACAGCCTCCACATGGTGGAAGCAAGAGGAATTCAAGTGCGGACTCACTGCAGATACCATCACATGGGAAATCTTCACAGAGAGGTTCAGAGAGAGGTACTTGTCAGAGCACTTCTGGCAGCGTAGGATCGATGAGTTCCATGACCTCCAGCAGAAGGGTCTCACAGTGACCCAGTACGAGAGTAAGTTTATTGAGCTCCTACCTTATGTAGATTACCTGAAGGACGAGAAGCTGCTCGTCAACTGATTTGTTAGGGGACTTAATGCTGGGATAGTAGGACCAGTGAGGATGGCTGCTCCAAGGAGCCTTTGGGTTGTCGTAGAGAAGGCCCTTATAGCCAAGGAGATTCAGATCAGGCCACAGGACACGAGGGATCGGTTCCAGAACTGAAACCCAGCTCCCTAGCCTTTCGGGTTTCAGAAACCCCATTGGAAAGGCAACCATAGAAATGTTTTGGGGTCCCATAAACCCCCTCCTCCACAGCAGTCATAGCAGAGTCAGAGACAGAGGCCACCTCAGGGACAGCAGGGCTCCAGGCCCAAGCAGTGGCAGTCATAGGGTCCTAGGCGTGACCAGAGAGCACAGGGTACATACACACCCCCGGCACGGGCTCAGCAGTCCTCCAGGGGTGGGTACAGTGGTTCTAGCCGGACAGGTGGGCACCCTTTTACTAGGCCTCAAGGCACACAGTTTCAGGCACGCGGTGCTTGCTTCACGTGTGGAGCCATGGGGCACATGGCGAGAGAGTGTCCACAGGGACAGATGACAGGGAATCAGAGGATGGCAACATCACAGTTGGGGACATGGGCAAGTCCCATAGAGTCTTCGCAGCGGTTGACAACCGCCAGGCAGAGCACCAGGCCACAGTCATCGAGGCTGCAGGTAAGGTCAGAGGTAGTAGTATTTCTATATTATTTGACTCAGGAGCGACTGACTCCTTTATATCTCCATTGGTTGTGGAGCGTTGCGGGCTAGTGGCAGTAAGGCAAAGTGTCAGCTGGGAAGTGGAGTTAGCTTCAGGGGCTAGAGTGTTAGTGGATTCAGAGGTCAGGGGATGTCCGCTCCAGATTGGTAATACCACCACCTTAGTAGACCTTAGAGTTACACCACTCGGATCTTATGGCATCGTACTTGGCATGGATTGGCTTTACGCCCACAGAGCCAAGATGGATTGTCGCTTGAAAAAGGTCGAGTGTGAGGATGATCATGGTGCTCCCATAGTAATCACTGGGATTTAGAGACCCGTGTCTCTTCGTATGATAACCGCTATGCAGCTTAAGCAGAGCATGCAGAAGGGATGCCAGTTGTTTGCTATCACGATCAGTGACAGGGAGGAAGAAAATGAGAAGGAGCCTTCCATAAATGATCATCCCATCCTTGAGGCATTTGCAGATGTGTTTCCAGCGGAGCTACCTGGTATGCTGCCTAGCAGAGAGATTGACTTCCACATAGATTTGGTACCAGGAGCCGAGCCAATTTCGAGAGCACCTTATAGGATGACCACTCATGAGCTTAATGAGCTCAAGATGCAGCTAGAGGAACTCTTAGAGAAGGGTCACATCTATCCTAGCATCTCCCCTTGGGGCGCACCAGTCATCTTCGTGAAGAAGAAAGACGGATCCCTTCGGTTGTGCATGGATTACAGGCAACTGAATAAAGTAACCATCAAGAACCGCTATCCCTTGCCGAGGATCGATGACTTGTTTGATCAGCTTCAGGGTGCTAAGGTATTTTCCAAAATAGACCTGAAGTCAGGATATCATCAGTTGAGAATTGTGGAAAGTGATATCCACAAGACCACGTTTCACACCAGATATGGCCACTATGAGTTCACTGTGGTCCCATTCGGTCTTACGAATGCTCCAGCTGTATTCATGAGTCTCATGAATGGGGTATTCCGCACCTTCCTCGACCGATTTGTGATAGTGTTCCTCGATGACATATTGATCTATTCCCAAAATGAGCAGGAGCATGAGGAGCATTTGAGACAGGTTTTGCAGTGTTTGAGGGACAACCAGTTGTTCGACAGTTTGTCGAAGTGTGCTTTCTTTAGATCAGAGGTCAAGTACCTAGGGCATGTTATATCCGGTGATGGGATCTCAGTTGACCCATCAAAGATTAGAGCCATCATGGAATGGCCGGCGCCTACCAGTGTGACAGAGGTCAGAAGCTTCATGGGTTTAGCAGGGTACTATAGACGTTTTGTGGAGGGATTTTCCAGAGTTGCACACCCCATCACATCCCTCCAGTGAAAAGGGAATAAATTTGAGTGGTCAGAGAAGTGTGTTTTCAGGATCTAAAAAGGGCACTCACTAGTGCACCTATTCTTATTGTGCCAGACCCCACGACCGACTTCATGGTATGCACAGATGCTTCCTTAGATGGATTGGGAGTAGTTCTTATGCAGGAGGGTAGGGTTATAGCATACAAGTCTAGGAAACTTAAGACTCACAAGCTTAACTACCCTACGCACGACCTAGAGCTTGCAGCAGTTGTACATGCACTTGTGAGGTGGAGACACTTCCTCTTAGGCCATCACTTCGAGCTTCATTCAGACCATCAGAGTTTGCAGTATATCTTCACCCAGCCTAACCTTAATGCACGTCAGAGGAGATGGATGGAGTTCCTTTGTGAGTATGATTTTGATGTTCATTACATCAAAGGAAAGGAGAATGTGGTCGTAGATGCCCTAATTAGGAGACGACATGAGGTTTACACCATATCCATGAGCACAGATTTGAGAGACCATATTTTGCAGCGATTGCCAGAGGATGATTGGTATCTTGAGGTTTGTCAGAGGATCCGTAATCAGGAGACCTTGGAGGGGAAGTTTGTGGACTACTCTTTGGAGTCCGATGGTTTATTACGCCATAGAGGGCGCATTTATGTACCCTCTCCTGGGGGTTTGCGAGATTTCATTATCATGGAGGCTCATAGAGCTCCTTATGCAGCGCATCCCAGGGTTAAGAAGATGCATGCTGACTTGAGGCAGTTATATCATTGGCCAGGAATGCGGCAGCTTATCGCCAAGTTAGTAGCCCGATGCCTTGAGTGTCAGAGAGTCAAGGTGGAGCACCGCCATCCAGGTGGGTTACTCCAGTCCCATGCTATACCAGAGTGGAAGTGGGATACTATATCCATGGACTTCATCATTGGTCTTCCTATGTCATCTCATCGCCATGATGCTATCTTGGTGACAGTTGACAAATTGACCAAAGTATCCCACTTCTCACCAGTCCAGACTACCTTCACAGCTCCAGTAGTGGCACAAGTGTTCTTACGAGACATTGTTAGGCTTCATGGTGTCCCACACAAGATTATTTCTGATAGGGATTCTCTCTTTACATCTTCCTTTTGGAAGGCATTACAGGCAGCATTGGGCACCAAGCTCAACTTCAGCACAGCCTATCATCCAGAGACAGATGGACAGACGGAGTGGGTTAACCAGGTGTTAGAGGATATTCTCCGCATGTATGTCATGGATCATCAGACCCGATGGGAGGAGTACCTGCATTTAGTAGAATTTGCCTATAATAATGGGCATCACACTTCTTTGGGGATGCCACCTTTTCAGGCTTTGTACGACAGACCATGCAGGACGCCTTTGAGTTGGGACCGTATTGAGGATAGGGTGGCCATAGGCCCTGAGATGGTCCGTGATATGGAGCAGCAGGTAATTTTGATTAGACAGCGCCTTAGAGAGGCACAGGATAGGCAGAAGAAATATGCAGATGCAAAGAGGATAGACCGGAGTTACATGGTTGGGGACAGAGTTTTCCTGAGAGTGTGACCGCATAAGAGTCCGATCTGCTATGGAAAGGGGTCTAAGCTCGTACCTCGCTTTGTTGGACCCTTCGAGATCCTTGAGAGGATAGGACCAGTTGCTTATCACCTAGCTTTGCCACCTAGCCTGTCACGCATCCATGATGTGTTTCATGTGTCAGTTTTGAGAAAATATATCTATGATGAGTCTCATATTTTAGATTGGGATGCCTTGCAGGTGGAGTCGGACGGGGAGCTAGCCTTGGAGCCCATTCGCATTTTGGCTCGCCGGACGTTGGCCCTTCGAGGTCGAGAGCTGGACTAGGTTAGGGTCCAGTGGGATTGCTATGATGAGGTCACAGCTTCATGGGAGGATGCAGCACGTATGAGATCATAGTACCCTCATCTTTTTGATGAACTCCAGGAGGACGTTCATGCCTAGAGGGGGAGGGTGTGAGGCCCTACCCTGACCCATCCTATCTCTTCAGTTATTTTAATTTTGGAACTATTTTGGATTCTAGTTTTGACACACTATGGATATAGAACTTTTCATGGTTCCGCGATTTTGGTAACATTGATATATATGGATGCTTCATTTCTATGCCTTGTGGATGATAGAATATTATATGATTCTAGATTAGGGTAATATTGTGATGATGCAGGTTATTATCTGAATTTCAGAATTTGTTATAATATTAGAAAAATATTTGCATATCTTATAGATGGATCAAATTTTGAGGATTATAATAAATTGCTTTGATTTGTGATAAATCATATTTTATAATGACGAGCCTTTGTGGAATGAATGTATTGTATTCTGATTTTGTGTTATATATTATATGAGGTTATTTGGGAAGTACTAATGTTTAAATTGAGATGTGCAGGAAATTATCCATGTGACCATGGAAATATTATGGAGAATCAAGCCTAGGCCTATGTGCGTTAGTAAAACCAGGGGTTGTCTATTTGGAGAGACAACACCCCGTATGTATTGTATTTTATTCGTAAATGTAAAATGTTGCATGAGTGTAAATTGTAATTATTGAATTGTTTAAATTGTTTTAGGGACAATTGCCATGTATGTAATTGTGATGTGGAATTATGTTGAAGTGTCACTTGACACCTATGTAGTATGTTGTGTTGGCAAATTGTCTTGTCACCTTTTTGGAAAGTTTTATTTTTGTTAAATGTTATATCTCCTAATTATCCTTGAAGGAACCAAGAAATCTAGGGTACTAAGCCACAAGGAAGGTCAACTCAGAGTTGACCCGTAGGTTAACTTCAAGTGGACTTTATGAAGGTCAAATCAACTCCTAGAGTCAATTTTAGAGCTTTTCTATTAGGCCTCATGGGGTACCTATGGGTGAAGGCCAAAATTGGCCATGTGTCTTTCCCTTAGGACTTGTTTAACCACCCAAAAAAGTGGTTTTCCCAAGATGGACGAATTCCATCTATAGGAGTGCCCTCCTTGGTAGGAGAACCTTCTTGGAGATAGTAATCCCTCTTCCCCATTCCATTTCCCTTCTCTAGACACCTAGGTTAGGGAGTGTGTAAGACCTAGGGAAGACCAATCCAATGGGAGATCTCTCACTCTATCCAAGAGGTTGGAAGGAGTGAGAGAGGCCTTCTTAGGCTAAGAATGGAAGCTTAGCGAGCTAATCACCCACTCTCCATCCTTGGAGATTTTTGGAAAAACTTGGGAGAAAAAAAAAGAAACCAGTTTTAGGAATAGAGGAATTTGGGGGCCAAAGAATTGCAGAAAGTTGTGTGGATTGGGCAGCTCATCTCCAACTAAATTTAGCATACCTATTGGCAGGATAAGGTTGGTTTTTATCTCCTCTTGTTTATGTTGTTTATGTTAGTTATGTTGTTTTGTTGAAGGAAAGAAATGCTTGTAAAGAAAGTGTTTATTTAAATTGTTGTTGAAGAAAATAATGTGTAGTTTCATTCTATGTTTGTTTTTTGTTTGTGTTCTTGTTTTTTTGGGAGTGTCCAAGATCTCTTACTCTTGGGAGAGTAGGATGATCTTGGGGTGGAAGAAGCATGACAGCCTTGGGTGAGAGGCTCTCCTTAAGGAGAGTGATCTCAAGGGTGTCCTTTGTGACCCTTGCTGCATAGCCTTGTGTATGCATTTGGGGGTCATAAGGGGAGAGAAATGGCCTTGAGCCTTTGGGGGGCATAAGGTGTGTGGGATGAATTCTGTTGAGTATTTTGTGTTGCCATGAGGTGGCTTGTGTTATATTTTGGCTGCAGTCTCCCCAATGGTACTTGGTCCACTTCCACCCATAGATTGATCACCACATATGTGGTGATATTGTAGCTTGGGATGGGAAAGTGTATGTTGGTGTGTTTTCCTTATTGTTGTGTTGTATTGCTTGGTTGTAACCCCGTCTAGGTTTTGATTCTCCTAGCTCGGGGGTGGCTTCTGGTAAGCCTAGGCTGGGAGGTGAGCATCCCATGGTCACAGTCCAAAATTTTACATGCAGGTGGCTGGAAAAAAAAAAACTAGGAGTTGCAGATTGTTGTGTTGCAGACTTTTATTCAGATTTCTGATTTCTATTTAAAAGCAGAAAAGCAAGAAGAAAATGTAATTTTTATGATTTGTAGCAAAAAAAATGTATATGTAAATAGAGGACTTTGGATTGTTTTTCTATTATCCTCTGTACAAAGATTAGGAATGAAAAGACTGATTAGTCTATCTACCCATTTTATATATGGGTCATTGTAAATTAAAAATCTGGAAGGCAATGTAATTTTTATTATATTTTGATGTCTATTGAGTTTGCTGTAGCCTACATTTAAATCTGGTCTATTCACTTGTTTATTTACTGCAATATTAAAGAAAAGAAAAAAAAAGAAAAATGCATTAGGATTCCTTATTTACTTGCACAGTTTAGATTTTTGTTATTTTATGACTGTTAAAAAAAAAGAGAACCAGAATTGTTTTATTTCTGTAGAAAGTTTAAATAAAAGGCAGAAAAAAATAGATCTATTCTAAATGCTGTTAGAAGACTAAAAACAGAATGTAAATGGTTAAAAATCTCAAATCAATATAAGGGTTTTTAGCCCTATTACTTCAACATTTAGTCATATATATATATATATATATATATATATATATATAGGTATATAAGTATATATATTGAAAATATATACCTATATATATATATAAATATATATATAAGTTCCTGTATGTGCATACCCCGGTAACAACGAAATAAAAGATACATTCTTAACTTGTGCATCCCTATTATAGAATATATAAAAGATTATATATTGTTGTGTTTAAAATATAATGCAGAATAAACTTCTTTATATATATATATATATATATATTTATATATATATATATATATATATATATTCTGCATCTAAAAATATACTCTGTGGATGCCTGTAGAAGAAAATATTTTCATATTCATAAATGATATTGTGCACCGTGTGTATATATATATATAAATATAATATACATAATATACATTTGACATTCAAAAAAACTCATCACATAATTTTTTTACCCCCACGAAATATTTAAATGAAAACAAAAAAAAAAGGAGTAATAATAACACTGGCCGAACCACTGTGTGTAAACACAGTGGACGGCTCTCGGGCCGCGCCACTGTGTTTACCCACAGTGGACGGCATGGTAAAGCCGAGCCACTGTGTGTAAACACAGTGGGTGGCACTCGGGCCGCGCCACTGTGCTTACCCACAGTGGATGGCACGGAGGGTGCCGCCACTGTGTGTAAGCACAGTGGACGGTCCGCGGCCGCCACTGTGCTTATACACAGTGGACGGCACCGCCGTCACTGTGTATAAACACAGTGGTGACTGGGAGAGCCCTGCGCCGCCTCCTCCTCTCATTCCCCCCCCCTCTACAAAAAAAACTCCGCTTGCTACCCTCCGCCATGCCCTAGCTTCGCTGTACCTGCAATCTCCAAACCACAAAAAAAAAAGGGGACAAACAATAAAATAAAGGGGTTTAATAAACCCTAACCCATTTCGGGTTAGGGTATAAAATGATGAATAAAATAAAACAAGAGTAATATATAAAAATGCAACCCTAACCCAATTTCGAGTTAGGGTTAGCATTTTAATAATATATATATATATATGTGTGTGTGTGTGTGTGTGTGTGTATATATATATATATACATATATATACATATATATATATATATGGGAGGTTTAAATTTGAATTTTAAACTTAGATTTTAATATATATTTGGGGTTAAGTTAATAATTGAAATATTATGGAATTTTAAACTTTGATTTTAATATATATATAATAGGGGTTAAATTAATAATTGAATTATTATATGTTTCCATTCTTTAGAAATTTAAATTTTAATATAGTTAATTCAAGGGGGTTAATAATAAAGGATTACTATAGTGGGATAAACTATACGTTTAATCCAGCAATATATTTAATTAATCAATGGACTTACCCCCCCCCATATAATTGGACGTTAGGAAAATTTAAAAAGGAGGAATTTGTAAATTTATGAACCTTAAGCCCTTGAGACCGATTTTGGTCGGATTGAAATTTAATTGTCAAAATCAAGGGATTTAGGGAAAATTAGAATTGGCCTTAGCTTATTGTCGGTTTTAGTGGGCAAATGACATTGTAGTAATTCGAACCCTCGTCGGTTGGATGTATATAATAATTTCGCATGTGCATGAATTAATTAATAGCATTATCCTTATATGGATTTGGAATGATATAATACATTAAGATAATCAATTATCCCTTGATTTAATTAGCGACATCTTGTCTTAGGTAATTGAGCTAGCTAACTAATCCGCGATGCTAATTAATCCCCACCAAACAAGTCGCTCGCTCGAGTTGTTTAATTTATCCAACCTTAGAAGTAAATATAGTTACATCCTAGATAAGACAAAACTTTAATAAAGTTGTTGTATTTTAGGATTTATAGCGAGATTATGACGTCAAAAAAAAATTTGTTGTTCCGTTTTTGTGCCCTAAAGTTTGGGCACGATAGGAATGTCATGCCATTTGGGCTAAAGAACACAGGAGAAACTTACCAAAGAGCGGTAATTGCCATATTTCATGATATGATGCATAAGAATATGGAAGATTATGTTGATGACACTTTAGTAAGACTATGAAGATATCCATGCATATTCAAGAGCTAGGCCCTATACTAGATAGAATGGAAAAATTCAAAGTCCGACTAAATCCAAAAAAGTGTGCATTCGGAGTGGCATTTGGTAAACTACTTGGCTACATCATTTCAAAGAAGGCAATCAAGGTTGATCCTGAGAAGGTCCAAGCTATAATGGAAATGCCACCTCCGAAGAACATCAGTCAAATGAGAAGTTTACAGGGACGTCTCCAATCAATCAAATGCTTTATTTCTTAGTTGGTAGACAAAGCTCAACCTTTCACAAAAGTATTGAGGAAAGGAGTAATATACAATTGGGATCGAGAATGTGAACACCACCTTCAACAAATCAAAGAGTACCTATCCAATCCACCAATATTGATGCCACCAATTCAGGGTAAACCACTGATCTTATACATATCAGCTACTGATTCATCATTGGGGGCACTTCTGGCACAACAAGATGAAAATAAAAAAGAGAGAGCTATATATTACATCAGCAAAACATTAGTGTCTTATGAAATGAACTACACCATAATAGAAAAAGCATGCTTGGCATTGGTCTTTGCATCACAAAAATTGAGACACTACATGTTAGCACATTCCATCAAGCTAGTAGCTAAGATTGATCCGCTCAAATATCTTCTCAACAAAGAAACACTTACCAAAAGATTGGCAAAATGGGTCATGGTCCTTACATAGTTTGATATTGAATATGTGGAACACAAAGCCATCAAAGAATAGGTAATTGTAGATCAACTTGCTAAAGCTCCACTTGAAGATACTCAACCGCTACATATAGAATTTTCAGATGAATCAATAATGCACCTTACTCAACAATCCTGGAAGATGTTCTTTCATGGTTCTTTCACTCAAAATGGTACCGATGCTGGAATTATTTTCATTACTCCTCAAAAGTATTCAATCCCGAAGGCTTATAAGATTATCTTCCCTTGTATAAACAACACTGCAGAGTATAAAGCTTTGGTAAATGGGATCAAGCTGGCTATCGAATGGAAGGTTTTGGAATTACACATCTATGGATACTCTCAGCTAATCATCAATCAAATCAACTATACATATCAGAGTTGAGATGAGAAACTGATCTCATATAAGAGAATGGTGGATGATTTCAAGAAATATTTTACTTTTATATCATTTCAGCAGATTCCTAGATCTGCAAACATAGAAGTAGATGCTATGGCCACCTTGGCATCCATACTAGAGTTGCAAGAGTCTAATTTTCACTTTGAATTCCTAGTGGAAGAGTTACATTACCCTACATATGATTCTCCTGAGTCCCAGATAGTCTATTCTATTAGTGGAGACGACTAATCCCGCTACAACCATATTTACTCTTATCTGCATGACCAGATTATCCCTGAAAATCTTACTCGTAATGAGAAAAGGAACCTAACCTAAAATGCTTTATGGTACACCATCATTGCTAATGATTTGTTTAGGCAAGGTTTGGATGATATATTGCTTAGGTGTCTAGAAACTAAGGAGTCTAAACGTGCATTATTGGAAGTCCATGAAGGTATTTGTGGATCACATTCGAATGATCTTACTTTAGCTCAGAAAATACTAAGGGTTGGCTACTACTAGCTAGACATGGAGAAGGACGCTATAAAATTTTCTAAAACTTGTGAGAAGTGTCAGCTACATGGGAATCTCATACATGCTCCAGCAAGGGATCTCATACCCTTCATTACACATTGGCCTTTTCAACAATGGGCATTTGATCTCATTGGTCAAATATATCTTGCATCATCCAACGAACACAAGTTTATAATAACTGCCACTGAGTATTTCACTAAGTGGGTAGAAGCGGTTCCACTCATCAAAGCAACCAATAAAAAAGTAGCTATGTTCATCCTTAACCATATCATTTGCAGGTATGGGATACCTTCATCCATTGTGACTGATAATGGAGGAAATTTCAAGAATAAAGATCTAGATGAGCTCTGTGAGAAATTCAAAATCAAACATCACTGGTCATTCATATATTACCCTCAAGGTAATGGACAAGCTGAGGCATCTAACAAAAACCTGCTGACTATCTTACATAGAACAATGAACAAATCTGGGAAGGATTGGCATCTGCAGCTCAATCCTACATTATGGGCTTATAGAACAAGTATTAGAACACCTACTGGGGCTACACCTTTTTCTTTGGTGTATGGGTTCGAAGCAGTATTACCTATTGAAGTGGAAATACCATCTTTGAGAGTTTCTTTGCAAGGTCTTGTTACTAATGAAGACTACAAAATATCTAGATTGCAAGAACTTGAATTGCTGGATGAGCGTCGGCAAGTGGCATTTGATCATTTGAGATTTTATCAAAAGAGAATGTCTAGAGGATATAACAAGAAGGTTCAACAATGAGAATTTCAGGTTGGTGACCTAGTTCTGAGAGAAAATCTTAAAAATCAACAGTTTTGAGACAACAAAAGGAAGTTTGAACCCAACTGGTTGGGTCCCTACATCGTCACTATAGTCTTTGACTCTCGTGCCTATCAACTCTCAACATTGGAAGAAGAACAACTTTGTGAACAGATTAACACCATCCATTTGAAGAAATTCTTTACTTAGCATTCTCTGCTCTAGCAACCTGTACAGCTGAAAATGTCCTGAAAAAAAATCATAAAAATCATAAAAGTCGTGAAAAAAAAAGAGAAAAAGAAAAAGAAAATAAAAAAGAAAAAGAGAGAAAATTCCCTGGTCAAAACCTAGTAAACAGGCACCTTGGTAAAAAAAATAAAAAATGAATCTCTGCCAAGCAGGTGAAAACTTGGCAAAAAGGCGCCTCTTGTACTCAAGCGCTCCATCTATCAACACAAGTTGGCATTCCCACTTTCATGCATCTACGCTTTCACTTGTACATATCTTATAGTCACTTTTGTGACACTCTGGCTTGTTGGAACCCTCATGGCTTGAAATTGATTAATTTCCTAGTCTTAGGTTAATCGACAGAGCACATTATATGTCCTAAGTAGTATCAACCAAGTCAACTTTACGTCAGTGTAACCTGGTCGTCCACTCCAAGTCAGTCACCTATCTCCTGACTACTGAAGATTTTTATCACTGAGTGCACAAGCAAACAACATTACTGAAAACAATCACTAAACAGTTTGAGATATGCATGAAATATTTATTTGTGTGCTACCTTTTATATTGGTTTTTGATTATTATCCCTCTAAGTAACTCGAGGAAGTCTATCTTGACTAAGAGGAGCAAGGATTGGGGGCATAATATTTTCTTTGTTTTCTTCTTGTAGGAATGATTCTGATGATTTGGAAACATCTAATCAGCTGGGTGTCTATGATGAGAGCCTTCACATCAAGTTGAAATCACCACACATACCTTGACTCCACTTATTTGTATGCTACAAGGAGGTTCACATCATTTCTTTGTCTGTTTTGAGGGAATTTCTTTATCATGCAATCCGGGTCCCTACGAAATTTGTCCAAGGATATGAATGAAAAAAAGGTCATTGCGGACAAGATAATTAATATTGCACATGAGAAGAATGGAAATCTAATCTGCCTGCTATGTTTGTTAACGCTCAGTGATGAAACTTAAGAATTTAAAATCCAGTGACTAGGTTTATGTTGCATTTCATTCTGCATTTTGTGAATTTAGAGTGATTTCGGTATGGTAATGATCTCTTTATCTTCTGAATGAGAGTTGGAAGCATCATCATTTCTTAGCTAAGTGGTCTCTTTTTCATCATTTCTCCGATCAAGTACTTGTGTATTGAGATGTTAGCTGCATACATAAGTATCTTATATAGATTCATACATTCATTTACATTCATCTTATTGCATTGAAATTTTTTTTTGCATTCCTAGTTTCTCATTTTC
Source organism: Cryptomeria japonica (assembly GCF_030272615.1). NCBI lineage: Eukaryota > Viridiplantae > Streptophyta > Pinopsida > Cupressales > Cupressaceae > Cryptomeria > Cryptomeria japonica. The sequence continues at coordinate 429,881,541 of NC_081406.1, forward strand.
ATCATTTATTTACATATGAAAAGTGTGTGCGGGAAAAGCGGGTCTATGAAACTCAAAAATGTGAAAAAGTGGTCTCAAAGAGGCTTGCTCACACACCCACAGGACTTCTTGATGCAAGTTATGGAGTCATGAATAATGACTCAACTTCCCAAGGTTGGTTCCATGGTTCTCTATCTCACAAGGTCCCTCAAGCCAATGCCTTTTCTCTCAGATCACTAAGAAAAGTGACTTAGGGATGGCTAATGCAAGAACGAGGGATGCTTTAGATTGATTTAGTTATGGAAATGCATCCTAAGCTATGCATGATTCTACAAATGCAACAAACTAGATTATAAGATGACAAGATTAGTAGAAACACTATCCTAACATGATATACTAGTTGATGTTCTAAGATAATGATAAAGAAAATACTCTAAAAATGCTTATTTAGACTATTTCCTAATACAAAAGAGGCTAAATGTGTTGATAAAATTGAGCATAAATGAGATATTGAAGATTGCATGGATCTTTAAAATGGAGGAAGGAGAGCTCTATTTATAGTGAAAATAGGGCAATGGATGGCCAGGATTGAAAGAGTTAATCAAGGGTCAAGTTTGAAAGTTGGCAATCCATGTTTGCAATTTTCACCAATGAAATGGCGATAATTTTCAACATAAGACTAGTTGAGAGGAGAGGTAGGAGGCATTAAATGCTTGAGAAGACCTCATGGTTACCCTAGGGGGTAAGGGTTAAGGTTAGGTTAAGATTATCCATTGGATAAAGCTTTAAGGATAAACTCTTGTGCAAGGGTTAAAGGGATAACCATGGTCAAAGAAATGAATGCTTGAAGAGACCCCTAGGTTAGATGTGGGTTGAGTTTAGAGAAAGTCTCTAATCATATTGGAGGGTTGAGTTAACCATTAATGGTTTGGAAGACTTTCAAAGTTGTTGTTGAAGCCTTTAATGGTTTTCAAAGACTTTGAGGGTTTGAGAAGTGACTTCCCCTTGTTTAGGGATGTGACAATATTTAGGAGATGGGTTAGGCTAATTTAGAAGTGATTAGAAGAGACTAGAAGGGGGTTTAGGAGGCAAGTGGGAGATGTAGGATTTTGCAAGTGGATGAGGAATAAAAGGATTTAATTAAAATAAAATGTTTTATTTCAATTTAGTTGCAATTTGGGAAATTGAATAAATTAGATTTATTCAATTTGGGGTAAACTATTAATTAAATATAAATTTAATTAAAAGTAGAGAGAAGGGGTTTAATTGAATAAATGATTTATTCAATTAAATGACATAAGTGAATTTAACTAAGTAAATTGAATAATTTACTTAATAAAATAGAAGAATGTAGGTAATTTAATTAAATTAGATTTAACTAAATAGAGGAATGAACATAAAATATTCATTTTAGGAATATGGTCATTTTTATACATCTACATTTTGCCCCTCTTTGAAGTGACGTGTGTGCACATGTTAATTCAAAGAAAATGATGTGTTGTCAAAATTTGATTATGATCAATGTGATGTCATTTTAAGATTTTCATGTCATGCCCCAAATTTGATAAGTGATGCCCCAGATTTGATAAATGATGTTTGATAATGCCCCCTCGGGAGATGAATCAAAATTTAATTTAATTTGATAATTTTGTTTCCATTTTAAAAATTTTGTAAATGTGGAATGTGAAAAGTTGACTCATCTCCTAATAATAATGTTTGTTAGGGTTAGACGGAGACCGCGAGCAGGATACATGCCCCATCTCCAAACCCTAATTTCAATTCACCCTATAAAAGGAGAAAAGTGCATTGTTTTGTCTCATTTGTGCTTGTTGACCTTGGAGAGAGAGACTTTTGTAGAGAAAGACAAAATGTCGGTTCCCTTCTCTTCTCATCGTTTCAAGCGTGTTCAGAAGTATCAGAGGCCTTCCGCGTATGGACCACCGGTAAGTCAACCTTTTTGACCCCTTTTTGATTTTTGATTTTGTCATTTTTTATCATGTTTTTAATTTTGTCATGCGGATTTTACGTTTTAGCGTGTCACGGTCATTTCGTAGCGCATATGATAAATTTCATAGTGCGTAGGGTTTGTCAAGTTAGGTAGCATCCGAAAGATATAGGGTAGCACATAGGTCAACTAGATTAGCTCATAGCAGTAGTTTAGCACATTAGGTGCATAGGGCAGCGCATTGAATAAAATAGGTAGTGCATCAGATAGACCTAGCGCATAGGGGGATGAAGAGGTTGCATGGGTAGGGCCAGATAGCATGTTGGTGTACCCTAGCGCATAGGGTTAGATAGGTAGTGCAAAAGTGGGATAGGGTAGCGCATGGGGTAGTTTCAGCGCATAGGGTAGATTGGGTGGTGCATTGGAAGAAAAGGGGAGCGCATAGGGTTTGTCTAGCGCATAGGGTAGGTTGGGTAGCGCATGAAGAGTACAGGTTAGCACATGAGTATATTTTTAGCACATAGACAAGTTTGTTTAGCGCATAGGGAAAAATTTTGTGGTAAAGTGTGATTTTTTGGATGAAGAAAATTGGTAGGTTGAGGTTAGTTCGGCTAGGATAGGTGCGAATTGTCTATCTGTGTGTCTGTTGTCATAAGTTGTCCAATATGAGTTCCGACATAACTTGATTGGATTTGCAATGTTTCAAGTTATTATAGATTTGATGTGGATTTATATATGATGTGAAACTTGATTTAGATTTGTTCAAAGTTTTCAAGTTTTGGATATGAATTGCAGAGCTTGAGTTGTGTTACAAGCTGATATGATCTGAAAACTTGAGTTGTATTACAAGTTGATATGATTTGAAAACTTGAGTTGTATTACAAGTTGATATGATTTGATGGATTGATATGATGTGAAACTTGATTTAGATTTGTTCAAAGTTTTCAAGTTGTTGGATATGAATGTGTTGGATATGAATTGCGGAGCTTCAGTTGTGTTACAAGCTGATATGGATGTGAAACTTGATTTAGATTTGTTCAAAGTTTTCAAGTTTTGGATATGAATGTGATTTTGATATCTATGTTTTTATGAGGAAACTGATATTGGACTTGTTTTGCTTTTAGTCAGGAGAATCTTGGAGTGGTGCAGTCGCGTGAGCATTTTCCTAGACAGTGGGCATTGATACCATGATTGACACAGGCTGACAGAGACATTATTGATATGTGTGGCCTGACCTCCTTATTAGATATGCCTCATGTAGACATCTAAAAATGGTCAACGCTTGTGGAGTCATACTTTAACATTTGTGCATTGCCTTATTTTAGGGTTCTTGCATCGCATTAACATTTCTTCTATGTTGCGCACTTGGTCTTTATCATTTGCGAGCATCGAGTCCTTCTTCTGCATTCCTCATTTTATCACTTTTGAATTAGGTCTTGTCGATAGCAATCTTCAGTCATGATTTTGGTCGATCTTATCCTGTCGCATCATGGTGCATGCTCATTTATCATCATTTTGGACATCGTCAATCCTAATCGATGATAGAATTAGGGTTTTGTCCTCTTGTCAATCTTGTCATTTTGCAATCGATTTGTCATCGATCCTTGTCCTCGTCAATCTCATCATTTTGCGATCGATTTGTCATCGATTCGTCATCGATCTTTGTCCTATTCAATCATGTCAATTTGGATCAATTAGTCATTGTTCCTCATCAATTGGCGCTTATCAATTGGTCTCCTTGTCAATCTTGGTCAATTTGTCATTGTCTTTTGTCAAACCAATCTCAATCATTTATCAACATTGGTCCTTTGTCAATCAGAATCATGATCAAATCGACCCTACATCAATTATCTTTTGTCAAGACCTAATTGTCGTCCTTGCATTTCTAATTCATCTTCTAGGGTTTTATGATTTATTCATTTAATCTTGTTTGTCATTTTCCCTCTAGGTTAAATAATTTATTTATTTATCCTAAGTCTTCTTGTCACAATTAAATATTTATTCAATTGGCTAATTAATTCCCCCTCTTTTTGTGAATTAATTAATGAATGAAAAATTATTAATTAATTCACCTAATTTTCTAATTTCATCAATTTCTAATTTCCTAATTTCCAATTCATCATTTCTAACCTAATTTTCTAATTTCTCCTAATTTCTAATTTCTATTTCTATTTCAAATTTTTGTCATACATCTTGCATAGCAATTTGTCATAATTTGTCATAACAGCTTGCATAGCAATTGTCATACACTTGTCATAATTTTGCCATTCTTGATTTGAATTTCCTTTCAAATCTCTTCATGCTAATCTTGTCCTCTCTCCAATTTGTCTATAAATTGGATGAGTTCCTTTGTCAATCAATCAGTCACATTTTTGAGTAACCTTATGCTACAAATTTCATCAACAACTGGCTTTCCACTTGCAAATGCACTTTGTAGGTGAGAACAACATCAAATTGGAAGGTGAAAGAAGAACAATGGAGCCACATGAAGGAGATATCTGCATTTGGTTTGCTTTGATTTCATTTTGAATGTCTTGTCTTCATGTTTTCATTGACTAGATTAGGATTGTTTTCATTGTAGTTTTAGGTTTTGTGATTGTCCTAATTGTTATTTGCTTTGATGAATCCTCAATTTCCTAGTCTACACCTCAGTTTATTGTGAATGGGGGGTTATTGACAGCGCTAGCTGAGAGGTGACACAGGACATGAATACCTTTCATTTGGCTTCAGGTGAGATTACAGTGATGCCAGAGGATTGCTACCAGATTCTTTGGATTCCTGTGGTAGGCTCATTGCTACCCTATGAGCAGTCAAAGGAGGGTGGGATAGAGGCACTGCGCCGGATCTTTTATGATGATACAGTGTGCGGATACGAGATCCCTTGGCAGGAGTTTTTGGATTTGGATTATGCTCCTCTTCCATCAGTACTGGCAAGTTTCATAGGTGGGTTCTTGTGTCCCGACTGGAGGTTGAAGGAACTGTCCGTAGGATGGGGATTGGTTCTAGAGGAGATGGTGACACAGGGCCGCCAATTTGCATGGGGGTCGGCTATGCTGGCCCATTTATACAAGGATTTGCATGAGGTGGTATATTTGGGGTATGGTAGTTTATCAGCGGGAGTGACACTGTTACAGGTATGGTGTTGGGATCATATTCCCACAGCCAGGCCACTGGTGGACAGAGATAGGCCTGTCGGGTGTGAGTATGCATATGGATATCGAGGGATAGTTGTCCAGCATAAGTTGGGCAAGCTAGAGCACTAGAGGAGGGTTCTAGATGATATTGATACGGTCATCTGGCGACCCTATACAGGTTGTGAGGTATGGGCAGAGGATGGGATGGAGATGCCTTATGTCTTCATGACCCGATATCTGATAGGGCAGATGCCCTTTATTATTGAGAGATTTTTAGCCACTCAAGTTTTGCAACAGTATGGACGACAGTAGGGGATACCACAGGGGACCTGCTTATATGCTCGATGGAGGTAGGATATACTGAATTAGGGACCCACTCTTGATAGTGCGGCGATGGTAGAGGAGTTCATTCAGCTAGTTGGCCAGATATGGGACTATGTCCCTGAGATATTAGATGCAGGCATGATGGAGGAGTTTTCCAGATTATTTGCAGCTCATGCGGTGGCCAGGATATCAGATCCAATGGAGATGCATCCCACTTTTGACGATGATGAGGAGGAGGGAGGTGGTGATGGAGGATTTGATAATGGGGGAGATGATGGAGGAGAGGGCCGAGGTTGACGAGGGAGAGGAGATCAGGGGAGGATAGGAGACAAAGGTAGAGGTGGAGGGGATAGAGGTATCCAAGTGGAGAGAGTGGTATGATAGGCTGTGATGGATAGAGGGAGAGGAGGCTTGGCGATTATGGAGGGGGGTGAGGAGAGAGTAGGAGAGGTGATAGCAGTAGTGGGAGGGACTGATGAGTTGAGATGGATGGCTCAAAGGAGGAGGACTAATGTGCTACCCCCACCAGTACCGAGGTCAGGGGGAAGGATGGGGAGGACTTCTTCCCAGGTGCCCCTTAAGATTCAGATCCCAAATCATCAGGAGGATGCACAGATTAGGGCCCTATAGCTATTAGTATAGAAATTACAGGCACAACTATTGGCATAGTAGTGACAAATTACACAGCTGACCACGGAGCGAGATATAGTTTTGGAGTGGTTAGGCCGAGCTGAGTAGCTTGCAGGGAGTTTGCAAAGAGCGACAGGAGGTGGCCCGATGAGAGACACTTTGAGAGAGATGGCTTTGAGAGCCAAGGAGGTGGAGTACTATAGGAGGCACTATGAGGACGTGATGCCTAGGGAGCGCCGAGTTCTGAGTTATACAACCTCGAGATTGAGTCGATCCCGAGAGACAGGGTCGAGGACAGAGAGCGGGGGCATGACAGGGCCTATTCAGTAGGATCCACCTAGAGATCCAGGTGCTGGGACATCTGCTACGAGACCATCACCATCTAGAGATAGTCACACCTGAGAGACATTGTCTCTATTGTATTTTGATCATTTTGTTATGTTGGGCATAGACATGACATATTTTGTACATTTGATCATTTTGATATATATATATATATATATATATATATATGACACCATTTTCTTTGATCCTCATGTGATGTGTTATAGATGATGCTTTTTATATGATGTTGCAATGCTTATGCAATTTTATATGTGATGAATATGATGTGATAATGCAGGATGTATGAGATGTATCCTGAAAATGAGATGTAGGATATGATATGGTGTGAGATGTATCTTGAAAATGAGATGCATGATATGAAACTAATTTATAATATGATATGCAACTAATTGCAAAATGATATGCAACTAATTGTAAAATGATATGCAACTAATTGTAACATGATATGCCACTAATTGTAAAATGATATGCAACTAATTGTAACATGATATGCAACTAATTCAACATCCTCATTCTGCATTGGTCATCCCGATATAGTCACATGTTTTGCTTTCTTTTGGAGATATCATCATTGAGAATTGGTTTGTTGGGATTTGTTGAAAATTTATACAAGCATAATGGTATAATTGAACCATAATGACCTGAGAAAAATTTACATGATTTTTGATATTGCAAGATAGCATAAGCGTTAAGGTATAAGTGAACAAGGATGACCTGAATGTTGCTTGCAGATAAACAGACAAGATTAAAATATTTGTATGTGCAAAGTCGAATCATGTCTTCAGTGATGTGCTTTGAATCATGTCTTGAGACAAGTCTTTGTACAGTACAAGTGATCGCCTCCCAGACAGAAGACTAAAAAAATATTGGAGTCCTCATTACTTTCTCTAGCTTGATGCATTATTGAGAAAATGTAGAGGATCCAATAGTTCAAAAAGAGTTAAAATGCAAAAATAGTAAAAAATTCATGCAAGATGCAAACATTTGTTACTTCAGAAAATCATCCATCGTGTGTTGTGTTTTCGTTAAATGTATCCATGTTTGATTCTCCTCATGTTTTGTTGAATTTTTGGTTTTGATATGATTTGCCTAGTTTGTTGCAATGCATGATATGTTGATAGGATAGGATGCATATCGATGTTTGGCACCCAGCTAAATGTATTGCCCAATGTGGATATGTACAGTGATTACCAAGCCATGGTGGGATATGAAGAAATGATTTGTGATAAACAAGGATAGTGACTACGCTAAGTATGTCCTGGATAATGCTTAGTTTGATAAAGGTGTTGGTCAATGGCTGATAGGACTTGAATGCATGGATACAAAAATTTGATAAGAATAGATGGAGGAGCCATCCTCTCACAATAGCGCCTGTTTGCTAGGTTTTCACCATTTGTTTTTATTGCATCTTTTTCTTTGCTTTTTCTAATTTTTTTGATTTTTTTGTATTTTTACTTTTTCCGTGCATTTAGACTACTCAAGTGTAGTATTTCTTCAAATGAATGATGTTGGTGGGTTCATCAAGCACATCTCCTTCTGAGGTAGTTAGTTGATAGGCGCCTAATCCATAGGCTAAGATGATGATATATGGACCCAACCAGTTAGGTTCAAACTTCCCTTTCTTTTCCCAATCCTATTGATTTCTAGGATTTTTTTTGAGTACTAGATCACCTATTTTGAAGTTTCTAGGGATGACCTTGTGGTTGTAGTTTCTGCACATGCATTGCTGATATGCTTTGAGATGAGTGTAGGCATGTTGGCATCTTTCATCTAGAATTTCAAGTTCTTGGAGTCGGTTAACTTGATATTCTTCATCTGGGATTAAGCCTTTCAAAGAGACTCTGAAAGATGGAATTTCTACCTCCAAGGGTAAAATTGCTTCTGATCCATACACCAATAAATATGGCATAGCTCCTGTCGGTATGCGGATGCTAGTTATATATGCCCAAAGTACTAGATTAAGTTGTACATGCCAATCTTTTCCTGCATCATTGACTGTCTTCTTTAAAATTTTCAATATCGTTTTGTTGGATGATTTTGCCTGACCATTTCCCTGTGGGTAGTATGGTGTAGAGAAACAATGTTGGATTTTGAATTGTTCACATAGTTCTCTCGCATCCTAATTTTTGAAAGGTCACCCATTGTCTATGATGATGGAACTTGGAATGCCATATCTGCAGATCAGATAATTAAGGATAAAAGAGGCAATTTGTTTACCAGTCATTGTGGTCAAGGGGACTGCTTCAATCCACTTGGTAAAGTACTCTATTGCAGTGATAATGAACTTAAGCCCATTTGACGATGAAGGATGAATTTTCCCGACTAAGTCTAGTCCCCACTGTTAAAAGGGCCAGGATGTTGTGAATGGTTGTAGTTCCTATGCTAGTGCATGTATAAGATTGCCATGGATTTGGCATTTAGGACACTTCTTTGCAAAGTATACGAATATTTTTCCATTGTCGGCTAGTATTATCCCATTCTTAGAAGCTTTTTAGCAAGAGTAGTACCTCTAGAATGTGTGCCACAGATACCTTTGTGAAGCTCGTGTAAAGTGAAGTTATATTCATTATGATCAAGGCAACGAAGAAGAGTACCATCTAGACCTCGACGGTATAAAGTATCATCAGTAAGGGTATAACGGGCAGCTTGTTAGATAAAGTTACATTTTTGGTTTCGAGACAAGTCAATGGGTAGGATATTGGTCTTAAGATACTCATATATCATTCCATATAAGGGGGAGTCTGAACCAATTAAGGCATAGATGATCTGGGATGCGGAATTGTCATAGGCTGGGGAAAATAGTTGCTCTACTAGGAATTCATAACGAGACTATTGCTCTAGAATTTGTAGTAGTGAAGCGATAGTAGCCATTGCATCGGTTGCTCTGTTGTCCAACCTTGGTATTTGTGTGAAGCTGATGTGTACAAAGTACTGTTTGAAGTCATCCACCATTATTTTGTAGGGTAGCAACTTTTCATCTTTCATCTGATAGTCATCATTAATTTGATTGATAACCAGTTGTGAATCTCCGTAGACCTTTAGTTCTATGATTTTCCATTCTATAGCTATCTTGATTCCTGTGACCAGTGCTTCATACTCAACAATGTTATTTGTGCACAGAAACATAAGTTTGTAGGATCTTGGTATGGTGTGTCCTTCTGGAGTGATGAATAAAATGCCGACACCTGAGCCGTGTTGGGTAAATGATCCATCAAAGTATAGGGTCCATTGTTTTGTAGAGATAGCAAGAACGTCCCTGTCTGGAAATTTGATTTCCATTGGTTGTTTACTAGGTAGTGGTGCTTTTGCTAGTTGATCTGCTATTACATGTCCCTTGATAGCTCTTTGCTCCATGTAGTGGATATCAAATGCACTGAGAATCATGGCCCATTTAGCCAATCGGCCTATAAGAGCTACTTTGTTGAGTAAATATTTGAAAGGATCAATTTTTGCGACTAGCTTAATTGTGTGAGCTAGCATGTAGTGGTGGAATTTTTGAGAGGTAAAGACCATAGCTAAACAGGATTTCTCAATAAATGTGTAATTGAGCTCATATTTGTTCAATGTCCTACTGATGTAGTATACTGCTCGTTCCTTGCCTTGTTGATCTTGTTGTGCTAACAGTGCCCCCAAAGATTTATCTATAATGTAGAGAATAAGTGGATTTCCTACTATCGGTGGTACCAGAACTGGTGGGTTCATCAGATATTGCTTGATTTGATAGAAGGATTATGCACACTTGGCTTCCCATCTGAACGGTACATTTTTATGTAGCAGATGATTGAATGATAGACTTTTATCTGCTAGCAGAGCAATGAAGTGCCTGATTGATTGGAGTCATCCTTGTAGAGATTTGAGTTGGCCGATATTCTTTGGTGGTGGCATTTCCATGATGGCTTGTACCTTTGTTGGATCCACTTCAATTCCCTTTTCTGAGACTATGTAGCCTAACAATTTGCCTGATGTAACCCTGAAGACACACTTCTTAGGGTTGAGCCTAACTTGGAATTTTTCCAATCATTCAAAAATCTTTTCTAAGATGCTTAGATGTTCTGCTCTGGTGAAGGATTTAGCTAGTAAATCATCCACATAGTCTTCCATGAAAGTATGCATCATATCATGAAAGATTGTTGTCATTGCTCATTGATAAGTTGCCTCAGCATTCTTTAAGCCAAAAGGCATGGCATTCCAACAATATGTTCCCCAAGGACAGGTGAATGATGTTTTATCTTGATCTTCTGGAGTGATCTTGATTTGGTTATATCCTAAAAAACCGTCCATTAGTGATAACATTACATGGCCTAATGTGAGGTCTACAATTATGTCAATACTTGGCAAAGGAAAGTCATCCTTTGGACAGGCATTGTTGACATCTCTAAAATCTGTGCATATTCTTATACTGCCATTTGGTTTTGAAACTAGTACAATGTTTGAAATCCATTCAACATAGTCAATAGGTCAAATAAATCTGACATCTAATAGTTTCTTTAGTTCAGCTTTGACCATGAGTGCCACATGTGGATTCATTTTTCTTAGTTTTTGCTTAACTGGCTTAGCTCCTGGAGCCATAGACAAGTGATGCATGATTAATTATGGATCAATTTCAGGCATATCTGCATATGACCAAGCAAAGTTGATTTGCTTTTCTTTAAAAAATTTTTATAAATTTTGATCTTTCTTCCTCTGTTAGAGAATCTACCAGGTGTATGTTTTTGGTTGCTTCTGTAATACCAATGTTGATTGATTGAGTGGGCTCAATCAATATGGGTGATCTCTTATGATAATGTTCAGGAAGAGTGTCAAGTCTCCCATCTTTAGGTGCCTTAAAAAGGTTTTCACCCTCAGATGCATCCTTTATTTTTACTTTTTTGTGATCCATAGCTGCCATTGATTGGTTTTTAGCATTAGATCCTTTATTTGGTTTATTTTTGTGACTGAGAGACTTGGCACCCTCCTGATTGTAGACATTGCTATTCTGTTCACTGGTAGAGTCTATTTTTGGGTTGACAATACATAAGTAATGGATAATGGATTCATCTTTTAGGGAAATTGGTATATCATGAATTTCGGGTTTGTCCCAGTCTATGAGGTCCGGAAAGACAAGTGGTAAGGAATCATTTGGTGGATCAAGTTCTGCTGTTGTAAGTGTCAGGATAGAGATTTCATTGTGATTGGTTTGGGTGTTAAAGAAGTCAAGGATTCCGTCAAGGTCTCCTATGGTATCATCTTCCATATAGACTTGTTCATAATGTTGCTACTCGCTTTCCTTAGTGTCATAGATATTCTGTGGTCCAGATTCAAGTAGTCTAATTCCTGTGCTATGTTCTTCTTGAGAAAAGGATATAGAACTAGTATTTTTAGTGGTATCTTTAGTAGAATTTGAGCAGCTACCCCATTCATATTCATTGGAATCAGTCTCAGAGGTATCATCCTAGATTCTATTAGTGTTGTGAACTGGTATGTTATATGGTGAGAATAGGTTTTTGATGATTGAGACAAGTTTGATAGTTTTCTTTGATTCTGTGTCAAATCCTGCTTCAACCTTTTGTATTTGTTCATATACTGTCCCTCCTTGGGGAGGAATGATGTTATCAGGAGATGATACTTCTTTGTTGGATATTTGCTCTTGAATATGATTGACTTCTGAAGATGTTGTCTTCTTGTGAATGATGGACTCCCCTTGATGTTGCTTCCTTTCTTGATGTTCATGTTCCTTATAGATTGTCTCTACTGACTCAAATAGTGTGTCTTGCTAGGATTCTTCTTTGTACTTCTTCTTTGCTTTCCACTGAGTTTTTTGATATTTGTGTGGTACCTTCTTTGGTAGTAGAGTGAGTTCAAAGCCCAATCCCTTTTTGTCTTTACTAAATTGTGAAGGAGGATCCAATGGTTCTGTGACACCTTCCCGATGCTTACCAATAGGTCCTTTGCCATTGTATCCCATTTTTTGCATGATTAAGTAGCCTTTTCCATATAGGTGTGTGGGTATAGCTACTTCCACAGTAGCTGCTGTGTCTTCTTCCTCATCTTTGTATAGCCAACTAAGGATATCCTTTTCCTTGGATTCATGTGCTAAAGTGTCAAGTTGAATGAATTTGCCATCGAACTTGGTGATGGCTTGAGTTGCTTGATGTGTTGATGCTGTAGGTAATCCATGAGATCTAGGTGATGTGGGTAAGTTAGTCAAACACATGGGTTCCAAAGAGTATTCCCCCATGCCTTGTTCTTTGATTTTCATTTTCTGCTTGAAATCTCTAGGTAATGATTTAGACTTCTCTTGTTGAAGATCTGGTGCTGAGGAATTTTGTTTCTCTCTATTATGTGGAACCAAACTATCCTGGGCTGCCCCCATTGCATTACAATGTTGAAATGGATTGTGATCAGTAGATATAGAAACCTCCTGCCTATTATAGGGGAATTTGACACACTGGTGATACGTAGAAGGCACTGCTTGCATTTCATGTATCCAGGGTCAATCTAATAAGATATTGTATGTGAGGTCTATGTCTAAGACCTGGCACATGGTATCTCTTTGTATCGGTCTGACTTGAATCAACAACACCACTATTCCTTTAGAGGATCTTTCTTCATATCATATGCCTTTATAGTAATCTTTTTGTGTGGATCAATAGACTCCTTTGAGAAGCCTAATGCACGGATAAGTTTTAAGGTACATATATTAAGTCCAGCTCCTCCATCTATTAATACTCATTCTACTTGGTGTTTATAGACTATGACTTCAATATGGAGAGGAGTATTATGTGGATGACTCAACAAGATATTATCGTGCTTAGAAAAAGTGAGATTATGAGGCCCTGTCATATAAGTGACCATGGCTTGGAATTTGTCAGCATCCAGATCTTGAGGTACATTTGTTTCTAATAGCGCTTGTTCCAATATGTCTTTGTGTTTTGGCTAAAGTTTCAGCAACTCTAGTATAGATATTTGAGCAGGAGTTTTGCGCAGTTGGCTGACTAGATCATATTAAATTTTGGGTACAGTGTTTTTTGTTGATGTATGTCCCTTTAAGACATATTTTTGAGCTCTGGTTGTTACGTTGATAGATTCATAATCACGTTGATCTCGGATTGTGATGACATTGACTTGATTGTCCTCAGCTGATATATGATTGATGGTGTTATTGTAGATGTGATTGATACGAGCTCCACGTGTATCATTCAAGGTTGAAGCTCCATCCTTATTGTAGTTTGGAAGAGGATTCTTAAAGGATCCATGGTCATCATTTGTCTTGAGACCATCCACCGTTAAATCACCTCTATCAATCATGTCTTGAACAATGTTTTCAGTCTCATGCAATCATTTGTTTGATAACCTTTGTTGCGATGAAAATAAAAAAAGTGCGAGTCATTCCACCAAGGCGGTTTGATTTGTGGTTCATAGTTGCTGATTACTGGTAAAGAGATAATTTTTTTTGCAAGGAGTTCTCTGAATGTTGACTCCAATGATTGTCCCAGTGGTGTGTAGACACGTTTTTTAAAATTGTTGGTGTTACCTCATGAATTGTTATTAGGCCCTCGATTTGTGTGACTATTTTGAGCATTGTTGGCATTGTTTGTGTTGAGAGGATCTTGATTAGTATTGGGTGTATAAGTGTTAGTGCCTTGGTTAGCAACCTTTGGATTCTTTGTAGCTTGGGTATTACCCGATAATGTGAGCACAGGCTGCTTAGATTTTGGATCATTTGATTCATTGCCTCCTTCATTTCCATTGTTTTTGTTTTTGGTCCAGAATCTGGATTTGTCCAAGTTGCTGATGTTTTGGTTACTGTAATGGGATGAACTTGTTCCTTCTTTGAAGAAATTTAACATTCCTTTCTTGACACATGCTTCTTCAACTTGAATTCCATTCTCAATCAATTTAGCGAAAGATGGTATGCATTGGAGCTTGAGTCTGTAACTCATCTCACCGTTCAAGTTGTCGATGAAAATTTCTATTTTCTCCTTTTCGGGGATATCTCAAGGATATCTTGAAACCATACGTCGCCAACGTTGGAGGAATACCATGAATGTCTCATTGTTTTTCTGCTTGGTATTACAGACATCTAGCATAGTGATAGCATGTTGAATGTTATAGGAATATTGAGTTATGAATTTGTTGACCAGTTCATCAAATGATTTGATAGGAGGTGTGATTTTAGATAACCATTCCATTGTTTGTCCTCCCAAGCTTCTTGGGAATAACCTCATCAAATAGGTGTCATTATGAGCAAATTCAAGACTCATTGTGCAGAATTCTTGAACATGATCACAGGGATCGCTTTTTCCATCATATTTGTCAAATTTGGGAACATCTGAGTTTGGAGGAAAAGGTATCATGTTCAATCTTCTGTCAAACGGATAAGGAAAAATTTCATTTAATGAATACCTTACTGTTGTCCCTTGCATTTGTCTTTGTAACATTTGCATTTGTTGAGTAAGGGCAATCAAAGGTGCATTATTTTGTCGAGGGAAGAGTTCTTCCCTTGCATGAGTTCTAGGTTGAAATGGTGTATGGAATGACATGTTTTGCTTGGGGATGTGTTGCTCAGGGATGTTTTGTCCTGGTGGTTTTTGTTCAGGTATGTTTTGTTCAGGGATATCTTGCTCAGGGTCACATGTTTCTCCTTCTTGTTGTCATTCTTGATATTCGTAATGTTGAGATTTTGTTCTAAACATGTCTATGTCAAAGTCTTCAGGAAGTTTAACCCCTTTTCTTGTGAGCATGAGTAGGTATTTTTCTTTGTCATTTTCCATGAGTCTTTCCACAAGTTTTTGAAATGAAGCACTTTCTTGACATTCTTGAAGAAGTTCTTCAGAAATTTCGGTGTCCTCTAGATTCGGATGCTTGAAAGGATTTGATAATCTCCGATTCATGCTGGATTCTGATTGCATTTCTCTTTGTTTGTTTTGTTGAGAGCGAGTAGCAACAAGCATCTAGTAGAATCTTTCTATGACAAAAGGAATGAACTCTTCTTCAATGTTTTGTTTAGGGGTTTGTGGTTCAAATCTGGGGATGTTGTAAGTGATGCACTTGTCGGGAAAGAATGCTGGATTGATCTTTCCTCCATGATTTATTTGTTGACTGAATGCAGATTTTTGATAGAATGCTCTAGTCTTCAAAGGTTCCTTGTCAAATTTGTTTGATTTGTTCTGAATATATAATCGTACATGACGAAGGAATGTTCGATGAGATACGAAGAGTTGACGATTGATGTATAAAAATTTATTTCTTTTGGCAAGTTTCAAAGAACTTGGTTGCTATTTCTTCAACTTAATGTTACGATAAATATTCTTTCTTCTCAGAATATGAGGATTAGTCATGCACAAGTGATCAATGGTTTCCTTTGAGTTGTTTTGGATTCAGTTTATCTTGTTTTTGAAACTTAAGCTTTACTTTATCAAGTGAAGGTTTAGATACCCCCTCATGACAAAGTGTGTCAAATGATATGGAATACGAGCATTCTCGATATGGAAACTCAGTTTGACAACTTGGAGTTTTTAGAACAAGTGTGTTTTGGGATGAAAATCTGTTTGATTGAAGGACCTATTTGATATCTGCGATGAGGTTTCCTGATTTTGATAGGATAGATATGCTTATCATGCGACCAGTTTTAGATTTTGGACAACTTTTGTTTGATGATAAACTTACTTTGGATATAACTTTTGATACTCTATTTTTTGGTATTCTAATTTGATGAAGCTTAGGCTGATGAAAGGAGGTTTCCGAAAATGTTTTCAAAATTTTCCAATTTGACCTCTATTTTGCCCCCTATTTTTCTGGTTTCTATCACGCGCTAAAATAGAGATGTGATGCGCTATAGAAAGTTCTCAATACACTAATAAAAAGACCCTACGTGCTATGTTGCCCCCTTCTATGTGCTAACTAATTTATATTGTTTAACTTTGTTTCAGTTTCTGCTTAGAAGGTCATGCGCTAATATGGGCCTTCGCGCTAATAGTTAAACTTTATGTGCTAAAGATTGACTTCAACGCGCTAAGCTAACGCTTCCACGCGCTATACTATTTTCAAAACGCACTAACTCCTGCTGTTGATTTTAGATTTTTGATGAAGCGTTACTGTTAAGACTTTACACGCTAAAGATAGGATCTGATGCGCTAAAGTATGGTTCCAACGTGCTAAGATGTTGTTCTTATGCACTAAACTACCCTAACTTGATTGTTTTCTGCAATTTTAGAGTTTTTGCCTTAAGTTGTTTAGTGATAGATGATTTTTTGAAGTAACTAATGAAAGCATGGCACCAAAGAGACAATAGTTTTGCCTAATGTAAATAATAAGTGTATGATTGGTGAGGATGTGTTCAAATCCCCAATGTTTTTAACAAGTTTTGGATACAACGAATACACTTCAAAAAGACTCTTTATTCAAAGGTCATAAGCAATATCATAGCCCACTAGTCTCGATACTCCATCAGCTCAAACAGTCGTGTCACCCCCTAGGGGGTGCCCATTTTTTCGCCTTTTGCCATAAATTAACTCAAAGTGAATTGCTTCACAATTGCATAGTTATCTTGGGAGATATATGGTGAGTGATCTTGGGGGCAGATTCTTCCCCACCCTTGCACTATGATATTACAAATGTTTGGTTACTGACTCAGCTCAAATTTTCTAAGCTAAGGTTTGTAATCAAGCTTCCTGTTCGGCCTTCAGTGATAAACTCCCTTAGGAGGCTTCCAAACCTTTAGAACAAAGGCTTTACGTATCTCAAGGATACTGGGGGAAGGCTAATCGCTGTGCGCAACCGTTGAAAAGGACTTTCATCACTTTCCACATTTGATTATAGTGTGTTGGAACACTTGATGTCAAAGTCATTTCCCACTTAGGTCGTTCCCTTCACATCAGCCAAAAATGGCTTTAAGAGTTTTTCAACCCCTCGTGTTGTCTTCAAAATCTGACTCACTTCAACATCCTTATAATAAGATGATTAAACTCTATGCAAGAGGGATGTTAAGGGGAAGGAAAATCTTAGGACAACATATGACAAGGTTTGATTTAACCTTCTACACTTTGGACTTATTCATAGTCCAGGAGGGTATACCTTTGTGAACTGAATTCACACTTTTCAAAAGGTAAATCCATAGCAAACCAGTCCAGAAAACCAGTGGATCTATTCACCTTGAAACTAATTGAAACAAAGGAATGAAAATTATACTCATATTCAATATTTTGATCAACAAAACATACAATAGACAACCTTGATCGATACCAGTGCCTTATCCAAGGTCACAGAGTCACCAAAGTTCAAACAATACTCCCCAAATAGAATATCTTCACACATCCCATTAGCTCAGCCTCTTTTAATCCCTATATATGCCTAACATACATGAGAATTTATACATATCGAATCAAACTATGCTCATCAAGATTCAAGATGTCTCACAAGCAATTTACTGGTAGAAGTGATCCCTGCATATTTAATTTCCCTCCTAAAGAGAAAAGCTAGCAAACACATCTACTAAAAGTTGCCTTACAACCCCTATTCAAACAAAATAACCCTAGATTATTCAGTATGAAATAGTAAATAAATGCAAACACATTTGAAGATGACACAAAGCTTTACTCAAAACCAATGGTCTGTATATTGATATTATCTTTAGAAAAGTATTACGAGAAACTTTTGAATATTCCCCATTAAACTCAGAAAAGCTCAGATAAATTTCTGCAACATTTTTTTACAATTCTTTGCGATCGTCTTTTTACATAGTCCTAGTATCCATTTATAACAATATGGATGCACATAGCTTTCGAACTTTCCTAGGAGAATTAGTTACAATCATTTCTTTTCCAAAAGAGGTTACAAAGCCTTTTACAAAATAGTTACAAGTCCTTTTCGACTTCTGCAGCTTCTTCAACTTGTTGTCCAGTTGCAACCTCTTCCAACTGTTCCGGAGTGCCCTCTAACTGCTCGGCTTCCTGGATGGCATATTTCATTATCCACTCATTGTACACATCATCAGTTGGCCACGTGAAATCAATCACTTTTGTCTTAGCCTTGGTCAACCTTTTCCAAGAATTCCTCATCTTGTTAACCTCTGAATTAAGGAAACCATAATGAGATTTAACTCTTTCTATCTCCTGAATTGTCACAACAAAAAAGGAAGCATCATCTCAATCAAAAATTCCTTTTACTCTGGCTGACAATTTGGCCTCTAATTCTTTCAGCCATACTTGTTTCTCCTTTAGTTGATTTGGGCTAGCAAAAACTCCTGGAATCAATTCAAAAACCTGATCAGTGTATTCCTTTTTATACAGGTTGATTTTCCTGTCAGCATTGTCTACCTCTCCTGCCAATTTTACTAGATCTTTGGCAGTGTCATAAGTGGATTTAATGATAGGATCAGCCCTTGCTTCATCACAAGATGCACAAATAGCTTCCAAGTCCTGCTCTATGGGCTTCCACTTGTCAAGAATAGGTGCCAAAATGGCCTTATCCCTATTGAGCTCATTCCTCATATCCAAAATATTTCCTATGTTATTATATAGCAATGAGGCACTCATTGTATCTGCAAAATTGGAAATTGTAGCCCTTACTCTCTCCTCATACTTCTTTGCATATAAGGCCTGAGCCTATTTTAAATTTTCTAGTTCTTGAGGAGTAATGTCAACCATTTGAGAGCTGGAGGGTGCTGGAGATGGTGGGAACTCAATTCTAGGGCTAGTAGGTGGAGGTCTTGTAGGAGAAGAGGAGATCATCAATGTTGAAGACTCACCTTGATGGTGTTGTCCAGTCAACTGGCTCTGCAGCTTAGCAATGATGCTATCGTTACCTCTTACCTCCTCCTTAGCACTGTTGTAGGCCTTCAAAATTGTCTCCAAATTGACTTGGAGGATCTCTTTTTCCTTGGCCTCCTTTTTTGCTACTGCAACACTAAATTTTACAGTCTCTAGCATAATGCTAGCAGCTTCCACTACCCCTGTATTCTGCACTCTCTTTACCATCATTCCAACAAGGTAACTTGACCCTGGGGTATCTCTACTTTTCTTATTCTCATTTCTCTTGAGAGACCACATGATGAGTGCATCACTATCCTTACTAAAATTAATTCCCTCCATGGGCTTGGTCTCTTTTCTCATTGCGTTTAGTACCAATGCATCTGCTATATCCCATTCAGGTAGAATAAGCACTCTAGCTTGTGCCACCATATCTCTCCCTTTCTCAGGGGTGATGGTCTTAAATTCTTCCATCATCTCATGTTTTATTTCCTCCTCCACTAGGCCTGGATCCTTATTAGGTTGTTCACCTTTTCTCTTTTCACATCTAGCATTGTACTATCTATGTTCTATTTCCATATAAATTGCATAAATGCTCTTGATGTGACAAAATTGTTGTCAGCCAAGAAGTCATTACTTGCCTACCTTATCTCAGGATCCCACTCCTGGCCTTTGAGTTCAGTGGTGGTAATGTCCATTTCAGCAGCAAGAGGTTCTTCTGGCATTCCTTCTTCCACTTTAGCATAAGTGTAGGCAATTTCCCCTACACTGCCTAACTGTAGGAGTTGCTCAGCTGCTGCTTGCTCATCTCCTATGTGGATAGGAGATTGGAATGGAGAATACAAAGGTGCATCCGATTGTACTTATTTCCCTACCCTCTGCTTCTTTGGGCTCTCTTAGATGTCAATGACATCTTGTATCTTCCTCTTTCCTTTAGAGGTAGAGGGCTCCCCTATTGTAGGCATCAACACACTGTAAATAGATTTCTTCTGCAGTGTATAATCACCAGGAGGGATTGCTTTGCTGGAAGCTGACCTACTTAGAACCACTCCTACCTTTTCAGGATTGCCTTTAATCACAACTTCCCTCTTCTCCTTCAGGGTCTGCATCACATCCTCAAAGCAAACAATTAAAAACTTTATTTTCTCCTCCAGAGGGAAAAAGCTAAACAATGGGTCATAGCTGGCATCAAACTGATGCACAAAATCTAAGGCTTTCTTATAAGCCACCCACTTCTCCTTCCTCATCTCCTGCTCATCTAGATCAAACTCATTTCTGATGAGGTCTTCAGGAAACTAAAATTGATGGGGTCTACATTTGCATGCTGCTCTCTTTCTAAACATGCCATTGAAGAAGTCTTCTAGATCAACACACCTGGATATTGCAGTGGACAAATGATAAGGCTTGAGAAAATCCTCAAAGAAATTCCAACCTCCTTTAGTTATTACAAATTGGTGGGCTATGGTAACTGTAGGGAAAATAGTCCCTTTACCCCTGCCTGTCAGTTCTGCCTCTTGTACACCACCAATTTGTCTAAGGATCTCTATAGTTCCCACTTTGAGAGGGACCTGATAGGGTAACAAGAATGGGGTGCCTCTAAAACCAAAAACTCTGAAAACTATTGAGACTGGGTACAGATAAATGTCACCCCAATTGTGAACAATTTTTATGTTCTCTGCAAATTATTTTGGTCTTATGAATTCCAAAAGAACCTCAGGGATTCTTGGGTTCTCCGAGAAAAGGAGAGTCCTGATCTTGGATACAAAGTATTTGTCTAACTTCAAGAAACTGGCATCCTCTCTATCCCATGACAACACAGTACTCCAAAGTTGTACTGGCATCTTTTCTCCTTCTTTCTCTTTGTCGAGGTCCAATCCACTAGCAAAGTAATCACCACCTTTGAAAAGAAATAGATGCATCAGGAGTGAGTACCATCTGAAAGGCCTATCCACCTTTCCATTCTTTATTCCTGTTAACCCTCCATGGATAGCATCAACAATGAAAGAAGCATAATCAACTGTTACTGCAAGAGAAGGATTCAAAATCTGAGCAATCATTAACAAGTAGTGATTGGGCATATTCACTTCAGTATCTTCTCCCAAAACTTGGCAAAGTGCCCAATACATTCCCTTAGCCCTAAGGGTGAACATACTCAATGAAAAGGGCTCTTCTATGTTGGGTCCTACAACTGTCAACCCACCTATCTTCCTAAAAAATTCCTTGAGAGGCCCATTCCTAAGATGACTCCTCTGTGCACTGTAAATTTGAGCTAATGATTTGAAATTTATGGGTTCCAAAAATTTTGTAAACTCATTGAGCCCAAAAGCAGTTATGAATTCTTCAGTATTAATCTCAATAAGTGCTTTTCCATTTATGTCCTGAATGCTTCTTGTGACTAGATCATAGTAAAGTGCAATTTGGGTCAACAAATCCATATCTATAAATACCCCTGGGACTACCAACTTCCCAACATCTAATTCCCAAATACTGTTTTGCAGGGCCAAAGAATTTCTCATTCCAAATCCAACCTTAAATAACCCCAACCCAGACAATCCGACTTGTGGGTCTCTCAACCAGTTACCCTTGTCATACAGTCCTTCTCCTACTTTCAAACGGGGAGCTCTATGCACTAATTCTTTTGCTTTCGATGCCTGATTAGTTGACAACGTCAGCTGTTCAAGAAAATCATCACAGATGGCTCTTTCCAGATAATTGACTTTCCCAGAAAATTCTCTCTTAGGTGCCATTTTGAAAACGTAAGAAATGAATACTGCCCCCAAATAATTCTGCAACAAATCAATATCTTATCTAAAACACACCACACAGAAATTACTACACGAGAGTATGAGAAAACCTGTTCTTAACTCAAAGGAATTTGCTCTACAACTGAATTGACTTGCTCTCTATCTGAAGAAAATAGCTCTGTATCTACTCCTCTGCAATAATTCTTTAAAAAGATACCTTCATCCGGTTGATAGGAAATCATATATTGTACCCAAGGTCTTAACTGCAACATTGA
Organism: Cryptomeria japonica; assembly: GCF_030272615.1. NCBI lineage: Eukaryota > Viridiplantae > Streptophyta > Pinopsida > Cupressales > Cupressaceae > Cryptomeria > Cryptomeria japonica. Next base: position 429,903,645 of record NC_081406.1, read on the forward strand.
TTCTGCATGCTTCGGTCGTCCTTTCAAAATTGAATTCATGGGAGAATTCGTATTTTTTGCTCCAATGGGCCACAAGGTTCCTACAATTATTTCCTTTTGCTCTTTCGCAACTTCATGAAGCATAACCATCGAGCATTTTGGTCCTGCGAAATAGCGCCAACCGTTCGATCAAAAGAAACTTGATCGGTCGTTACACTAACTAACAGCCTTGGCTCCACGCTGGGTCCTGCTTCTTTATTAGCTACGTGCTACCACGTGGCACTCAACCACTGGCTTTGGAAAACCTTTTGTATTCAACTCAACGTCGGTCGCGTGTCTTTCCTTTATACCACCGGTTCCACCTTGGCGGGCTTACCGCTTCTTCTAAAACCATGTGTCCATGGACACGTTATCATCTATCATGACACATGGACGGTCCCCTTTTACTTTCATTATTTTGCAGGGTGTAAAGCATGAGCATCTTACCCTTGTGAAATCACGGGGGCCATCGAATCATTTTTTAGTTGACCGACACTTAACCATCTGAATAAACTCTGGGAGGCATGGGCCCTCTGACTCCACTTTGAACACCTAGCATCTAGTCACCTTCAGAGCTGACATGTCAGTTTTTCATTTGCCGAGAGAAAGCACTGGGCTCCGATTAATTCTTGACACCTGTATTTGCCAGGTCATCTCCTATCCTACGACCTGACTCACCTCTGGGACCCGCCTGTTAACCTTTAATCCTGACTTTCTGACTATTGTAGCCTATGCCATGTGCCACTATTCTACTTTCCTTCTTGACTAGCTAGACCGTCTACTTGGCATGCCATCTCATTTTCACAACTTCGCTGGTTTTAAACCTTGTGCAACTTCACCTAGCGAAATAGCGAAAGCCATAGATCCTTCTGCAAGATGCTAGGCCTGACAACTTTAGGAGGAATACACATAAGGCATAAATTTTTTTGATTAATTCACATGACCGCCTAGGCAAAAGACAAGGGGGACACTTCCTACGATCCTAGGACCCATTACTTAAGTGGATAAAGTAACAAAAGAATAGAAACCAGAGGGTTTTTATCAGACATTAGGCGATTTAAAATCAAAAAACCCTAAACCCTTAAGACCTAACACAGAGCTGAAGTAATTGAAAATGCGTCTTACTCAAGACTTCAAAATCATAGCCAATTATGGGAAAGGAAAAGCCCATTTTTAATCAATGATAACAGTGGCTCTGACTGGGGATGGTTGATCGCAAGGTCAACACAAGAAAACTCAGAAACTCTGGGAAACAGACCAAAACACAGACCCAAATAGAACAAAACAGGAAGGAAACAAAATATGTACAAGCAAAGGACCTACTGTGCATGGATATCAAGAGAAGTAATGCTTCAGGAATTGTCCATGCACTAGAAATTCCTGTACTTCATCATTCATACTCTTCACAAAATGTGAATCCTTACCATTTATGTCACAAACCACAAAAGGACCAATCCATAATGATTCGAATTTTTTGTGCTTTCCTTTGTCCGGTCCTTTTGCATTCCACTGAAGAACAATGTCATCGATTTGAAACTTCCTTAATGATGTCCTTTTATCAAAAAGGTAATTGGATTGCAATTGGATCTTCTGATTTCTTTTGTGAGCTAAAGCTCCGAGCTCTTCCACCTCCACAATTTGGATCATTCTGTCTACCATAGGTTAAGATAACTCCATATCCTCATCTTGCAAGAACTTGTAAATTGGAAGAAGATTATTTACTGGCAATCTGGCTTGAGCACCATAAACCAGTTCAAAAGGGGACATTCCAATGGCCTTCTTGACTATTATTCTATCTACCCACAAAGCTAACTTCAATTTTTGATCCCAAGATCTCTTATTTTCTTCAAGGATTTTCTTGATGATAGTCAAAAGGATTTTATTGTTGGATTCTGCTTGTCCATTCCCTTGAGGGTGATAAGGTGAAGAGTAGGACATGAGTATTCCGTGATTGGTACAAAAGCCTACAAACTCTTCTGATCTGAAACACATGGCATTATCCATCACCAATCTTGCAGGTGTTCCAAATCTAGTTACAACATTATCCATCAGGAAATCAATGACAACCTTACTAGTAGCTCTTCTTGTAGGGATAACTTCTATCCATTTTGTGAAATAATTAGTGGCCACTATGATCCATCTATGACCTCTCCGTGACCTCTCAACAATCTCTCCAATAAAATCAATGCCCCACTAGACAAAAGGAGCTTCTATAGAGACTGGATTTAGGGATAAGGCTCCGTCATACTTCAGCTTGGATGAGAATTTCTAACATGGGTCACATGTCCGAACATATGCATGAGTATCTTTAAATAAAGTGGGTGAATAGTATCCAACCCGGATTATCTTACCAGCAGTAGTCTTAGCAGAGTAGTGGCCTCCACATACTCCATCATGCATTTTAGTCAACACTCGTTTGGCCTGGAATTCATCTAAACACATTAGTAACTCTCCATCTCTTTTCCTCCAGAATAGATCACCCCGAATGAGCACATATTTTTGGGACTTGAGTTTCAAAGTTCTTTTTTGATTATGTGTCATTCCTTCTGAGAATGTGGCATCTCTTAAAAATCTGATTATCTCTGAGTACCAAGGCTGCCTTTCAATGCTAGTGACTGAGGTATCTCTGACTTCAACATTATGTATTTCAATGTTCATAATATTGGACTTAGTCATGAGTTTAGCCAAACCTAAACCTCTTACCAATTTGGTAATCTTTATCTCCAAGTCAAATTCTTGGATCCTATTAATCCATCTACATCTTTTCCCTGTAACTTCAGACTGGGACATAATATCCTTAACTGCGGCATGTGGGACATAGGCAATGATATTTGCATTCACTAAGTATGGCCTAAAAGCCTTAACAACTTTAACTAGAGCATAATCTTGTTTCTCCATGGTCTCATATTTCAGTTTTGCCCCCTGTAGAGACTTACTGTAGAAGGCTATGGGATGTTCATATCCCTCATTGTCTTTTTGTAGCAATACTGCAGCTACCATGTGATATGAAGCAAAAGAAAATAGGGAAAAGGGCTTACTGTAATCAGGAGATTTTAGCATTGGTGCTTCCTGAATGGCTTTCTTAATTTCAGCAAAAGACTTGGAGGCTTCTTGATCCCAACAAAATTTTGTATCCTTTTTGAGCAACTTGACAATAGGCTTCACTATCTCTGCAAAGTTTGCAATGAACCTCCTAACAAAATTCACTTTGCCTAGAAAAGATTGAATGCCTTTCACATTCTTAGGTTCAGGCACCTTATTTATTGCCTCAATTCTTTAGGGGTTTATCCTTACCCCTTCCTTGGAAATGATGTGTCCCAGTAGTTTTCCTTCTATGACTCCAAAATGTCATTTCTTGGGATTTAGTGACACACCAAATTCCAGAGCTTTATTGAACACCTTTTCCAAATGTCCACAATGATCATCAGCCTTTTTAGAGTAACAAGTTAGATCATCTTGATAAACCACCATGATGATATTGATGAATTCCTTAAAGGCTACATCCATGGCTCTCTGAAATGTAGCTCTAGAATTTTTCAATCCGAATGGCATTCTCACATAAACATATATTCCCCATGGAGTAGTGAAGGCAGTTTTGAACTGTTCATATTCCTTCACTAACACTTGATTGTACCCTGAAAAACCATCCATCATAGACAAAAGGTCACATCCTGTCAGTCTCTGTAGCATGGCTTCCATATTCGGGGAAGAGTAATTATCTTTCAAAGAGGCAACATTTAGATTTCTGAAATCTACACACAATCTAATGTCCCCATTCTTCTTTCTTACTAGGACTAGATTAGAAACCCATGAAGAATGCCTTATTGGTTTGATAATCCCCCCTTCTCTCAATTTAGTCAACTCTTGTTGCATTTTAGTTTCTAACAAGGGATTGATGGGCCTCTGTTTCTATTTGAAAGGCTTAGCATCTAGAAGTAAAGGAACTTCATGCTGAAAAAGATCTTGTCTATATGCCTTTAAGTCTTCATAAGACCAAGCAAAAACATGTTTATACTTCTTCAATAAATTAATAAGGTTAGTCCTAACATGAGGGGGTAAATTTCCAATATATACTAACTTAGGGGATGATTCAATCCCCAGGTTTACCTCCTCTAACTCTTCCAACTTGGTGGTAGACTGCTGATGTAAGTGACTGTCATTATAATTGAACATGCTTTCCAACTCTACCAGCCCTTTGGGTATCTCATTGGTTTCTAACTGGACTAAATCATTTCTAAACACTATTTACTTATTGTCAACCACCTCCACCAGTGCATTGCAATCAATCTTTTGTCCATCATAATCATCAACACATTGGATGAACCTAAGAATGTCTTCATCATCAGCAAAAACTTGCCAATTGTACACATTGTCAGGGATGGCAGGTCTAGACTTTATCTCCATAGTAGAAATACCAGTTAGTGTTGCATCATCATTTTTCAAGGCAACATTGGCTAGGAAATCTGCCATAATGTTCTTTGATCACTCTATCCAATTAATAGAAAATGCACTAAAATGCTCAATAACATCCCAAATTGCATGTTTATATCTCTTTAATCTATCATTCTTGGATGCATATTTGGATCTTACCTGAGATACAACCAATTCTGAATCCCCTGACACTGTCAATAGCTGAATTCCATGCTTCTTTGCAATTTCAAGCCCTAGCAATAGAGCTTCATACTCTGCAGTATTATTTGTGCATTGGAAGGCCAATAAGAATGAGTACTTAAAAGTCATACCTGATGGGGATACAAAAAGAACACCTGCTCCAGATCCTTCTTTGGAGCAAGCTCCATCAAAATACATCTGCCATAATCCATATTGTTGTGCTTCTAATTCGACCACAATAGGGTCAATATTCTTCAGTTGAGGTAAAATTGGTTGCAGTCTAAAGTTATCAAGATCTACATCAATCATACAATTGAGCATATTAGGTTCTACATTTTCAATTACCCTAGGAGTACGTGGCTCTCTATATAGTTTGACCTGATTTCCATTGATTGGAATGGTGGCATAGGATAGGTCCAGTTGAACATTTCCTCCTACTGCTGCTGCCCACTGTCTGGAAAGTAACATACCATAATGGGGCTTAGTATCAGTAACAATAACATCCATTTTATAAGTTGCCTCAGGGAATACTGCTATTTTTACTTCTACATCTTTCATTGTACCTATCACAGGTACTTCTCTGTTATCCATGGCATAGCATTTCCCATACACAGTGGTTATTGATAGTCCTAATTATTTCATAGCACCATAGGGCATTACATTAGCAGCAGCTCCTGAATCTATCATGCAGTTTTTAATCAACCGGTTATTGAATAACAAGGTAACATAGAAGGGATCTTCCTATGAAGGCTCTTGAGTAATAGTGGTTCCAACATAAACCTCTGGGGTTTGGAACTCTTGATCCTTTCCAATTCTAGCTGAATCGGTGGGTAAGACTGTGTCACTATCAGATATACTAGAGAATAGAGACAAAGCTGCATCCTTATGTTCTTTAATCTTTACTAATTCTACTAATGGAATAGTGACCTTCATTTGAGTAAGAGCTTGAGCCATGTCAAATGTAGAACTATTGCTTGTTTCAGTACTAGCCCTAACTCGTTTTGTCTTGAGCTGACTTGTCTTTTTTGCTGTGGCAGCTCCTTGTATATCATCGATATCTGTATTCTTGGGTACATCTTTGACTTGTCCCTTCTTTTCTTGACTAGTGTTAGGAATAGTAGTAGCACTACATGCTACCCCCTTTTGGGTGATCTCTTTTATGAACATGGAACCAGGTTCACCCTTATCAGTATCCCTCTTAGTGCTTCTCAAGTTATAATTGTGTTTTGCTTTGGCAATGCCAGCTTTAGTGAGATTTTTGACTTCTTCCTCACTAGGCCTTCTAAGATGAACCTCTTCATCCATTATTACCAAATTCAATGTAGGATGCCAATCTAAGGTTAATTGTCTTTGAACATACTTTTCATTATCTAATACATCAGTGTATTCACTTTGTATAGACTCCTCATCACTTCCTATGATGGTTTCAAACATATTGATATCAAACTTAGCTTCTTGTCTCATAGATTCTTCAAGAGCCTGAGCCATCACACACTGATGAGGAGAATGTGGTCCATCACAAGCAATACACCAGGGAGTGTTTTCCATATTATGGACAGTTTTCTCTTTCAAGGGATCTGGAGTGTCCTGATTTTGGGCAGTTTTGGGCTTCTCATTTTGGGCTTTGCCATCTTTCCAGTTAGTATTATATGGCATGTCATGCCACCTAGGAGGTCTATCTTGCCAGTTATAATGAGGTTTGTCATTTTTGTTTACCTTGGCAGTCAGATCTTTCATTGCAATGACCAACTTCTCTATCTTGTCTTCCTCCTTTGGTGCTTTATGGGTTTGTTGTTTTGTCTCTTGCCATAATCTACCATCTGTTCTTCTTCCCAACTTCCCGGATGCTTGTCTATTACTTTCTACATTAATGGCAATTCTAAAAGCATCTCTCAAATTATGTGGATTCTTATCTCTCAAGATATAGGCCATTTTAGAATCAAATGCATTGTAATAAGTGTTCAAACACATGTTATCATCCAACCTCATTACTTGATACAATCTGTGCATGGCCTTTTGGAATCTGGTATTGAAATCGGTGACCATTTCATTATCAGACTTTTTGATATTATTGAACTCATTGAGCATAAATCTCACATTAGTCTTGTCACCATATTGTTCCTGAAAACAATTTTTAAACTCCTCCCATGACCCTATGTTGTTTACTGGAAGACCTCTGAGCCAATCTCTTGCATCATCAACCAGGGACTGAACAAACAGTTTCATAATAACATCTTCATCCACTATCTCATAATCATTTATTAGGTCCCCAAAATATTTTAGATGTTCCTCAGCACTAATGGCATTGTTCCCAGCAAATTTATGGAGTTTGTCTCTCACCTCAGTAGGAACATGATTGGGATATCCTGGGATCCCATTAAAAAATAATTGTCTATATTGTACTAAATTGATTGGTCTTCTTTGAAAAGGGGCAGGAGCATTGTTATTTCCCATATTCATTCTAATTGTTGGAATTGGAGGCTAAGATATTTGGGTGCGATGACTATTCATGGGGGTTTGACTTACTGATGTTACATTAGTAGGCACTACAGGTTGAATTTTAACAAGGGGAAGGGAAAGTTGCTGAGGATCAGGCTTATTCAGATCTTCTGATGGGAACGTGATAGGGGGAGCCTTTAAGTAACTAATTTTTCTTTTTACCTCCTCATTTACTGCTTCCAGTTCAGCTTTCTCTAATTCCATTTGGAGATCCTCCTTTTCTTTCCTCATTCTTTCCATTTCTTTCTCATGTGCTGATAACCTATGAGAAATCTCCTCTATAGTTTTAGATTCAATTCCATCATCTACCCATTTCTGTTTTCCTTTATCCAACTTTGTCCTAGGAAACTATGAATCATTGAGCATTTCTTTGCTTGGCTGGGCTACTGACCTATAGGCTGGCTTGACCTTGGGGATCAAGATTTCTCTAATCACATGGCCTTCTTCATCACTCTTTTCTTTCTCCTTAGGCAGCACGTCAAGATCAGCTATCTGTCTAAGAAGCCTATCTCTTTCCATTAATTTAGCTTTGACTTCCTTCTCCTTATTTGCTTCCTTTTGGGCTCTTAGGGAGATTAAATGGTGAACTCTTCTATTCAAATCCTTAATCTCTTGGGACACTTTATCCTCATCAGGGAAATTTTCCTCAGAATCAGATATATTGACTTGGTCTATGTCAATTAAACTAATGTTTCCATCTATCGTTCTAGGCACAGAGTGTCTAATTGCATTTGAACTGGTCCTATCTCTTGCAAAAACACTAACATGAGATAAATCTTGATTTAAAATAGGTGCATTATCAATATTTCCAAACAATCCTGAATGGAAACCTAATATATCATGTTCTGAATCTCTGGAAGATGAATTAGACTTTGCATAAATAGGTCGATCAGGCATCTTACCAGTATTATTGTTCTTCTATACCCAAGCAACATTTGATGGCTCGTGTAGCACATATCTCTTTTGGCCCCTTTGTGACTACTCCGACAAACCTTCCTGCAAAGTTTCACGAGGATGTTTCTTCATGAATGACCTAGTATTTTTTCCTCCTCGCATTATGCTTGTTTTCTTTTGAAATGATTTACAATTGACAAGGACTGGTTCCAATAAAACAGAGTCGCCACCCACAAGAATATGGGAATTATGAAAAAAGATTTCAGAATAATATGCAAGGATTCCAAAAACACAATGTTTTTCTTTACAAACTTAAGCACAAATCTGCATCAAGATCCTTAATGTGACTCTCCCTAGAAAAGAGTCGCCACTTTTGTTGTCTTCAAAATCTAACTCACTTCAACATCCTTATAATAAGATGATTAAACTCTGTGCAAGAGGGATGTTAAGGGGAAGGAAACTCTTAGGACAACATATGAAAAGGTTTGATTTAACCTTCTACACATCGGACTTATTCATAGTCCAGGCAGGTATACCTTTGTGAACTGAATTCACACTTTTCAAAAGATAAATCCACAACAAACCAGTCTAGAAAACCAGTGGATCTAGTCACCTTGAAACTAACTGAAACAAAGGAATGAAAATTATACTCATATTCAGTATTTTGATCAACAAAACATGCAATAGACAACCTTGATCGATACCAGTGCCTTCTCCAAGGTCAGAGAGTCACCAAAATTCAAACAATACTCCCCAAATAGAATATCTTCACACATCCCATTAGCTCAGCCTCTTTTAATCCCTATATATGCCTAACATACATGAGAATTTATACATATCAAATCAAACTATGCTCATCAAGATTCAAGATGTCTCATAGGTAATTTACCAGTAGAAGTGATCCATGCATATTTAATTTCCCTCCTAAAGAGAAAAGCTAGCAAACACATCTACTGAAAGTTGCCTTACAACCCCTATTCAAACAAAATAACCCTAGATTATTCAGTATGAAACAGTAAATAAATGCAAACACATTTGAAGATGACACAAAGCTTTACTCAAAACTGATGGTCTATATATTGATATTATCTTCAGAAAATTATTATCAGAAACTTTTGAATATTCCCCATTAAACTCAGAAAAGCTCAGATAAATTTCTGCAGCATTTTTTTACAATTCTTTGCGATCGTCTTTTTACATAGTCCTGGTATCCATTTATAACAATATGGATGCACATATCTTTTGAACTTTCCTAGGAGAATTAGTTACAATCATTTCTTTTCCAAAAGAGGTTACAAAGCCTTTTACAAAATAGTTACAAGTCCTTTTCGACTTCTGCAGCTTCTTCAACTTGCTGTCCGATTGCAACCTCTTCCAACTGTTCCGGAGCACCCTCTAACTGCTCAGCTTCCTGGATGGTATATTTCATTATCCATTCATTTTACACATCATCAATTGGCCATGTGAAATCAATCACTTTTGTCTTAGCCTTGGTCAACCTTTTCCAGGAATTCCTCATCTTGTTAACCTCTGAATTGAGGAAACTATAATGAGATTTAACTCTTTCTATCTCCTGAATTTTCACAACAAAAAAGGAAGCATCATCTAAATCAACAATTCCTTTTACTCTGGCTGACAATTTGGCCTCTAATTCTTTAAGCCATACTTGTTTCTCCTTTAGTTGATTTGGGCTAGAAAAAACTCCTGGAATCAATTCAAAAACCTGATCAGTGTATTCCTTTTTATACAGGTTGATTTTCCTGTTAGCATTGTCTACCTCTCCTGCCAATTTTACTAGATCTTTGGTGGTGTCACAAGTGGATTTAATGATAGGATCAGCCCCTGCTTCATCAAAAGATGCACAAATAGCTTCCAAGTCCTGCTCTGGGCTTCCACTTGTCAAGAATAGGTGCCAAAATGGCCTTATCCCTATTGAGCTCATTCCTCATATCCAAAATCTTGCCTATGTTATTATATAGCAATGAGGCACTCATTGTATCTGCAAAACTAGAAATTGTAGCCCTTACTCTCTCCTCATACTTCTTTGCATATAAGGCCTAAGCCTGTTTTAAATTTTCTAGTTCTTGAGGAGTAATCTCAACCATTTGAGAGCCGGAGGGTGTTGGAGATGGTGGGAACTCAATTATAGGGCTAGTAGGTGGAGGTCTTGCAGGAGAAGAGGAGATCATTAGTGTTGAAGACTCACCTTGATGGTGTTGTCCAGTCAACTGGCTCTGCAGCTTAGCAATGATGCTATCCTTACCTCTTACCTCCTCCTTAGCACTGTTGTAGGCCTTCAAAATTGTCTCCAACTTGACTTGGAGGATCTCTTTTTCCTTGGCCTCCTTTTCTGCTACTGCAACGCTAAATTTTCCAGTCTCTAGCACAGTGCTAGCAACTTCCACTACCCCTATATTTTGCACTCTCTTTACCATCATTCCACCAAGGTAACTTGACACTGGGGTATCTTTGCTTTTCTTATTCTCATTTCTCTTGAAAGACCACATGATGAGTGCAGCATTATCCTTACTGAAAGTAATTCCCTCCATGGGCTTGGTCTCCTTTCTCACTGTGTCTAGTACTAGGGCATCTGCTATATCCCATTTAGGTAGAATAGGCACTCCAGCTTGTGCCACCATATCTCTCCCTTGCCTAGGGGTGATGGTCTTAAATTATTCCATCATCTCTTGTTTTAATTCCTCCTCCACCAGGGCTGGATCCTTATTAGGCCTTTCACCTTTTCTCTTTTCACATCTAGCATTGTACTTATCTATGTTCTATTTCCATATAAATTGCATAAATGCTCCTAATGTGACAAAATTGTTGTTAGCCAAGAAGTCGTTACTTGCCTGCCTTATCTCAGGATCCCACTCCTGGCCTTTGAGTTTAGTGCTGGTAATGTCCATTTCAACAACAAGAGGTTCTTCTAGCATTCCTTCTTCCACTTCATCATAAGTGTAGGCAATTTCCTCTAGACTGCTTAACTGTAGGAGTTGCTTAGCTACTGCTTGCTCATCTCCTATGTGGATAGGGGATTAGGATGGAGAATACAAAGGTGCATCCAATTGTACTTCTTTCCCTACCCTCTACTTCTTTGGGCTCTCTTGGATGTCAATGACATCTTGTATCTTCCTCTTTCCTTTAGAGGTAGAGGGCTCCCCTGTTGTAGGCATCAGCACAGTGTAACTAGATTTCTGATGCAGTGTATAATCACCAGGAGGGATTGTTTTGCTAGAAGATGACCTACTTAGAACCACTCTTGCCTTTTTAGGGTTGCCTTTAATCACAGCTTCCCTCTTCTCCTTCAGGGTCTGCATCATATCCTCAAAGCAAACAATTAAAAACTTTATTTTCTCCTCCAGAGGGAAAAAGCTAAACAATGGGTCATAGCTGGCATCAAACTGATGTACAAAATCTAAGGCTTTCTTAGAAGCCACCCATTTCTCCTTCCTCAACTCCTGCTCATCTAGATCAAACTCATTTCTGATGAGGTCTTCTGGAAACTGAAATTGATGGGGTCTACCTCTGCATGCTACTCTCTTTCTAAACATGCCATTGAAGAAGTCTTCTGGATCAGCACACCTGGATATTGCAGTGGACAAATGATAACACTTGAGAAAATCCTCAAAGCAATTCCAACCTCCTTTAGTTATTACAAATTGGTGGGCTACGGTAACTATAGGGAAAATAGTCCCTTTACCCCTGCCTGTCAGTTGTGCCTCTTGTACACCACCAATTTGTCTAAGGATCTCTGTAATTCCCACTTTGAGAGGGACTTGATAGGGTAACAAGAATGGGGTGCCTCTAAAACCAAAAACTCTGAAAACTATTGAGACTGGGTACAGATAAATGTCACCCCAATTGTGAACAATTTTTATGTTCTGTACAAATTCTTTTGGTCTTATGAATTCCAAAAGAACCTTGGGGATTCTTGGGTTCTCCGAGCGGAGGAGAGTCCTGATCTTGGATGCAAAGTATTTTTCAAACTTTAAGAAACTGACATCCTCTCTATCCCATGACAACACAGTACTCCAAAGTTGTACTGGCATCTTTTCTCCTTCTTTCTCTTTGTCGAGGTCCAATCCACTAGCAAAGTAATCACCACCTTTGAAAAGAAATAGATGCATCAGGAGTGAGTACCATCTGAAAGGCCTATCCACCTTTCCATTCTTTATTCCTGTTAACCCTCCATGGATAGCATCAACAATGAAAGAAGCATAATCAACTGTTACTACAAGAGAAGGATTCAAAATCTGAGCAATCATTAACAAGTAGTGATTGGGCATATTCACTTCAGCATCTTCTCCCAAAACTTGGCAAAGTGCCCAATACATTCCCTTAGCCCTAAGGGTGAACATACTCAATGAAAAGGGCTCTTCTATGTTGGGTCCTACAACTGTCAACCCACCTATCTTCACAAAAAATTCCTTGAGAGGCCCATTCCTATGATGACTCCTCTGTGCACTGTAAATTTGAGCTAATGATTTGAAATTTATGGGTTCTAGAAATTTTGTAAACTCATTGAGCCCAAAAGCAGTTATGAATTCTTCAGTATTAATCTCAATAAGGGCTTTTCCATTTGTGTCCCGAATGCTTCTTGTGACTGGATCATAGTTAAGTGCAATTTGGGTCAACAAATCCATATCCATAAATACCCCTGGGACTACCAACTTCCCAACATGTAATTCCCAAATACTGTTTTGTGGGGCCGAAGAATTTCTCATTCCAAATCCAACCTTAAATAGCCCCAACCCAAACAATCTGACTTGTGGGTCTCTCAACCAGTTACCCTTGTCATATAGTCCTTCTCCTACTTTCAAACGGGGAGCTCTAGGCACTAATTCTTTTGCTTTCGATGCCTGATTAGTTGACAACGTCAGCTGTTCAAGAAAATCATCACAGATGACTCTTTCTAGATAATTGACTTTCCCAAAAAATTCTCTCTTAGGTGCCATTTTGAAAATGTAAGAAATGAATACTACCCCCAAATAATTCTGCGACAAATCAATATCTTATCTAAAACACACCACACAGAAATTGCTACACTAGAGTACGAGAAAACCTCTTCTTAACTCGAAGGAATTTTCTCTGCAACTGAATTGACTTGCTCTGTATCTAAAGAAAATAGCTCTGTATCTGCTCCTCTGCAATATTTATTTAAAAAGATACCTTCATCCGGTTGATAGGAAATCATATATTGTACCCAAGGTCTTAACTGCAACATTGATTCTGCATGCTTTGGCCGTCCTTTCAAAATTGAATTCATGGGAGAATTCATATTTTTTGCTCCAATGGGCCACAACGTTCCTGCAATTCTTTCCTTTTGCTCTTTCTGAACTTCACGAAGCATAACCATCAGGCAATTTGGTCCTGCGAAATAGCGCCAACCGTCTGATCAAAAGAAACTTGATCGGCCGTTACACTAACTAATAGCCTTGGCTCCGTGCTGGGTCCCACTTCTTTATTGGCTACGTGCTACCACATGGCACTTAACCACTGGCTTTGAAAAACCTTTCGCATTCAACTCAATGTCAGCTGCGTGTCTTTCCTTTATACCACCGGTTCCACCTTGGCGGCCCATGGCTTCTTCTAAAACCACGTGTCCATGGACATGTTATCATCTATCATGACACATGGACGGTCCCCTTTTACTTTTTCTATTTCGCAGGGTGCAAAGCACGAGCATCTTACCCTTGTGAAATCACGCGGGCCGTCAGATCATTTTTTAGTTGCCTTGCGCTTAACCATCTGAATAGACTCCGGGAGGCGTGGGCCCTTGTACTCCACTTTGAACACCTGGCATCCAGTCACCTTCAGAGCTGACATGTCAGTTTTTCATTTTCTGAGAGAAAGCAATGGGCTGTGATTAATTCTTGACACCTGTATCTGCCAGGTCATCTCCTATCCTGTGACCTGACTCACCTCTGGGACCCGCCTTTTAACCTTTAATCCCGACTTGCTAACTATTTTAGCCTATACCGCGTGCTGCTATTCTACTCGCCTTCTTGACCAACTAGACCGTCTACTTGGCATGCCATGTCATTTTCGCAACTTCGCTGATTTTAAACCTCACGCAACTTCGCCTAGAGAAATAGCGAAAGCCATAGATCCTTCCACGAGATGCACACTACTTATTGGGCCTGACAACTTTAGGAGGAATACACATAAGGCATAAATTTTTGTGATTAATTCACATGACCGCCTAGGCAAAAGACAAGGGGAACACTTCCTATGATCCCAGGACCCATTGCTTAAGTGGATAAAGTAACGAAAGAATAGAAACCAGAGGGTTTTTATCAAACATTAGGTGATTTAAAATCAAAAAACCCTAAACCCTTAAGACCTAACACAGAGTTGAAGTAATTGAAAATGTGTCTTACTCAAGACTTCAAAATCATAGCCAATTATGGGAAAAGAAAAGCCATTTTTAATCAGTGATAACACCTTGGGAAGGCAGGCTTGCTAAAGGATTTAAATGTTGTATGATTGAAAGTGTAAGAGTAGTTTGGTTTTTTGATCACCCAATTAAGGGGATAGCATATACCTTCTACTTTTGAGACAAGGCGAACAAGGTTCTTTTTACCTTTCATGTCAATGATTTTCTAAGATCTATATGGAGATGTTGCTCCACAAAAACATGGTGTTTATTTCAACCTTTCATGGCAATGATTTTTTGATCTATTTGAAAAGAAAGGGTCAACAAAGTAAATCCGATGTTTCGTCAACAAAATAAATCAATTGTTGGTCAACAAAATAAATCAATCCAAAGGGGAAGATCTTCCCTCTTTGGTTGCAAATGACCTTGGGACTTTGTGTGATTCTTTACTTTGCTAAAACCTAAAATGGATCCTTTTATACACCAAAGGATGGTAAAATTATTTTTAAGCCCTTTGATTTTGCAAAAATGAAAATTTGTTTTGTTCTTTTTAGAACCCAATTTAAGAATTTTTCTCCTAGAAAAGCAAGAAAAGATTGTTGTTGTGGTTCATTTTACAACCCAAAGTAAGGTGAGTTCAATTTTATCCAACAAAATTAAAATGACCCTAAATTTTAACTAACTTAACTAAGTTAGTAAATTTTAAAACTATTTTAATTTTACAAATAAAATCCAGCTCTACCTGCAAGAAATTGTCAGAGTCCTGCAAAAGTTCCAATCAAACAGTTAGAAAAATTCGGGTTTTGGTGGACTTCTACAAGTCTAAATTTAAGTTTGGTTACAATTTCATTTTTTCTTTCTATCTGTTATGCACTATAGGACAGACTGTACGCGCTATAGGATGAGTTGGATGCACTATCAAACAGACCCGACGCGTGACTCTATTTTTTGAATGCGCTGCTCTGTTTTCCGGATGTGCTGCTTTGTTTTCCTTCCGCGTTGAGACCTACAGGAAAAGGTCAGTTAAGATTATGCGCTAAGCTAAGGACTTGATGCACTAGAGTATAAACCCCATGCGCTAAATAGTATACGGGATGCACTATAATGTTAGCGAGATGTGCTAAATAATATCCTCCACGTGCTGATTCCTATTTCTCGCATACCTGCAAAAGTGCTTATTTTTTAAAACTGATTTGATTAATGGGCTCATGGGTTCGAGCCCCACAGTGGGCACCAAAAATGTGTGCGAGAAAAGCGGGTCTATGAAACTCAAAAATGTGAAAAAGTCATCTCAAAGAGGTTTGCTCACACACCCATAGGACTTCTTGGTGCAAGTTATGGAGTCATGAAGAATGAATCAACTTCCCAAGGTTGGTTCCATGGTTCTCTATCTCACAAGGTCCCTCAAGCCAATGCCTTTGCTCTCAGATCACTGAGCAAAGTGACTTAGGGATGGCTAATGAAAGACCAAGGGATGCTTTAGATTGATTTAGTTATGGAAATGCATCCTAAGCTATGCATGATTCTACAAATGCAACAAACTAGATTATAAGATGACAAGATTAGTAGAAACACTATCCTAACATGATATACTAGTTGATGTTCTAAGATAATGATAAATAAAATACTCTAAAAATTCTTATTTAGACTATTTCCTAATACAAAAGAGGCTAAATGTGTTGATAAAATTGAGCATAAATGAGATACTGAAGATTGCATGGATCTTTCAAATGGAGGAAGGAGAGCTCTATTTATAGTGAAAATAGGGCAATGGATGGCCAGGATTGAAAGAGTTAATCAAGGGTCAAGTTTGAAAGTTGACAATCCATGTTTACAATTTTCAACAATGAAATGGTGACAATTGTCAGCATAAGACTAGTTGAGAGGAGAGGTAGGTAGCATTAAATTCTTGAGAATACCTCATGGTTACCCTAGGGGGTAAGGGTTGAGGTTAGGTTAAGATTATCCATTGGATAAAGCTTTTACCCAAAGGATAAACTCTTGTGCAAGGGTTAAAGGGATAACCATGGTCAAAGCAATGAATGCTTGAAGAGACCCCTAGGTTAGATGTGGGTTGAGTTTAGAGAAAGTCTCTAATCATGCTAGAGGGTTGAGTTAACCATTAATGGTTTGGAAGACTTTCAAAGTTAAGTTGTTGAAGCCTTTAATGGTTTTCAAAGACTTTGAGGGTTTGAGAAGTGACTTCCCCTTGCTAGGGATGTGACAATATTTAGGAGATGGGTTAGGCTAATTTAGAAGTGATTAGAAGAGTCTAGAAAGGGGTTAAGGAGGCAAGTGGGAGATGTAGGATTTTGCAAGTGGATGAGGAATAAAAGGATTTAATTAAAATAAAATGTTTTATTTCAATTTAGTTGCAATTTGGGAAATTGAATAAATTAGATTTATTCAATTTGGGGTAAACTATTAATTAAATATAAATTTAATTAAAAGTAGAGAGAAGGGGTTTAATTGAATAAATGATTTATTCAATTAAATGACATAAGTGAATTTAACTAAGTAAATTGAATAATTTACTTAATAAAATAGAAGAATGTAGGTAATTTAATTAAATTAGATTTAACTAAATAGAGGAATGAATACAAAATATTCATTTTAGGAATATGGTCATTTTTATATGTCTACAAAAAGAAACAAAAACAAACATTCATATTCATTGCATTACATACATCCATACTGAAAAGACATGCATACATATAGAATAAAGCATATAGAAAGACATCTGATAATCGATTGACACCAATACAATGAAATCAAATCCAGATCTTGTATATATAATCATCAATATCTTGGGGTACAAGTGATATAACTGTCATATACAATCTCCCATCGGAGCAAGAATCGTATGGGCTATAAAAAATGGGTGTGTCTAAAAAATAAAAATCTAAGAGCTACATAAAAAATCTAGCTCTTTGCCTCTCCCTCATCACCAGGTGGTGGAGGAGGTGGAACCTGCTGACCCAGATTTGACCTAGGTGCCCGAGCTCCCTCAGACCAAGCCATATACTGCGAGTAGGGTATAACTTGCTACGCTACTGGAACTGCTACACTATACGCTGCAACATAGTAGGCTGCCTGACTCATCTGATGGAGTACCTCCTGCCGCAAAGCGCCTTGCTCTACCCTCATCTTTGCTAACTGTCAATCTCACTCCGCCAGCAGAGTCTCTACCACTATCAACTATGACTGCAGACCCACCAAATGTGCTCTCATCGACCATGCTGCATCAGTTGCTCCCTCATAGGCTCTCCACCTCCATCGTCGCCTCCATCTCCACCTCTGACTCTACCCTAATCATATCTCCTCTATCTCACCTATCTGGGAGCTACTCTCTCCTCCTCTCCTCCATCCTCCATCACCATAGCTCCACTAAGTCTAACACCAATAGCCCCTAGGGATCCACCATCTCCTCTTTGTTGTTGCTAGTGCCAGGATCATCACCTGTCCGCCTCAGAGCCTTGGCTCTCTGTCCCTGTCCCTGCACAAGGGCATCATCCTCAACCTCCTCTATACGAGGTGCTTGCTCCACTGGATCTGTAAATCTTGGAAAAGGGTGCTGCTAGAACCAATCCCTATGCTAGGGCAATACCCTCGCATTTGCAATACCCTCTAAATAATCCCATCTCAGCCACTGTAACCCAGTCAGCTCCTGCATGCCTAAGGCATATGATAGCCTTGATGCCCATCCCCACCTCTCCTCATCTGTATAACGTGCATATGCAGTAAACTCCCACAAGATCCCCTGAGCTCTACCATACTACCTCATCACTTGAGTAACAACAAACTAGTTGACCACTGGCAGTGATTTGCCTATGAGAGGTCGGGTCATGAATAGGTCCCTATGAACAACTCTCCAATCATCCCAAGGCTCCAGACCCCTGTACGATCTCCATATCATGACTATCAAGTCGTCCAGTTGTCGTCTCCAATAATTTGTCTTGCCTAGATGGGGCTATGTAATGTATCCAAAATATCTATAAACAATGGGTTGTTGTGGATCTCTGGCATCATCTACAATCGGTCTGTAAACTAGGAGGTGCTCCCAGGTCCATATCTATAATATAAAAACACCTACAACCATGCTCTTCCCCTCTCAATAGAAAATCTCATGCATCTCATGATACATGTGTGCTAGAATAAAAGAACCCCATCCTAATCTCTGAGGGTGCTCCACAAGCCTCTCTAGCATCCTGCCCCAGTCGCATAAGAAACCCTCCTGTCCCCTATCTGGCATAAGAAAACAACTGATGAATCCTACTAAGATGCATGTCAGTGGAAACTCATCACTGTACCTGGCCATCATGTCATCCCAACTGATAGACCATGTCAGAATGTCTGCATCATGAAATACCTGCCTCAGAGCCAGTAGTCCAGGACGTTGTGCTAAATCATAATCCATCTTATCCCCAACAAATGGAATCTGGAGAATCCTATATACATCCTCGGGAGTTATATTCATCTCCCCAACTGGCAAATGAAACATGTTATGCTCATAATGGAATCTCTCTACAAGCGTAGTGAGAATCTTGTAATTCACACAGATATCTGGCATCCGTAAAAGGTGATTCAATCCGCACAAATCAATATGTGCTCTATCTATATCAGATAACTCACAAACTAGTGTCATAGTCGGTGGATAGACACATCTGAAAAGAATGTGAGGTAGTCGAACCTGCAAGAATCAAATAAAAGATCATCAAAAAACATTTTAAATTATGCTACAAGACAAGTAAAACATCACACAAATCCAAAACAATCAATTGCAAAATCAAATTTTCAAGTTTGAACCCTAAAAAATTCTCACTATTTTTCAAACGACATAACACAATAGAGGCAGAAACTTGTACGAGTCAGGAATGGGTATAGGATGACAAAATACTTTGATACGACACAAAACAAGCCCTCAAACGACAAAATGGTCTCTTTTACACAAGCTCATACGATACAAGGGTAGGTATGAAATGACAAAACTAATGGATTGAAACAACAAAACAATTTTAAGCAGTTTTTCCTATGACACGGGATGTCATCTCGCATGACAAATCGACAAAACCCAACTTTTACATTGCTAAAAATTCAAAAAAATCAACAAAAAATTTTAAAAATGAAATGATTAAGGGGCTTAAGATCGATCACTTACCGCTGGCTCATAGTTTTGAGGTTGATTATGTCATCTCTAGAAATCTAATTGATGCTCCTATGTGGGAACCACCATTTTTCTTCACAAAAGGCTTTTTGAATTTTCAAACTTGGAGGATTAAAATGACACTTCCACCCCTTATATAGCCAAAACTCTAATTTTTCAACTTGCTTCGATGGACATGAAAATTGTACCCTTAGCTAATTTGTCCGTCTTGATTCCATTTTTGGGATCGAAATCGAAATCCGAGATCATTTTCCTAGTCAATTTCAATACAATTTGGAGCACTTAGCGCTTTTCATCAAAAAATCATTCTTTCTTCAAATTGAGCTCATTTTCTAATGAATCAACGATGAATCTCAATTTTATTCTACAAATCAACTTTGCGCTCATTTTCTCATCAATTAACACCAAATTTTCAAAAATTCCTCTGAATCATTTGTGCTCAAGTCATTATCATCACCAAATATTGCCCATAGTCATCATGTACTCTCGCTATCTTTTGATTTCGCTCCCAAGGGGGCATACTCATGACCTCATGACCTCACATCTTCGATGTTGATAATTTTTTTCATATCTTCATTAAAAGTCGAGCAAAAATCTTTTTCAACTAAATAAAATCAAGTTCTTATTGCTAAGAGGCATCTCAGCTTCATCGCTTCATATCAAGTTGAGATCTCTTGATCATTTGAATCATATCAATCGCTAGGGGCATATCAGTTTCATTGCTTCAAATCAAGCTGATATTTGTCTTCATTTGAATCAGTCTCTTAATGTTATTCATTTTCATCACTTTACATCAAGCTGATTATTCATTTAAACTTAATCAAAAGTTTAAAGAGTATCTTTGATCGCACACTCAATCTAAGTAGGTGTTCAGTTTCAACGCATCAAATCAAGCTGGACAGCTTATCTTCACTCATCGTGTCTTGATCCATCAAGTTCAAGATCGATTTTATCTCCGCTCACTATGTCTAGTTCAATCAAGTTCTAGATTAGTAAGATCCAATTCTTGATTAGTCAAGTTCAAGTTTGGTATCTTTGCTCTCTATCGTTCCTAGTTCAATCAAGTTCGGGATTAGTTTCGCTTTAATCAACTCTGTTTAGCTTCATCGCTTCAAATCAAGCTAAACACCTTGCTCTTCATCTGGTTCGTGATCAATCAAGTTCAAAACTGGTATCTCCTAGACACATCAACTATTCTTTGAACCAACGCGCTGCTCACACATTAATTAAAAGAGGGGCAAATGTAATACCCTAAAATTGGTCACCTAAACCATGGGCCCCTAATTTTGACAACATCACCAAGGTCCTAACCAAAGGAAATTAAATCAATCTTGAGCACATTAATTAATTCTTCAATCATCAAATGTCACATGGCAAATCAATTACTCAATATTAATTAAATCACTCCAACAATTTCATTTTGACCAATTATCTTGATTAATTTATTAAATATCCTAGCATATTTAATTAATTAATAAATTTGCCATTTTATCAAAAAAGTAATTAACTTATCATAAAAGAGGAATTAATCACAAAGCAAGAGTTAAATTGAAAATAAAATAAAATAATTGAATTGAGAGAAATCAAACTTGAGATATTATTTATTTCTTCTAAATTGAGATAACTTGAAATCAGAAAAGCAATTAATTGAATTATTAATCATTCTCTAAAATTGGAACTCAAATCTTTTGAGAAAAGAAGTTTGGTTGCATTGAAAAGACTCTTTTCTTGAATAAATCAAAGAATTACCTATTTTTATCACAAGTGCATGGAATTAATTATTTCTTATCACTATGAAAACTCAAACTTCTATTTTGAATGCATTTCAATTAAACTATAATTGGAATCTATCTCAAGGTTAACTGAATCTAATTTCTCAATTATTTCAATTAATCCTAAATTGTGCTTTTTCTTGATCTCTCTTGTGATTCTCTATAAATTCAGCCTTCAGCTCTCATTCAAAACACCCTGGAGATTTGTTATTATACACTTTTTGCTTTGGAGTCATTGAATATATTGTTCTTGCTTTTTAAGATTATTGCATCTTAGTTTAGCTTTTTCATATTTAGTTTATTCAGATTGCTTGAATTCATATTGCTTGAATCCATATGGCTTGAATCCATGATTGCTTGAATCCATATTGCTTGAATCTTTCATCCATCTTTCATCTATTTAGCTTAATATCATGCTCATATAGATTAAATCATCCATCTTGGTGTAGTCTAGTCACTGGTATTGCTTATACAATTTTGAGAGCAATCTTATACTCACATTTTTTAGAAGGCAATTAGTTGATTTGTTATGGTTTTATTATTCATGCTTATATTTGTCTAACCATACATGTAATGACTTAATCGAAGTGTTGTGTCTTGCAGCTTACAAAGACTTATTTCACTTTTTCACACACACAATTATTAAAGTATGCACTTTAACAATATAACCATATGCATTGTAATAAAACAATGAACCTGACATAATGAATAAATACTAAGTGTCGGTGATATATCAAGAAACTTTGAACATAATGTTCATGGTGTACCAATGAATATAATATAAACAATGCACTTCTCCTTAAGATGTATTCATCAAGTGAATGAGTGAATGCTATCATGTGATTAAAATTGCTAAAGCATATAATTACTTATGAGAGTGAATCCAAAATTGAATTCTATGAGAAAGAGATCAAGTGTGCATACAAATTCAGCATGATAAACTGATTGAGTATCAAGATGAAGTCATATAATCTAAAATAAAGTATACCTTCACTATGAATAGTGATGTAACAAATCAATCACCTATTATTCTGAATGAAACCAAGTGAGAACTGAAAGACATCAAACAAAAAATGAGTACCACCTGCTATCATCATCAAAACATTATAATGATTAATCATATAAATGATATCACCTAAAAGAAAACACCAAAACCCTATGAGCAAGATACCTTTTGTCTACACATGAAGACAAATATATCAGTACCACAACATATAACAAAACTGAATGTAAGCCAGGTTCTGAATTGCCAATATTGAAAGTGTCCATAATCAAATCAAGTATGCCAAAACCAACTGAACCAAAAGAGTATGCCATATGCCAAGATCAATGTACCAAACACCAAAGTTACAATCAATAGTTTTGACATCACAGAGAAATATCACAAAGAGAAAGTCAACATCTTGTTACTGTCAAAATCCAAAAACTTTGGCACTGAAAACAATGTAGGACTAGAGCTGGTACATGTTGCATTAGTAACCAAAATGCACCTGCAAAAATGAATAGGTAGACCAAAATGATAAGGACAACAACTATTCCTCTTCTAGCTATTCTTCTTCCAATGAATAGTACTATTTATGCCAGCTATGAATTTCTCTATGGTGGGCTAGGAAAAAGATTTCAAATCCTATAACTTATTTATTGCTTCTTTTGTTTTATGGGTGGGCATAGTTGCAGACTCCACAATGATTTTTTTGTAAAATGAATCAATGTCAAGAATTCTATCAATAAGTAAATGATAGGTTCCCTTTTAAGTGGGGTCTCCTCTCACTAATAGATCCAAAATTGTATTAACTGATTCTTCAAAATCAAACTTATGCCTCTCTAAATCCTTGATTTTGTCATCCCTAGTCAAAATTTTAGGGATATCCCAGTTTCGGAGAGCCCTAAATGATGCATTTTTCTCCCTTAGTAATTTGTCTTCATCTTCTATATAGGGGAGTTCATTTATCATTGTATTATAATTTTTCTAAGTTATCCCCACAACCTGGGGTGTAGAAGACACATTTTTAACTACTAGAAGCACCTCTTTCAATATGGTGGCTTTTGGATGCCACGTAGCTCTTACTGGTTGAAAGAATAAAATCAAGTCCACCAATTGCGTGTGCACATGGGTGACAAAAGAATAGGAGGTATGTATCTTGTAAAGCTTACTCAACATTTTTTTAGTGATCTGCAAAATTATTGCCTTTCTTATTTAGGAATTTATTCTTTGCATCCTCTTTCATCTTTTCAAGATCTTGAGGATTTTGTTCTATTTTTAATGAAGAGGTAGAATCTGTCATTTCTATTTCCTTCTTTGGCCTTAAATTTTCAATGTACAACTAATTGTGACTGGAAAAAAGGGTAATATGTTTCCTCTTCAAAAGATCATTATGCTTTTCCTCCTCTTCTGTAGAAGCTTTGGCAAAATATGAGGCATGAAATGCCAATGTGGCAACCTCCAATGTTGTAGTATTTGTGAGTGTCCAAACAATGGAATCACCCACCTTCTACTCTACTCCGTACAACAAAATTGGCTTCTTTGTGCTAGGAGCCTTTACCCATTATGCAAATGCTTTTATTCTTGGGTTGAATCTTGAGCCATGTTTTCAAAATTCTTTGGTATAGATGGGGTTTTCTTGCCTCATCACTTGATCTAAAATGAATACTTTTTCCATGTTCCACCTCGATATTATCATCATGCCGCTGGGCTTTATCATTTGTCTAGCCTCCTCAAGGATGAATCAACCTTATCTTTATCAAAATTGGTAATGTCTTTATCTAGCATGCCCTTTATTTTTTCCTGCAACCAAAAAGCTTTGAACTCTGGTGTCTTGATGAAATTGTAATCAAACAAAAGTTGTGTTGTAAAAATGATTCTCTCATATTTGGCCTATTCTCGAGGGATAAAATTAAGCACAATTACCATATCCTCATCATTTGGCACACTAACAGAATTATCATCCCTAAAATTCTCTCTTGGAGGAGAAGGTGATGGAACATATGCATCCACTTCATCATCATTAATAACCTCTATAAAATTAGATAACACCGCCTTACCCTTTTCAACTTTTCTGATGATTTGAGGAGCAGGCCAAATTTTTGGTGGAACTTATTGACAGGGGGAAGCTTTGGAAGACTCCTCTATCAAAATTTCCTTCCCTTTTATGTCTTTTGGGGGCTCATAGGTAAGTATCTCTTCTTAAACCTTAGGTGTGGGTTGCTCTACCTTTGCTTTTGTTACAATATCCTCAAAACTCCTCATCTTGCACAACATCCTGGAAAAATCATTTTTGATGTTGGAACAAAATCCTTACAAATTGGGATCCCTCTACCTTCTTTCCTATTCCATCCTCTTGAGAATGTCCCACTTATTTCTTTTTTGAATTGCATCATTGTGGAGGCAATTTATAATCAAGTCTTCATATTCATCATGTTCATGGTAGATGCCTTTTACCTTAATTTTCTATGTTCTAAGCTCATTTTTGTATCCCTATGGGTCATATTACCAAGCTTTTCCATCTTTAAGGTGATATGTTTCTACAATGTAGTCCCGCACCTTCTCTAATGTCTCACTCCCAATAGTAAAATCTTCAAATACAGTAAGTCGATGGAGATGTGTCCCTTTTTTCTCTATTTGAATTCATTTCTTCTCCATCCATAATAGATGCCACATGAATTCAAGGAAATTCAACATTGGAGAAACATCAAGTGGTAAAATGTGAGGTGGCTGAGGGCATCCATATACCCTAATAATAATACAGTTAGAATACAAGAAAAACTCTCCAAAATTTTGGGTGAATGCACCCTTTGGGAGTTGTACATTTTTAGGCTTTACATTTGTAACTCTTAATTCTTTTACAATGTCCTTGGGAAGCCTTAGAATTTGGAAACTACATTGTCCTAATACCTTCACCACAAAATGATCAAAGAATGTTGAGTAATTGGACCACCTGGATCCCTTATCCCATACCTGTGTCCACCTTTGAACTGACCACTTGCTACCCGAATCAGGATCAAACATGTGTATCTTCAAAGTGTTAGAATCAATGAACACTGAGAGGGGGGGAGGTGAATTAGTGTTCTGCAATTTTTAACTTTCTTAAATTGATTCTTAAACCACTTGATGCAAATGAATAAAAGTAAAGTGCAGAAACTCAACATAAACAAGCACAAAACCATAACGCTAGAATTTTTACGTGGAAACCTAGAAAGGAAAAAACCACGGTGGGATTGAGACCCACAATATTAAAATATTGTGATCAAGAATATAATAATATTACAAGGGGAATGCACATACATTCATGCACACTTCCTAGATCTCACTGCTCAGTTACAATAGAGGGCTACAACCTCCAAAGGACCCACTATCCCATAATGTTTACAAATGATAACTTGAATGTTTGAACTGGTGAGTTGCATCTACAAATGCCAAAGTACAATTCTGGTTAAGCATAAAGTATCTTACTTCCACTGTTCTGGCACATTGCTTTGTTTTGTTGTTCTATCACACACCAGAGCATAAATCCAAAGATAGCGTACATGAAACTGCACACAGATGCTCATACAATCTTCACACACCAACATCGATCACAAAAATGATCATATATATTGGTTTTATATATTTACATGTTGGCTCCAAAAACATTTGCAAAACATGAAACGTGTAGAAGTCAGCTCAATCCAATTACTAAAGCACATGTAGGCCAAAAAAAATTGATTATATACTTCACATATGTCAGCTTGATAGCCTCAAACTCGAAACCAATCAACAAAATCATCTTGAAGATTCCGCATAACACGCTACCCCACTAATCATCCAAATAACCTTGTTTTCCTATAATACAGGATGTCAGATCTTCAGTCTTGCACGAGAGTCAATACCAAAGGCTAGGATTATGGACTAAGCTATTTCAATCATCCAGTCAACTACCTCTTCCACTGCAAAGAAAAATGTGCACCCAAAATTGAGTTTTACTCATTTTACTCTTACTCGGAAGAACACCATGTTCCACCTTCTAGACTTAAACAAAATAGACTTTGAACTTCCGGTAGAATGATTCTGCATATTCTAGATAAAGCTTTTGATCAAGTTTGCCATTAGTGACAACACCCAAACACTCCTCAAGTAGTTATCTCTTCCGGTACAGTATCTCTTGCCAACACAAAGCTACATCCCAATCAATATTGTTTTGGAAGAGAATTAGGTGGCACAATAATGAATAATATTTAAAATCTAATGGGCTTTCTCATCTTTTGCATTCATTAGCCCTTCTTGCAACTTATCTTGAATGTATGTTGCAAAATCATACAATTCATTGGACTGTGCGTGTTGGATTTTCATTGACATCATGTCATGTCCCCTCCTTGATCTTTATATATATCCTATTAAAGTAACTATTATTAATTAATATAATAATTACCAATGAATTATTAAATTAATAATATTGTAAACATAATTTACATATTATGTTTATTACTAATATTATTATTTATTTATTAATTTATTATTTTATTCTTATTATTATTTACTATTTTCATCAAATATAATTTATTATTTATTTATTAGTAATGTTAAATTAATAATATTATGAATAGACAATCGATCACAATTGAAAGCAACACTATGTAAATGAAAAGAGATTAAGATGTCAAATATAGTAAGACAACGATCGGGAGGAAGTTCTGGTGTGGCATCCATAACCTCATAATTGTATACACATTAGCAAATAAAGACCTGATAGTATCACAACATATGAAGGACCGATAAGGAAGGTGTTCATCAAATGTATTGCAAATTGATAGAGCCAAGACTATCATAAGAGAATAATTAAGAGGGAAGAATGAATTGAATATGGATTACAATATATAAGAAAGATGGGATTTTAGCTATAATTGTGGCCATCATTCATCAATAAAATCATATAGAACAAGCTACAGATATCCTAACATAATCACGATCCTAAGAGAGGACACAAACTGCAAGAGTTATGAGAAAGGGAATGTCTTCACCATGCCTCTTATCGTGACCTATTAAAGGTGAAATGTCTATTTAAGGAGGGGGATTAATAATAAAAAGAGAGAGGCTTATGTTAAGGAAACAATTAATAAAAGGAAGCGATTACGATAACAACAGTTGTTCATGAAGAGACACGATTAAGGGAAGGGTATGTTCCTTCCCAAGAAGAGATACAACTATTCCATCCATAAGGAATTTAAAAGGATGAATATAAATTAT
Source organism: Cryptomeria japonica (assembly GCF_030272615.1). Taxonomy (NCBI): domain Eukaryota; kingdom Viridiplantae; phylum Streptophyta; class Pinopsida; order Cupressales; family Cupressaceae; genus Cryptomeria; species Cryptomeria japonica. Next base: position 429,931,199 of record NC_081406.1, read on the forward strand.
TCAAGGGGGAGATGGATGAGATGTGATATTAATATCCAGCAGGATCGATCAGTTCAGATCAAAACTATTATTAAGTTACAGGTAGTAACATCTTGTTCTTGGTGGCATTCATGGGATGTGCTTAATATATATTTCTACTTTATGAAGTCCGATAATGTTTCTATGCATAATTTAATATTAAGGAAAATATTAACATAGAGTTCAATATATTTAATTAGGATATAAGTATCATGACAGTGGCAGACCAGATCTGACATGCGTCAGATCTGTCTGCCAATACCAGTCCCTAAACATATTACCAATTAGGATTGTTTTAAATGGTAGTAGTATTAGTAGATTATATATAAGGATACTAGAAAATCCATAAATAATTAGTAATATTATATAATTTGTTTGTTTATATATATATACACTCAATCATAATAAGGAGTAGCATAATGATTGTAAATATAGATATTGATTATAATAGATATTAATATAATAATTATGGTTAACATAATACTTTAGAAATTACTCGATAATATTATATAATAATTCATACAAATAATAATTAATAAATACGTAAATGATTTATAAATGAATTAGAATAAGATTGATCATTTAATATGGTACATTATCAAGTACTTGATAGACTAAAGAAGATTGAATATCACAGATTTGACTCGTGTAAGATAGACTTGACCCTTAAACAAGTTAGTTAAGTCATTAGTACTTTGAAAATAGGTTGATTATGGTTAAATTAGACCATATCTGAGTTGGGAAAATTACAAATGGTATCAGAGCTATGATACTGCCATCCTACGGGAGTTAATTAATGCTTAGAAAAGGAAACAAAATGAGTAAACAATTGGGCAATAAATTGTCATGCAAGGCTATCTGAGGTATACTTCAGTAGCAAGTCCAACTATAATAAATAGTAATTTATGAATAAATAACAAGATAAATAAATAATTCATAAACAAAATATCTTTAAATTGTCCTAAAAATCCGTTTCGTATTTCTCCACATCCACAAGGGAGATGGGGGCTGCTAGGGAGGGGCGGAGTAAATCCATCTGATAGGATGCCCCAAGGGTGGAAATCCCAAGGGTGAATGGAGTGAGTTTAGTAATCTGGGCTAATTGAGAGTTGGTGTCAAGCGCTCTAGATAGCCAAAGTCCTCTTCTGGGAAAAGGGATGAAACCGTGGAGATTAGGGATAATTTTAAGAATTTATATTACAAAGTTAGTTAGCTATGCTTAATTAGAGGTAGTAACATAGATGTTTCCTTTGATAATTGATAGAGTATAATTGTCCTAAAACTATAATCAGTCTCGTATTTCTCCACATCCCCAAGGGAGATGGGGGCTGCTAGGGAGGGGTGGAGTAAATCCATCCAATAGAAATCCCCAAAGGTGAAAGACTCCTCCTGAAATATGGGTTGCCGGCCCCAAGGGTGAATGGATTGAGTCCGGTAATTTGGGCTACATTAAAGAGGTGGTGTCAAGCGCCCTAGGCAGCCAAACCCTCTTCTGGGAAAAGGGATGGATTGGTTTAAGTTTAGGCATGGTATTAATGGCATCACAAGTAATTTTATGATATTTGCATATGAAAATGCTGATTTATGATTATGTATTTACTATTTGCCTGATATGTATTCAACCGATTGCTCCACTGTATATGTATGTTTGGTATAAATGCTTCTAAAATTGCTTAATGGTGTCATGTTTTTAGCATGATTACATCATGCACCTTTCTAATGTATGTTTCTTGTATTTCTACTACATGTATTCATAGATTTCTTCATGTCTAATATGTTTTTCAACATGTATGCCATGTGTCTTATGTGTTGCTTCATGATCATTATGTTTTCAGCATGTCCATTCCAAGAGTGTCTTCCTTATATGTGCTTTGTACCCTACATATATTTGTGTATTGCTTCAGGACTTACACGTCTTATGTGCATTGTTTGTGCCTCAATGTATTGGTATATTACTTTGTATTTTATGAATGATCCATCTATGATCCATGCCTTATGTATATTACTTCATGTTTACATGTGTGATATTTCATACTTCGTGTATATACTTATGGATTTGTGCTACATGTCTAATATGTATTTAAGTGAATTGCTTCATGCTTTAAGTATATTCGCATGCCTTATGTATGTTTCTCTTAAATGTATATACATTTCATAATTTGTGGATAATCATGTGTTTATTGTCTTCAATCTGATTGCTCCATTGTATGCACATGTATACTTGTATTGTATAATTATGTGATTGCTCTATGTTCATCATGTTTTCAGTATGACCATGTCACACACACCTTCTTAGCGTGTGATTTATCTCTTGAATATTCTTCGCATCATGATTGATATGTTTTCAATGTGTTATCCTATGTGCATTTATATGCCTTCCACAAATGTTTGTATCTTAAACATAGCTCCTTCAGGTTTGATTTGTTTTTAGAATGCTTACCCTATGTGCATTTCCTAAGTGTTTCTATCATGTATGCTTCACATGTGATTGCTTCCTATCTAGCATGTTTTGTTCTACATAAGTTCCTCTCTCATAACCACATACACACCATATATATGCTTCGCGACTTTAGAGAATTTATGTTCATGCTTCATACTTTATGTTCTTCGTAACTTATGTGAACTCCTTCTTATGCACTACAAGATTCATATGTTACATGTATTTCACTTGTATGTTGCATGCCTTAATTATATTAATTGTTCTTCACATCTTGTGTATATTCATGTGTATGCTCCATGTTTTATATAGATGCTTCTTGCCTTATATGCTTTGGATTTACACCTTATGTGTATTCATATGTATGACTGACAAATTAGGTATTCATGTGTATGCTTGATGTATCGGGTTTGTACATGGAGTGTTTATACATGCTTTGCACCTCCATGTGTTGTGTATGCTTCATGTCCTATGTGTATTTGTGAATATTTCTATAGGTATTACTTGGTCCATGCTTCAAGACTTTCATGTATACTTCAAGCTTTGCATTGTTTAAATGACTTCATGTGTATTACTTCATGCCATCTATGTCCTACATACCTTAATACTCCATTCTTCATTCCTTGCATGTATTCATGTGTATTGCATGTATTTAGATTTCTTGTCTCATGACCTTACATATGTTGTATACTTCATACATGCTTCGTGTCCTTATGTATGGCTTGTATTTTATTAGGAAGTGACTTAGTTGAGAAAATTGTCAATTGCTTGAGGACAAGCAATTTCGGGAAGAGCAGACTGTCATGTCCCCTCCTTGATCTTTATATATATCCTAATAAAGTAACTATTAATAATTAATATAATAATTACCAACGAATTATTAAATTAATAATATTATAAACGTAATTTACATATGTTTATTACTAATATTATTATTTATTTATTAATTTATTATTTTAATCTTATTAATATTTACTATTTACATGAAACATAATATATTATTTATTTATTAGTAATATTAAATTAATAATATTATGAATAGACAATCGATCACAATTGAAAGCAACGCTGTGTAAATGACAAGAGATTAAGACATTAAATATAGTAAGATAGTGATTGGGAGGAAGTTTTGGTGTGGCATCCATAACCTCAAAATCATATACACATTAGCAAATAAAGACCCAATAGTATCACAACATATGAAGGACTGATAAGGAAGGTGTTTGTCAAATGTATTGCAGATTGATAGAGCCAAGAGTATCATAAGAGAACAATTAGGAGGGAAGAATGAATTGAATATGGATTACAATATATAAGAAAGATGAGATTGTAGCTATAATTGTCACCATCATTCATCAATGAAATCATATAGAACAAGCTATAGATATCCTAACATAATCACGATACTAAGAGAGGACACAAACTGCATTAGTAATGATTGGTGGAGTCACAAGTAAAGGGAATGTCTTCACCATGCCTCTTATTGTGACCTATTAAAGGTGCAATGTCTATTTAAGGAGGGAGATTAATAATAAAAAGGGAGAGGTTTATGTTAAGGCAGTGATTAGGATAACAATAGTTGTTCATGAAGAGACACGATTAAGGGAAGGGTATGTCCATTCCCAAGAAGAGATACAACTATTCTATTCATAAGGCATTTAAAAGGATGAATATACATGATTCAAGGGGAGTGGATGACATATGAGATATTAATATCCAACAGGATTAATCAGTTCAGATCAGGACTGTTATTAAGTTACAGGCAGTAACATCTTGTACTTGGTGGCATTCATGGGATGTGCTTACTATATATTTCTACTTTATGAAGTCCAATATTGTTTCTATGTATAATTTAATACTAAGGAAAATATTAACATAGAGTGCAATACATTTAATAAGGATATAAGTATCATAACCATGGCAAACCAAATTTGACATGCATCAGATCTATCTGCCAATACCAACCCCTAAACATATTACCAATTAGGATTGTTTTAAATGGTAGTAGTATTTGTAGATTATATAACAGGATACTAGAAAATCCATAAATAATTAGTAATATTATTTAATTTGTTTGTTTATATATATATATATATATATATATATATATATATATATATATATATATATATATATATATATATATATATATATATATATATATATATATATATATATATATATATATATATATATATATATATACACTCAATCAGAATAAGGAGTAACATAATGATTGTACATATAGATATTTATTATAATAGATATTAATATAATAATTATGGTTAACATAATACTTTAGAAATTACTCAATAATATTATATAATAATTCATACAAATCATAATTAATAAATACGTAAATGATTTATAAATGAATTGGAATAAGATTGATTGTTTAATATGGCAATTTATCAAGTACTTGATAGACAAAAGAAGATCGAATATCAAAGATTTAACTCATTTAAGATAGACTTGAATCTTAAACAAGTTAGTTTAAGTCATTAGTACTTTGAAAATAGGTTGATTATGGTTAAATTAGACCATATCTGAGTTGGGAACATTAAACATCATCATGAAGTCTATGGGCATCTTTGATCTTCCATAGACCATCCCCAAAACCTAGCATAGAGCATAGTATGTCTTTACAAAATAATTTTCAAATATCACCAAATCAAAAGGATTCTTCTCAATATTGAAAATGTAGTTCTTTCCCACCTAGTACATCCTTTTCTATAGTGAGAAATCTCTTCTCTCTTAAATTAATCCTTCTTGATGTCATATTCTTCCTTTAGCCTCTTCAGATCAATTTCATTGAGGGTAATTTTGTTTAAATCAAAACATTGAATTATGACATCCCTAGCTACATCAACTAAAATATGCCCGATTGTTGTCCTTACTGTCATGTTCTTAGGATGATATTGTTTCCCCAATTTCCTGATAAGAAGTGGCTCCACAAAAACATTGGGGACAACAAGTTTGGCTAGGTCCAAATTCCAACAATTGGACACGGGAGTGGGCTTATCCTTGTTTCCATAAAAGTAGTAGAAAATGTCCCACCCCCTATTAGTGGTAATGGCATCTCAACATTTTGAGGATTTATTAGAGAATACATTCTTTGTTGTTTCCTACATTTTAGACCCCTTTAAGAGCTCCAATAAATCTTGACACAGGCCCCTTGCATCTCTCCTCTTCCTCTTCTCCATTTCTTCTAATTTATTCTCAACCTCCTTGACCAATTCTTTAGCAGTTTTAGCCCGAACTAATGCAATGGGGCCTTGTGTAGGTTTCTCTTATTGAGTGGGTGAAGGGTTTTCAATGGCTAGAGGGTTTTCTCCAAGTAGAGCGGGATTTTCTTCAACAATTGAGGCTTGTTTAGAGGATGAGCAGGTAGTTTTCTTAGCTAGAGTCCTCCTTCATTTTTTCTTTGGGGCTTTAGCTTGAGCAGGAAGGTTAGGATCAACAGTAGGTGGTTCTTTCTCAAAGGATGAAATGGTGGACTTCTTAGGTGCCCTTTTCCTCTTTGTCTTGGAGGATTCCTCTTGAGCAAGCTAGTTTGATTCTGCACTTGGAGGATTTGGTTAACAGATGGAGGATTAGGCTCAATATCCAGTTCATTGGAAATTTCTAAGGACGGATGAATTACTATGGGTTACTTTTGGGGTGGAAACATTTCTCTTCTTATATTCTGAGGCCTCTCCCTTCTTAGGAGCCTTCTCAAAGGTTGGGGCAGTGGTATCTTTCCTTTTAGATGCCATTTCTATGATCTAGGGCTAAGAATCACACTTCTACTTCAAACACAAACCCTACACGACCTCTTAATTCTTCAACAAAAACACAAAGATACAAGCTTTATAATCACTTAGATTCTAAAAGCTTTTGGGGTACAATTGAAGCTCTGTGAGTTGCTCTAAATTTACTGGAATCACTCTTCACTCATTATTTTGAATGTGAGGTCCAAAATTAAACTGCAAAATTTTGTTTTATTGATTGTAGGAGGGTTGCCATTAATTCCTTCGTGCAAGCTCTGTAAGTTGGTGGCTTCAAAGTTCAAACTCCACCATCGATCTCATAATGGATGATAGTGATTACATATTGACTTCCTTGACCACTGACATGGCATCCTATAATTCTTCCTTCACCACCCTTTGATTTTCTTTATTTTCCAAAGTTATGTCTTTAATATTTCTTCACCTTCCTTCTTTATATTATTTTCCCTATGGGATAGTGGGGCTTCGTATTTTCATCATCTTGGTACCACATGGGTTTATTTTTCTTCCATTCTCCTTATTGTAGGGTAGGGAGGGCTATCAACTCCTTCATTTCACTCCTTTATCCTAGTAGCCTATAGGATGATTATCTCCTTTATATTCGGCTAGCAGGGTAGCAAGGACTACTTTTTTCCTTTGTAGTTTCTTCATCCCGGTGTCCCGCAGGATGATCATCTTCTTTATATTTGTCTCACAAAGTGGTAGGTCAATCACTTTGCTTCTAATTTATAAGCTATCCCACCAACCTGCATCATTTCTATCAAGGTGCTTTGACCCCTAGGTGAAATTCCCTTTGTTCTTAAGATCATCCCTGCACCTCGTAGGATAATTTTTTCCTTACTTTTTCCTCTATGGGGTTGCGGGGAAACCCATCTTATGATGGAATATGCACATCTCGCTACCCCACGGGATGCAATTACTTGGAAAAGAGGTTGTGCGGGGTATGATTTCCTTCTTTCCAATAAACATCCTGTTGTAATACCCTAAAAATGGTCATCTAAACCATGGGCCCCTAATCTCGACAACATCACCTAGGCCCTAACCAAAGGCAATTAAATCAACCTTGAGCACATAATTAATTAATTCTCTATTCATTAATGTTAAATGGCAAGTTAATCACTCAATATTAATTAAATATTTATTTAATTAATTAAATCATTCCAAGTAAATCATTTTGATCAATTATCTTATTTATTTAATTAAATATCCTAACATATTTAATTAATATATAAATTTATCATTTAATCATAAAAAGAGGAATTAATTTACAAAAAGAGATTAATCATAAAAAAAGGAATCAATTTACAAAAAGAGATTAATCACAAAAAGAGGATTTAATTTACAAAAAGAGATTTATCACAAAAAGAGGAATTAATCTGCAAAAGAAAGAGTTAAATTTGAAAACAAAAGAAAATAATTAAATTGAGAGAAGAAATCAAACTTAAGATATTTCTTTTTTGAGATAACTTGAGAAATCAGAAAAATAATTAAATTGAATTAATCATTTTCTCTAAAGTTAAAACTCAAAGCTTTTCTTGAGGAAAGAGGTTCAATTACATTGAAATAAGTTTTTTCTAAATAATAATCTTGAGCATGTTGGCATTTGGATGAATATTGCATTGATGAACTATTATGTTGTCATTGATGTCAATTATAACCGGCAATGATGTTATTATGATGTTGTTTTGCAACCGGTAGCTGAGCTAGTGAAGGAAACCGGTATTACTTGAGAAGCAGTGAGGTCAACCGATAACCCTACCTGTTGATGTGCCAAACCCTAACCGATGGAGCTTGGTGAATCGGTTATATTGGTTTATGATCAAATGATGAACGCTATGATTATGCCACATATGCATGTTATATGTGAAGATTTTCAAATGGTTTTTGGCGCATAGAGATAATGGTTTTATCTTGGGAATGAGAGAGTACATTGCATGAAGTGGAAACAATGTGATGAGTTACAGGAATCGATGAAGTGGTGATCAAGGAGCAGTCGAGGATGTCTAGAATAATGTGCAACGATTTCTATGTAATCCAATGGTCATACTTGAACCGATTTGTTTGTAATCTCTACAAGATCTTAGGTTTGTGATGTGTTACCAACCTATTGTTTTGCTTATAAGGTCGATGAGTTGTTTTGTTGTAGAGTTGGCAATTTTGGTTAAGTGTAAGTTTGATTGGTTGCCAAACTAGAAGGTGTATTTGCAGTATGTGTGAAGGTATATAGGAGCATGAAAAGGATCTGATCAAGGAGAGTAGCGCTATTCACCAGATCAGCAAACTGATGTTGTTCTCTAACAATTACAATAGTCAAATCCCTTAATAGGGTAAGCTCTAATAGGCTTAGTGTTATCTAAATCCTCTAACCATGTGATCCATTAGCTTGAATTTCAAATCCTCTACCAAGGTTACTCCTAACAGGGTATTGCTTCTAATAGGGCATTATAGTCAATCCCTTAACTGGGTGGTCCCTAACAAGATCTGTTCTTAACAGGACTTTTTGTAAAGCTTTAACAGGCTTGGCTCCTAACAGGGCAAACTTTAGAAGAGTTAGAATACTTGTGGGTATTCATCCCCACCATGGTTTTTCCCATTTGGGTTTCCATGTCAAAATAATTGTGTCAAGTGGTGAATGTTTTTGTGGTTATGTTTGATATGGTTAATTTGCTTAATTAATAAATCCACTTTGATATGATATGAAGACCAACAGTAATCTGAAATGTGCTTTTACTTTTGTCAATAAAGTATTTGGATGTTTTGGTTAAATGGTTTGAGAGTTTCAGAGTTGTTATACTGTTATTTTGATATACCAGTCAAACCAGTATACTGTCAGTGATATTGAAGTTTGTAGTTCAGTGTTTGAACCAGTTAGTTCTGAGTTTGACTTGGGAGGTTGTTTTTGAGTTTGGTGAAAGTTTAGACAATTTTCTATCTACTGATTCCCTCCCCCCTCCCAATAGTTGTCTGGATCCTTATTAATTCATCATATGATCAGTTGGTATCAGAGCATTTCGGGTCCTCTAGTGTCTAAGCCTAACATCTTGAGGTAAAAATCTAGAAGAACATGATGAGGAAAGAAGGTTCAAAGTTTAATAGGGAAAACTATAGAATTTGGAGTGATAGAATGAAAATCTATATCAAGAGTCTAGGAAGTCAATACTGGGAACATGTTGTTACTCAATATGTTGCACTTAGTGGGACTCTGTCTGATGATCACAAGAAAGAGAAACAAGAAAATAATCAAGCATTGGAGGCCATTATCAATTCTTTGTTTGATTCAGAGTATGTTGATGTCCATGGTCTAGAGACTTCTTACGATGTGTGGAAGAAACTTGAGGAAATCTATAGTGGTGATGAGCATGTGAATATTGCCAAAGAAGAGAGTTTGAGAGGTAAATTTGATGACATGTGGATGGTTGAAGGATAGACTATACAACAGTATGGTCAGAGAATCAAGGAGATAGTTGGTGAGATCAAGAGTGTTGGTGGTAAAGTGGAGGATGCTACAGTGGCTAGTAAGGTGTTGAGAGCCCTTCTACTGGTCTACACTATCCAAGTTGTAGCCACTCAGGAGCTAAAGTCTATTGCTAAACATAAGGTAACTCTTGAATCCATCATTCGAAAGCTTACTACATTTGAATTAAATGGTTATGATGGTAGTTCTCAAAAATCTGAATCTGCATTTAGAGCTTCAGTTTCTAACCCACCTATGCGAAAAAGCAGAGATATTAGTCACAATTATGAGTCTAGATCCAGCAGAGAAGTTGATGATAAAGACAGTTTGATCGATCTTGAAGCATTGTTGGCCAAGCGGTTACCCAGAGGTACTGGTAAGTATAGAGGTAAATTACCTTTGAATTTTTTTGAATGTAACAAGATTGGACACATTGCAACTAACTATCCTAATGGTGACAATGAGCATAAGCATGAGAATTACAAGAAGTACAAAGGAAAAGGCAAAAGAGATTGTCTCATTGCAGTTGATGGTGGTATCAATGATGACAAATCTGATGGAGATGCTAATGAAGACATTGTCTTTATTTTCATTAAAGAGGAGACATTTGATCAAAAGGCATTAGTTTCTCACATGGATAGTTCTGATGATTGTATCATAGATAGTGGTTGTTCAAACCACATGATCGGTGACCAGAGTAAATTTCTTACTTTGAAGGAATTTGATGGAGGAGTTGTGAGATTTTGAAATGACTCATCCTGCATGGTAAAAGGAAAGGGAACCATTTCTCTTAATGGAAAGAGCAGTGTAGATGATGTCTACTAGGTTGAAGGATTAAAGAACAATCTTTTAAGTGTAGCTAAACTCAATGACAAAGGTTATCCATTGGAATTTAAGAACAAAATGTGCAAAATCTATGGGAGCAAAGGTGAACTAATTCCAACCAACAAGGAGACAAAAGGTAGCCCGTTTCACCTAAATCCTAGAGTCAACAACTGTTTAATTGCTAAAATAGATGATAGTTGGCTTTGGCATCGGAGATTTTGTCATATTAATTTTGATAACATTGTCAAAATCAGTAAGTCCAAGTCAGTAAGTGGTTTGCCTCAATTGGACAAATCGGTGAATGCTCTATGTAAGGAATGTCAGTTAGGAAAGATGACATCTTCAACTTTTAAGAGAAAATATTTCTCATTAGAAAATTTGTTAGATTTGGTTCATACAGAACTCTCTGGACCAATAAGGACTAAAAGTATTCAAGGTGACAGATATTTTATGATCTTCACTGATGATTGCTCAAGAATGATGTGGGTCACATTCTTGAAGGAAAAAACATAAGCCTTTAGTAAGTTAAAGGCATTCAGGGCCTTAGCTGAAAAGGAAAGTGGTAAGAAGATAAAGAGTCTAAGGACTGATCAAGGTGGTGAATTTACTTCAGAGGAATTCACTAGATATTGTGAAGACATTGGAATTAAGAGGCAAATTTTTGCACCAAGGAAACCACAATAGAATGATATTGCAAAGATGAACAAAAGATCAGTTGTTGAAGCTGCTAGAATGATGCTAATACAAGGAGGTGTAGCAAAAAATTTCTGGAGAGAAGTTGTCAGCACAACTATCTACACTATGAACTAGATATTCGTAAAGAGAGGTAAGGATAAAACTCCTTATGAATACTGGTATGGTAGATCACCTAATGTCAGTTATTTTAATATTTTTGGAAGTAAATGTTTTATTAAGAGAGGTGACTATGTTAGTAAGTTTGATGCTAAAAGTGATGAAGGCATATTTGTTGGTTACTCCACCAACAGTAAGGCCTACAAATGTTACAACAACTGGACATGAAGAATCATTGAAAGTGCTGATTTTTTAGTGGATGAGTATCCTAAATTTTAAGGAGAAACCAGTAATGAAAAGAAGGAAGATGAACCTTACATTATGATTTTGGAACCAGAACCGGCAAAGCCAGAAGCTATTGAAGTGAATGTTGTAGTACCAGTTCAAATTTAACAGGTATATTCGGAAGAAGATGGTGATAGTGAGGAAGAATAACTTGAAGATAATGATCATGTTATTCCAAGGTTTGTGAGAATCAATCATAATCCTGACCAGATTATTGAAGATAAAGATGCTGGAATATTAACCAAAAGAAGAATTAGAGAGAATTCTTGCATCATCTCTACTATTGAGCCTAGAACTGCTAAGGAAGCATTTAGAGATGATCACTGGATTAAAGCTATGGAAGATGAGCTTGACTAGATTGAGAAGAACAATACATGGACCTTAGTACCCAGACCGGTGAATAAAAATGTGATAGGTACTAAATGGGTATTCACGAATAAACTGAATGAAGATGGAGTAGTAGTTAGAAACAAAGCTAGATTGGTATGAAAAGGTTATGCATAGGAAGAAGGAGAAGACTATGGTGGGACACTTTCACCAGTTGCTAGATTGGAAGGTGTTAGGACTCTACTTGCATTTGCAACATATAAGGGATTCAAAGTATATCAGATGGATGTGGTCAACATTTCTAAATGGACTACTGGAAGAATAAGTATACATTGAGTAGGCAGATGGTTATGCTTAGACTGATGTAAATGATATGGTGTGTAAACTGCACAAGGCACTATATGGTTTGAAGCAAGCACTGAGAGCATGGTATGAATGGATACATTCACACTTGATGAAGATAGGTTTTCAAAGAACCATTGAAGACAACAATATATATCTAAAATATGAAGGAGATAAGATATTGTTTAGTGAAGTGTTTGTGGATGATATCATATTTGGAGGCAATGATGACATGAGTGACAACTTTACAAATGAGATGAAAAGTGAATTTGAAATTTCTCTAGTAGGAGAGATAAAATTCTTCATAAGTTTGCAAATTCAGCAGATGAAGAGTGGTATTTTTATCACACAATCTAAGTATGTGAAAGAGGTATTGAAGACATTTAGAATGAGTGACTGTAAACTAGTTGGGACACCAATGGTTATAGGCTGTAAACTGTCTAAGGAGGATGATGTCACATCTGTTGATGAAAAGGAGTACAAATCAATGATAGGGAAACTACATTATGTTATTCACAATAGACCGGATATTGCTCATGCAGTTGGTTTAGTTGCCAGATATCAGAAGAATCGAAAGGAGACACACTTGATTGCAACCAAAAGGATTTTCAGATATTTGAAAGGTATTATTGACTCTAGATTATGGTATCCATATACAGGTAACATTGATTTGAAGGTTTATACAGATGTAGAATGGGCAGGTAATGTTGATGATAGGAAGGGCATAATCGGTGGTGCATTCTTTCTTGGAGGAAGACTTGTATGTTGGAGTAGAAAGAAGAAGAGTTGTATATCACAGTCCACTGCTGAAGCTAAATATGTTGCAACATATATGAATTGTACCCAGGCAATCTGGATGAAACACATTCTGGAAGGATTCAAGCTAAAGATTACAAAACTTGTAAAGATTTTGTGTGACAACACCAATGCATTAAATATTTCAAAGAACCTAGTGTTGCATGCTAGAACCAAGAATATTGAGCTGAAATATAATTTCTTGAGGGAGAAAGTGTAGAGTAAAGATGTATTATTGGAGCATGCATCTACCAAAGAGAACCTAGTAGATATCTTTACTAAACCTCTGCCTAAGACTACTTTTGAGTATCTTAGACATCAGCGAGGGGTTGTGCCCCTACATGAGGTCAATTAACTAGATATGGAATACATCAGTCCTAGAGCTAATTGAAGCATCTTGTAGCAGGATTGGTGTAGAGTGGATTTATTCCACAGGGAGAGCATCAAGATATAGTTTGTTGATGCACAATAGTCAAGTATGACACTGCATGTTTTACTTTCACTTTGACAATGTTGTCAATGAGGGAGAAGAACTATATGATTATGGGGAGAAGAATTATATGATTGACAATGAGAAGATCTATAGATAGTTACCATCTGAAGACATGGAGACATAGTTGAAGGGGAGTACATGGTAAAATGTAAACCAAGATTCCTATACACAATCATAACAATCAAGGGTATTGATATTTGTATAGCCATCAATGCCAAAGGGTGAGATTGTTGGCATTTGCATGAAGATTGCATTGATGAACTATTATGTTGTTATTGATGTCAATTATAACCGATAATGATGTTGTTTTGTAACCGGTAGGTGAGATAATGAAGGAAACTGGTATTACTTAAGAAGCAGTGAGATCAATGGGTAACCCTACCTATTGATGTGCCAAACCCTAACCGATGGAGCTTGGTGAATCAGTTGTATTGGTTTAAGATCAAATGATGAACAATCATGATTATTCTGATGAATACTAAGGGGGGGGTGAATTAGTATGCCAAAAATCTTTGCACTTAAACACTTTACAAGACTGATAGTAAACCAGTAACACCATTTAGCAGACAAACCAGTTAGCACACATGCAAACCAAATAGAAAATAATGTACTCACCCACAAAAGCACAAACACCATAACACATGAGATTTTGACGTGGAAACCCAAATGGGAAAAACCATGGCGAGATGGAACTCACAAGTAACTATTTGCAGAATAGGAACCAGACCGATTAAGGTCTTACAATGTTCTTTACCAAAACAGATCTTGTTAGGAATCTCAATCTCTGTTAGGAGATAAGTCCGATTAAAAACTACCTTTCTAGAGGATTTTAGATCCACAGATGTGAACCACCTTGTTAGAGGATTTACAAAGGCTACTTTGAGCATACCCGGTTAAGGGCTTTAGACTTGTCAAAGAGGTGAGTAATCAACAAGTGATTGATCTAGCTAATAGCACAGACTGCTTGGTTAGATCCTTGATAGCTCATTCCTAATGCATTCTAGCATTACTTCAGTCTTCTACACATTCATACTCTCTCTAACTCCTCAACCACCTTAAACCCTAGCAACAACATAAACTATCACTACAACCACATCAACAACATAAAACCCTAGACATGATGTCCTTATAAAGGAATTTGATTTCATGTCGATCCAATAGGATTACATTATAATTTCCTAGGTTCAATGAACCTAGATATACTTGGTAACATGACACAAAAGCACCGCCAGAGTGTCAGCACCGTCAAACAATCGGTGGATGGTAACTCATCACAAAATGTTGGTTGGTAACTCATCACAGAGTATTACCAGTTCATACAAAATACCGGTTGCTGGTTTGACAAAAATGAAGACTAGGAAGTATGTGTTCTGTCGCTTTGATCCTTCATGCTGCTTGAGATCCACGAACCGCTTGGGGTCGACATGTCACTTCAGACCGGTAAACACATTCTGCAAAATACCAATAGTCTAAAGACTATAATACAACATACCAGTTGGAACAAATACCGGTTGAGCTTAAGCTCATACATATGAAGGGGATCTCAATGCAAGTGTGTGTCCATCAATGACAATCACAACATAAACATAAAAAATGCCAACAATCTCCCCCTTTGGCATTGATGGCAACACTTAGGAAAATAAAATTTTTGACATCTAAGTGTTTTACAACAAAATCATGCCATTAGCAAAATTGCTCCCCCTAAGCATATACACTGTCCCTTTAACAATATAATGTATAACAATTTTGCATATAGAGCATAAACATTGAGATATTCAGAGTATATATCAAAATTTTGATTACCAGATACTTCTCCCCTATACTTCTCCCAAATAGAATTCTTCTCCCCCTTTGCCAACAATGACAAAGTATAGCTGAACAACCCTATTTTCATTTGATACTTCTCCCCTATACTTCTCCCAAATATAATTCTTCTCCCCCTTTGCCAACAATGACAAAGTATAGCTAAACAACCCCATTTTCATTTGATATTAAAATAATAAAAGTTTATGACAATAAGGAATAATACTTGTCAAAAACATATTTAAAGTCTTGCAAGAATTGTTTCATCGATAAAGACCAGGACTCAAGTAGGGAGGTGGCTACTTCTTTCTCTGTCTGCATCTGGGAGACCTGTTCTTCCACGGCATCGATTGTGCTCATCTCCTGTGTCACTGTTAAGGCATCCAGGTTTAGATAGCACTTCTAAAGGATTTGCAATCATGGGAGTAGAACTAGTTGTAGCTCCTGTGAATCTCTAGACCAGGTGTTGATCTCTTGCTCCATTTTTGCTGACTGGATGTGAAACCGGTGAACAGTTTGCCCATAAGTTGTAAAGGAATCATAAGGCAGCTTGAATGTGCTCATGTAGGAATACAAGTCTATTTGAAGCTTTTGCTTATGATCTAGCATATCATAGAATAGATGGGGTTGGCAAATCTTGCTGAGTAGCAGATTCCCCTCATCCAGAGTGTCCCTTATATCCTTTTGTTCTTTTTGTAGTTCAAATCGGAGCTCATGCAACTTCTTTACCAGAGTGGTATTAAGATCTTTTTGATGCTCTTTCTTGACATTTGCCTATGCTACCTCTTCTAGGCTCTGCACCTGATCATCCACTACTGTGCATAGGAGCTTAAGTTTATCCAGTGATGATTCAGTGTTGGGAAGGTTAGTACCAAGTATCAAACTGGTAAGAGTGTCCACAGTCGCTTGAATTACAACCTGCTCCTTCTTCCTTCGTATGTTTTCAAGCCGTTCTTGGGCAACTTTGATGCTCTACATCAGCTCCATTTCACTTGCAGACTGGAGGTCGATAGGACTGGTGAGGTCAGCCAGTTTGGCTTGACTACTAGTTGCCTTCAGAGTCTCCATCTGGGTTCTCTTTGCCGCCTCTCTTTCCTTATCCTCTTCTATTTTTTTCTTCTCCGCTTCTCTCCTCTTCTCCTCTTTCTTATCCTCCTCTTCCTTTTTCTTCTCTGCTTCTCTCCTCTTCTCCTCTACTTTGTCTTCCTCAGCCTTTTTCCTTTCTACTTCCTTCCGCTTCTCCTCTTCTTTCTCTTCCTCTTCCTTCTTCTTTTTCTCTACTTCTCTCCTCTTCTCTTCTTCCTTATCTTCCTCTTCCTTCTTCTTCCTCTCTGATTCCTTCTTCTTCTTCTATTCCTTATCTTCCTCTTCCTTCTTCTTCCTCTCTGCTTCCTTCTTCTTCTCTTGTTCCTTGTCTTCCTCTTCTTTCTTTTTCCTTTCATCTTCTTGCTTCTTTTTCTCTTCATCTTCTTTTCTTTTCTCCTCTTCCTCTTTTCTCTTTTCCTCCTCTTTCCGCTTCTCCTCATCTTCATCCTTTTTCCTCTGCTCTGCCTGTTCCTTTGCCACTTCCTGTCTGTCCTTAGCTTTCTTATCAACCTGTTTAGCATATTACTCCTATCCTGTTGCCTTAGATGGTGTTTCCTGAGTAACATCCTCTATGTCCATAGTATCGACATCAATGGTATCGATCGGCTCAACAACCAAGTTTCCTTCATCATCAAATGCTTCATCTGGTTTTGTTATTATCGGTTCTTGCTCGGCTTTCCGGTTGGCTTCAGCCACTCAATGCATTTTCAGAGCTTCTAGAGCAAGGGTGTGTGTGTTCTTGAGTACTTCTTTACCCTTCCCTTCAAGTAACAGGAGTCTTCTTCTTCTCATGAAGAAGGGGCCTTTGTATTTGTTCATCACTTCGAACAGTTCCGAATTTGATACATCCAAAAAATGTTCAGCAAAAACTTTTTCTCTCATTTCTTGTTCTTGCTCTATGGAAATGCGCCATTTATTGTCTAAGGATTTATACAAAGAATCCAGTGTCTCAGATCTAATTTCTAAACGTGACCGGTCATTAACACATAAATATTGAATTATTTCTTTTTCCACCACTTCCTTTTCATCATCATTAAAGTCATCAAAACAATCAATTAAATCATTCAATACTTTTCTCCTAATTTTTTTGATAGTTCTTTGACATTGTGTCAAAGGTTTGTAGGAGGAGATGTTAATATTTACCGGTGCTGATGATGTCAGTTAATTCTTTGTCTTTTTCTTTGCTTGACGTGTTTTCTTTGGTTTTTCCTCAGACATAGTTTCTTCTGAGTCTGGAGAGGTATTCCTTGTCTTCCTCTTTCTCTCGAACACTTTAGCCAGTGCCGCTTCAGGTTTCTTCTTAGCCGGTGACCGCTTGGTCACTGTAGGACTGGCTGTAGTAGTTGGTGTCGATGCTGAAGGTTCTTTTCCTTTCTTCGCTGGTGGTTCCTCAACCGGTGTTACCCTTTCTAGGTAGGTGTCAGTTCTCTTTGCCTTTGGATCAAGTGGTGAGGCAATAAGGGTATAGGCATATCCTTCCAGCATATCATTCATTACCTCATAGCCCATAGGCTCCACTTCCTCCTATCTTGGCTCAATAGCCTCCATTATGCATTGATCCACTTTAATGGTGAAACATATATCATCTTCATATTTCTTGACAATATCAGCTGATATTCTCACCCACTCACTCATTTTGCGTCTGAACTCATCAAAGTACTTGTTCAGAACTTCAAGGTAACCGGTTCCAACTACTTGAATGCTTTCTTTGATTTGCCTGGTTACCAATTGGTCAGTAGACCATTGGACATCACCTACTCCTGGAAAGTAGCCTTGGAAGTAAAAGAATAGCCCAACCAGTAGTTGTCCAAACTTGAACCTTAAGGCATTATCCTTTTTGATAGATTTTAGATTCAATAGGAGTTACCTTTGTAGACCGGTACATAGGTCAAATGATGCATCCTCCTTGATCATCCAGTAAGCGGCATTTACTGCTGCAGCAAATACAAAGTTAATTATGTTGGCTGAGAATGTCTGGTATCCAATCACCATACATGCATACTTCACCAGATCATCTTTGATAGAATTGACGGTCATACCTCATGAGTCACTCACTGAACCAGTGAGCTTGGACATTTCAGTTTTGCTTACCGTCCTTAGGGCTGGCACTTCCCCTGTATTGCAGAAATCGGTGATGACATGAATTGCTTGTGGTGTTATATCATGTGTTCTTTCCAGGTACATCTTGTCACCATGAAATCTACTCAGAATGATTCTAATGTGATCATTTGTGAAATCCTCTAGGAAATAAACAACATTGTGGAGCTTATTCTTCTCCAAGATACTATACTCCAGTTTGATCTTTTTATCTTTTCCACATAACAAACCTAGCTAGGAGTGGATAGCTAGAGACCCTAGGTCTTCAATTTTGCAATCTATGTAACCAAAAATCCCTTCTTCTACTATAACACTAGCCGAAACTTGTGATAGGGCATTATACTTAGACTTGCATTGAATAAAACTTGCAGACTCGACAGATGCACTAGAACTGGTATGAGATGCGGAAGCCATGATAGAAACTTAAAAACTTGAGAAATACCTTTTGAAACATGTGAATTTAGGGCTTTTAGATTCTCCTTCACTTCACACTCCGTCGGTTGCAGAATCACTGCTTTGCATTCTTCACTTGGCTATTTGCAATTTGAATTTGAATCTCCTTTGCGGTTTCTCACTTTCTCAAAATCTCAACACAAATCACCTTTTCTTCGCTCTGCTCTTTGAAAAACTTTTCTTCGCTCAAAAACTGATAGTGAGAAATGATTTGAAAAATGCTTTTAAGCATATTCCTCACCTACCGCCATTAATGCTCCTCCATTAGGGTGTAAACCCTAATTTGCCTTTTACCATTTTTAGTCTTCCACCAACTGACAGGTATCACATACCAGTTAAGGTCTTTTACCGGTGTAAACAGGGGGTTTGAAACATTTCGCCGTTTGCTCCCCCTAAGCTTTTCTAAAGCTTAGTTTGCCAGTTCCATGATTTCCACACTAGGTGCAGAAACTGGTTCCTCTTGTAACACCGTTGGTTTCTTCTTCCAAGTTTTGTTCATGTTCACTTGAATAGTGTCAACATCAATGTTTCCTTCTGGAGTGACCAGTATATCATCAAATATGTTCTTTTTTGATCTACAGAATCTGGCAATGTGACCCAATTTGTTGCAATGATAGCAGACCAATCCAGGTGCTCTCCAAGGTCCATTGTTCATGTTCCCATTCTTCCTTCTGCATGTTATAGTAGTGTGACCATGACCATGATAGACCATGCAGTTTTCTCTCCATCCGGTTGTCGCTTGATAGCCACCACTTCTTGGCTGATGATTGAAGGTATTAAACCGGTTGTGATTTCGGTTCACAAAAGGTTCAGGACCAACTCCTTGGGTCCTCTGAGGATATCTTCTAGTGTTATTCATAACAGACCTGCATTCAGATGCTCTATGCCCAAACTTGTTGCATGCATAATAGTTACCATTAAATCTATAGGATCTAGGCTTATCATTTAGGAAATAAGGAAAATTGTTGTAAGCCTTACTCCTACACACATTTGCAGTATGTCCTTCTTTAAGACAATTAAAGAAAATAGGTTTAAACTTTTGCTTACCTTTATCCTTTGATGTCAGTTGTTTCTTTGATGTTACAACATTTGTACTAGAGGTCTCACCTTCCTCATGACCAGAATAACCAAGTCCACTGGTATTCTTTGCCTGTTTGGCAGATTCAAGCTTTTGCTCTAGCTTGACAGTACTCTTGTTGAACTTAGCAAGTATTTCCTTTGACTAAGAGAGTTCTTTGGAAATAGCAGCATTTGTTTCCATTGGGTTTTCATTATCAGAGATGGCAATGTTTAGTTCTCCTTGCATGTATTCCTTTTCCACTTTGCTTGCATGGAGTTGAGCAGTTAGGGCACTGATCTCTTGCTTCATCTTGGAGATTTCATGATCCTTGTCTTTGACCAGATCTTCAGCTTTCATCTGATTCTCAAGCTCTTGACACATCCGGATAGTCAGTCCTTCCAACTCCTTTCTCAGGTTGGAGTTTGATTCATTCAACTTATTTACTTCTGCAATTAGGGCTTCCATGTATGCTTCATCAGAGGAACTATTTTCAGATAGCTCCATCAGCTTTTCTGCATGTTCTCTCCTTTTTGCTTGAGATGCCTTGTATTTGACCATAAGATCATCATAGGCTTGCTTAGACTGAGTGAGCTAGTGAGTAAGTTCTCTTATAGAGTATTCCCCCATATCTCTTTCCAAGTGGTTAAACTTATAGAAAGGTTGGCTCTAATACCAATTGATGAATACTAAAAGGGGGGGGGTGAATTAGTATGCCAAAAATCTTTGCACTTAAACACTTTACAAGACTAACAGTAAACCGGTAAAATGGTTTAGCAGACAAACCGGTTAGCACACATGCAAACCAAATAGAAAATAATGCATTCACCCACAAAAGCACAAACACCATAACACATGAGATTTTGACGTGGAAACCCAAATGGGGAAAACCACGGCGAGATGGAACTCACAAGTAACTATCTGCAGAATAGGAACCAAACCGGTTAAGGTCAGACCAGTTAAGGTCTTACAATGTTCTTTACCATTACAGATCCTGTTAGGAATCTCAATCTCTGTTAGGAGATAAGTCCGATTAAAGACTACCTTGCTAGAGTATTTTAGATCCACAGATGTGAACCTCCTTGTTAGAGGATTTACAAAGGCTACTATGAGCCTACCTGGTTAAGGGCTTCAGACTTGTCAAAGAGGTGAGTAATCAACAAGTGATTGATCTAGCTAATAGCACAGACTGCTTGGTTAGATCCTTGATAGCTCATTCCTAATGCATTCCAACATTACTTCAGTCTTCTACACATTCATACTCTCTCTAACTCCTCAACCACCTTAAACCCTAGCAACAACATAAACTTTCACTACAACCACATCAACAACCTAAAACCCTAGACATGATGTCCTTATAAAGGAATCTGATTTCATGTCGGTCCAATAGGATTACATTACAATTTCCTAGGTTCAATGAACCTAGACATACTTGGTAACATGACACAAAATGCACTGCCAGAGTGTCGGCACCGTCAAACAATCGGTGGATGGTAACTCATCACAAAATGTCGGTTGGTAACTATCACAAAGTATTACCAGTTCATACAAAATACCAATTGCTGGTTTGACAAAAATGAAGACTAGGAAGTATGTGTTCTGCCGCTTTGATCCTTCGTGCCGCTTGAGATCCATGAACTGCTTGGGGTCGACATGCCGCTTCAGACCAGTAAACACATTCTGCAAAATACCAATAGTCTAAAGACTATAATACAACATACTAGTTGGAACAAATACCGGTTGAGCTTAAGCTCATACATATAAAGGGGATCTCAATGCAAGTGTGTGTCCATCAATGACAATCACAACATAAACATAAAAAATGCCAACATATTCCACATATGCATGTTGTATGTGAATAATTTCGAATGGTTTTTGGCATGTAGAGATAACGGTTTTATCTTTGGAATGAGCGAGTATATTACATGAAGTGGAAACCACATGATGAGTTACAGGATTTGATGAAGTGGTGATCAAGGAGCGGTTGAGGTTGTCTTGAATAATGTGAAATCTTTTCTATGTAGTCTAATGGTCATACTTGAAATGATTTGTTTGTAATCTCTATGAGATCTTAGGTTTGTAATGTGTTACCGACCTATTGTTTTGCTTATAAAGTTAATGAGTTGTTTTGTTGTAGTGTTCACAATTTTGGTTAAGTGTAAGTTTGATTGGTTTCTAAACCAGAAGGTGTATCTGCAGTATGTGTGAAGGAATATAGGAGCATGAAAAGGATCTAATCAAGCAGAGTAGTACTATTCACCAGATCAGCTAACCCCTGTTGTTCTCTACAAATTACAACAGTCAAATCCCTTAACAGGGTAAGCTCTAGCAGGCTTAATGCTATCTAAATCCTCTAACTAGGTGATCCATTAGCTTGCATGAAAATCCTCTACCGAGGTTACTCCTAACAGGGTATTTCTTCTAATAGGGAATTATAGTCAATCCCTTAACCGGGTGGTCCCTAACAGGATCTGTTCTTAAAATGACTTTTTGTAAATCTTTAATAGGCTTGGCTCCTAACAGAGCAAACTTCAGAAGAGTTAAGAATACTTGTGGGTATTCATCCTCACCATATTTTTTCCCATTTGGGTTTCCATGTCAAAGTCATTGTGTCAAGTGGTGAATGTTTTTGTGGTTATATTTGATATGGTTAATTTGCTTAATTGCTAAATCCACTTTGATATGATATGATGACCGATAG
This sequence comes from Cryptomeria japonica, assembly GCF_030272615.1. Taxonomy (NCBI): domain Eukaryota; kingdom Viridiplantae; phylum Streptophyta; class Pinopsida; order Cupressales; family Cupressaceae; genus Cryptomeria; species Cryptomeria japonica. The sequence goes on from NC_081406.1 coordinate 429,953,931, forward strand.
TAATCTAAAATGTGCTTTTACTTTTGTCAATAAAGTATTTGGATGTTTTGGTTAAATGGTTCGAGACTTTTAGAGTTGTTATACTATTATTTTGATATGTCAGTCAAACCTGTATACTGTCAGTGATATTGAAGTTTGTAGTTCAGTGTTTGAACCGGTTAGTTCTGAGTTTGACTTGGGAGGTTGTTTTTGAGTTTGGTGAAAGTTTAGTTAAATTTCTATCTACTGATTCACCCCCCCCCCCCCTCTCAGTAGTTGTTTGGATTTTTATTGATTCATCATACCATCAATTGGTATCAGAGAATTTCAAGTCCTCTAGTTTCTAAGCCTAATAGCTTGAGGTAAAGATCTAGAAGAACATGATGAAGAAAGAAGGTCTAAAGTTTAATAGGGAAAACTATAGAGTTTGGAGTGATAGAATGAAAATCTATATCAAGAGTCTAGGAAGTCAATACTGAGAACATCTTGTTACTCAATATGTTTCACCTAGTGGTACTATGTCTGATGGTCAAAAGAAAGAAAAACAAGAAAATAATCAAGCATTGAAGGCCATTATTAGTTCTTTGTCTAATTCATAGTATGTTGATGTATATGATGTGTGGAAGAAACTTGAGGAAATCTACAGTGGTGATGAGCATGTGAAGATTGCCAAAGAAGAGAGTCTGAGAGGTAAATTTGATGACATGCAGATGGATGAAGGAGAGAATATTCAACAGTATGGTCAGAGAATCAAGGAGATATTTGGTGAGATCAAGACTACTGGTGGTAAAGTGGAGGATGCCACAATGGCTAGTAAGGTGTTGATAACCCTTCTACCAGTCTACGCTATCTGAGTTGCACCCATTCAGAAGCTAAATTCTATTGATAAAACTAAGGTAATGCTTGATTCCATCATTGGTAAGCTTACTGCATTTTAATTAAATGGTTATGATGGTGGTGCTCAAAAACTTGAATTTGCATTTAGAGCTTCAGTTTCTAACCCACATATGAGGAAAAGTAGACATGCTAGTCATAGTTATGATTCTAGATCCACAAGAGAAGCTGACGATGAAGACAGTTTGATCGAGCTTGAAGTGTTGTTGGCCAAGCAGTTACCCAGAGGTACCGATAAGTACATAGGTAAATTACCTTTGAAAGGTTTTGCATGTAACAAGATTGAACATATTGTAGCTAACTATCCTAATGGTAACATTGAGCATAAGCGTGAGAAGTACAAGATGTACAAAGGAAAAGGCAAAAGAGATTGTCACAGTGCAGTTGATGGTGGTATCACTAATGAGGAATTTGAGGGAGATACTAATGAAGACATTGTCTTTGTTGCCATTAAAGAGAAGACATCTGATCAGAAGGAATTAGTTTCTCACATGGATAGTTATGATGATTGGATCATAGATAGTGTTTTTTTCACACCACATGACCGATGACCGGAGTAAATTTCTTACTTTGAAGGAATTTGATGGAGGAGTTGTGAGATTTGGAAATGACTCATCCTGCATGGTAAAAGGAAAGGGGACCATTTCTCTTAATGGAAAGAGCAGTGCAGATGATGTCTACTGGGTTGAAGGATTAAAGCACAATCTTTTAATTGTAGCTCAACTCAATGACAGAGGTTATGCATTGGAATTTAAGAACGAAATGTACAAAATCTATGCGAGAAAAGGTGAACTAATTGCAACTGGAAAACAGACAAAAGGTAACTTGTTTTACTTAAATCCTAAAGTCAACAACTATTTAATTGCTAAAATAGATGATAGTTGGCTTTGGCATTGGAGATTTTGTCATATAAATTTTGATAACATTGTCAAAATCAGTAAGTCCAAGTCGGTAAGAGGTTTGCCTCAGTTGGACAAACTGGTGAATGTGTTGTGTAAGGAATGTCAGTTAGGAAAGATGACATCCTCAACTTTTAAGAGCAAATCTTTCTCAGCAGAACATTTGTTAGATTTGATTCATACAAACCTCTATGGACCAATAAGGACTAAAAATATTCAAGGTGACAGATATTTTATGATCTTCACTGATGATTACTCAAGAATGATGTGTGTCACATTATTGAAGGACAAAATAGAAGCCTTTAGTAAGTTCAAGGTATTCAGGGCCTTAGCTAAAAAGGAAAGTGGTAAGAAGATAAAGTGCCTGAGGACTGATCAAGGTGGTGAATTTACTTCAGAGGAATTCACTAGATATGGTGAAGATAATGGAATTAAGAGGCAACTTTCTGCACTGAGGACACCATAGCAGAATGGTATTGCAAAGAGTAACAACTGGCCACTTGTTGAAGCCGCTAGAATGATGCTAATACAAGGAGGTGTAGAAAAACTTTCTGGAGAGAAGTTGTCAGCACAATTGTCTACATTATGAACTAGATATTGGTAAAGAGAGGTAAGGATAAAACTCCTTATGATTACTGGTATGGTAGATCACCTAATGTCAGTTATTTTAAGATTTTTGGTAGTAAATATTATATCAAGAGAGGTGACTATGTTAGTAAGTTTGAAGCTAAAAGTGATGAAGGAATATTTCTTGTTTACTCCACCAAGAGTAAGGCCTACAAATGTTACAACAACCAGACAGAGAATCATTGAAAGTGATTGTTGGTATTTTGGTATGGTTTTGTCATTGATGTCAACACCTACTATCACTTATCAACTCTGGCACTTTGAAGAATTAGCAATGTTCACCGGCAAGCAAGTGACTTATGCACAGTCACTGGTATCTGGTACACTGGCAAGATATAATGTTCACCGACACTTGGAATGGCATCAAAAACACCTAGTTATGTCGAAGACATCATTTGGACACTTTGTCTTGGAGATCTGTTCATTGGCATATTCGTATTTGCATATTTGTTGTTACTAGCAAATAGGTCTAGGTCATTCACCAACAAACTTATCTATTCCAGATCAGCACGACATGCTATGGAGATGTTTTATTATTATTGTAAATGCATCAAGCCAACATGTTGAATCGGTCATTGCATCGGATATTTTTTTATTTGTAAATTGATTTTATTGTAATATTCTTTAGAGCCGACCTACTAAAATTGGTCTTAGGTTATGAAATAAATGTAAGATCTTATTTGTAAGATCAAGTGTGGAATGCGAAGGAAGAAATAATTCGGTATATGCAAGAATAAGCAGAGCTTTACACACATACATCATTTGAAGATGAAGTAAGGTTTTTGTGAAGACTATCAGAGCTACACTAGTACTGAAAGATCTTATTTGTAAGATCAAGTGTGGAATGCAAAGAAATAAATAATTCAGTATATGCGAGAATAAGAAGAGCTTTACATGTAGACATCATTTGAAGGTGAAGTAAGGTTTTTGTGAAGACTATCAGAACTACACCGGTATTGAATCCAGCATAGTAAGATGTTATTTTGAGAAATACATCCTTATTGGATTTAACCATCCAATTGTAGTCAGTGTGACTCCTATTTGTGTTTGAGCAGTGAGCTCTAGGTGCTTGGCCTTTCTGCATGTGCAGACCCCATTTGTATACACATACTATCTACAGTAGTATCATCTGATTGTGGGTAAGGTTTCCCACTGTGGGTTTTCCCCTTATAGGGCTTCCACGTACAAATATTCATGTTATGTGTTGTGGATGTTATTTTTTTTCTATTTCATGCATTAATCTTTACCGGTACTGTAATTAACTGATAAAATTGTCTACTGGCATAAAAGTTTGGTTTACCAGTATTAAGAATTAAAGCTAGTTAATTTGTTTTGGTTTGAATTTATTTGACAACTGATTCACCCCCTCTCTTAGTTGTCCCTGGGACCTAACAATTGGTATCAGAGCCTAGTCCTCTTTTTGCAAAAGTTTAACAACTTGAGGAGATTCAATGTCTACTAACTATTTCAGGAAGGATAGTCCTAAACTTGATGGAACCAACTATGGCATATGGAAGATCAGGATGGAGACACATTTGAATTGTATTGGAAAGGACATCTGAGAAGTTACAAAGAATGGCTATACTGCTCCTACTCCCGGTCAGCGTAATCCACCTACCTTAGGAAAAGATGAGGAAAATGATTGCAAAGCTAGATAAGCACTTTTGAGCATATTATCAGATCAAAAAATCATGGGATTATCAGATAGATCAACTACTAAATCTATTTGGGATCACTTGGAAACATTGAATGAAAGAGATTCCATAGTCAAAATTGCAAAACTTGAAAGCTTTCAGGTCAGGTATGAAAATTTGAAAATGGAAGAAGATGAAAGGATTTTTGCTTTTATGGAAAGAGTAAATGAAATTGTTTTGGGTATTAAATGTTGTAGAGGAACCTTAAGTGAAGATGAAATTGTTTTAAAAATTTTAAGAGGATTTCCACCGGTATATAAAATGAAGGTTACTGCTATAAATGAGTTAAGAACAATGCCTAATACTTCAGTAACTAGGGATACATTGATTGGAAAACTTTCAGCTTTTGAAATTGAGGAATTTGGTCCTGATGCTACTATAAAGAAAAATTTAGCTTTTAAGGCATCAACATCATCTACACCATCATTTGACAAGTCTGATTGGAAAGCCTTTTTATGCAAGAGAACTTGAAGAAAGTAGGAGAGAAAATGAAGAAATTGAAGAACTTGAAGCACTATTTGCAGGGAAAATGCCTAAAGGTCCAGTTGGGAGTAAGTATGAAGGTAAAGCACCCTTTAAATGCTTTAACTATAATAAGATTGTTCATATGGCTTCTAGATGCCCTGATAGACATGCTAGACTAAGAGAAGAAGCTAGGAGAACATACAAGCCTAACCCTGAATATCAAAGATACATATTTAAGAAGAATAAAGATAAATCTTGTTATCTTGCTGATGAAGGAGTCACTGATGATTCTGATGAAGATCTGGTAGACAATGGATGGGTTTTTGTTGCTATAATAGAAGATCAACTGACACCTACTATTCAACCGATAGAGTAGGCCCTGGCAGCTAAAGTTGAAGTTAAGGATGAATGGATCATTGATTCGGGATGCTCACATCATATGACTGGTGATAAAGGTAAATTCTTGAACTTTCAGGAATATAATGGAGTTCTAGTAAGATTTGGAGATGATAATGCTTGCTTGATTAAAGGTAAAGGTACAATATCTCTTGATGGTAAGCATAATACTGACAATGTTTACTATGTGGAAGGTTTACAGCATAATATTTTGAGTGTTGGTCAATTAGTGAGAAAGGATTTCAGTTACAATTCAAAAATGGAAAGTGCAAAATTATGAATAGAACTGGTTTGGAAATTGCAACCGGGAATCAAACTAGAGGTAATATCTTTCATTTGAATAACAGTGAAAAGACATGCTTGATTGCACATATTGATGAAAGTTGGCTATGGCATAAGAGACTTTGTCATGTAAATTTTGATTGCGTGGTAAAAATTAGTACTACTAAGGCAGTTAGAGATTTACCTAAGATTGTCAAACCTCACAATCCGGTATGTAAGGTATGTCAATTTGGAAAACAAGTTAGAGCAACTTTTAAAAGTATTCTAGAAAAATCCAGTAATGCTCTTGACTTAATTCATACTAATTTATGTGGTCCAACTAGAACTAAAATTTTACAAGGTGATAGATAATTCATGCTAATCATTAATGACTATTCTAGAATGTGTTGGGTTACTTTTTTAGAGAAAAACCAAAATCACTTGGAAAGTTCAAACTATTCAAAGCAATGGTAGAGAATGAAACTGGTAAGAAAATCAAATGTCTGAGATCAGATCAAGGAGGAGAATTTACATCTAAGGAATTTAATGCATTATGTGAAGTGAATGGAATTAGAAGATAGTTATCAGCACCCCGGACACCACAACAAAATGGAGTTGTTGAAAGGAAAAATAGAACTATCTTGGATGCAGCTAGAAGTATGTTATCTAAATCAAATCTACCACATGTATATTGGAGAGAGGCAGTAAGCACAGCGGTCTATACATTCAACAAAGTTCACATCAAAGGAGAAACCGGTAAGACCCCTTATGAACTATGGTTTGGTATTACTCCTACTCTTAAATATTTCAGAATATTTGGAAGTAAATGCTATATTAGAAGAGATGAGTATATTGGAAAATTTGATCCTAGAAGTGATGAAGGAATATTTCTTGGTTATTCATCTAAGAGCAAGGCATACAGACTAGAAATTAGTGAAGGCAGCACATCAAAGGTGCGCACCTCGCTGCCCACCTTGGTGTGCTCTGACGTGCCCACCATGGTGCGCAACGCTGGTGCGAACCTAGGAGCACTCCGAAGTGTGCTCCAAGGTGCGGTGTGCACGAAGTCGAAGCCCAGTTTTCCCTAGGTGCGCACCTCGCATGCACCTTCATCAAGGTGGGCACCTTGGTGCGCACACCTTGGCTGGGTTTGCCCCGGGTGCGCACCTGGTGCACTCCGAAGCGGGGTTATTGGAGTGCCCCCTCTTTTTTTGTTTGAGCGTTTGGTGGGGTTTCTCGCATTGGCTCTTCCTAGGCCTAGTTATTGGGTGCGCACCCACCCTGGCGTGCGCAAAGTTGAAAGTTGGGTTAATTGCCCGGTTTGCCCCGGGTGTGCACCTTCGCCAGGGTGGGCACCTTGGTGTGCACACCTTGCCTGGACTGCGTACACCTTGCCTAGGCTGCGCACTAGGGCGAGCTCAAGATGGCACCCGCATTCTGTTTTTTTCACTATGGAAATTTTAAAATCTCATTTTTTTTTGCCTTTTCTGAAAATTAATGAAGGCAGCGCACCTCACTGCCCACCTTGGTGTGCTCCAAGGTGCCCATCATGGTGCGCAACACTGGTGTGAACCCAAGAGCGCTCCAAAGTGTGCTCCAAGGTGCGGCATGCACGAAGTCAGAGCTTGGTTTTCCTCAGGTGCGCACCTCGCATGCACCTTTGCCAGGGTGGGCACCTTGATACGCACACCTTGGCTGGGTTTGCCCCGGGTGTGCACCTAGTGCGCTCCGAAGCGGGGTTATTGGAGCACCCCCTCTTTCTTTGTCTGAGCATTTGGTGGGGTTTCTCGCATTGGCTCTTCCCAGGCCCCGTTGTTGGGTGTGCACCCACCCTGGCATGCACGAAGTCGGAAGTTGGGTTAATTGCCCAGTTTGCCACAGGTGTGCACCTTCGCCAGGGTGGGCACCTTGGTGTGCACACCTTGCTTGGGCTGCGCACCAGAGCAGGCTCAAGATGGCACCCACATTCTTTTTTTTCACTATCTTTCAAAATGAAAATTTTAAAATCTCATTTTTTTTGCCATTTCTGGAAAATAGTGAAGGCAGCACATCAAAGGTGCGCACCTCACTGCCCACCTTGGTGTGCTCCAAGGTGCCCACCATGGTGCGCAATGCTGGTGCGAACCCGAGAGTGCTCTGAAGTGTTTTCCAAGGTGCAGCATGCATGAAGTCGAAGCCCGGTTTGCCCCGGGTGCGCACCTCGCGTGCACCTTCATCGGGGTGGGCACCTCTGTGCGCACACCTCGGCTAGGTTGCGCGCCTTGGTGGGCACCATGGTGCGCACCAAGGAGTGCTCCAAAGTGTGCTCCAAGGTGTGCAGCATGACATGCATGAAGTCAGAGCCCGATTTGCCCCAGGTGCGCACCTCGCGTGCACCTTCGCCAGGGTGGGCACCTCAGTGCGCACACCTTCTCAATTTTTTTTTGCCTTTTCTAGAAATTGGTGAAGGCAACGAATCAAAGGTGCACACCTCAGTGTGCTCTGAGGTGGGAGTGCTCCAAGGTGCGCACCTATGGTACGCACGAAGTCAGAAGTTGGGTTAATTGCCTTGTTTTCCCCGGGTGCACTCCGAGGTGCGCAACATCGGTGCACACCAAGGAGTGCTCTGAAGTGTGCTCCAAGGTGCGCACGATGGTGTGCACCTCTGGTGCGCACGAAGTCAGAGCTCGGTTTACCCGGGGTGCGCACACCTTGGCTGGGCTGCGCACATTAGTGGGCAACATGGTGCGCTTTGAGGTGCGCACCAAGGTTCTCTTCGAAGTGTCCTCCAAGGTGTGCAGCTTTTGTGCGCTCCAAGGTGTGCACCTTGCTGCACACACCTTAGCTGGGTTGCGCACCTTGGTGGGCACCATGGTGCGCTCTGAGGTGCCTAAGATTGGTGCGCACCAAGGAGCACTCTGAAGTGCACTCCAAAGTGTGATCCAAGGTGTGCACCATGGTGCGCACCTCTGGTGCACGCGAAGTCAGAAGTTGGATTAATTGCCTGATTTACCCTAGGTGCACACCTCGCGTGCACCTTCGTCAACGTGGGCACCTTGGTACACACACCATGGCTGGGCTGCGCACACCTTGGCACCCGCGTTTCCTTCAAATTTTTTTATTTTTATTTTTACAATCTCTCAAATGGGAAATTCTATAATCTCAATTTTTTTTGCCTTTTCAGGAAAATTTTGAACAGAGCGCTCCGAAGTGTGCTCCAAGGTGCGCACCTTTGGTGTGCTCCAAAGTGCTCTCCAGCTACGTGCACCCGGCCCCTCCCAGCTTCGCTCACCTATCCCGGGCGTCTGGTGTGAAACCTTAGAGTAAGAAACATCGTTGTGCACCTTGGCAAAAGTGCGCAACTTGACCGAGTGCGCACTGGCCGAGGTGCACACCGATTTCACCTGGGTGCGCGTGCAGCACCTCCGACGCACCTGGGTGCATGCACAACGCCCGGGTTGCACCGTGGCCTGTGTGCTCGAGTGCACGCTCGATGTCGCCCCCGCGTGCACGGTAGTGCGGGCACCGCGCCCCGACCCAGTCCCGACGAGAATGCAAACAGGCAAAAGGTTAATTCAAATAGCATTGCGATGCCCAACAAAAAACTAAAAAAGGGTGCAACACCGAGACTTCCCAGGAGGTCACCAATCCCAATACTACTACGGCCCAAGCGCGCTTAACTACGGAGTTCTGATGGGATCCAGTGCACTAATGCCGGTATGATCGCACCCGTTATGAGCTTGTCGCAGTGTGTACTTAGCAAACCGCGACCCATGTGCAAATCCACCTCAGCCACCCACCCCCACTGAGGTGCACACCCTCCCTCGCCAAGCGCTCCCCGTTCGCCAAGTGTGAACCCTGCCCAGGTGCAGGCACCTTGTCTGGGCATCAGGTGTGCACCCAGCCCGGCCTATGTGCATGCACCTGGATGGGGCATCATGTGCGCACCTGACCCAGCCTGGGTGCGCACCCGACTCGGCTGGTGTGCACCTGACCCACCCAAGTGCACGCAGTGTCCCATCTACACCACGATGCCCGCACACCACCTCGGGTGCAACGACCTACACTCACATGTTGGCCAAGTGCACCCTGGTGCATGTTCGGGGTACCTCCGGTGCACGCTCAATCTTGCCCCGGTGCACCAAGGCGCTCGGTTTGTCCCGTGTGTGCTCCGAAGCGGGATTATTGGAGCGCCCCCTCTTTTTTTGTCGGAGCATTTGGTGGGGTTTCTCGCATTGGCTCTTCCCAGGCCCAGTTGTTGGGTGCGCACCCACCTTGGCGCGCGCAAAGTCGGAAGTTGGGTTAATTACTCGGTTTGCCTCGGGTGCGCACCTTCGCCAGGTTGGGCACCTTGGTGCACACACCTTGCCTGGGCTGCGCACTAGGGCGGGCTCAAGATAGCACCCACGTTCCATTTTTTTCACTATCTTTCAAAATGGAAATATTAAAATCTCATTTTTTTTTGCCTTTTCTGGAAATTAGTGAAGGCAGTGCATCAAAGGTCCGTACCTCGCTGCCCACCTTGGTGTGCTCTGAGGTGCCCACCACGGTGCGAACCCGAGAGCGCTCCGAAGTGTACTCCAAGGTGTGGCGTGCATGAAGTCGGAGCCTAGTTTGCCCCGAGTGCGCATCTCGCGTGCACCTTCGCCGGGGTGGGCACCTCGATGCGCACACCTTAGCTAGGTTTGCCCCGGGTGCACTTCGAAGCGGGGTTATTGGAGCGCCCCCTCTTTTTTTGTCTAAGCATTTTGTGGGGTTTCTCACATTAGCTCTTCCCAGGCCCGGTTGTTGGGTGCGCACCCACCATGGCGCTCATGAAGTCAGAAGTTTGGTTAATTGCCCGGTTTGCCCCGGGTGCGCACCTTCGCCAGGGTGGGCACCTTGGTGTGCACACCTTGCCTAGGTTGCACATTAGGGCGGGCTCAAGATGGCACCCGCGTTCCATTTTTTTCACTATCTTTCAAAATGAGAATTTTAAAATCTCATTTTTTTTTGCCTTTTCTGGAGATTAGTGAAGGCAGCACATCAAAGGTGCGCACCTCACTGCCCACCTTAGTGTGCTCCGAGGTGCCCACCATGGTGCACAACACTGGTGTGAACCGGGGAGTGCTCCGAAGTGTGCTTTAAGGTGCGACGTGCATGAATTCGGAGCTCGGTTTGCCCCAGGTGTGCACCTCGCATGCACCTTCGTTGGGGTGGGCACCTCGGTGCGCACACCTCAGCTGGGTTGCGCGCCTTGGTGGGCACCATGGTGCGCACCAAGGAGTGCTCCGAAGTGTGCTCCAAGGTGCGCAGCATGGCATGCATGAAGTCAGAGCCCGATTTGCCCTGGGTGTGCACCTCGCGTGCACCTTCGCCAGGGTGGGCACCTCGGTGCGCACACCTTAATTTTTTTTGCCTTTTCTAGAAATTGGTGAAGGCAGCGTATCAAAGGTGCGCACCTTGGTGTGCTCCGAGGTGCGAACCTGGGAGTGCTCTAAGGTGCACACCTATGGTGCGGACAAAGTTAGAAATTGGGTTAATTGCCTTGTTTTTCCTGGGTGCGCACCAAGGAGCGCTCCGAAGTGTGCTCCAAGGTGCACACGATGGCGTGCACCTCTGGTGTGCACGAAGTCAGAGCTCGGTTTGCTTAGGGTGCACACACCTTGGCCGGGCTATGCACCTTGGTGGGCACCATGGTGTGCTCCGAGGTGCCCACCAAGGTTCACTCCGAACTGTCCTCCAAGGTGCGCACCTTTTATGCGCTCCAAGGTGCACACCTCTGGTGCGCACGAAGTCGGAGCTCGGTTTGCCCCGGGTGCGCACCTTGTTGCGCACACCTTGGCTGGGCTGCGCACCTTGGTGGGTGCCATGGTGCGCTCTGAGGTGCCCAAGATTGGTGCACACTAAAGAGCACTCTGAAGTGCACTCCAAGGTGCGCACCTCTGGTGCACTCCGAAGTGCGCTTCAAGGTGCGCACCATGGCGTGCACCTCTGGTGCGCGCGAAGTCAAAAGTTGGGTTAATTGCCCACTTTGCCCCTAGTGCGCACCTTGTGTGCACCTTCGCCAAGGTGAGCACGTTGGTGCATACACCTTGGCTGGGCTACGCACCAGGGTGGGCACCCGGGCGTGCACACCTTGGCACCCACATTTCCTTCAAATTTTTTTTTTTTTTTTTTAACAATCTCTCAAGTGGGAAATTCTATAATCTCAATTTTTTTTGCCTTTTCAGGAAAATTTTGAATGGAGCACATCATTGGTGCGCACCAAGGAGCGCTCTGAAGTGTGCTCCAAGGTGCGCACCTCTGGTGCGCTCCAAAGTGCTCTCTAGCTGCGTGCACTTGCCCTGGGCACACACGTGGCCCCGCCCAGCTTCACTCACCTATCTCGGGCATCTAGTGCGAAACCTTAGAGTAAGAAACATCATTGTGCAAATTGGCCAACGTGCGCGACTCGACCTAGCGCGCACTGGCTGAGGTGCACACCGATTTCACTTGAGTGTGTGCATAGCACCTCGGGCGCACCGAGGTGCGCGAACAACGCTCGGGTTGCATCATGGCTTATGTGCTCGGGGTGCCTCGAGTGTGCGCTCGGTGTCACCCCCACGCGCATGGTAGTGCGGGCATCGTGCCCCGGCCCGGCCCCGATGAGAATGCAAATAGGCAAAAGGTTAATTCAAATAGCTTTGCGACGCCCGACGAAAAACTAAAAAAGGGTGCAACATCAGGACTTCCCGGGAGGTCACCTATCCCAGTACTACTCCGGGCGAAGAGCGCTTAACTGCGAAGTTCTAATGGGATCCGGTGCACTAACACTGGTATGATCGCACTCATTATGAGCTTGTCGCAGTGTGTACTTAGCAAACCATGACCCACATGTAAATCCACCCCGGCCACCCACCCCCATCAAGGTGCACACCCTCCCTTGCCAAGTGCGCCCCATTTGCCAAGTGTGAACCCTGCCCAGGTGTGCGCACCTCACCCGAGCGTCGGGTGTGCACCTAGCCCAGCCTACATGCGTGAACCTAGATGGGGCATTGTGTGCACACCCGACCCAGCCTAGGTGCGCACCCGACCCGCCCAAGTGCGCGCAGTGTCCCGTCTGCATGATGGTGCCCACACACCACCTCGGGCACAATGGCCTACGCTCACATTCGGGCTGAGTGCACCCTGGTGCATGTTTGGGGCACCTTGGGTGCACACTCGATCTTGCCTCGATGCACCAAGGAGCTCAGTTTTCCCAGGGTGCACACCTGGTGCACTTCGAAGCGGGGTTATTGGAGCTCCCCCTCTTTTTTTGTCTAAGCATTTGGTGTGGTTTCTCGCATTGGCTCTTCCCAAGCCCGGTTGTTGGGTGTGCACCCACCTTGGCACACGCGAAGTCAGAAGTTGGGTTAATTACTCGGTTTGCCCCGCGTACGCACCTTCGCCAGGGTGGGCACCTTGGTGCGCACACCTTGCCTGGGCTGTGCTCCAGGGCAGGCTCAAGATGGCACTCGCATTCTATTTTTTTCACTATCTTTCAAAATGGAAATTTTAAAATCTCATTTTTTTTGCCTTTTCTGGAAATTAGTGAAGGCAGCGCATCAAAGGTGCACACCTCGCTGCCCACCTTGGTGTGCTCCGAGGTGCCCACCATGGTGCGCAACACTGGGGTGAACCCGAGAGCACTCCAAAGTGTGCTCCAAGGTGCAGCGTGCATGAAGTCAGAGCCTGGTTTGCCCCGAGTGCGCACCTTGCGTGCACCTTCACCGGGGTGGGCACCTCAGTGTGCACACCTTGGCTGGGTTTGCCCTGGGTGTGCACCTGGTGCGCTTTGAAGTGGGGTTATTGGAGCGCCCCCTCTTTTTTTGTCCGAGTGTTTGGTGGGGTTTCTCGCATTGGCTCTTCCCAGGCTTGGTTGTTGGGTGCGCACCCACCCTGGCGCGCACGAAGTTGGAAGTTAGGTTAATTGTCCGGTTTGCCCCAGGTGCGCACCTTCGCTAGGGTGGGCACCTTGGTACGCACACCTTGCCTGGGCTGCGCACCAGGGTGGGCTCAAGATGGCACTCGCGTTCCATTTTTTCACTATCTTTCAAAATGGAAATATTAAAATCTCATTTTTTTTGCCTTTTCTGGAAATTAGTGAAGGCAGTGCATCAAAGGTGCACACCTCGTTGCCCACCTTGGTGTGCTCCGAGGTGCCCACCATGGTGCAAACCTAGGAGCACTCTGAAGTGTGCTCAAAGGTGCGGCGTGCATGAAGTCGGAGCCCGATTTGCCCCAGGTGCGCACCTCGCATGCACCTTTGCTGGGGTGGGCACCTCGGTGCGCACACCTCAGCTGGTTTGCACGCCTTGGTGGGCACCATGGTGTGCACCAAGGAGCGCTCTGAAGTGTGCTCCAAGGTGCGCAGCATGGTGTGCAAGAAGTGGGAGCCCGGTTTGCCCCGAGTGTGCACCTCGCTTGCACCTTCGCCAGGGTGGGCACCTTAGTGCACACACCTTCTCAATTTTTTTTTGCCTTTTCTGGAAATTAGTGAAGGGAGCACATCAAAGGTGTGCACCTCAGTGTGCTCCGAGGAGAAAACCTGGGAGCACTCCAAGGTGCGTACCTATGGTGCGCACGAACTCAGAAGTTGGGTTCATTGCCTTGTTTTCCCCGGGTGCGCAAAATCGGTGCACACCAAGGAGCGCTCTGAAGTGTGCTCCAAGGTGCGCACGATGGCGTGCACCTCTGGTGTGCATAAAGTTAGAGGTCGGTTTTCTCGGGGTGCGCACACCTTGGCTAGGCTACGCACCTTGGTGGGCACCATGGTGCGCTCCGAGATGCCCACCAAGGTTCGCTCCGAACTGTCCTCCAAGGTGCACACCTTTTATGCGCTCCAAGGTGCACACGAAGTCGGAGCTCAGTTTGCCTCAGGTGCGCACCTTGCTGCGCCAACCTTGGCTAGGCTATGCACCTTAGTGGGCACCATGGTGCAGTCTGAGGTGCCCAAGATTAGTGCACACCAAGGATTTCTCCGAAGTGCACTCCAAGGTGCGCACCTCTGGTGCACTCCAAAGTGCGCTCCAAGGTGCGCACCATGGCATGCACCTTTGGTGTGCACGAAGTCAGAAGTTGGGTTAAGTTTCTAGTTTGCCCCAGGTGCGAACCTTGCGTGCACCTTTGCCAAGGTGGGCACCTTGGTGCGCACACCTTGGCTGGGCTGCACACTAGGGTAGGCACCCGAGCATGCACACCTTGGCACCCGCGTTTCCTTCAAATTTTTTATTTTTTTTTGACAATCTCTCAAGTGGGAAATTATATAATCTCAATTTTTTTTGCCTTTTCAGGAAAATTTTGAACGGAGCGCATCTTTGTTGCGCACCAAGGAGCTCTCCGAAGTGTGCTCCAAGGTGCGCACCTCTGGTGAGCTCCAAAGTGCTCTCCAGCTGCGTGCACCTGCTCTGGGCGCACACTCGGCCTTGCCCAGCTTTGCTCACCTGTCCCGGGCATCTGGTGCGAAACCTTAGAGTAAGAAATATCATTGTGCACATTGGCCAACGTGCATGACTTGACTGAGCATGCACTGGTCGAGGTGCACACCGATTTCACCTGGGTGCGCGCGTAGCACCTCGGGCACACCGGGGTGTGCGAACAATGCCCAGGTTGCACCGTGGCCTGTGTGCTCGGTGCACCTTGGGTGCACGCTCGGTGTCGCCCCCACGTGTGGGGTAGTGCTGGCACCGCGCCCTAGCCCGGCCCTGACGAGAACGCAAACAGACAAAAGGTTAATTCAAATAGCATTGCGACGCCCGATGAAAAACTAAAAAAGGGTGCAACACCGAGACTTCCTGGGAGGTCACCCATCCTAGTACTACTCCAGCCCAAGCGCGCTTAACTGCAGAGTTCTGATGGGATCTGGTGCACTAACGTTGTTATGATCGCACCTATTATGAGCTTGTCGCAGTGTGTACTTAGCAAAATGCAACCCACGTGCGGATCCACCCCGGCCACCCACCCCCGTCGAGGTACACACCCTCCCTCGCCAAGCGCACCCCATTCGCTAGGTGTGAACCCTGCCTGGGTGCACACACCTCGCCTGGGCGTCGGGTGTGCACCCGGCCTGGCCTACGTGCGTGCACTTGGATGGGGCATCGTGTGCACACCCGATCTGCCCAAATGCGCGCAGTGTCCCGTCTGCACCGCGGTGCCCACACACCACCTCAGGTGCAATGACCTGCGCTCACATGTGGGCCGAGTGCACCCTGGTGAATGTTTTGGGCACCTCGGGTGCATGCTCGATCTTGCCCCGGTGCACCAAGGCGCTCGGTTTGCCCCGGGTGCGCACCTGATGCAGGGTGGGCACCCAAAATAGGGATCGAGCACCAAAAACAAGTTTCGAGATGCAAAATGGGACCCAAGGACCACAAATGTGTTCCAAGACCCGTGATGGGTCCATGAGAACAAATATGTGTTCCGAGACACAATAAACAAATATTGGTTTTTAGGAGAAGAAACATGCTCTAATGCCCAAAACGAGCATAGACCCCGAAAAGGCCACAGGCCAAAAGTGGGATGCGAGACAAAAGAAAATGGGACCCGAGGACCAAAATTGGGTTCCCAGGTCAAAGACAAGGCAACCGGACAAGAAATGACCTCTGAGGCTCGAAATGAGTCCCAACGACTAAAACTAGACAAGAAGCACGCATAAGGAACCCATGGGATGCCGACCCACCCGGAAACCCACCCGGGCTTCCACCTAGCACAACTTGGCACCCACCCACCCTAGCACCCAACCTCACACCCAACTTAGCACCTTTGAACCCACATTGGCACTCACCCTGACCCTGGCACCTTGGAACCCACATTGGCACTCACCTTGACCCTGGCACCCACCTTTGCACTCACCTTGGGACCCACCCTGGCTCCCACCTCAACACCCACCTAGACACCCACCTTGGCTCCTTGGCACCCACCTTGACACCCACCTTGGATCCTTGACACCCACCCCAACACCCACCTTGGCACGCAACTTGGTTACTTTCCACCCACCTTGGCTCCTTGGCGCCCACCTTGACGCCCACCCCGACAACCACCCCGTGACCTACCTTGGCCAGGATTGGTGCACACCCACCCTGGTGCCCACCTTGGCACCCACCCTATGACCCACCTTGGCACGCACCTTAGTACCCACCCCATGACCCACCCTAGCACCCACCCCGTGACCGACCTTGGCTAGGGTGGGTGCACACCCACCCTGGTGCCCACCTTGGCACCCACCCTATGACCCACCTTGGCACCCACCCATCCTAGCACCCAAACTGTGACCGGCCTTGGAACCCACCCTCGCACTCGTCTTGGCCAGGGTGGGTGTGCACCCATCCTAGCACCCACGCTGTGACACACCTTGGAACACACCCTGTGACCCGCGTACCCTAGCACCCACCTTGGAACCCAACCTAGCAACTTGGCACCCACCCCGTGACCCACCTTGGCATCCACCATAGCAGTTGCCCACTTGGCACCCAACTTGGCACCCACCTTGGCACCCACCCTGACACTTGTGCACCCACCTTGCCACTCACACTAGCACCAACCCATCCTAGCACCCAAGGTGTCTTGCACCTTAGCACCCACCCTAGCACCTTTGCACCCTAGAACTCACCCATCCTAGCACCTAACCTGTGACCCACCTCGACACTTACCCTCGCACCCACCTTGGAACCCAACCTAGCACCCACCCACCCTAACACCCACCCTAGCACCTACCCACCCTTGCACCCACCCTGTGACTCATCTTGGCACCCACCCATCCTACCACTCAACCTATCACCCACCTTCTCACCCACCTTGGAACTCACCCTGGCACCCACCTTGGCATCCACCTTAGCACCCACCCACACTGGCACCTTGGCACCCACCTCGGGCAAGGTGGGTGCACACCCACACTGGCACCCAATTTAGAACCCATCGAGCCTGTTACCCACCTTGGCACCCACATTGCAGCCCACCCTAGCACCCACCCTATGACGCACATTGGAATCCATACCCTAGCACCCACGCACCCACCTCGACACCCTAGCACCCACGCACCCACCTCGACACCCTAGCACCAACCCACCCTTGTACCCACCCACCTCGGCACCCACCCTGTGACCCATCTTGGCACCCACCCATCCTACCACTCAACCTATCACCCACCTTCTCACCCACCTTGGAACTCAGCCTGGCACCCACCTTGGCACCCACCTTGGCACCCACCTCAGCACCCACCCACACTGGCACCTTGGCACCCACCTTGGGCAAGGTGGGTGCACACCCACCCTGGCACCCAATTTAGAACCCATCAAGACTGTTACCCACCTTGGTACCCACATTGCAGCCCACCCTAGCACCCACATTGGCATCCACACCCTAGCACCCACCTTGACACCCACCATAGCACTGAACCTGTCACCCACCTTGGAACTCACCCTAGCACCCACCCACCCTATGATCCACCTTGGCATCCACCTTAGCACCCACCCACCTTAGCACCCACTCTAGCACTCACCCATCCTAACACCCAACTTGTTACCCACCTTGGCACCTGCCCTCGTGCCCACCTTGAAACCCACCCTAGCACCCACCCACCCAGGAGCCCACCTTGGCACCCAACCTAACACACCATGCATCCTGGCACCCAACCTGTGACCCACCTTGGAACCCACCCTAGCACCCACCTTTGAACCCACTATATCACCAACCCACCTTGGCACCCACCCTATGACCCTCTTTGGAATCCACCCTAGCACACACCCACCCTGGCATCCACCATGGAGCACACCCTAACACCCACCCACCCTGGCACCCACCCGGGCATGCACCTCAACACCCACCTTGGTGTGCACACTACGCCAACCTCTCAAAGACCCTATGTGGTGTGCTCCAAAGTGTACACCTTTGGTGCGCTCCAAGGTGCGCACCTTTGGTGCACTTCAAGGTGCACAACTTTAGTGCACACCAAAGTGCACTCCAGGGTGCACACCAAGGTGCGCACCTTTGGTGTGGTCAATGCAAACAAATTCGAAAGTTAGGGTCGATGTCCTAATCGCTACTGCAGACTACACATGTATGAGAATCGGACAAATAGCTTATATAGGGGAGGTGTTGCGTTTGATGGGTTAACTCCCTTGGTTGTGTGCACTACACCAACTTCAAAGACCCTATCTTGTTTAAGAAGTCGAAAGTTGGGGTCGATGTCCTAATCGTTGCTGTAGACTATGCATGTATGAGAATCAGACAAATAGCTTATATAGAGGAGGTGTTGCGTTTGGTGGGTTGACTCCCCTGGTTGTGCGCACTGCGCCAACCTCAAAGACCCTACATTGCGGAAGAAGTCAAAAGTTAGAGTTTGGTGAGCACCAAGGCGTGCACCTTTTGTGTGGTCAACGCAGATGAATTCAGAAGTTGGGGTTGATGTCCTAATCGTTGTTGTAGGCTACGCATGTATGAGAAAAAGACAAATAGCTTATATAGGGGAGGTGTTGGGTTTGATGGGTCGACTCCCCTGGTTATGCGCATTACACCAACCTCAAAGACCTTTTTTTCATTAAGAAGTTGAAAGTTGGGGTCGATGTCCTAATGGCTCCTGCAGGCTACGCATGTATGAGAATCGAACAAATAGCTTATATAGGGGAGGTGTTGGGTTTGATGGGTTGACTCCCCTGGTTGTGCACATTACGTCAACCTCAAAGACCTTGTTTTCGTTAAGAAGTCAAAATTTGGGGTCAATGTCCTAATCACTCCTGCAGACTACACATGTATGAGAATCAGACAAATAGCTTATATAGGGGAGGTGTTGGGTTTGATGGGTCGACTCCCCTAGTTGTTCGCATTACGCCAACCTCAAAGACCTTGTTTTCATTTAGAAGCCGAAAGTTGGGGTCGATGTTCTAATCGCTCCTGTAGGCTACACATGTATGAGAATCAGACAAATAGCTTATATAGGGGAGGTGTTGGGTTTTATGGGTTGACTCCACTGGTTGTGCGCATTACGCCAACCTCAAAGACCTTGTTTTTGTTAAGAAGTTGAATTTGGGGTCGATGGGTCGACTCCTCGGGTTGAGCACACCACGCCAACCTCAAAGACCCTGCGTTATGGATGAAGTCAGAAGTTGGGTCCGATGACCGATTCGATTAGTAGGTATGCTCATGAGGTCTGAATTTGGGTCCGATGACCTGCCATATGCAGGAAGGCAAAAGTTGGCATTGTGCGTTGCAAGGTGTGCACTAAGGCACTAGTGCGATCATTGTAGTCGAGTTCAGAAGTTGGGGTCAATGTCCTGATCGAAGGTGCAAACTACACAGGTGTGGGACTCAGACAAATAGCTTATATAGGAGAGGTGTATGCTTCGATGGGTTGACTCCCCAGGTTGAGTGCACCGCTTCAACCTCAAAGACCCTATGGTATGGATGAAGTCGAAAGTTGTTTCTGATGACCGATTCAATTAGTAGGTATGCTCACGAGGTTGGAATTTGGGTCCGATGACCTGCCATGTGCTGGAAGGTGAAAGTTGGCACTATGCGTTGCAAGGTGCACACCAAGGTGCTGGTGCAGTTGTTGTAGCTAAGTTTAGAAGTTGGGGTTGATGTCCTGATCGGAGGTGCAAACTACATAGGTGTGGGACTCAGAAAAATATCTTATATAGGGGAGGTGTATGCTTCAATGGGTCGACTCCCCGGGTTGAGCGCACCGCACCAACCTTAAAGACCCTATGGTATGGATGAAGTCAGAAGTTGGGTCCGATGACTGATTCGATCAGTAGGCATACTCACGAGGTTGGAATTTAGGTAAGATGACCTGCCATGCGCAGGAAGGCGGAAGTTGGGTCGGATGATTGAGTTGATGGCCTGCCATTTGCAGGAAGGCAGAAGTTGGGTCAGATGACCGAGTTGATGGCCTACCATGCACAGGAAGGTGAAAGTTGGGTCGGCTGACCAAGTTGATGGCCTTCCATGCGCAGGAAGGCAGAAGTTGGGGCAAATGACCTGACATACGCATGGAGTCTGACTCAGGGGCCGATGTTCGATTCGATGACTTGCATTGTGGGCAAAGTTGAAAGTTGTGGTCTTTGACCCGATTCGATGATGAGACTTTGGCTATTTGAGAATCAGACAAATAACTTATATAGGGGAGGTATTTTTATCGAGCATCCTCCCCCTGTGCCCCTTTATGTCGATTGATGCTAGTGCTCGACTGGTTGGAGCGCTCGGATGCAAAAATCTTGCACCAGGATTTATCAATTGTGATGGACACGACAAGTCTCCTGATTGCTATGCAGGAGCTCTTCGAGAATCTCTATGCGGCCTCGGTATGGAATCAACCTGCGGAATGGTTTGGCAATGGTAGTCACTCCAACACATCCTTGTAGTGGCCACAAAGGTGATTCAACTAGAGCTCCAGTCTAGCTTTTGGGTTGCTTGGCGAACTAGTATAGCCGCAATTGAGTTCCGGCCATGAGCATTTTAGATAGCTCTTGGGCTCTTTGGGACGGAAGTTAGAAGTTTGGGCTATTGTCCGATTTGATGACCATTCTTTGGATGTGTGAGAATCAGACAAATAACTTATATAAGGGATTGTGTTGTCTCACGCAGCTCCCCCCATGCCCCTCTATCTCGACCGATGTTGGTGCTCGAAAGGGTTGGATCGCTCGGATTTATAAACATGCACCACCATTTGTCGAGTGTGAGGGATGTGATAGGTCTCCTGAATGCTATGCGGGCGCTCTCTGAGAATCTCTATCTGGCCTTGACATAGACTCATCTTGCTGAATGGTTTGGCACTGGTAGTTGATCCAACACATCCTTGTTGTGGCTGCCTAGGCGATTTGATTCGAGCCCCCGTCTAGCTTTTGGGTTGCTTGGCAGGTTTTTCCCTATCCGCTAGTGAGCTCTGTCCCTAAATGTTTGAGAAACCCAATTGCTATGTGCCGACTCTCTCTCTTGCAAGCCTCCATCTAGCTTTTCGGTCTCTAGGGAATGAAAGTCAGAATCTGGGACCGTTGTTCAATTCGATGAGGCAGACTACGGTTGTGTGAGAATCAGACAAATAACTTATGTAAGGGGCTGCTGTCTCAGGGAGATCAGTAGGCTTCTGGGGTTGTAAGTCCTTTGTTATTCTCAGCAGGTGGAAGTTGTGGTGATGGACATATGGATATTGCCAAGCTACAGTTGTGTGAGAACTGGACGAAAAACTTATATAGGGGGAAGCAGAGTACCCTAACCGTTCATGAGAGAATGTATCTACATTGTGCTTTACTTTCCCACAAGCGAAGGTTCATGGTGGAGAAATCCAAGGAGGACCAAAACAACATTCTAGCAAGCAAAGGAGTTCAGAGCGATTGTAGAGCAGAGGTGAAGTAGGAGCAGCAACAGAGTAGCAGAGTGACTTGGAGTCACCGTTCAGGGAGGGGGCTTGGGTCTTGTACTGGGTAAGTCATCATGGGCTCACGAGAGAGTCAGTGGTGCGCCAGGTTGAGTTCCAAAGGAGACAGGGTCTTTGTGGATCAGGAGTCTACGTGAGAAGCTACAGCCAGGGGTGAGGTGCAGTGGTATCTGTACCGATGTTTCAAGAGTGGATGTTGATCGAGGGACGAGAACTTGTAATCAGGTGCTTGGGAAGTACTTGGGGTAGTGACCAACAATATAATTGGAATTGTTTGTAGATCGGGCTAGGGGCCATTCTTCAGATCAATAAAGCTATCTTATTGCCCCAAAATTGTGTTATTGTGTAAGGATTCCTCTGTGCAAGTTTGTACATGTTGTGCAAGTGTGTGTGTGCAGGTTTTGGAGCTTGGGAGTGCTTACAGGCGTAGTTTGAGTTCTTGGAAGGGCTTGGATCTCATAGACAAGTACCTAAAAGATCATCGGTGCCACACGGGAAAACCTAGCCCCATGATAGTTGGTATCAGAGCACAAGGTTTTGATACCCCAAGCTAGCACACTAAAAGGGAGTTCAGTTTACAATAGTCATGATGAAGTCAAGAGCAGGGGATGCTAACGAGGAGTCAGAGGGGGAGCAGGGCTCGCCCCATATTCATGTCACTGAGAGGTCCAAGACAAAGGAGCGACTTCTTGAAGTGAGAAACCGTTTGGAGGCTTTGGAAGAGATGGAGTTGTCGGCATGCACGGAGGCTGCCGAGGTAAGACTAGATGTTGCTGAAGGTGAGATCAAGGATCTCCAGGTCCTGTATGGACATGAACAACAAGAACAAGTTAGACTCGAAGATGAGTTGAAGAAGGCTCTTTGGGAGATCGAGTTTGTCAAGAGTTGTGTTTCTCAAACAGGGATTACCAAGGGTGCAAGAGTGACACCACCTGATAAGTATGAGGGTGATCAAGATGACAATATCATGGAGAATTTCTTCTTTGACATGGGTAGGTACCTGAAATCCATGAGGGGATTGATGGATGAAGAAAAGGTGGAGATAGCCACAGGATTCCTCACTAGAGCAGAAAAGCTTTGGTGGAGGACCAGACTTCAGGACATGGAGGCTGGCAGGCCGATAGTCAAGGTAGACACATGGGATGAGTTGCAAGATGCACTCAAGGAGCAGTTCAAGCCAGAGAATGTAGGTTGGACCTCCTTCAAATAGCTTTCAGACCTGAAGCAAACAGGGAAGATCCAAGATTATATCAAAGCTTTTCGAGTCCTTATGTTGGAATTTCCAAATATGGATCAAGATCTCAAGTTGTACCACTTCTTGAAGGGTCTAGTACCGTGGGCTCAGAATGAGCTACAAAAGCTAAAGGTTCCAAATGTTGAGGAGGCCATTTGAGTTGCAGATCGACTGGTTGACTACAAGGATTTTCCGAAGGCACTGGGTGCATCGAGTGGATACTATCTGCTAAAGAAAGACAAGAAGCAGTTCAAACCCAAGGATGATGGAAAGTCTAAGGGAAAGGGGGACACTTCTAGCACTAAATAGAGCAGGACAGGGAAGTCCTCATCTGGTAAAGGTTCCAGCAAAGGTTCGAGAGATGCTAAGTCAAAGGTTGACAAGAGAGGGCGTGGGTGTTTCATCTGTGGAGGCTCAGATCATTGGGCGAGAGAATGTCCGCAGCGGAAGAGGTTGAACTCTACACAGATGTCAGCAAACCAAGATGGTCAGATTGCAGTGATGGCTATGATCCATCATTTGGGTGCAGTCAATGCCACCGAGCAACCTAGGGCAATGGCTGCCGAATGTGAGAACCGCAACAAGTTGTGTTATGTGGAGGCCCAGTTGAGTGGGAAGTACATAGTGGCTATGATGGATACAGGAGCTACTCACAACTTTATCTCAGTCGAGAGAGCTAGAGATCTCGGGTTGAAGGTGCAAGCGAATGCATGCTCTTTCAAGGCAGTGAATTCCCTATTCAAAAAGATGCATAGTATTGTCCGGGACATACCACTGAAAGTCAGCTCGTGGCAGGGTCACATGGATCTGACAGTGATCGAAATGGATGATTTCGAGTTGATTTTGGGTCAAGAGTTTTTGAAGATTGACAAGGTTGTGGTGATACCTCACCTAGATTCATTAGTGTTTTTAGCTCCGAAGCATACATGCTTGGTGAAGATGACAGAGAAGCGACAATCTGGGAAGGCTTCGATGATTTTAGCATTGGGAATGAAAAAGGTGGCCAAGAAGCATGGTAAGTAACCGACATTTTTGGCAGCACTACTTGGAGATTGGGATGAACTTGAAGATGTGCAGGAGACACCCATTCCACCTGAAGTAGAGGAAGTCATTCTAGAGTTTGAGGACACTATTCCAGTCAAGCTACCCACTCAACTCCCAAAGAGGAGAACTGTAGATCACAAGATTGAATTGGTACCAGGGGCAAAGCCACCACCACAGGCTCCATACAGGTTATCTGGTCCTGAGATGGTAGAACTGAAGAGGTAGTTGGAGGAGCTGCTTGAGGCGGGTTACATCAAGCCATCCCATTCTCTGTATGGGGCACCCGTGTTGTTCCAGAAGAAGAAAGATGGAACATTGAGGTTATGTATCGACTTCAGGTCCCTGAACAAGTTGACCATCAAAAATAAGTATCCCCTTCCTCTTATTGCTGATTATTTTGACTGATTGTCTAGGGCAAAGGTCTTCAGCAAGCTTGATCTTAACCAGGGCTACTATCAAGTGAGGATTGCAGCGGGAGACGAGGAGAAGGTTGCATGTGTGACCAGGTATGGGTCATACAATTTCATGGTGATGCCATTTGGGCTATGCAATGCACCCGCAACATTTTGTACACTTATGAACGATGTGTTTTGACCTCTGTTGGATAAGTCTATGGTGGTGTATCTAGATGATATACTTGTCTACAGTAAGAACATGGAGGAGCACAAGCAACACTTTGTAGAAGTATTTTAGTTGCTCTGGGAGAACAAGCTTTTTGTCAAGAAGGAGAAATGTAAGTTTGCTCAGGAAGAGGTGCTCTTCTTGGGGAATATCATTGGAAAAGGTTTCATTTGTCCAGATATAGAGAAACTAAGAGCAATCTGGGATTGGGAACCCTTACAGAATATTCATGAAGTGAGGTCATTTCTTGGTTTGGTAAATTACTACAGGAGGTTTGTTGAAGGGTTTTGTAGATGTGCTACGCCCTTAACAGAACTTCTAAAGAAGGATCGGAAGTGGAAGTGGTCAGAAAAGTGTTAGATGGCCTTTGAGACACTCAAGGAGAGACTCACGTCAGTGCCAGTGTTGGTATTGCCTGATTTCATGAGGCCATTCAAGGTTAAAAGCAATGCTTCAGAATTTACAGTTAAAGGGGTGTTGATGCAAAATGGACATCCAGTGGCTTATGAGTCAAGAAAGTTGCAGGATAGGGAGAGGAATTACCCTGCCCATGAGAAGGAGATGACCAAGATCATTCATTGTCTTTGAACTTGGAGGCACTATCTCTTGGGAATGCAGTTTGTGGTGAAGATAGACAATGTTTCCTCAACGTATTTTAAGACTCAGGCGAAGCTCACTCCAAAGCAAGCCAGGTGGCAAGAGTTCTTAGTAGAGTTTGATTTTGAGATTCTCTACAACCCAGGAAAGAAGAATGTTGTAGCGGATGCTATGAGCAGGAAGGGATAGTTAGCTTCTATTGAAGGGGACTAGGAGGCACGGCCTGGGGTTAGCTGAGTGGAACTATCTAGCGAGGTGTTGGAGTCTATCAAGGAGGGGTACCTGATGGATCTTTAGGCAGCGGAGCTATACAAACAGGCTAAGGAGGGTAGGACTCAGAAGTTCAGCATCAAGGATGGGTTGTTGTAAAGGATGGGTTGTTGTTGTTCACCCAGGATCGAGTTTACCTTCCAAAGTGGAAGAATGTGAGGAAGGAAGTTCTCAACGAATGTCATGATAGTCTATGGGAGGCTATCCAGGATAGAAGAGAACCCTTGCATTGGTTGAGAGAGGCTTCTACTGGCAAAACATGAGGAAAGATGTGGATGAGTATGTCAGGAGCTGTCTCATATGTCAACAAGATAAGGCGGTAACTAAATCTCTGGGAGGTTTGTTGCAGCCCTTACCCATACTAGTAAGACCGTGGGCAAGCGTGAGTATGGACTTCATCACAAGGTTGCTAGAAGTGGATGGGTATAGTAGTATCATGGTCATGGTTGACAGGTTCTCGAAGTATGTTGTTTTTGTACTGTGCAAGGCACCGTGCAAAGCCAAGGACATTGCCGACTACTTCTTCAGGAATGTTGTGAAGTATTGGGGTGTTCCGTTGAGTATTATTAGTGATAGGGATGCCCGCTTTACCAACAATTTCTGGAAGGAGATGTTCAAGCTAATAGGGACAAAGTTGCTCATGTCGACGAGTCATCACCCAGAGACAGATGGACAGACTGAAAGGATCAATGGGGTTCTAGAGGACTATCTAAGGCACTTTGTTTGGTTGGACCAATCCAACTGGCCAAAGTTGTTGGACCCAGTGCAGTTAGCTACAATATGCAGAAGAGTGCATTGAGTCGGTATTCACCTTTTGAATTGGCTACAGGTCAACAGCCACTAACTCCTCATACTGTTTTGAGTGGATATGTCAGGGACTGTCTGGATGCAAAAGATAGGTTAAAGGAGTGGCAACATCGAGTGGATCATGCAAAGTATAACTTGGTCAAGGCCGCGGAAAGAATGAAGCATTATGCAGACTCAGGGAGGAGCAATGTGGAGTTCAAATTTGGTGACAAGGTCTTTCTCAAGATGGACCCAGTTTAGTTTAAGACACCCAAGGGGTTGAGTGCATCACTTGGTTGCAGATTTGATGAACCATTCACAATCATAGGGTGGATTGGGAAAGTTGCATACAAGCTGAAGTTACCAACGCATCTTAGAGTCCATAATGTTTTCCATGTTAGCCAACTCCATCCATATCATCATGATAAAGAGGACAACAGCAGGAACATACCAACCCGAGGACCAGCATTTGTTAAGGATAGGCTGGGACTAGATGTGGAGGAAGTGATCGCTATAAAGGAGCGAGGATTTGGAAATAGGAAGTGGAAGGAGTTCTTAGTTCATTGGCAGGGCCAGTCCTAAGAAGAGGCGACTTGGGAGAATGCTGAGAACCTTTGGAAATATGAAGCCAAGGTTTTGGAGTTCTTGGAGAGGAACTCCAGCCTCCCCTTCTTAGTGTAAA
This sequence comes from Cryptomeria japonica, assembly GCF_030272615.1. Lineage (NCBI taxonomy): Eukaryota > Viridiplantae > Streptophyta > Pinopsida > Cupressales > Cupressaceae > Cryptomeria > Cryptomeria japonica. The sequence continues at coordinate 429,980,728 of NC_081406.1, forward strand.
CAAAGTTGGGGGCCTCTACATCATAAGTTCGGGATTGTGTTGCCGGTGTCGAGGACGTCGCCTATTTTAAGTGGGGGAGGATGTCAAGGGCTATTGTCTCAGGGAGATCAGTAGGCTTTTGGGGTTGTAATTCCCTTGTTATTCTCAGTAGGTGGAAGTTGTGGTGATGGAGATATGGATATTGCCAAGCTACAGTTGTGTGAGAACTAGATGAAAAACTTATATAGGGGGAAGCAAAGTACCTCGACCATTCACGAGAGAACATATCTACATTGTGCTTTACTTTCCCACAGGCGAAGGTTCATGGTGGAGAAATCCAAGGTGGACCAAAACAACATTCTAGCGAGCAAAGGAGTTCAGAGCAATTGCAGAGCAGAGGTAAAGTAGGAGTCCCCATTCAGGGAGGGGGCCTGAGTCTTGTACTGGGTAAGTTGTCGCAGGATCATGAGAGAGTAAGTGGTGCACCAGGTTGAGTTCCAAAGGAGATAGGGTCTTTGTGGATCAGGAGTCTACGTGAGAAGCTACAGCCAGGGGCGAGGTGTAGTGGTATCTGTACTGGTGTTTCAAGAGTGGACGTTGATCCAGGGGTGGGAACTTGTAATCAGGTGCTTGGGAAGTACTTGGGGTAGTGACCAATGATATAGATGGAATTGTTTGTAGACCAGGCCAGGGGGCATTCTTTAGATCAATAAAGCTATCTTATTGCCCCAACATTGTGTTATTGTGTAAGGATTCCACTGTGCAAGTTTGTACGTGTTGTGCAAGTGTGTGTGTGCAGATTCTGGAGCTTAGGAGTGCTTACAGGCATAGTCCAAGTTCTTGGAAGTGCTTGGATCTCACACACAAGTACCTAAAAGATCATCAGTGCTACAGGGGAAAACCTAGCCCTATGACAACTTATATAGGGGAGGTGTGACTGGAGCATTCTCCCCCATGCCCCTCTAATTCGACCAATGTTGGCACTCAAACGGTGGTAGCACTTGGATTTTCATTGAGCACCAGCATTGGTCGATTTAGAGGGGCATGCGAGATTCCCAAATGCTATGCGAGGGCTCTAACAGAAATGCCTATTGGTTTTGGTATGGATGCAATTGCGAGAGTCATTCGGAAAAGGTAGTCGTTCTGATGCGTCCATGTCATGGCCAAATCGGTAATTCGATTTGAGCCCTCGTATAGCACTTGGGTCTCTTGATGTGATTCCGCATTCCAGTCCCTTTGAGCACTGCTTGAGCCACATCATAGGGGGTTCCCTTCCCAATAATCTACCTCACAACCTGATTGCTATGCGGTGAGGCTCCTCGGATGCCTCAGAACTATCTCTATATCGGATGCATCGTAGGATAAGGGGTTGGCACCGGTAGCCGCCCCAAGCACATCAGATGCTTGGACCATTCTGAGGCGGCCCTAAAGCTTCTTCCGTCTAGCCCTTGGGGCCTTCTCACTAAATCCCTTGCCTCACACCCCAATTGCTATGCAGTGAGGCTCCTCAGCTACCTTGGAACTATCTTTGTATTGGATGCATCGCAGGATAAGGGGTTGGCATTGGTAGTCGCCCCAAACGTGTCCGATGCTTGGACCATTCCGAGGCAGCCCTGCAGCCTCTTCCATCTAGCCGTTGGGGCCTTCTCGCCGCATCCCTCACCTCGCACCCCAATTGCTATGTAGTGAGGCTCCTCGGTTGCCTTGGAACTATCTATGTATCGGACACATCATGAGATAAGGGGTTGTCAATGGTAGTCACCCCAAGCACGTCTGATGCTTGGACCATTCTGAGGTGGCCCTAAAGCCTCTTCTATCTAGCCGTTGTTGCTTTCTCCCTGCATCCCTCGCCTTGCACCCTAATTGCTATGCGGTGAGGCTCTTCAACCACCTTGGAACTATCTATGTATCGGACACATGGCGAGATAAGGGGTTGGCACTGGTAGTCGCCCCAAGCACATCTGATGCTTGGACCATTCTGAGGCGGCCTTGAAGCCTCTTCCATCTAGCCATTGGGGCTTTCTCGCCGCATCCCTCACCTCGCACCTCGATTGCTATGCGGTGAGGCTCCTCGGTCACCTTGGAACTATCTGTTTATCAAACACATTGCGGGATAACGGGTTGGCACTGGTAGTCACCCCATGCACATCTGATGCTTGGACTATTCTGAGCCAGCCCTACAGCCTCTTCCATCTAGCCATTGGGGCCTTCTCACTACATCCCCCGCCTCACACCCTGATTGCTATGTGGTAAGGCTCCTCAGCCACCTTGGAACTATCTTTGTATCAGATGCATCACAGGATAAGGGGTTGACACTAGTAGTCTCCCCAAGCACATCCGATGCTTAGACCATTCTGAGGCAGCCCTGAAGCCTCTTTTGTCTAGCCATTGGGGCCTTCTTGCTGCATCCCTCGCCTCACACCCCGATGAGGCTCCTCGGCTACATTGTAACTATCTGTGTATCGAACGCATAGTAGGATAAGGGGTTGGCATTGGTAGTCGCCCCAAGCGCGTCCGATGCTTGGACCATTCCAAGGCGGCCCTGAAGCCTCTTTTGTCTAGCCATTGGGGCCTTCTCACCGCATCCCTCACCTCGCACCCCGATTGCTATGCGGTGAGGCTCCTTGGCTGCCTTGGAAGTATCTGTGTATCAGATGCATAGCAGGATAAGGGGTTGGCACTGGTAGTCACCCCAATCATGTCTAATGCTTGGATCATTCTAAGGTGGCCTTGAAGCCTCTTCCATCTAGCTGTTGGGGCCTTCTCGCTGCATCCCTTGCCTCGCACCCTAATTGCTATGCGGTGAGGCTCCTTGGCTACCTTGGAACTATCTCTATATCAGACACATTGTGGGATTAGGGGTTGGCACTAGTAGTCACCCCAAGCGCGTCCGATGCTTGGACCATTCAGAGGCGGCCATGAAGCCTCTTTCGTCTAGCCATTGGGGCCTTCTCGCCGCATCCCTTGCCTCGCACCCCAATTGCTATGTGGTGAGGCTCTTCGGCCACCTTGGAACTATCTCTTAATCAGATGCATTGTGGGATAAGGGGTTGGCATTGGTAGTCACCCCAAGCGCATTCGATGCTTGGACCATTCCGAGGCAGCCCTGAAGCCTCTTCCATCTAGCCATTGGGGCCTTCTCGCTACATCCCTCACCTCGCACCCCAATTGCTATGTGGTGAGGCTCCTCGGCCACCTTGGAACTATCTCTGTATTGGACACATCGCAGGATAAGGGGTTGGCACTGGTAGTCACCCCGATCGCGCCCGATGCTCAGACCATTATGAGGTGGCCCTGCAGCCTCTTCCATCTAGCCTTTGGGGCCTTCCCATCGCATCCCTTGCCTCACATCCTGATTGCTATGCGATGAGTCTCCTCAGCCGCCTCAGAACTATCTCTATGTTGGATGCATTGCGGGATAAGGGGTTGGCATTGGTACTCACCCCAATTGTGCCTGATGCTTGGACCATTCTAATGCGGCCTTGCAGCCTCTTCCATCTAGTCGTCGGGGCCTTCCCAGCGCATCCCTCGCCTCACATCCTGATTCCTATGCGGTGAGGCTTCTCAACCACCTCAGAACTATATCTCTTATTGCTACTGCATCCCTCAGTTGGTAACCTCCTCAGCCACCTCAGAACATTCTCTTTGTCAGACATGTTGTGGGATAAGGGGTTGGCACTAGTAGTCACCCCAAGCGCGCCTGATGCATAGACCGCTTTGAGTTGACCTTGCTTGTAGCCTCTCACATGCATAGACCTCTTTGAGTTGACCTTGCAACCTCTCACATTTAGCCTTTGGAATCTCGCCTCAGAACATGATTGCTATCCTTGTTGCATCCCTTGCCTCAAGCCTTGATTGCTTTCTTGGTCACATCCCTCCTCTCCGCACAGCCTGGTTGTCATCACTGCTACGTCCATCGCTTCATGCATCTAGCTACTGGGCCCTTCCCATCGCACCCTTCGCCGCAAACCTCGATTGCAATCTCTGCTGCATCTCACACCCCGATTGCTATCTCTGCTACATCTCATACCCCGATCGCCCTCCTCACTACATCCCTCACCTCTCACTACTGCATCCTTTACCTCACACCTAGATTGCTATCAATGTTGCATCCATCGCCTCACACCTTGATTTCTGTGCAGGGAGGATCCTTGGCCATCCTGGAAATTTCTATGTATTAGACGCACCATAGGGTAAGGGGTGGGCATTGGTAGTCACCCCAAGCGCGCCTGATTCTTAGATCGCTTCGAGGTGACCTCGTAGCCTCTTTCATCCAGGGTTCCTGCCTTCAACACCCTTTTTACACCTCGATTGCTATGCACGAGCTTATTGGCCTCTATCACCTCTCTGTGAAGAGTGGCACGATGATTGTTGGGGTAAATCATAGCAGTCTGATCTTTGGCCTTGGGCCATTGTGAGGGCTGATTGATTTCCTGTGCACATCTCATGTTCACCCAGTAACAGACTCGACAACTTGTAATCAGTCTTGTTCCTGATTGTTCCTGGAGGTAGTCTTCAGAACTCTTGGATTTGACCTGTCACTCGAACTGTCCTCTTCTGAGGATTCTTGTGTGTGTGTGCTTGTGCCATTTCCTCGATGGTATTAATGAAATATTAAAGAGCGGAGTGAGCGCCTCTCCTAGCTATGTTTGGGGCTCTCACTCCCTTTCCTAGTGTGTGACCACTTTGCATGTAGGTTGCGGAGCATCATGACTCTTTCGATGTTTGGCGGTTGTCTTCCGGTGATGCGTTGGTCCCGAAGTGCACATTACTAGCATTTGTGCCATTGTTCTTGATCTTTGGTACGTTCCTTTGTTGCAATTGGATATATATCTCCATTTATACATGCAGGCTCCTCCCGCCTATTTAGCGCTGTCCCACTCTCAGCACTCTCGTGGTCTCCTTGGCTTCTCTCTCCCATGAGGGAGCTCTCTTTTCGAGTCTTTTCCATGTCCCATGGATGTTGCCTTTCAAAATTTGGGCACACAAACGTGACTAGATAAAAGTGGAATTGCCTATGAGGAGAAGCTCACCTTGGGGAGAAGCAATGCCGAGTGTTTCGATAGAGGGTAGAGAGGCATTGTTTGGGTAGTTGCACAAAAGAGTGCTATGGTTGGACTAAAGGTTGCTGCTTAGTCTCCGACAAACTCTTCGAGGCAAAAAAGCTTGTATATGGGGTCGAGGTGGGACTATTTGTGTGAGGTGCACCACCAAAAGTGTATAGGGGGCATGTACCTAGGAAATGGATGTCTCTGAGTGGCCTTACTCAGTCGCATGCACGGTGCATTCTCTAATGGTAGGACTGTCATGAGCATGTGCGGTTCGGATGTTTTCAGGTAAAGGGTTCCATATGGGATGTCCTTCCAAGGCTCTTGTGAACTGAGACACTGCATCATCATGCTCTGGCTCCTGTGGGTGCTTCATGCCTCATTGAGCTATTTGTCATGGGTGATTAAGGCTGAGGCTTTCCTTTGAGAGGGGAATTGTTCAGGCTGGTCGAGGCGGGATTGTTCGTGCGGGGTGCACCACCAAAAGTGCGTAGGGGGCATATGCTTGGGAAATGGATGTCTCTGAGTGGCCTTACTCAATTGCGTGCATGGTGCACTCTCTCATGGCATGACTATCGTGAGCATCGACGGTGCGGTGGTTTTCGGGTAAAGGGTTTCGTATGAGATGTTCTTCCTAGGCTCCTGTGAATCGAGGCCCCTTGTTGTCATGCTCTGACCCACGGAGGGTCTTGTTCCCCCATCGGGAGGGTCACAGTGGTCACGAAGAATGGTTACCCAAGTCGTGCTCGAAAGGGAATGATTTTTGCATCGGTTGAGATGTGCTCGTCTGTGCGGGTTGCACCACAACATGTGTGTAGGGGGCATATACCTGGGAAATGGATGTCTCTGAGTGGCCTTACAATTGAGGTGGCTGTGTGCACGGTGTCGCCTGTTCAGATAGACATGTCATGAGCGGGGTCATTTGGGAGTTTTCAAGTAAAGGGTTCCATACAGGATGTTCTTCCCAAGTGCTTGTGAACCAGAGCTCCTTGATGCAAAGTTTTGACTTTCACATGTCTTTTCCTTCCAGCGCGATGTTCTTCATCGATGCTTGGCGAGAGAGCCGGGCAACAGAAAATTGTTGTGTGTTAATGTGGTTAGGTGGTGGACACTTGAAAAGGGATGGCATAGTCTGGAAACAAGAAAGGACTTGTCTACAATGGAAGTCGTGAGTAAGGTTTGCCAGTGCCGCATGAGGTTGGACCTCCTTTGGAAGGAAAAAGCTTGTTTGGGCAGCATGTCAGTCTAGCCCCGTGACAACTTATACAGCGGAGATATTGTTCTCGATCATCCTCCCCTTGTGGCCCTTTATGTCAATTGATGTTGGTGCTCGACTAGTTGGAGTGCTCAGATGCAAAAATCTTGCACTAGGATTATTGATTGTGATGGACACGGCAAGTCTCCTGATTCCTATGCAGGAGCTCATCGGGAATCTCTATGCGGCCTCGGTATGGACTCAACCTGCGGAATGGTTTGGCAATGGTAGTCACTCCAAAACATCCTTGCAGTGGCCATAGAGGTGATTCGACTAGAGCTCCAGTCTAGCTTTTGGGTTTCTTGGCAGACTGGTATAGCCGCGATTGAGTTCCAGCCATGAACATTTTAGATAGCTCTTGGGCTCTCTGGGACGGAAGTCGGAAGTTTGGGTTGTTGTCCGATTTGATGACCATTCTTCAGATGTGTGAGAATTAGACAAATAACTTATGTAAGGGGCTACTGTCATGGGGAGATCAATAGGCTTCTGGGGTTCTAAGTCCCTTGTTATTCTCAGCAGGTGGAAGTTGTGGTGATTCACAAATGGTTAATGCCAAGCTACAGTTGTGTGAGAATTGGATGAAAAAATTATATATGGGGGTCAGTTGAAGGAACAGCTAAGTGCCAGGAGTGCACCAAGGTGGTCTGCGGTAGACACCTCCTCCTAGGGGTGAAGAAGAGTAACCTTGCCCTCTAGTCTCAAGGAGATAGAGGTCCTACATGGACATTAGGGGTGAAGTAGAGTAACCTCGCCTTATCATTGGATGGTGAGGTTTGCTGGTGGATGCATTCTCATGGTCCCTACCTCAATGAAGTGGAGTAATTGAGCCAATGTTGGGGAGGACTCTCGGGGAGTTGTCTATGACCCGAGGACTAGGGAAGCGGAGTACCTAGGCCCTTGTGAGAAGGATGATCGTGCAATGGATTGTCCCAGTTGGGGAAATGGAGTACCCAAGATCTTGTAAGGGGGATGACCACGCAATGGGCTATCTATGTCGGAATGTTGGAGCTTGAGAGTTGGGCAAGCTATGTGGGTTGAGTTGCAGAGCCAGAAGTCCATGTGTCTTGTGGAACAAGTGGGGTGATGTACCGGGCGCTCACCTAGGTTACCTGAAGTAGGGTTTGCATTGAGATCCGGGATCTCAAGGCCCTAGAGTGGGGGTCACATGTGGTAGTAGGGACCAGGTTCCGAAAGTGTGCTCATATTGAGCCGAGCCATGAGGCGAGTCCAAGAGAGTGATGAAGATGGATGAGTTGCATGACCAAAAAGAGGACATGGTCCATAGGCGAGTTGTTCGGGGAGCATGGCCAAGTTGAAGGAGAGTTCAGCGACCAATGATATTGGATTGGATCATGGAGTGAAGAGCTTGGTACCTAAGTAGGAGTGCAAGGTGTTTTGTCAGTCTACTAGACTTAGACTGGGTGTTTGCATGGAGCTGGTTATTGTGCATAGGATGTACAGGGAACCGGGTTTACCAATGAAGCCATGTAGGTATAGGCCAGGGGCCCAAAGCAGTGTGACTTGGAGTCCCCGTTTAGGAAGGGGGTCTGAGTTGTGTACTGGGTAAGTCATCATGGGCTCACGAGAGAGTCAGTGGTGCACCAGGTTGAGTTCTGAAGGAGATAGGGTCTTCGTGGATCAGGAGTCTATATGAGAAGCTACCACCAGGGGTGAGGTGCAGTGGTATCTGTATCGGTGTTTCAAGAGTGGACATTGATCTAGAGGTAGGAACTTGTAATTGGATGCTTGGGAAGTATTCGGGGTAGTGACCAGTGACAGAGTTGGAATTGTTTGTAGACCGGGCCAGGGGCCATCTCTTCATAACAATAAAGCTATCTATTGCCCCAGTATTGTGTTCATTGTGTGGTGATGGACAAACAAGAAGCTAGCTCATGGAGTCTAGTCATCCCATGAGATATGTTTGGTGCTTGAGGGTTTAGAGGAGCTGAGGGAGGCCAACATGGGGTGCCAGTGCTATGGGAGTACTGGGCATGGTCAGGGAGTGTGCAGAGTTGGTGCCAGAGGACTTAAGGAGTTCTGGATGGGTCAGTGTTAGTAGTCAGGGTCTTATGGGGGAATCAAGAAGACGAAGGCATAGAGGAGACCTATAAGCTTGTATGGGGGGTGCAAGGATGGTGCGACAAGATAGTGCTAGAGTAGAGTCAAGGACTTGAAGGGAGTGCTACGAGCATCAGGATGAAGGAAACTCGTGAGAGGGTTGGCATGCACTTCTATTCCACATGGGTGTGTGTTAATGTGGTTAGGTGGTGGACACTTAAAAAGGGATGGCGTATTCCAGAAACAAGAAAGGACTTGTCCACAATGGAAGTCACGAGTAAGGTTTGCTAGTGCCGCATGAGGTTGGACCTCCTTTGGAAGGAAAAAGCTTGTTTGGGTAGTAGGTCAGTCTAGCGCCGTGACAGTTGGTATCAGAACATAAAAATTGGTAGGGCCAGTTTGATGAGCTGAGGTAGCTGGGCTATCAAGTGGTCAGAGGAAGACTGTGAAGGCAGATTGTGGTTTACAGTGTCAAGGACAGGTAGACTAGGGTGGCTAGCAGGGTGTGGTCACTAAAAATGTGAGGCCAATCCAAGTAGGGATAAGGATGGTGAAGTCCGTGGCTGAGTTCCATGAGTGGTAGTCAGCTGGTTGGAGTTTGTGCTTGGGGTTGAGTTCCATCCGGAAGGGACTATGCTAGTGGAGAGACAAGGGATCAGGAGTGGATCTCTTGGTGGGGAAAATCTTGCATAGGAAGTGCCTTAGTAGTTCTGGTGGAGTGAAATAGGCAAGGTGTGACTCAGTATTGAATTGGGTTTAGTGCTGGAAGTAGTCGGTAGGGCCGAAAGATTTGATATGGCAGTGTCCAAGGGCAGTGGCATGTAAGACCAGTCAATCGAGTTAGGAGTTGCGAGGAGCAGTGTGGTGTAGGGTCTTGTCAAGGATGGATCCGAGGTGAAATTGATGGAGCTGTAAGGTATAGTGTGGTGTAGGATCTTGTCTAGGATAGGTCCGAGGTGTAACAATTTGGGCTGTGGGATGGCATAAGGTCATTTCCAATGTGGTGTAGGTTTGTGTCTGGGACATGATCTGAGGTGTAAATTGGGTGGTGAAGCAGGTCCAATGGTGGAAAGCCAGTGAGGGGCCAAGTCATAGAGGAAGTCAAGGGAAAGAGGCAGTACCTTGCCCAAATTGGATGTGGTTTGCAAAGGCATCAAGCACAAGAGGTTGGCTAGCTTACAAATGTTGGTGGCTTCTTTGGGTTGCAGCACCGAGGGCACAGGGTGTTCCGTGGATAGTGTGTCAGTCAAGCAAAGTGGCACAATGGATGGAAGTGAGTTTATTGAATCTGTAGGTGTAATGCAAGAGTTGGGTGTCTTCAGGGAAGTGCATTAAGATGTAGGATTGTGTCTGGGACATGATCTGAGGTGTGAAATTGGTGGCGAGTTAGGTCTGAAGGTTGGGAACCAAAGATGGGACCATCACAAAGAAAGTCAAGGGAAGGAGAGAGTACCTTGCCCACATTGGATGTGGATTGTAGAGGCATTATGCACAAGAGGTTGGTCAGCTGAATGACATTGGTAGTTTCTTTGGGTTGCAGCACCGAGGGCGCAGGGCATTCCATGGATAGTGCATCAGTCAGACAAAGTAGCACAACAGATTGAAGTGGGTACAACGAATGTGTGGGATGCAATGCAAGATAGGTGTCTTCAGGGAAGCGCACCAAGGCGGACTCATGAGGTGTGGGTTTGCAAGAGTACACCAAGGAGGTGGAAGTGGTTGACAAGTACCAGGAGGATCATGTGCAGCTAGAGGTGGATCAGTGCGAGTATGCTGGTTGTTGTTCTTTGGTTGAGTTGTTGGGGATAGGATAAGATGCTAGGGGCACTGAGGTCAGTCAACAGGCAATCAGGATGGCACTACAGAAAGGAAGTTGAGAGCTGAAAGTTGAATGTGTGACTTGGGAAGTCAGTTGAGTGTTGTGGTTAGTGGAGTATGTGTCTTCAAGGTGGCCAGATACCAGGGGCTTGCACAATAGGGTTGGTAGTAGGTGTGTCTTTCAATGGATGCTAGGATTGGATCTGGGAGCAGTCGAAGCTGGAAGACAAGGGTGTTGTCAAGGATGGCACTAGTGGCTGAGTTGAGAGGTGAGAATGGTTTGTGGTGTTTTGTCATGTTGCGGTGCAAATGGTGGAGTCTTGGAGATGTAGAAGCTAGTATCTGAATATCACAAAATTGTTTCACGGAGGTTCAAACAAGGACAGTTACCTCAGTGGAAGTAAAGGACTAGGTTCTTGCAATATGTTGTTGAGTCAGGGACTAGCAGCAGAGATCAGTTGGAGGCAAGAGTGTGTCTTCACAAGAGCAGTGCAGAGGCAGTGAGTTGGACTCAGGGGGTTGCCAAAGCGAGTTAGCCATGGATGGGACTCATGCAAGTGAAAGTCTAGTATGAGGTATGCTAGCAAGTATCAAGTATCTCAGGGATAGAAATGATACAAGTCCAGGGTACAGTGGATCCGAAGTTCACTTTTAACAGGTCCTAATGTTGTGAAGGATGAGACTTGGGTCGAATGGTCCAGCACTAAGGACGTCGCCTATTTTAAGTGGGGGAGGATGTAAGGGGCAACTGTCTCGGGGAGATCAGTAGGCTTCTATGGTTGTAAGTCCCTTGTTATTGTCAGCAGGTGGAAGTTGTGGTGATTGACAAATGGTTAATGCCAAGCTACAATTGTGTGAGAATTGGACGAAAAACTTATATATGGGGGTCGGTTGAAGGAACAACCGAGTGCCAGGAGTGCACCAAGGTGGTTTGTGGTAGACACCTCCTCCTAGGGGTGAAGAAGAGTAACCCTGCCCTCTAGTCTTGGGGAGATAGAGGTCCTACATGGACATTAGGGGTGAAGTAGAGTAATGCTACCTTATCATTGGATGGTGAGGTTTACTGGTGGATGCATTCTCATGGTCCCTACCTCAGTGAAGTGGAGTAACTGAGCCAATGTTGGGGATGACTCCCAGGGAGTTGTCTATGACCCGAGGACTAGGGAAGCAGAGTACCTAGGCCCTTGCGAGAAGGATGATCATGCAATGGATTGTCCCAGTTGGGGAAATGGAGTGCCCAAGATCTTGTAAGGGGGATGGCCATACAATGGGCTATCTATGTCAGAATGTTGGAGCTTGAGAGTTGGGCAAGCTATGTGGGTTGAGTTGCAGAGCCAGAAGTCCATGTGTCTTATGGAACAAGTGGTGTGATGTGTCGTGCGCTCACCTAGGTTACCTGAAGTGGGATTTGCATTGAGATTCAAGATCTCAAGGCCCTAGAGTGGGGGTCGAATGTGGCAGTAGGGACCGGGTTTTGAAAGTGTGCTCATGTTGAGCCAAGCCATGAGGCGAGTCAAAGACGGTGGTGAAGATGGATTAGTTGCATGACTGAAAAGAGGACGTGGTCCATAGGCAAGTTGTTCGGGGAGCATGGCCAAGTTGAAGGAGAGTTCAGCGACCAAGGATATTGGATTGGATCATGGTGCGAAGAGCTTGGTGCCTAAGTAGGAGTGCAAGGTGTTTTGTTAGTCTGATAGACTTAGACTGGGTGTTTGCATGGAGCTGGTTATTGTGCATAGGATGTATAGGGAACCGGGTTCACCAGTGAAGCCATGTAGGCATAGGCCAGGGGCCCAAAGCAGTGTGACTTGGAGTCCCCGTTCAGGAAGGGGGTTTGAGTTGTGTACTGGGTAAGTCATCATGGGCTCACGAGAGAGTCAGTGGTGCATCAGGTTGAGTTCCAAAGGAGACAGGGTCTTCGTGGATTAGGAGTCTATATGAGAAGCTACCGCTAGGGGTGAGGTGTAGTGGTATCTATACTAGTGTTTCAAGAGTGGATGTTGATCTAGGGGTAGGAACTTGTAATTGGATGCTTGGGAAGTATTCGGGGTAGTGACCAGCGATAGAGTTGGAATTGTTTGTAGACCGGGCCAGGGGCCATCTCTTCATAACAATAAAGCTATCTATTGCCCCAGTATTGTGTTCATTGTGTGGAGATGGACAAACAAGATGCTAGCTCAGGGAGGCTAGTCATCCCATGAGATATGTTTGGTGCTTGAGGGTTCAGAGGAGTTGAGGGAGGCCAACATGGGGCGCCAGTGCTGTGGGAGTACTGGGCATGGTCAGGGAGTGTGTAGAGTTGGAGCCAAAGGACTTAAGGAGTTCCAGATGGGTCAGTGTTATTAGTCAGGGTCTTATGGGGGACTCAGGCAGATGAAGGCATAGAAGAGACCTGTAAGCTTGTACCAAGGGTGCAAGGATGGTGCGACAAGATAGTGCTAGAGTAGAGTCAAGGACTTGAAGGGAGTGCTAGGAGCATCCGGATGAAGGAAACCCATGAGAGGGTTGGCATGCACTTCTATTCCGCATGGGTGTGTGTTAATGTGGTCAGGTAGTGGACACTTCAAAAGGGATGGCGTAGTCTAGAAAATAGAAAGGAATTGTCTGCAATGGAAGTCATGAGTAAGGTTTGCCAGTGCCACATGAGGTTGGACCTCCTTTGGAAGGAAAAAGCTTGTTTGGGCAGCAGGTCAGTCTAGCCCCGTGACAACTTATATAGGGGACTGTGTTGTCTCACGCAGCTCCCCCCGTGCCCCTCTATCTCGACCAATGTTGGTGCTCAAAAGGGTTGGATTGCTCGGATTTATAAACGTGCACCACCATTTGTTGAGTGTGAGGGACGCGGCAGGTCTCTTGAATGCTATGCGGGCACTCTCTGAGAATCTCTATCCGGCCTCGACACAGACTCATGTTGCTGAATGGTTTGGCACTTGTAGTCGATCCAACACATCCTTGTTGTGGCAAATTAGGTGATTTGATTCGAGCCCTCGTCTAGCTTTTGGGTTGCTTGGCGAATTTTGCCCTATCCACAAGTGAGCTCAGTCCCTAAACATTTGAGAAACCCGATTGCTATATGCCAACTCTCTCTCTTGCAAGCCTCCATCTAGCTTTTGGGTCTCTATGGAATGGAAGTCAGAATCTGGGACTGTTGTTCGATTCGATGAGGCAGACTACGATTGTGTGAGAATCGGACAAATAACTTATATAGGGGAAGTGTGACTGGAGCATTCTCCCCCATGCCCTTCTAACTCAACCAATGCTGGCGTTCGAATGGTGGTAGCGCTCAGATTTTCATTGAGCACCAGCATTGGTTGATTTAGAGGGACATGTGAGATTCCCAAATGCTATGGGAGGGCTCTAACAGAAATGCCTATTGGTTTCGGTATGGATGCAATTGCGAGAGTGGTTTGGCAAAGGTAGTCATTATTATGCATCCATGTCATGGCCAAATCAATAATTCGATTTGAGCCCTCGTATAGCACTTGGGTCTCTCGATGTGATTCTGCATTCCAGTCCCTTTAGGCACTGCTTGAGCTACATCCCAGGGGGTTCCCTTCCCAATAATCTGCCTCGCAACCCGATTGCTATGCGGTGAGGCTCCTCGGCCGCCTTGGAAAAATCTCTGTATCGGACGCATCATGGGATAAGTGGTTGGCAACGGTAGCCGCCCCAAGCATGTTGATTGCTTGGACCATTCTGAGGCAACCTTGAAGCCTCTTCCGTGTAGCCACTGGGGCCTTCTTGCTGAATCCCTCACCTCGCACCCTGATTGCTATGCGGTGAGGCTCCTCGGCCACCTTGGAACTATCTTTGTATTTGACGCATCACGGGATAAGGGGTTGGAACTGGTAGTCGCCCCAAATGCATTTGATGCTTGGACCATTCCAAGGCGGCCCTGCAGCCTCTTCTATCTAGCCATTGGGGCCTTCTTGCTACATCCCTCACCTCGCACCTCAATTGCTATGCGGTGAGGCTCCTCGGCTACCTTGGAACTATCTGTGTATTAGATGCATCGCAGGATAAGGGGTTGTCACTGGTAGTCACCCCAAGCACATCCAATGCTTGGACCATTCTGAGGCAGCCCTGAAGCCTCTTCCATCTAGCCATTGGGTCTTTCTCACCGCATCCCTCGCCTTGCTCCCTGATTGCTATGTGGTGAGGCTCCTCGGCCACCTTGGAACTATCTGTGTATCAGACGCATGGCAGGATAAGGGGTTGGCACTGGTAGTCGCCCCAAGTGCATCTAATGCTTGGACTATTCCAAGGCGGCCCTGCAGCCTCTTCCATCTAGTCGTTGGGGCCATCTCGTCGCATCGCCCACCTCGCACCTCGATTGCTATGCGGTGAGGCTCCTCGGCAGCCTTGGAACTATCTTTGTATCAGACACATCGCAGGATAAGGGGTTGGCACCGGTAGTTTCCCCAAGTGTGTCTGATGCTTGGACTATTCCGAGGTGGCCCTGTAGCCTCTTCCGTCTAGCTGTTGGGCCCATCTCGCTGCATCCCCCACCTCGCACCCTGATTGCTATGTGGTGAGGCTCCTTGGCCACCTTGGAACTATCTATGTATCAGACACATCATGGGATAAAGGGTTGGCACTGGTAGTTGCCCGAAGCGCGTCTGATGCTTGGACCATTTTGAGGTGGCCCTGCAGCCTCTTCTATCTAGCCGTTGGGGCCATCTCGCCACATCCCCCACCTCGCACCCTGATTGCTATGTGGTGAGGTTCCTCAGCCACCTTGGAACTATCTATGTATTAGACACATCGTGGGATAAGGGGTTGGCACTGGTAGTCGCCCCAAGCACGTCCGATGCTTAAACAATTCCAAAGGCAGCCCTGCCACCTCTTTTGTCTAGCCATTGGGTCTTCTAGCCGCATCCCTCGCCTCGCACCCCAATTTCTATGCGGTGAGGCTCCTCGGCCGCCTTGGAACTATCTTCATATTAGACGCATCGCGGGATAAGGGGTTGGTAGTGGTAGTCACCCCAAGTGCATCCGATGCTTGGACCATTCTGAGGCAGCCCTGAAACCTCTTTCGTCTAGCCATTGGCGCCTTCTCACTGCATCCCTCACCTCGCACCCCAATTGCTACGCTATGAGGTTCCTCAGATGCCTTGGAACTATCTTCATATTAGACGCATCGTGGGATAAGGGGTTGGCACTGGTAGGTGCCCCAAGCGCGTCCAATGCTTTGACCATTTTGAGGTGGCCCTGAAGCCTCTTCCATCTAGCTGTTGGGGCCTTCTCGCCGCATCCCTCACCTCACACCCCGACTGCTATGTGGTGAGGCTCCCCGATTGCCTAATGGCCTTCTCGTTGCATCCCTCACCTCTCTCCCCGATTGCTATGCTGTGAGGCTCCTCAGCCGCCTTGGAACTATCTTCATATCGGATGCATCATGGGATAAGGGGTTGGCACTAGTAGTTTCCCCAAGTGTGTCCGATGCTTGGACCATTCCGAGGTGGTCCTGAAGCCTCTTTTGTCTATCCATTGGGGCCTTCTCACTGTATCCCTCACCTCGCACCTCGATTGCTATGCAGTGAGGCTCCTCGGTTGCCTTGGAACTATCTTTGTATCGGATGCATCGCAGGATAAGGGATTGGCATTGGTAGTTGCCCCAAGCACGTCTGATGCATGGACCATTCTGAGGTTGCCCTAATGCCTCTTCCGTCTAGCCATTGGGGCCTTCTCGCCACATCCCTTGCCTCGCACCTCGATTGCTATGCAGTGAGGCTCCTCGACCGCCTTGGAATTATTTGTGTAACAGACACATTGTTGGATAAGGGGTTGGCACTGGTAGTCACCCCAAGCGCGTCTGATGTTGGGACCATTCTGAGGTGGCCCTGAAGCCTCTTCCATCTAGCCGTTGGGGCCTTCTTTCCGCATCCCTCACCTCGCACCCCGATTGCTATGCGGTGAGGCTCCTAGGCCGCCTTAGAACTATCTGTGTATCGAATGCATCACGGGATAAGGGGTTGGCACTGGTAGTCACCCCAAGCACATCCGATGCTTGGACCATTCCAAGGCGGCAGTGAAGCTTCTTCTGTCTAGCTGATGCGGCCTTCCGCATCTGTTGCCTTGCACCCCGATTGCTATGCGGTGAGGCTCCTTGGCTGCCTTGGAACTATCTCTATATCGGAGGCATCGCAGGATAAGGGGTTGGCACTAGTAGTCGCCCCAAGTGCGTCTGATGCCCAAACCATTCTGAGGTGGCCCTGTAGCCTCTTTCGTCTAGCTGTTGGGGACTTCCCGCTGCATCCCTCACCTCACATCCCAATTGCTATGTGGTGAGGCTCCTCGGCTGCCTCAGAACTATCTTTGTGTTGGACGCATTGTAAGATAAGGGGTTGGCATTGGTAGTCACCCCAATCGCGCCCGATGCTTGGACCATTCCAAGGCAGCCCTGCAGCCTCTTCCGTCTAGCCATCGAGGCCTTCCTGACGTATACCTCGCCTCACATCCTGATTCCTATGCGGTGAGGCTTCTCGACCGCCTCGAAACTTTATCTGTTATCGCTACTACATCCCTCAGCTGGTAACCTCCTTGGCTGCCTCAGAACATTATCTTTGTCGGACGCGTCGCGGGATAAGGGGTTGGCACTGGTAGTCACCCCAAGCACACCTGATGCATAGACTACTCTGAGTTGACCTTGCTTGCAGCCTCTCACATGCATAGACCTCTCCGAGTCGACCTTGCAGCCTCTCATGTTTAGCCATTGGAATCTCACCTCACAACATGATTGCTATCCTTGCGGCATCCCTTGCCTCGAGCCTTGATTGCTTTCTTGGCTGCATCCCTCCTCTCCTCACAGCCTGGTTGTCATCACTGCTGCATCCATCGCTTCATGCATCTAGCTGCTGGGCCCTTCCCACCGCACCCTTCGCCGCACACCTTGATTGCTATCTCTGCTACATCTCACACCCCGATTGCTATCTCTGCTATATCCCTCACCTCCGACTTCTGCATCCTTCGCCTCACACCTTGATTGCTATCAATGCTACATCTATCACCTCACACCCCGATTGCTATGCGGGGAGGCTCCTTGGTTACCTTGGAAGTTTCTATGTATCAGATGCATCACGGGATAAGGGGTGGGCACTCGTAGTCGTCCCAAGCACGCTTGATTCTTAGACCGCTTCGAGGTGACCTCATAGCCTCTTTCATGTAAGCTTCCTACCTTCAACACCCTTTTTACACCTCGATTGCTATGCGTGGGCTCGTTGGCCTCTATCACCTCTCTACGAAGAGTTGCATGATGATTGTTGGGGTAAATTGTAGTAGTCCGGTCTTTGGCCTTGGGCCATTGTGAGGGCTGATCGATTTCCTGTGTGCATCTCGTGTTCGCCCAATAACAAACTCGATGACTTGTAATCGGTCTTGTTCCCGATTGTTCCTGGAGGTAGTCTTCGGAACTCTTGGATTTGACCTGTCACTCGAACTATCCTCTTTTGAGGATACTTGTGTGTGTGTGCTTGTGCCATTTCCTTGGCGGTATTAATGAGATATTAAAGAGTGGAGTGAGCACCTCACCTAGCTATGTTTGGGGCTCTCACTCCCTTACCCGGTGTGCAACCACTTTGCACATAGGTTGCGGAGCATCGCGACTCTTTCGATGTTTGGCGGTTGTCTTTTGGTGATGCGCTGGTCCCAAAGTACACATTACTAGCATTTGTGCCATTGTTCTCGATCTTTGGCATGTTCCTTCATTGCAATTGGATATATATCTCCATTTATACGTGCAAGCTCCTCCCGCCTATTCAGCACTATCCCACTCTCAGCACTCTCGTGGTCTCCTTGGCTTCTCTCTCCCATGAGCGAGCTCTCTTCTGGAGTCTTTTCCATGTCCCATGGAGGTTGCCTTTTGAAATTCAGGCACACAAACGTGACCAGATAAGAGCAGAATTTCCTATGAGGAGAAGCTCACCTTGGGGAGCAGAAATGCCGAGTGTGTCAATAGAGGGTAGAGAGGCATTGATTGGGTGGTTTCACAAAAGAGTGCTACGGTTGCATAGAAGGTTGCTTCTTCATCTCCGACAAACTCTTCGAAGCAAAAAAGCTTGTTTAAGGGGTCGAGGTGGGACTGTTCGTGCGAGGTGTGCCACCAAAAGTGCGTAGGGGGCATATACCTAGGAAATGGATGTCTCTGAGTGGCTTTACTCGGTTGTGTGCATGGTGCATTCTCTAACGGTAGGACTGTCGCGAGCATGTGCGGTTCAGAGGTTTTCGGGTAAAGGGTTCCATACGAGATGTTCTTCCTAGGCTCCTATGAACCGAGACTCTGCATCATCATGCTCCGGCTCCCTGGGTGCTTCATGCCTCATCGAGCTATTTTCCATGGACGATTAAGGCTGAGGCCTTCCTTTTAGAGGGGAATTGTTCAAGCTGGTCGAGGCAGGATTGTTCGTGCAGGGTGCACCACCAAAAGTGCATAGGGTGTATATGCCTGGGAAATGGATGTCTCTGAGTGGCCTTACTCAGTCCCGTGCACGGTGCACTCTCTCACGGCATGACTATCATGAGCAACGACGGTGCGGTGGTTTTCGGGTAAAGGGTTCCGTACTGAATGTTCTTCCTAGGCTCCTGTGAACCGAGGCCCCTTGTCGTCATGCTTTGGCCTGTGGAGGGTTCTATTCCCCCATTAGGAGGGTCACAGTGGTCATGGAGAATGGTTACCCAAGTCATTCTTGAAAGGGAATGATTTGTGCATCAGTCAAGATATGCTCGTTTGTGCGGGTTGTACCACATGTGTGTAGGGGGCATATACCTAGGAAATGGATGTCTTTGAGTGGCCTTACAATTGAGGTGGCCACGTGCACGGTGTCCCTTGTTTAGATAGACACATCGCGAGCGGGGTCGTTTGGGAGTTTTTGGGTAAAGGGTTCCATACAGGATGTTCTTCCCAAGTGCTTGTGAACTGGAGCTCCTTGATGTCGCGTTCTGACTTTCACATGTCTTTTCCTTCCAACGCGATGTTCTTCATTGATGCTTGGCGAGAGAGCCGAGTGACAAAAAATTGTTCTATACAATCAAGGATGGCTTTTCTGTGTGGGGTGTGCCACTCCAAGTGTGTAGGGGGCATATGCCTGGGAAATGGATGTCTCTGAGTGGCCTTACAATTGAGGTGGTCGCACGCACGATGCATTTTGCATAGATTTGACATTCATGAGTAGGTTCGGCTTTGAGACCGAGGGTAAAGGGCTCCGTATGAGATATTCTTCCCAAGTGCTTGTGAAGCAAAGCTCCCTGTCATACCTCTCTGGCCTGCACTTGTGTTTTCCTCACTCTGGGTCTTGAGGAGCACATTGCTCAGTTCCTGCATCTCCGTCCTTGGTCAACTTTGGGATGCGGGCGGGTTTTGTTTGATTGCAAGGATGGGCCGCATGCTTTCTAATTTTGGTTTCCCATGAGGGCGGGTCTGCCTCACGGTCTCTTTGGCAAAGGCCTGAGGCATCCCGCTTGTGGCCGGAAGCTACCTGGTCGATCCTGCCAGTAGTCATATGCTTGTCTCAAAGATTAAGCCATGCATGTCTAAGTATGAACTATTTCAGACTGTGAAACTACGGATGGCTCATTAAATCAGTTATAGTTTCTTTGATGGTACTTTTCTACTTGGATAACCATAGTAATTCTAGAGCTAATACGTGCACCAAATCCTAACTCTTGGAAGGGATGCATTTATTAGATAAAAGGTCGGTGCGGGCTCACCCGCTACTCTGGTGATTGATGATAGGATAGAGGCCTACCATGGTGGTGATGGGTGACGGAGAATTAGGGTTCAATTCCAGAGAGGGAGCCTAAGAAATGACTACCACATCCAAGGAAGGCAGCAGGAATGCAAATTACTTAATCCTGACATGGGGAGGTAGTGACAATAAATAACAATATTGGGCTCATCTAGTCTGGTAATTGGAATGAGTACAATCTAAATCCCTTAACCAGGATCCATTGGAGGGCAAGTCTTGTGCCAATAGCCATGGTAATTCCAGCTCCAATAGCGTATATTTAAGTTGTTACAGTTAAAAAGCTCGTAGTTGGACCTTGGGTCGTCACGGTTGGTCCGCCTACTTGGTGTGCACTGGCCCTCACGTCCCTTCTGCCGATAGTGTGTTCCTGGCCTTATTAGCATGGAATAACATGATAGGAGTCTGGTCCTGTTCCGTTGGCCTTCAGGACCGGAGTAATGATTAATAGGAACTGTCGGGGGCATTCGTATTTCATTGTCAGAGGTGAAATTCTTGGATTTATGGAAGATGAACAACTACAAAAGCATTTGCCAAGGATGTTTTCATTAATTAAGAATGAAAGTTGGGGGCTCGAAGATAATTAGATACCGTCCTAGTCTCAACCATAAACGATGCCGACTAGGGATCGGTGGATATTGCTCTAAGGACTCCACCAGCACCTTCTGAGAAATCAAAGTGTTTGGGTTCTGGGGGGAGTATGGTCGCAAGGCTGAAACTTAAAGGAATTGATGGAAGGGCACCACCAGGAGTGGAGCCTACGACTTAATTTGACTCAACACGGGGAAACTTACCAGGTCCAGACATAGTAAGGATTGACAGATTGAGAGCTCTTTCTTGATTCTATGGGTGGTGGTGCATGGCCATTCTTAGTTGGTGGAGCGATTTGTCTGGTTAATTCCGTTAACGAACAAGACCTCAGCCTGCTAACTAGCTACGCGAAGGTTCCCCTTCACGGCCAGCTTTTTAGAGGGACTATGGCCTCCTAGGCCATGGAAGTTTGAGGCAATAATAGGTCTATGATGCCCTTAGATGTTCTGGGCCACACGCGCGCAACACTGATGCAACCAATGAGTTTTTCTCCCTGGCCCGAAAGGTTCGGGAAATCTTGCCAAATTGCATCATGGTGGGGATAGACCATTGCAAATATTGATCTTCAATGAGGAATTCCTAGTAAGCGTGAGTCATCAGCTCGCATTGACTACGTCCCTGCCCTTTGTACACACCGCCTGTCACTCCTACCGATTGAATGATCCGGTGAAGTGTTCGGATCGCACGGACAACGGCGGTTCCTATCGCTGACGTCGTGAGAAGTTCATTGAACCTTATCATTTAGAGGAAGGAGAAGTCGTAACAAGGTTACCATAGGTGAATCTACGGTAGGATCATTGTCAGTTTTGGTCCCTAAATTGTGCAGGGGAGGAGGTGAGGGAGGCACACCAAGCTCGCCTCCTTCTCAACCCTCACCCTCGATGATGTGTGGAAGGTTGGGCCTCGCTGCATGGCTCGACCCTGGGTTCCACACTATCAGCTCAAGGTGATCGAATGCCGTGATCGGGTGCATGCCCTTTTCGGGAGAGGTTGAGTCTCTATCCTGTTGAGTTCGCATGCCCCTGATTGCACATGCAGCGTCGTCTCGGCGATCCGTCAGTTCTATGATGGGAAGTCGGGACTGCTGCAACCCCCCATTACGTCTCCCAGGGGAACAACATGTCGCTTGGAGTGTTCCTCGCTACCGACGAGTGCACTCTCAAGCGATCGCTCATGGGGTAGGACCTATCCTCTTGTTGCAGGGTTCTCTCGAGGCGGCATCCTCTTGTGCAATGCAATGGGATGGGGACACGCACCCTTCTAGTGCCCCCTTGCATTGACGGATGGTTCATGTCAAACACCCTACATCGGTGTGACCCGCACTAAGAAGTCCAAAACATTGAAGCATGGCCCAGGCGCCTTTGTGCATTTGGGTTGCCAAAAAAAAACATGAATAAGATAAAAACACACATCTCGGCAATGGATATCTCTGCTCTTGCCACTATGAAGAATGTAGCGAAATGTGATACTTAGTGTGAATTGCATAATCCCATGAATCATTGAGTCTTTGAATGCAAGTTGTGCCTGAGGCCTTAGCCGAGGGCACGTCTGCTTGGGTGTTGCACTCCAAAATCGCCCTCCCACATGGAGGAGTGGAGATGGCCGTCTGTGCCCGCCAGTGGCGCAATCGGCCAAAATGAGCATGAGGTCCCTCGCCTCATCGCAATGAGTGGTGGCCTATGCGGGTCGGCATTGGTTTGTGTGGGTTGAGTGAGGCCAAGTGTGGAACTTCAACCGGGCCACAGCGGCCTGCCAGCGTACGGGTAAAATGTGCTTGACCCCTTTGCCGCGTCCCCAAGTTAGGCATGAATACCCGCTGAGTTTAAGCATATCACTAAGTGGAGGAAAAGAAACTTACCAGGATTCTCCTAGTAACGGCGAGCGAATTGGGAAGAGCCCAGCATGAAAATCGGTGGCTTCGCCTACCGAATTGTAGTCTATAGAAGCGTCCTCAGTGATGGACTGAGCCCAAGTCCCATGGAAGGGAGCGCCGGAGAGGGTGAGAGCCTTGTCAGGCCCGGACCCTGCCGCACCATGAGGTGTTGTCGACGAGTCGGGTTGTTTGGGAATGTAGCCCTAATCGGGTAGTAAACTATGTCCAACACTAAATACGAGTGAGAGACCGATAGCGAACAAGTACCACAAGGGAAAGATGAAAAGGGCTTTGAAAAGAGAGTTAAAGAGTGCTTGAAATTACTGGGAGGGAAGCGGATGGAGGCTAGCGATGCGCCCCGGTCAGATGCGGAATGACGTCAACCGGTTTGCCGCTCGGCTCGGCGAGTGTGCCAGCACGGGCCATTGCGGCAGCACAAGCGCGGCCTTCTGGTCGCACTATACCTCCGTCACAGCGGTCGAGGAGCAAAGCGCGTGCCTACCAAGGTGGGCCCTCAGGCACCTGCGCACTCATGGCACTGGCCAGTAGGATTTCCATCTAACCCATCTTGAAACATGGACCAAGGAGTCTAACATGTGTGCGAGTCGGCGAGTTGGGAAACCCGCGAGGCGCAAGGAAGCTGAGTGGCGAGATCCCCTCTCGGGGGGTGCACCGCCGACCAACCCTAATCTTCTATGAAGGGTTCAAGTGTGAGCACACCTGTTGGGACCCGAAAGATGGTGAACTATGCCTGAGCAAGGTGAAGCCAAAGCAAACTTTGGTGGAGGCCCATATAGATATTGACGTGCAAATCGTTCGTCTAACTTGGGTATAGGGGTGAAAGACTAATTGAACCATCTAGTAGCTGGTTTCCTCCGAAGTTTCCCTCAAGATAGTTGGAGCTCATGTGCGAGTTTTATCGGGTAAAGCAAATGATTAGAGGCATCGGGGGCGTAATGCCCTCGACCTATTCTTAAACTTTCAATAGGTAAGGTGGCGCGGCTACTCTGTTGAGCCGTGCCACAGAATCATGAGCTCCAAGTGGGCTATTTTTGGTAAGCAAAACTGGCGATGTGGGATGAATTGAAAGCTGAGTTACGGTGCCAAATTGCGCGCTAACCTAGAGCCCACAAAGGGTGTTGGTTGATTAAGGCAATAGATCGGTGGTCATGGAAGTTGAAATCCACTAAGGAATGTGTAACAACTCACCTGCCAAATCAACTAGCCCCAAAAATGGATGGTGTTGAAGCGCACAACCTATACTTGGCTGTCGGGGCAAGTGCCAGGCTCTGATGAGTAGGAGGACGTGGGGGTTGTTAAGAAACCTTGGGCATGAGCCTGGGTGGACTGTCCCCCAGTGCAGATCTTGGTGGTAGTAGCAAATATTCAAATGAGAACTTTGAAGACTGAAGTGGGGAAAGGTTCCATGTGAATAGCACTTGGACATGGGTTAGTCGATCCTAAGAGATGGGGAAGCCATGTTTCAAGGGCGCACTTTGCGCGATCATCGAAAGGGAATCGGGTTAATATTCTTGAACCGGGACGTGGCAACGGATGGCAACGTTAGGAAATCCGAAGACATCGACGGGGGCCCTGGGAACAGTTATCTTTTCTTTTTAATAGCCTGCCCACCCTGAAATCGGTTCAACCGAAGATAGAGTCCAGCGGCTGGAAGAGCACCGCACGTCCCGCGGTGTCTGGTGCGCCTTCGGCGGCCCTTGAAAATCTGGAGGACCGAGTATCGTTCACTCCCGATCATACTCATAACCGCATTAGGTCTCCAAGGTGAACAACCTCTGGTCAATAGAACAATGTAGGTAAGGGAAGTCGGCAAAATGGATCTGTAACTACGGGAAAAGGATTGGCTCTGAGGGCTAGGCCTAAGGGTCTGCGCCCCGAACATGTGGGCTATTGGTGGCCTGCCTGAGCTGCTATTGTGGCGAGGGTGGGTCGTCGCGTGTCGATCGGGTGACGGACGAAGGGCGCTCCCTTCGGGGGGCTTTCCTTAGGCGGCGAACAACTGACTCAGAACTGGTATGGACAAGGGGAATCTAACTATTTAATTAAAACAAAGCATTGCAATGGTCCCTACGGATGCTGACGCAATGTGATTTCTACCCAGTGCTCTAAATGTCAAAGTGAAGAAATTCAACCAAGCACGGGTAAATGGCAGGAGTAACTATGACTCTCTTAAGGTAGCCAAATGCCTCATTATCTAATTAGTGACGTGCATGAATGGATTAACGAGATTCCCACTGTCTCTATCTACTATCTAGCGAAACCACAGCCAAGGGAACGGGCTTGGCGGAATCAACGGGGAAAGAAGACCCTGTTGAGCTTGACTCTAGTTTGACTTTGTGAAATGACTTGAGAGGTGTAGAATAAGTGGGAGCCGTTTCGGCGCAAGTGAAATACCACTAATTTTAACATTATTTTACTTATTCTGTGAGGCAAGGATGGGGCAATGCCCCTATTTTTGGCCTTAAGGTGCATCTAGGTGCGCCGATCTGGGCGGAAGACATTGTCAGGTGGGGAGTTTGGCTAGGGAGGCACATCTATTAAAAGATAACGTAGGTGTCCTAAGATGAGCTCAATGAGAACAAAAATCTCATGTGGAACAAAAGGGTAAAAGCTCATTTGATTTTGATTTTCAGTACAAATACAAACCGCGAAAGCGTGGCCTATTGATCCTTTAGACTTTCAAAATTTGAAGCTAGAGGTGTCAGAAAAGTTACCACAGGGATAACTGGCTTGTGGTAGCCAAGCGTTCATAGCGACGTTGCTTTTTTATCCTTCGATGTCAGCTCTTCCTATCATTGTGAAGCAGAATTCACCAAGTGTTGGATTGTTCACCCACCAATAGGGAACGTGAGCTGGGTTTAGACTGTCGTGAGACAGGTTAGTTTTACCCTTTTGATGATCCATGTCACGATAGTAATTCAACTTAGTATGAGAGGAACTGAACACCTCTAAGTCAGAATCCAGGATAGATGCGGCACATCTCTCTCTCTAGCTGCATCGCGACCCACAGTAGGGGTGCTCTTGCACCCCCAGGGGCCCATGTCATTGGCTACCTTCAATCGGCACAACCACCTGGTCAGAGCAAACCTTGGATAACAATTTCAAGCTATCGGTGAGAAGAATCTTTTGTAGACTATTTAAATAAGCGATGGGGTATTGTAAGTGGCAGAGTGGCCTTGCTGCCATGATCCACTAAGATTTAGCCCTCTGTCGCCTCGATTCGTGCAACCTCTTTTTTTGGCTCTGTCGTAGGTGGGGTTTACAATTCTAACCTTCTTCGTTGCTCACTGACTCGCATCTCTCTCTCCAAAGTCCCCCGAGGTGGGGTTCCTGCCAGTACGCCTTGAGGGGGCATGCACTAGACTTTCTCGTCCAAGTGCCAAGCGTGGTTGCCGATGGTGCAACCCTTCACTGACCTTTTCTTTGTCCAAGGGCTGAGTGCGGTTTGTGGTGCATTGTTTTCTTCCCTAGATGCCAAGTGTGGATGAAAATGATGCGACCCTAGGTCTACCTTTTTGTCAAAGGGCTGAGTGGGGTTTTCCAAGCTCCGAAGAGGGGTTTCTCATCCGAGTGCCAAGCTGGGCAACCCTTGGGCCACATTTTTTTCATCCAAGTGCTAGGTGGGGCTCCAAAGAGGGGTTTCTCATCCGGGTGCCAAGCTGGGCAACCCTTGGGCCACATTTTTTTCATCTGTGCTGGGTGGGGCTCCAAAGAGGGGTTTCTCATTTGGGTGCCAAGCTGGGCAAACCTTGGGCCGCATTTTTTTCATCCAAGTGTTGGGCAGGGCTCCAAAGAGGGGTTTCTCATCCGGGTGCCAAGCTGGGCAACCCTTGGGCCACATTTTTTTCATCCAAGTGCTGGGTGGGGCTTCGAAGAGGGGTTTCTCATCCAGGTGCCAAGCTGGGCAAAGCTTAGGCTGCTTTTTTTTCATCCAAGTGCTGGGCAGAGCTCCGAAGAGGGGTTTCTCATCCAAGTGCCAAGCTGGGCAACCCTTGGGCCGCATTTTTTTCATCCAAGTGCTGGACGGGGCTCCGAAGAGGGGTTTCTCATCCGGGTGCCAAGCTTGGCAACCCTTGGGCTGCATTTTTTTCGTCCAAGTGTTGGGCGGGGCTCCGAAGAGGGGTTTCTCATCCGGGTACCAAGCTGGGCAACCCTTGGGCCGCATTTTTTTCGTCCAAGTGCTAGGTGGGGCTCCGAAGAGGGGTTTGTGCCTCAGTTGGAAGTGGAAGTGGGGTTTTGAGCATTGCCCTCGAGCCACCTTTCCGTCCAAGAGTTTAGTGAGGCTTTTTACCATTGCAGCTCCCCATGTCAAAAGTGGGGATTTATGGGTAGGGGCTTCGGGTGCGCATTAAGTTTTTGCCCAAGCGTCCAGTGGGGTTTCTGGTGCACTCCAAAGTGGGGTTATTGGAGCGCCCCCTCTTTTTTTGTCGAAGGGTTTGGTGGGGTTTCTCGCATTGGCTCTTCCCAGGCCCAGTTGTTGGGTGTGCACCCACCCTGGCATGCACGAAGTCGGAAGTTGGATTAATTGCTCGGCTTGCCCTGAGTACGCACCTTTGCCAGGGTGGGCACCTTGGTGTGCTACCTGGGTTACACACCAAGGCAGGCTCAAGATGGCACCCATGTTTCATTTTTTTCACCATCTTTCAAAACAGAAATTTTAAAATCTCTTTTCTTTTTGCCTTTCCTGGAAATTAGTGAAGGCAGTGCATCAAAGGTGCGCACCTCGCTGCCCACCTTGGTGTGCTCTGAGGTGCCCACCATGGTGTGCAATGCTGGTGCGAACCCAAGAGTGCTCCAAAGTGTGCTCCAAAGTGCGGCATGCACGAAGTCGGAGCCCGGTTTGCCCTGGGTGCGCACCTAGCGTGCACCTTCGCCGGGGTGGGCACCTTGGTGCACACCTTGGCTGGGTTTGCCCCGGGTGCACACCTGGTGCACTCCGAAGTGGGGTTATTGGAGCACCCCTTCTTTTTTTGTCGAACCATTTGGTGGTGTTTCTCACATTGGCTCTTCCCAAGCCCGGTTATTGGGTGCGCACCCACCCTGGCACGCACGAAGTCGGAAGTTGGATTAATTGCCCAATTTGCCCCGGGTGCGCACCTTCACTAGGGTGGGAACCTTGGTGCGCACAACTTTCCTGGGCTGTGCACCAGGGTGGGCTCAAGATGGCACCCATGTTTCATTTTTTTCACCATCTTTCAAAATGGAAATTTTAAAATCTCATTTTTTTTTGCCTTTTCTGGAAATTAGTGAAGGCAGCGCATCAAAGGTGTGCACCTTGCAACCCACCTTGGTGTGCTCCAAGGTGCCCACCACAGTGTGCAATGCTAGTGCAAACCCAGGAGTGCTCTGAAGTGTGCTCCAAGGTGCGGCGTGCACAAATTGGGAGCCCGGTTTGCCCCGGGTGTGCACCTCGCATGCACCTTCGTCGGGGTGCACACCTTGGTGCGCACACCTTGGTGCGCACACCTTGGCTGGGTTTGCCTCGGGTGCACACCTGGTGCACTCTGAAGCGGGGTTATTGGAGTGCTTTTTTTGTCGGATCATTTGGTGGGGTTTCTCACATTGTCTCTTCCCAGGCCCGGTAGTTGGGTGCACACCCACCCTGGCACGCACGAAGTTGGAAGTTCGATTAATTGCCCAGTTTGCCCTAGGTGCGCACCTTTGCCATGGTGGGCACCTTGGTGTGCATACCTTACCTGGGCGGGCTCAAGATGGCACCCGCCTTTCATTTTTTTCACCATCTTTCAAAACAGAAATTTTAAAATCTCATTTTTTTTGCCTTTTCTGGAAATCAGTGAAGGCAGTGCATCAAAGGTGTGCACCTCGTTGCACACCTTGGTGTACTCCGAGGTTCCCACCACGGTGCACAATGCTGGTGCGAACTCAGGAGCACTCCGAAGTGTGCTCCAAGGTGCGGCGTGCACGAAGTCGGAGCCCAGTTTGCTCCGGGTGCACACCTGTTGCGCTCCGAAGCGGGGTTATTGGAGTGCCCCCTCTTTTTTTGTCGGACCGTTTGGTGGGGTTTCTCGCATTGGCTCTTCCCAGGCCCGGTTGTTGGGTGTGCACCCACCTTGGCACACACGAAGTTGAAAGTTGGATTAATTGCCCAGTTTGCCTCAGGTGCGCACCTTCGCCAGGGTGGGCACCTTGGTGCGCACACCTTGCCTGGGCTACGCACCAGGGCGGGCTCAAGATGGCACCCGCGTTTCATTTTTTTCACCATCTTTCAAAACGGAAATTTTAAAATCTCTTTTTTTTTTGCCTTTTCTGGAAATTAGTGAAGGCAGCGCATCAAAGGTGTGCACCTCGTTGCACACCTTGGTGTGCTCCGAGGTGCCCACCACGGTGCGCAATGCTGGTGCGAACCCTGGAGCTCTCCGAAGTGTGCTCCAAGGTGCGGCATGCATGAAGTCGGAGCCTAGTTTGCCCCAAGTGCGCACCTGTTGTGCTTTAAAGCGGGGTTATTGGAGTGCCCCCTCTTTTTTTGTCGGATCATTTGGTGGGGTTTCTCGCATTGGCTCTTCCCAGGGCTGGTTGTTGGGTGCGCACCCACCCTGGCGCGCACAAAGTCGGAAATTGGATTAATTGCTCGGTTTGCCCCGGGTGCGCACCTTCGCCAGGGTAGGCACCTTCGTGCGCACACCTTGCCTGGGCTACGCACCAGGGCAGGCTCAAGATGGCACCCACATTTCATTTTTTTCACCATCTTTCAAAATGGAAAATTTAAAATCTCATTTTTTTTTGCCTTTTTTGGAAATTAGTGAAGGCAGCGCATCAAAGGTGCGCACCTCGTTGCACACCTTGGTGTGCTCCGAGGTGCCCACCATGGTGCGCAATGCTGGTACGAACCCGGGAGCGCTCCGAAGTGTGCTCCAAGGTGCGGCGTGCACGAAGTCAGAGCCTAGTTTGCCCTGGGTGCGCACCTGTTGCGCTCTGAAGCGGGGTTATTAGAGTGCCCCCTCTTTTTTTGTCGGACCGTTTGGTGGGGTTTCTCGCATTGGCTCTTCCTAGGCCCGGTTATTGCATGCGCACCCACCCTGGCGCGTATGAAGTCGGAAGTTGGATTATTTGCCTGGTTTTCCTCGAGTGCGCACCTTCACCAGGGTGGGCACCTTGGTGCACACACCTTTCCTGGGCTGCGCACCAGAGCGGGCTCAAGATGGCACCCATGTTTCATTTTTTTCACCATCTTTCAAAATGGAAATTTTAAAATCTCATTTTTTTTTGCCTTTTCTGGAAATTAGTGAAGGCAGGGCATCAAAGGTGCGCACCTCGCTGCCCACCTTGGTGTGCTCCGAGGTGCCCACCATGGTGCACAACATTGGTGCGAACTCAGGAGCGCTCCGAAGTGTGCTCCAAGGTGCGGCATGCATGAAGTCGAAGCCCGGTTTGCCCCGGGTGCGCACCTCGCGTGCACCTTTGCCGGGGTGAGCACCTTGGTGCGCACACCTTGGCTAGGATGTGCGCCCTGGTGGGCACCATGGTGCGCACCAAGGAGAGCTCCGAAGTGTGCTCCAAGGTGTGGCGTGCATGAAGTTGGAGCCCGGTTTGCCCTGGGTGCGCACGTCACGTGCACCTTTGTCGGGGTGAGCACCTTGGTGTGCACACCTTGGCTGGGTTACGCGCCTTGGTGGGCACCAAGGAGAGCTCCGAAGTGTGCTCCAAGGTTCGACGTGCACGAAGTCGGAGCTCGGTTTGCCCTGGGTGCGCACCTCGTGTGCACCTTCACCGGGGAGGGCACCTCAGTGCACACACCTTGGCTGGGTTGTGCGCCCTGGTGGGCACCATGGTGCGCACTAAGGAGCGCTCTGAAGTGTGCTCCAAGGTGCGGCATGCATGAAGTTGGAGCCCGGTTTGCCCCGGGTGTGCACCTCGCGTGCACCTTTGCCACGGTGGGCACCTTGGTGCGTACACCTTGGCTGGGTTGCGCACCTTGTGGGCACCATGGAGCGCTCTAAAGTGTGCTCCAAGGTGCACACCAAGGTGCGCAGCATGGTGTGCACAAAGTTGGAGCCTGGTTTTCCCTGGGTGTGCACCTCGCGTGCACCTTCGCCAGGGTGGGCACCTTGGTGCACACACCTACTCAATGTTTTTTTGCCTTTTTTGGAAATTGGTGAAGGCAGCACATCAAAGGTGCGCACCTCGTTGTGCTCTGAAGTGCGAACCTGGGAGCGCTCCAAGGTGCGCATGAAGTCGGAAGTCAGGTTAATTGCCTTGTTTTCCCCAGGTGCGCTCTAAGGTGTGCAACATTGGTGCGCACCAAGGATCGCTCTGAAGTGTGCTCCAAGGTGCGCACGATGGCGTACACCTCTGGTGCGTACAAAGTAGGAGCTCAATTTTCCAGGGGTGTGCACACCTTGGCTGGGCTATGCACCTTGGTGGGCGCCATGGTGTGCTCCAAGGTGCGCACCAAGGTTCACTCTGAAGTGTCCTCCAAGGTGCGCACCAAGGTTCACTCTGAAGTGTCCTCCAAGGTGCGCACCTCTCGTGCGCACAAAGTCGGAGCTCGGTTTGCCTCGGGTGCGCACCTTGGTGTGCACACCTTGGTTGGGCTGCGCACCTTGGTGGGCACCATGGTTCACTCTAAGGTGCCCAAGATTGGTGCACACTAGGGAGCACTCTGAAGTGCACACCTCTTGTGTGTTCCGAAGTGCGCACCATGGCATGGACCTCTGGTGCGCGCAAAGTCAGAAGTTGGGTTAATTGTCCAGTTTGCCTGGGTGCGCACCTTGCATGCACCTTCGCTAGGGTGGGCGCCTTGGTGCGCACACCTTGGCTGGGCTACACACCAGGGTGGGCACTCGGGTGCACACACCTTGGCACCCACGTTTCCTTCAAATTATTTTTAAATTTTTTTTTTTTACAATCTCTCAAGTGGGAAATTCTATAATCTCAATTTTTTTTGCCTTTTTAGGAAACTTTTGAATGGACCGCATCATTGGTGCGCACCAAGGAGTGCTCTGAAGTGTGCTCCAAGGTGCGCACCTCTGGTGCACTCCAAAGTGCTCTCCAGCTACGTGCACCTACCCCGAGTGCGCACCCGACCCCGCCCAGCTTCGCTCACCTGTCCCGGGCATCTGGTACGAAACCTTAGAGTAAGAAACATCACTGTGCACCTTGGCCAACGTGCACGACTCGATCGAGTGCGCACTGGCTGAGATGCACACCGATTTCACCTGGGTGGACGCGCAGCACCTTGAGTGCATCGAGGTGCATGCACAATGCCCAGGTTGCACCGTGGCCTGTGTGCTTGGGGCTCCTCGGGTGCGAGCTCGGTGTTGCCCCCAGGGGCACGGTAGTGCGAGCACCGTGCTCTGGCCTGGCCCCGATGAGAACACAAATAGGCAAAAGGTTAATTCAAATAGCATTGCGAAGCCCGACGAAAAACTAAAAAAGGGTTCAACACCAGGACTTCCCGAGAGGTCACCCATCCCAGTACTACTCTAGCCCAAGCACGCTTAACTGTGGAGTTCTGATGGGATCTGGTGCACTAACGCTGGTAT
Organism: Cryptomeria japonica; assembly: GCF_030272615.1. NCBI lineage: Eukaryota > Viridiplantae > Streptophyta > Pinopsida > Cupressales > Cupressaceae > Cryptomeria > Cryptomeria japonica. The sequence continues at coordinate 430,012,614 of NC_081406.1, forward strand.
GATCGCACCCGTTATGAGCTTGTTGCAGTGTGTACTTAGAAAACCACGACCCATGTGCAAATCCACCCCAGCCACCCACCCCCGCCGAGGTGCACACCCCCCCTCGCCAAGCACGCCCCATTCGCCAAGTGTGAACCCTGCCTGGGTGCGCGCACCTCGCCTAGGTGTCGGGTGTGCACCTGACCCGACCTACGTGCGTGCACCTAGACGAGGCGTCGTGTGCGTACCGACCCGGCCTGGGTGTGCACCCGACCTGCCCAAGTGTGCGTAGTGTCCCGTCTGCACTGTGGTGCCCACACACCACCTCGGGCGCAACGACCTATGCTCACATGTGGCCTGAGTGCACCGTGGTGCATGTTCGGGGCACCTCGAGTGCACGCTTGATCTTACCCCGGTGCACCAAGGCGCTCGGTTTGCCTTGGGTGCACACCTGGTGTAGGGTGGGCACCCAAAATAGGGATCAAGCACCAAAAACAAGTTTCGGGATGCAAAATGGGACCTAAGGACCACAAATGTGTTCCAAGACCCATGATGGGTCCATGAGAATAAAAATGTGTTCCGAGATGCAATAAACAAATATTGGTTTTTAGGAGAAGAAACATGCTCTGATGCCCAAAATGAGAATTGACCCCGAAAAGGCCACAGGCCAAAAGTGGGATGCGAGACAAAAAAAATGGGACTCGAGGACCAAAATTGGGTTCCCAGGTCGAAGACAGGGCAACCGGACAAGAAATGACCTCTGAGGCTCGAAATGAGTCCCGATGACTAAAACTAGACAAGAAGCACCCATCGGGCACCCAACTCAACACCCATGGGATGCCGACCCACCCCGACACCCACCCGGGCTTCCACCTAGCACACCTTGGCACCCACCCACCATGGCACCCAACCTCGCACCCAACTTAGCACCTTTGAACCCACATTGGCACTCACCCTGACCCTGGCACCTTGGAACCCACATTGGCACTCACCTTGACCCTGGCACCTTGGAACCCACATTGGCACTCACCTTGACCTTGGCACCCTCCTTTGCGCTCACCTTGGGACCCACCCTGGCTCCCACCTCGACACTCACCCAAACACCCACCTTGGTTCCTTGGCACCCACCTTGGATCCTTGGCACCCACCCCGACACCCACCTTGGCACACAACTTGGCTACTTGCCACCCACCTTGGCTCCTTGAAGCCCACCCCGACAACCACCCCGTGACCTACCTTGGGCAAGGTTGGTGCACACCCACCCTATGACCCACCCTGGCACACACCTTAGTACCCACCCCGTGACCCACCCTAGCACCCACCCCGTGACCCACCCTAGCACCCACCTCGTGACCCACCTTGGCACCCACCCATCCTAGCACCCAGCCTGTGACCGGCCTTGGAACCCACCCTCGCACCCATCTTGGCCAGGATGGGTGCGCACCCATCCTGGCACCCACGTTGTGACACACCTTGGAACACACCCTATGACCCATGCACCCTAGCACCCACCTTGGCACCCACCTTGTGAGCCACCTTGGCACCCACCTTGGAACCCAACCTAGCAACTTGGCACCCACCCCGTGACCCACCTTGGCATCCACCATAGCAGTCGCCCACTTGGCACCCACCTTGGAACCCAACTTGGCACCCACCTCGACCCCCACCCTGACACTTGTGCACCCACCTTGCCACTCACCCTAGCATCAACCCATCCTAGCACCCAAGTTGTGATGCACCTTAGCACCCACCCTGGCACCTTTGCACCCTAGTACTCACCCACCCTAGCACCTAACCTGTGACCCACCTCGACACTTACCCTTGTACCCACCTTGGAACCCAACCTAGCACCCACCCACCCTAACACCCACCCTAGCACCTACCCACCCTTGCACCCACCCACCTCGATACCCACCCTGTGACCCATCTTGGCACCCTCCCATCCTACCACTCAACCTATCACCTACCTTCTCACCCACCTTGGAACTCACCCTGGCACCCACCTTGGCATCCACCTTAGCACCCACCCACACTAGCACCTTGGCACCCACCTCAGGCAAGGTGGGTGCACACCCACCCTGGCACCCAATTTAGAACCCATCAAGCCTGTTACCCACCTTGGCACCCACATCGCAGCCCACCCTAGCACCCACCCTATGACCCACATTAGCATCCACACCCTAGCACCCATGCACCCAGGTACCCACCTCGACACCCACCCTAGCACTGAACCTGTGACCCACCTTGGAACTCACCCTAGAACCCACCCACCCTGTGAACCACCTTGGCATCCACCTTAGCACCCACCCACCTTGGCACCCACTCTAGCACTCACCTATTCTAACACCCAACTTGTTACCCACCTTGGCACCCGCCCTCACGCCCACCTTGAAACCCACCCTAGCACCCACCCACCTAGGAGCCCACCTTGGCACCCAACCTAACACCCATGCATCCTGGCACCCAACCTATGACCCACCTTGGAACCCACCCTAGCACCCACCTTTGAATCCACTATATCACCAACCCACCTTGGCACCCACCCTAGCACGCACCCACCCTGGCACCCACCATGGAGCGCACCCTAGCACCCACGCACCCTGGCACGCACCTCAACACCCACCTTGGTGTGCGCACTGTGCCAACCTCTCAAAGACCCTATGTGGTGCACTCCAAAGTGTACACCTTTGGTGCGCTCCAAGGTGTGCACCTTTGGTGCACTCCAAGGTGCACACCACCGAGGTGAGCACCAAAGTGCACTCCAGGGTGCACAGCAAGGCGTGCACCTTTGGTGTGGTCAATGCAAACGAATTCGGAAGTTGGGGTCGATGTCCTAATCATTGCTGCAGACTACGCATGTATGAGAATCAGACAAATAGCTTATATAGGGGAGGTGTTGCATTTGGTGGGTCGACTCCCCTAGTTGTGCGCACAGTGCCAACCTCAAAGACCCTGCATTGCGGAAGAAGTTGGAAGTCGAAGTTTGGTGAGCACCAAGGCGTGCACCTTTGGTGCGGTCAACGCAAATGAATTCAGAAGTTGGGGTCGATGTCCTAATCGTTGTTGCAGGCTACACATGTATGAGAATCAAACAAATAGCTTATATAGGGGAGGTGTTGGGTTTGATGGGTCGACTCCCCTAGTTGTGCACATTACGCCAACCTCAAAGACCTTGTTTTTGTTAAGAATTCAAAAGTTTGGGTCAATGTCCTAATGGCTCCTGCAGGCTACTCATGTATGGGAATCAGACAAATAGCTTATATAGGGGAGGTGTTGGGTTTGATGGGTTGACTCCCCTGGTTGTGCACATTACGCCAACCTCAAAGACCTTGTTTTCATTAAAAAGTCAAAAGTTGGGGTCGATGTCCTAATCACTCCTGCAGACTACACATGTATGAGAATCAGACAAATAGCTTATGTAAGGGGCTGCTGTCTCGGGGAGATCAGTAGGCTTCTAGGGTTGTAAGTCCCTTGTTATTCTCAGTAGGTGGAAGTTGTGGTGATTCACAAATGGTTAATGCCAAGCTACAGTTGTGTGAGAATTGGACGAAAAACTTATATATGGGGGTCGATTGAAAGAATTGCCGAGTGCCAGGAGTGCACCAAGGTGGTCTGCGGTAGACACCTCCTCCTAGGGGTGAAGAAGAGTAACCCTGCCCTCTAGTCTCGGGGAGATAGAGGTCCTATTGGGAGTATTTAAAATTGAGTCAAATTTTGTAGGCCTATTTCAAAATTTTGCTCTGTATGTCAGAAAGGCACCTAAATAAGTCAGTTTGAATGCCCTAGTTTGCGAGAGGGCAGAGTTGAGCCGATTGATTTTCAGAGGGTAAGGCTCGGGATTCATGTCCTGCACCTTTCATTTGGCCTATTCAGTGTTGTGCAACTTCCAAAATTCAATTTGGATAAGTTTATGAGGTACCCAGTTTGAGGGGTGAGCTGAAAGTGCATTTTAGGCACAAATGCAGATTTTATTGAGTAGCTTTCTTTGAGCGACCACATCTTTTGCCCTGTTGACTTTCATAGAGAAATTAAAATTGGATTCAATTGTATGCATAAATATGAGTTAGCCTGCAAAATTTCAAGTCTTGACGAATCCATTTGCTCATCTTTTGAAGCCGAATCCGTTTGCAGTTTGTGTGATTTGACTAGTCCCTATTTCGACAGCTAGTCGGAGCCCTGTTTCGCATAAGTGTAAAAGTTGTCTCAGTAAGCGTCATGCCAAAATGTTTGCTCCAGGTTATTACTGGTAGAAATGATGAGCTACGTTTACAATTTCAAGCCTTTATCAATCCGTTTGATCGATTTTCAAAAGGATTCATTTAGCTATCATTTTCAGTCTTCTGCACTTTCAGTGATATATCAGTTAATGTAGCTGTTTTGGTGAGTGCACCATTTGCATCCTGTCAGTCTTGTGATCGAATTGAGAATTCAAAGATTTAATATGTACTTTAAGGTACCTATGTTCTGAATTTGAGGACCTATGGAGGTCGCTTGATATTTTTGAGAAAGGCGTCATGTGTTGCCAGGACATTGACTTCATCAGGTCCGCAGTGTCGACAAAGCTAGTTGGGCATTTTCAAAAATTAATATCTCTTTAATCCGGACTCGTCTTGAGAAACCGTTTGGTAGAAGTCATCCTTGTATATCAGAGTACATGCCTGTCAAATGGCGAGATCCAGAAAGGTGTTTTGACAGGTTTGAAAATTACGTCTTCGCGATTAAATGCGAAAAATGTGGCATAATTGCCTGAAAGTTGCAAAATGCAATTTTATGATCCGAAAAATGATGCCGATCATTCCCAGAGGTATATTTGAGGTCCGTGAAGATATTCCAGAGGCCAGTTGCTTGAAAACGAAATTTTTTTTAGTCGGACCCACTTTGGGGCCCGACTTGACTCATGCCTGTGCCATATTATTTTATTGGCGACTTTGTTTATTTGGGGAATTTTAGAATATTTAAATGTGGATTGTGATGCAATTGGCATGTGAGTATAAAGTAAATGGGATGTGTTTTGAGAAGGTTTTTTGAAACATTCAGCCAAATATGTTTTGTCGACTAGTGTAGCGTTTAAAAGAGCAAATGAAATCCAAGCAAATGTAATTCAGCTGGTGGGGGATAATTAAAATGGAGTTCAAAAGCAAATTCAATTGCAAGGTGTTGAAGACTTCAACAAATGCAATATTGGCAGTTTTTAAATGTCATTTTCCTCCCCCACGTTGAACATGAAGCCTCCCAGCAATTTATTAACCAGAATTATCCTTTGTGCTGAGCAAGTTGAAAAGATAATAAAACTCCAGCCAATGCTTTGGTAGCTCCTTCTTGCAAATGTCATGTGGCATTACAAGGCAATTTAAACCTTCAACCAATTAAAACTAGTGGACCCCACGTAGGCACGCTTCCCGAGGTAGACATGCAGAATTTTGCAAAGAAAGGCCAGGTTAACGAGTGAGCGGGTTCGAGATGGATCAACGGTGCGTGCTATTTCACGAAAGGAAGATGCAGACGAGTTACACCTTGTGAAGTTGCGAAAGCCAGGTGGCGGGTACAGTCAGCGGTCCAACAGGCGGGTCCTGGTGAGATGGCGATGACGTGGCGTATAAGCAAGCAGCCCAATGGCAGTGACGTGGCCGACAAGTGGCAAAAGATGAGGTGTCATCCCAGGTAGCGTCTGATCAACCCCATCAGCCAATCAGAGGCCGCCACATGGCAAGGCGTCAGAGCACATCAAAGGCAAAAAGTTAAAATTAAATTAGTTAATGATATAGTTTAAACTATATTAAATTATTCAAAAATTTAAATGATGTGCACATTGGGGAATTAATTCGCCCAGGGTCTAAATTTTGGCCAAAATATAAAGTGTTATATGTTTTCGGAAAGCTCTCGGAGTTAGGAATCCGCTTATGGGGTTAATTTTGACAAATGTGGGATATTTTGGAAGCAGCTTCCATGGGAACAAAATTCAGTTAGAGAGGAGACACTTGGCAATTCAGTTCAAGATTTGATTTTGTTCCCTCTCCCTTTTTATTCCCAATTCTTCTCTATTGTAAGGGTTCCAGAAATTTGGAGAAATGCTCCAGATTTGATGGCTTCCATTTTCTGAAGATCTTGACCCAAGTTTGTGAATACTTCTGTTTGGTTTCAGGGTATAGAGATTGCAGGGCAATGTTATGAATGTGGTTTTAGTTGCAGGTCATACTTGTGTCAGGCATGAGTAAATTTCCCATTATAATGTCTCTGTGTATGCATTTAATTGTTATGAATTGAATCCTCAAGGAGGCTTATAATTTGTCATCTCAAGGAGATTTATATGATTGTTTGTAGGCATTCTTCAATGAAGAGTTTAAATTCTATAATCAGTCATAAACAATGGAATGTGTCCCAGATTTGATAATTTTATGAATGGATTGAGTAATGCATTAGTACAAGGTATTAGTGCAGGGATATGTTGTAAGGAAAACCAAACTTGAATCTGTGATTTGTATTTGTAGTTCTGTGTGTGTGACTCTATTGCTCGATGAACAAGGCACTGGTCTTTGATAGATTTGGGGAAGGTTTCAGATCAACATTTTAAAAGACAAATCTATTTCCCTTTATGTGTAGGGGTGTGTTCTTTTCTTTCCAAGCTCTGTTTTCATTTATTATTTATACAGATCCAGCCCATCTGTACATGTTACCTAATTTGGTGAGCTTGTGGAATGGTTTGTCTGCTCATTGTTGATGCAGTCTTATGTTTGTGATTGTTGTATTCAATGCATCAAAAGGGTGTCCCCCCCTAGGTCTAGCAGAACCTGAAGTGCAGAAGGATCATTAGGATCCTATGTTATGTTGTCCCAGCCCTGAAGTGTTTCATTGATTGAGATTGGCTATCTCATAGATAGATTTACAAGTGTCTTGGGTTATCACTTTTGGTGAACAACAAAAATGGCGACTCTGCTGGGGAAGTGGTATAATAATTCATGTTGAATCAAATCCGAGAGTTATGCCAAAATTCATTTGGGGAAGAGTCTTAGAAGTTTTGAAATCTGAAAGTCATTTTCAGATTTGGAAGTGTATACCTTGAAAAATTTTGTTGCTAAGAAATTTGAAAATAGTGTCTGACTCTATTGTGTGGTGGGACCCAGAAATTTGAAAGTGTTCAGAGTGAAGATCAGTGGTAAAGTTTTATTCCTCTTCAGGGAGGTGGCGACTCTGTAAGAATGAACCGAAGATTTGGAGGAGTTCTTCAAATTTTTAGTCAGAGGTGAAGTGAACAGGAGCAGCAAATTTATCAGGTATTCCCCAAGGTTTTTATGAAATTATATGTTCCTTATAAGGTGAAACAGTCACCATTGAAAGGAAAAGAAATTTGCAGTATGCATACTTCATGTTTTTGAAATAAGTTTTTAGTCAAAAATATGGTGAGAAGTGTGTATGATTCTTAAAATTAGTGACTGCATATGTTTTTGAATGAATTTATGACACAATAAGATGCATGGTCAAAAAATAATGGTTCAGTGACTGTTATAAAACCTGATGGATCCAGATGTAGTTCCTAGATCAGTGAATCCTTTGTCAAATTTGAAAGAGATTAATATAGAAATTGAAAAATGTCTTCAAATGATCCAAGAGAGATTTGTCTAGTTGTTAAAAGGGAAAGTAGGGCTAAGAAGTAAAGGAGAATCATCATATGTCTTCTATGAAAGATTCTTAGCTGCATTGAATGAGCTTTCAACTGATAATAGACCCCTTGAGTCTGTTTTAATTGAGATATTCTTAGAGCTTTATGAGCCTAACTCAGTTAATTGGTCTATTGCCTTCAGAGAAGAATGTGTTGAATCTATTAAAAAATGGATAGATATGATTGAAAGTAACCAATCTGAAAATATACACAAGATTAAAAATAACGAAGGAGATGAGCCCCTAAGTGGATGTACCTCTTATGATGCTGAATGTGATTATTCTCATCATGAGAGTTCAGATGTGTATTCAGAGCGAGAAGAAATTTGTGAGAACAGTGATTGTTCAACTGATCATGAGCCCGTTGAGGTTTCAGATGCTAATGATGTAGATCACCTTGTTGTTGATTTCAATCCACAATATGTTTGCAACCCCAGTTATGAAACTATGTTGCAACATGTAGCAACACATTATGAGCAGCGTGATAAAGGATATGATGCAGATGCAAGTTGTTGTGATGATGAAATAAATGCGCATAGGGACATGAACACTGCAGATCGAATACGTTTATCAGATTGGGACAATGTTTATAGCTCAGAGGATGAAGCCAAGGAAAATGAAGAAGGAGGTTCACTATGTAGTGAGCAAATTTCAGAACTCTTTGCTGCTGATTTTCAGAGATGTGGATTCAAAAATGTGCCCAATCTTTCATACCCACTCAGTATATGTTTTGATTCTGATGATGTTTCTGAGGGTGTAAAAAATGATACATATGATGTTGATTCTCTTCCTATGTTTGATAGACAAATGATAATGCATATATGGTTGATAGGTATGATAATGAAGGTTCATATGTTGATATGAATTTTGGCTTTGATATGCATTATGAGGATCTACCTTTTAGAAGACATGACAGATCTGAGGTGTTTTTCTTAGATTTGCAAGGAGGAAATGAACCATTGGAAAGTAAAAATCATGTATTTTCATGTGTGCAAAGTGCTGATAGAAAATGTGATCAGCAAGTGGAAGTGCAGTCATGTTATGAGGAATTTTTCCTCTTTAGTTTGCAAGCCATCATTATGGAGGAGTGTTCATCATTTGAGCAAACTAGTAATATAAATGCGCCTAATGTTTTCAACTTTCAAAATGAGTTAGACTACTTTTCATTTCAGATGGGAAAGAATGGTAAAGAGTATGGCACTCTTATGTCACCTAGTGATCAGTCCTTTCAGCATGTGTTTGATTTTCAGAGATATCATGATTATGAACATGCTGCTGATTATGTTTTATGTGATCAACTGATTATAAATGGAAGTGTTTTTGATCAGGCAGATTGGAATGATGATCTCAACTTACCTGCGGTTAGTGGAAATGAAAATCAAGTGTTTGATAGAGGTAAGAATTGATTTCAGTTTTGATGGCCCGAGGCCATTAATAAGTTGTATATTTTGTACAGTTGCTTTGCTTTCAGTTGTGTGGTTTTCAGTAAGGTGCCCTGCTGTTTGGGTAGAATAAGGAAGCCCTGTTTTTGAAATGAGAAGAGAAGAATGAGAAATGATCCGTTATTTGGGTGGTCTGCATAACCAAGGATATCTGGATTCTCGTGTTGATCTCACAATCAACCATCCCCAGTCAGAGCCACTATTGGGAGTATTTAAAATTGAGTCAAAGTTTGTAGGCCTATTTCAAAATTTTGCTCTGTATGTCAGAAAGGCACCTAAATAAGTCAGTTTGAATGGCTTAGTTTGCGAGAGGGCAGAGTGGAGCCGGTTGATTTTCAGAGGGTAAGGCTCGGGATTCATGTCCCGCACCTTTCATTTGGCCTATTCAGTGTTGTGCAACTTCCAAAATTCAATTTGGATAAGTTTATGAGGTACCCAGTTTGAGGGGTGAGCTGAAAGTGCATTTTAGGCACAAATGCAGATTTTATTGAGTAGCTTTCTTTGAACGATTACATCTTTTGCCCGGTTGATTTTCATAGAGAAATTAAAAGTGGATTCAATTTTATGCATAAATTTGAGTCAGCCTGCAAAATTTCAAGTCTTGACGAATCTATTTGCTCAATTTTTGAAGCCGAATCCGTTTGCAATTTGTGTGATTTGACTAGTCCCTGTTTCGACAGCTAGTCGGAGCCCTGTTTCGCATAAGTGTAAAAGTTGCCTCAGTAAGCGTCATGCCATAATGTTTGCTCCAGGTTATTACTCGTATAAATGATGATCTACGTTTCAAATTTCAAGCCTTTATCAATCCGTTTGATCAATTTTCAAAAGGATTCATTTAGCTATCATTTTCAGTCTTCTGCACTTTCAGTGATATATCAGTTAATGTAGCTATTTTGGTGAGTGCACCATTTGCATCCTATCAGTCTTGTGATCGAACTGAGAATTCAAAGATTTAGTATGTACTTTAATGTACCTATGTTCCAAATTTGAGGACCTACGGAGGTCGTTTGATATTTTTGAGAAAGACGTCATGTGTTGCCAGGACATTGACTTCATCAGGTCCGCAATGTCGACAAAGCCAGTTGGGCATTTTCAAAATATAATATCTCTTTTCTCGGGACTCGTCTTGAGAAACCATTTGGTAGAAGTCATCCTGGTATATCAGAGTACATGCTTGTCACATGGCGAGATCCAGAAAGGTGTTTTGACAGGTTTAAAAATTATGTCTTCGCGATTAAATGCAAAAAATGTGGCGTAATTGCCTGAAAGTTGCAAAATGCAATTTTATGATCCGAAAACGATGTCGATCGTTCCCAGAGGTATATTTGAGGTCCGTGAAGATATTCCAGAGGCCACTTGCTTGAAAACAAAAAAAAATTTAGTCGGACCCACTTTGGGGCCCGACCTGACTCATGCCTATGCCATATTATTTTATTGGCGACTTTGTTTATTTGGGGAATTTTAGAATATTTAAATGTGGATTGTGATGCAATTGGCATGTGAGTATAAAGTAAATGGGATGTGTTTTGAGAATGTTTTTTGAAACATTCAGCCAAATGTGTTTTGGCGACTGGTGTAGCGTTTAAAAGAGCAAATGAAATCCAAGCAAATGTAATTCAACTGGTGGGGGATAATTAAAATGGAGTTCAAAAGCAAATTCAATTGCAAGGTGTTGAAGACTTCAACAAATGCAATATTGGCAGTTTTTAAATGTCATTTTCCTCCCCCACGTTGAACATGAAGCCTCCCAGCAATTTATTAACCAGAATTATCCTTTGTGCTGAGCAAGTTGAAAAGATAATAAAACTCCAGCCAATGCTTTGGCAGCTCCTTCTTGCAAATGTCATGTGGCATTACAAGGCATTTAAACCTTCAGCCAATTAAAACTAGTGGTAATTTCCCCTCTACATGGCTGTTTGGAGGCTAATGTTGTTTTATTAACAGCAAATGGAAAATGCAAATGGCAATGTGGCTGGTAAAAGACTTCTTTCCTCTAGTGTGTGGTATGGTGAAAGGTGTTTAAAACTTAAGCAAATGCCATTGATGGGCATGATCCAAACTCCATCACCCTTGCTAGACTCCTCCTTTGCCTGAAAATAGAGGCATTACCAGCAGCAACAAGCTCCAATTAATGCACATTGGTAGGTGTACTTCAAACTCCATGTTTTTTGCAGTTGCATCCTCCAAAAATGAAATTCCTAACCCCTCCGTGTGGCTATTTGGGGGTCTTGTTAAACATTAAGCATTGCTCTCTCACATGGTGATGGAAGGGGATATTCAGCATCTGAAAACCTGTAGATTAATCAAATTCAACAATCAAAAACCCCCATTCCTTCCTCCATGCGATGGGTGTGTTTGCAGAGAATTCCATGAGAGGTAACTGTTGAATGATGGGTGAGATGGATTGTGGCGTGAAAATCCTTTGCCAGCACCCTCCATTCTCCATGCTTTATGCCTCCTCCCTACTGCGTGATAGTATGGAACCATTGGAAATTCCAACTCATGCAAGTTAGCTCCTCATGTGCTCTCTATCTGGTAGTAACAGCCAGAAACAAACTTGAAATTGGCAGCAATTGAAACCATTCAAGCAACATTCTCCCTTCACGTGATCTCGAAAAGGAACAAAGGACATGGTGAGTGAAGAGGAAAAAAAAAGAAATTCCAAGCAAATCAATCAAGTGCCATGAAAGTCTCAGGCAAATCTCCAAAAACACAACCCCAGGCATAAGCCTTAATCCCACATTGGCTGGGAAATGGTCTTTTTTAATATTTATATGCAATGCTCCACAGTAGTAATATGTCTAAGCCATAAAGGCTTTTGACGAAGATGCCTATGGGCACCCAAGGTGGGCCCACGCATGAGCACAGATCTCGAGGTGATGAAAGAGATGACTGAGGGGCGACCAAGTGGACCCCACGTAGGCACGTTTCTCGAGGCAGATAGACAAAATTTTGCAGAGAAAGGCTTGGTTAACGAGTGAGCAGGTTCGAGATGGATCAACGGTGCATGCTATTTCGTGAAAGGAAGATGCACACGAGTTACACCCTGCGAAGTTGTGAAAGCCAGGTGGCAGGTACAGTCAGCGGTCGAGCAGGTGGGTCCCAGTGAGGTGGCGATGACGTGGCGTACAAGCAAGCAGCCCAGTGGCGGTGACGTGGCCGACAAGTGGCAAAAGATGAGGCGTCATCCCAGGTAGTGTCCGATCAAACCCATCAGCCAATCAGAGGCCGCCACGTGGCAAGGCGTCAGAGCACATCAGAGGCAAAAAATTAAAATTAAAATTAGTTAATGATATAGCTTAAACTATATTAAATAATTCAAAAATTTAAATGATGTGCACATTGGGGAATTAATTCGCCCAGGGTCTAAATTTTAGCCAAAATATAAAGTGTTATATGTTTTCGGAAAGCTCTCGGAGTGAGGAATCTGATTATGGGGTTAATTTTGACAAATGTGAGATATTTTAGAATTACTTTCTACGGGAACAAAATTCAATTAGAGAGGAGACACTTGGCAATTCAGTTGAAGATTTGATTTGGTTCCCTCTCCATTTTTATTCCCAATTCTTCTTAGTTGTAAGGGTTCTAGAAATTTGGAGAAATGCTCCAGATTTGATGGCTTCCATTTTCTGAAGATCTTGACCCAAGTTTGTAAATGCTTCTGTTTGGTTTTAGGGTATAGAGATTGCAGGGCAATGTTATGAATGTGGTTTTAGTTGCAGGTTTTACTTATGTCAGGCATGAGTAAATTTCCCATGATATTGTCTCTATGTATGCATTTAATTGTTATGAATTGAATCGTCAAGGAGGCTTATAATTTGTCATCTCAAGAAGATTGTATGATTGTTTGTAGGCATTCTTCAATGAAGAGTTTAAATTCTATAATCAGTCATAAACAATGGAATGTGTCCCAGATCTGATAATTTTATGAATGGATTGAGTAATGCATTAGTACAAGGTATTAGTGCAGGGATATGTTGTAAGGAAAACTAAACTTGCATCTGTGATTTGTATTTGTGGTTCTGTGTGTGTGACTCTGTTGCTCGATGAACAAGGCACTGGTCTTTGACAGATTTGGAGAAGGTTTCAGATCAACATTTTAAAAGACAAATCTATTTCCCTTTATGTGTAGGGGTGTGTTCTTTTCTTTCCAAGCTCTATTTTCATTTATGATTTATACAGATCCAGCCCATCTGTACATGTTACCTAATTTGGTGAGCTTGTGGAATGGTTTGTCTGCTCATTGTTGATGCAGTCTTATGTTTGTGATTGTTGTATTCAATGCATCAAAAGGGTGTCCCCCCCTAGGTCTAGCAGAACCTGAAGTGCAGAAGGATCATTAGGATCCTATGTTATGTTGTCCCAGCCCTGAAGTGTTTCATTGATTGAGATTGGCTATCTCATAGATAGATTTACAGGTGTCTTGGGTTATCACTTTTGGTGAACAACAAAAATGGCGACTCTGCTGGGGAAGTGGTATAATAATTCATGTTGAGTCAAATCCGAGAGTTGTGCCAAAATTCATTTGGGGAAGAGTCTTAGAAGTTTAGAAATCTGAAAGTCATTTTCAGATTTGGAAGTGTATACCTTGAAAAATTTTGTTGCTAAGAAATTTGAAAATAGTGTGTGACTATGTTGTGTGGTGGGACCCAGAAATCTGAAAATGTTCAAAGTGAAGATCAGTGGTAAAGTTTTATTCCTCTTCAGGGAGGTGGTGACTCTTTAAGAATGAACCGAAGATTTGGAGGAGTTCTTCAAATTTTCAGTCAGAGGTGAAGTGAACAGCAGCAGCAAATTAATCAGGTATTCCCCAAGGTTTTTATGAAATTATATGTTCCTTATAAGGTGAAACAGTCACCATTGAAAGGAAAAGAAATTTGCAGTATGCATACTTCATGTTTTTGAAATAAGTTTTTAGTCAAAAATATGGTGAGAAGTGTGTATGATTCTTAAAATTAGTGACTGCATATGTTTTTGAATGAATTTATGACACAATAAGATGAATGGTCAAAAAATAATGGTTCAATGATTGTTATAAAACCTGATGGATCCAGATGTAGTTCCTAGATCTGTGAATCCTTTGTCAAATTTGAAAGAGATCAATATAGAAATTGAAAAATGTCTTCAAATGATCCAAGAGAGATTTGTCTGGTTGTTAAAAGGGAAAGTAGGGCTAAGAAGTAAAGGAGAATCATCATATGTCTTCTATGAAAGATTCTTAGCTGCATTGAATGAGCTTTCAACTGATAATAGACCCCTTGAGTCTATTTTAATTGAGATATTCTTAGAGCTTTATGAGCCTAACTCAGTTAATTGGTCTACTGCCTTCAGAGAAGAATGTGTTGAATCTATTAAAAAATGGATAGATATGATTGAAAGTAACCAATCTGAAAATATACACAAGATTAAAAATAACGAAGGAGATGAGCCCCTAAGTGGATGTACCTCCTATGATGCTGAATGTGATTATTCTCATCATGAGAGTTCAGATGTGTATTCAGAGGGAGAAGAAATTTGTGAGAACAGTTATTGTTCAACTGATCATGAGCCCGTTGAGGTTTCAGATGCTAATGATGTAGATCACCTTGTTGTTGATTTCAATCGACAATATGTTTGCAACCCTAGTTATGAAACTATGTTGCAACATGTAGCAACACATTATGAGCAGCGTGATAAAGGATATGATGCAGATGCAAGTTGTTGTGATGATGAAATAAATGCGCATAGGGACATGAACACTGCAGATCCAATACCTTTATTAGATTGGGACAATGTTTACAGCTCAGAGGATGAAGCCAAGGAAAATGAAGAAGGAGGTTCACTATGTAGTGAGCAAATTTCAGAACTCTTAGCTGCTGATTTTCAGAGATGTGGATTCAAAAATGTGCCCAATCTTTCATACCCACTCAGTATATGTTTTGATTCTGATGATGTTTTTGAGGGTGTAAAAAATGATACATATGATGTTGATTCTCTTCCTATGTTTGATAGACAAAATGATAATGCATATATGGTTGATAGGTATGATAATGAAGGTTCATATGTTGATATGAATTTTGGCTTTGATATGCATTATGAGGATCTACCTTTTAGAAGACATGACAGATCTGGGGTGTTTTTCTTAGATTTGCAAGGAGGAAATGAACCATTGGAAAGTAAAAATCATGTATTTTCATGTGTGCAAAGTGCTGATAGAAAATGTGATCAGCAAGTGGAAGTACAGTCATGTTATGAGGATTTTTCCTCTCTAGTTTGCAAGCCATCATTGTGGAGGAGTGTTCATAATTTGAGCAAACTAGTAATATAGATGCGCCTGATGTTTTCAACTTTCAAAATGAGTTAGACTACTTTTCATTTCAGATGGTAAAGAATGGTAAAGAGTATGGCACTCTTATGTCACCTAGTGATCAGTCCTTTCAGCATGTGTTTGATTTTCAGAGATATCATGATTATGAACATGCTGCTGATTATGTTTTATGTGATCAACTGATTAGAAATGGAAGTGTTTTTGATCAGGCAGATTGGAATGATGATCTCAACTTACCTCCGATTAGTGGAAATGAAAATCAAGTGTTAGACAGAGGTAAGAATTGATTTTAGTTTTGATGCCTCGAGGCCATTAATAAGTTGTATATTTTATACAGTTGCTTTGCTTTCAGTTGTGTGGTTTTCAATAAGGTGCCCTGCTGTTTGGGTAGAATAAGGAAGCCCTGTTTTTGAAATGAGAAGAGAAGAATGAGAAATGATCCGTTATTTGGGTGGTCTGCATAACCAAGGATATCTGGATTCTTGTGTTGATCTCACAATCAACCATCCCCAATCAGAGCCACTATTGGGAGTATTTAAAATTGAGTCAAAGTTTGTAGGCCTATTTCAAAATTTTGCTCTGTTTGTCAAAAAGGCACCTAAATAAGTAAGTTTGAATGGCTTAGTTTGCGAGAGGATAGAGTGGAGCCAGTTGATTTTCAGAGGGTAAGGCTCGGGATTCATGTCCCGCACCTTTCATTTGGCCTATTCAGTGTTGTGCAACTTCCAAAATTCAATTTGGATAAGTTTATGAGGTACCCAGTTTGAGGGGTGAGTTGAAAGTGCATTTTAGGCACAAATGCAGATTTTATTGAGTAGCTTTCTTTGAGCGATTACATCTTTTGCCCGGTGGATTTTCATAGAGAAATTAAAAATGGATTCAATTGTATGCATAAATGTGAGTCATCCTACAAAATTTCAAGTCTTGACGAATCCATTTGCTCAATTTTTGAAGCCGAATCCGTTTGCAGTTTGTGTGATTTGACTAGTCCCTGTTTTGACAGCTAGTCGGAGCCCTGTTTCGCATAAGTGTAAAAGTTGCCTCAGTAAGCGTCATGCCATAATGTTTGCTCTGGGTTTCTACTAGTATAAATGATGAGCTACGTTTACAATTTCAAGCCTTTATCAATCCGTTTGATCGATTTTCAAAAGGATTCATTTAGCTATCATTTTCAGTCTTCTGCACTTTCAGTGATATATCAGTTAATGTAGCTGTTTTGGTGAGTGCACCATTTGCATCCTATCAGTCTTGTGATCGAATTGAGAAATCAAAGATTTAATATGTACTTTAAGGTACCTATGTTCCGAATTTGAGGACCTACGGAGGTCGTTTGATATTTTTGAGAAAGGCGTCATGTGTTGCCAGGACATTGACTTCATCAGGTCCGCAGTGTCGACAAAGCCAGTTGGGCATTTTCAAAAATTAATATCTCTTTGCTCGGGACTCGTCTTGAGAAACCGTTTGGTAGAAGTCATCCTTGTATATCAGAGTACATGCTTGTCAGATGGCGAGATCCAGAAAGGTGTTTTGACAGGTTTGCAAATTACGTCTTCGCAATTAAATGCGAAAAATGTGGCGTAATTGCCTGAAAGTTGCAAAATGCAATTTTATGATCCGAAAACGATGCCGATCATTCCGAGAGGTATATTTGAGGTCCGTGAAGATATTCTAGAGGCCAGTTGCTTGAAAACGAAATTTTTTTTAGTCGGACCCACTTTGGGGCCCGACTTGACTCATGCCTGTGCCATATTATTTTATTGGCGACTTTGTTTATTTGGGGAATTTTAGAATATTTAAATGTGGATTGTGATGCAATTGGCATGTGAGTATAAAGTAAATGGGATGTGTTTTGAGAAGGTTTTCTGAAACATTCAACCAAATGTGTTTTGGCGACTGGTGTAGCGTTTAAAAGAGCAAATGAAATACAAGCAAATGTAATTCAGCTGGTGGGGGATAATTAAAATGGAGTTCTAAAGCAAATTCAATTGCAAGGTGTTGAAGACATCAACAAATGCAATATTGGCAGTTTTTAAATGTCATTTTCCTCCCCCACGTTGAACATGAAGCCTCCCAGCAAATTATTAACCAGAATTATCCTTTGTGCTGAGCAAGTTGAAAAGATAAGAAAACTCCAGCCAATGCTTTGGCAGCTCCTTCTTGCAAATGTCATGTGGCATTACAAGGCATTTAAACCTTCAGCCAATTAAAACTAGTGGTAATTTCCCCTCTACATGGCTGTTTGGAGGCTAATGTTGTTTTATTAACAGCAAATGGAAAATGCAAATGGCAATGTGGCTGGTAAAAGACTTCTTTCCTCTAGTGTGTGGTATGGTGAAAGGTGTTTAAAACTTAAGCAAATGCCATTGATGGGCATGATCCAAACTCCATCGCCCTTGCTAGACTCCTCCTTTGCCTAAAAATAGAGGCATTACCAGCAGCAACAACCTCCAATTAATGCACATTGGTAGGTGTACTTCAAACTCCATGTTTTCTGCAGTTGCATCCTCCAAAAACGAAATTCCTAACACCTCTGTGTGGCTATTTGGGGGTCTTGTTAAACATTAAGCATTGCTCTCTCACGTGGTGATGGAAGGGGATATTCAGCATCTGAAAACGTGTAGATTAATCAAATTCAACAATCAAAAACCCCCATTCCTTCCTCCATGCGATGGGTATGTTTGCAGAGCATTCATTGAGAGGTAATTGTTGAATGATGGGTGAGATGGATTGTGGCGTGAAAATCCTTTGCCAGCACCCTCCATTCTCCATGCTTTATGCCTCCTCCCTACTGCGTGATAGTATGGAACCATTGGAAATTCCAACTCATGCAAGTTAGCTCCTCACGTGCTCTCTATCTAGTAGTAACAGCCAGAAACAAACTTGAAATTGGCAGCACTTGAAACCATTCAAACAACATTCTCCCTTCACGTGATCTCGAAAGGGAACAAAGGACATGGTGAGTGAAGAGGAAAAAAAAAGAAATTCCAAGCAAATCAATCAAGCGCCATGAAAGTCTCAGGCAAATCTCCAAAAACACAGCCCCAGGCATAAGCCTTAATCCCACATTGGCTGGGAAATGGTCTTTTTTAATATTTATATGCAATGCTCCACAGTAGTAATATGTCTAAGCCATAAAGGCTTTTGACGGAGATGCCTATGGGTGCCCAAGGTGGGCCCACGCATGAGCACAGATCTTGAGGCGATGAAGGAGATGACTGAGGGGCGACCAAGTGGACCCCACGTAGGCACGCTTGTCGAGGCAGATAGACAAAATTTTGCAGAGAAAGGCTTGGTTAACGAGTGAGCAGGTTCGAGATGGATCAACGGTGCATGCTATTTCGCGAAAGGAAGATGCACACGAGTTACACCCTGTGAAGTTGCGAAAGCCAAGTGGTGGGTACAGTCAGCGGTCCAGCAGGTGGGTCCCGGTGAGGTGGCAATGATGTGGCGTACAAGCAAGCAGCCCAGTGGCGGTGACGTGGCTAACAAGTGGCAAAAGATGAGGTGTCATCCCAAGTAGCGTCCGATCAACCCCATCAGCCAATCAGAGGCCGCCACATGGCAAGGCGTCAGAGCACATCAGAGGCAAAAAATTAAAATTAAAATTAGTTAATGATATAGTTTAAACTATATTAAATAATTCAAAAATTTAAATGATGTGCACATTGGGGAATTAATTCGCCCAAGGTCTAAATTTTGGCCAAAATATAAAGTGTTATATGTTTTCGGAAAGCTCTTGGAGTGAGGAATCTGATTATGGGGTTAATTTTGACAAATGTGAGATATTTTAGAATTACTTTCCACGGGAACAAAATTCAGTTAGAGAGGAGACACTTGGCAATTCAGTTGAAGATTTGATTTGGTTCCCTCTCCCTTTTTATTCCCAATTCTTCTCAGTTGTAAGGGTTCCATAAATTTGGAGAAATGCTCTAGATTTGATGGCTTCCATTTTCTGAAGATCTTGACCCAAGTTTGTAAATGCTTCTGTTTGGTTTCAGGGTATAGAGATTGTAGGGCAATGTTATGAATGTGGTTTTAGTTGCAGGTCTTACTTGTGTCAGGCATGAGTAAATTTCCCATGATATTGTCTCTATGTATGCATTTAATTGTTATGAATTGAATCCTCAAGGATGCTTATAATTTGTCATCTCAAGAAGATTGTATGATTGTTTGTAGGCATTCTTCAATGAAGAGTTTAAATTCTATAATCAGTCATAAACAATGGAATGTGTCCCAGATCTAATAATTTTATGAATGGATTGAGTAATGCATTAGTACAAGGTATTAGTACAGGGATATGTTGTAAGGAAAACCAAACTTGCATCTGTGATTTGTATTTGTAGTTCTGTGTGTGTGACTCTATTGCTCGATGAACAAGGCACTGGTCTTTGACAGATTTGGGGAAGGTTTCAGATCAACATTTTAAAAGACAAATCTATTTCCCTTTATGTGTAGGGGTGTGTTCTTTTCTTTCCAAGCTCTGTTTGCATTTATGATTTATACAGATCCAGCCCATCTATACATGTTACCTAATTTGGTGAGCTTGTGGAATGGTTTGTCTGCTCATTGTTGATGCAGTCTTATGTTTGTGATTGTTGTATTCAATGCATCAAAAGGGTGTCCCCCCCTAGGTCTAGCAGAACCTGAAGTGCAAAAGGATCATTAGGATCCTATGTTATGTTGTCCCAGCCCTGAATTGTTTCATTGATTTTGATTGGCTATCTCATAGATAGATTTACAGGTGTCTTGGGTTATCACTTTTGGTGAACAACAGGTCCTACATGGACATTAGGGGTGAATTAGAGTAACGCCGCCTTGTCATTGGATGGTGAGGTTTTGTGGGTTGAGTTGCAGAGCCAGAAGTCCATGTGTCTTGTGGAACAAGTGGGGTGATGTGTCGGGCGCACACCTAGGTTACCTAAAGTGGGATTTGCATTGAGATCCAGGATCTCAAGGACCTAGAGTGGGGGTCGAATATGGCGACAGGGACAGGGTTCTGAAAGCATTCTCATGTTGAGCTGAGCCATAAGGTGAGTCTAAGAGGGTGACACAAATGGATGAGTTGCGTGACCGAAAAGAGGATGTGATCCATAGGCGAGTTGTTCTAGGAGCACAAACGAGTTGAAGGAGAGTTCAGTGACCAAGGATATTGGATTGGATCATGGAGCGAAGAGCTTGGTGCCCAAGTAGGAGTGTAAGGTGTTTTGTCAGTCTAAGGGACTTAGGCTGGGTGTTTGCATGGAGCTGGTTATTGTGCATAGGATGTATAGGGAACCGGGTTCACTAGTGAAGCTGTGTAGGCATAGGCTAGGGGCCCAAAGCAGTGTGACTTGGAGTTCCCATTTAGGAAGGGGTTTTGAGTTGTGTATTGGGTAAGTCGTCGCGGGCTCATGAGAGAGTCAGTGGTGCACCAGGTTGAGTTCCGAAGGAGATAGGGTCTTCGTGGATCAGGAGTCTATATGAGAAGCTACCACCAAGGGTGAGGTGCAGTGGTATCTGTACTGGTGTTTCAAGGGTGGACGTTGATCTAGGGGTAGGAACTTGTAATCGGATGCTTGGGAAGTATTTGGGGTAGTGACTAGAGATAGAGTTGGAATTGTTTGTAGACTGGGCCAGGGGCCGTCTGTTCATAACAATAAAGCTATCTATTGCCCCAGTATTCTGTTCATTGTGTGGAGATGGACAAACAGGAAGCTAGTTCAGGGATTCTAGTCGTCCCATGAGATTTTTTTGGTGCTTGAGGGTTCAGAGGAGCTGAGGGAGGCCAACATGGGGTGCCAATGTTGTAGGAGTACTGGGCATGCTCAGGGAGTGTGCAGAGTTGGAGTTGGAGGACTTAAGGAGTTCCGGAAGGGTCAGTGTTAGTAGTCAGGGTCTTATGGGGGACTCAAGAAGACGAAGGCATAGAGGAGACCTATAAGCTTGTACCAGGGGTGCAAGGGCAGTGCGACAAGATAGTGCTAGAGTAGAGTTAGGGACTTGAAGAGAGTGCTAGGAGCATCAAGATGAAGGAAACCCATGAGAGGGTTGGCATGCACTTCTATTCCACATGGGTGTGTGTTAATGTGGTTAGGTGGTTGGCACTTGAAAAGGGATGGCATAGTCTAGAAACAAGAAAGGACTTGTCCGCAATGGAAGTCGTGAGTAAGGTTTTCCAGTGCCACATGAGGTTGGACCTCCTTTGGAAGGAAAAAGCTTGTTTGGGTAGCAAGTCGGTCTAGCCCCGTGACAGCTTATATAGGGGAGGTGTTGGGTTTGATGGGTCGACTCCCCTAGTTGTTCGCATTACACCAAACTCAAAGACCTTGTTTTCATTTAGAAGCCGAAAGTTGTGGTCAATGTCCTAATCGCTCCTACAGGCTACGCATGTATGAGAATCAGACAAATAGCTTATACAGGGGAGGTGTTGGGTTTGATGGGTTGACTCCCTTGGTTGTGCGCATTACGCCAACCTCAAAGACCTTGTTTTCGTTAAGAAGTCAAAAGTTGGGGTCGATGTCCTAATCGCTCCTACAGACTACACATGTATGAGAATTAGACAAATAGCTTATATAGGGGAGGTGTTGCATTTGATGAGTCGATTCCCCTGGTTGTGCGCATTGTGCCAACCTCAAAGACCCTGTATTGTGGATGAAGTCAAAATTTAGAGTTTGGTGTGCTACAAGGTGTGCTCAAAGGTGCTCACCTAGGTGTGCACTTGTGTTCACCAAATGTGTGCACCTTTGGAGTGCATGAAAGTGCATTCCAAAAGTGCGCACATCTGGAGTGCACCTTGGTGCACACCTCTATAGCGCACTTTGGTGCACACCAAGGCGCTGGTGCGGTCAATGCAGGCGAGTTTAGAAGTTGGGGTTGATGTCCTGATCGGTGGTGCAAAATACAGAGGTGCGAGATTTAGACAAATAACTTATATAGGGGAGGTCTATGCTTCGATGGGTCAACTCCCCGATTTTAGCACACCACGCCAACCTCAAAGACCCTGTGCTATGGATGAAGTTGGAAGTTGGGTCCAATGACCAATTTGATTAGTAGGTATGCTCACGAGGTTGGAATTTGGGTCCAATGACCTGCCATGTGTAGGAAGGCGAATGTTGGCCCTGTGCATTGCAAGGTGCGCACCAAGGCGCTGGTGCAGTCGTTGTAGCCGAGTTCGAAAGTTGGGGTCGATGTCCTGATCGGAGGTGCAGACTACATAGGTGTGGGACTCAGACAAATAGCTTATATAGGGGAGGTGTATGCTTCGATGGGTCAACTCCCCGGGTTGAGCACACCGCGCCAACCTCAAAGACCCTACAGTATGGATGAAGTTGGAAGTTGGGTCCGATGACCGATTTGATATGTAGGCGTACTCATGAGGTTGGAATTTGGGTCTGATGATCTATCATGCGTAGGAAGGTGGAAGTTGGATCAGATGACCGAGTTGATGGCCTGCCATGCACAGGAAGGCGAAAGTTGGGTCCGATGACCGAATTGATGGCCTGCCATGCGTAGGAAGGCGAAAGTTGGGTCTGATGACCGAGTTGATGGCCTGCCATGCACAAGAAGGTAGAAGTTGGGTCCGATGACCGAGTTGATGGCCTACCATGTGCAGGAAGGTAGAAGTTGGGTCCGATGACCTGACATACGCATGGAGTTCGACTCGGGGGCTGATGTTCAATTCGATGACTTGCATTGTGGGTAAAGTCGGAAGTTGTGGTCTTTGACCCGATTCGATGACCAGACTTCGGCTGTTTGAGAATCAGACAAATAACTTATGTAAGGGGCTACTATCTTAAGGATATCAGTAGGCTTCTAGGGTTGTAAGGCCCTTGTTATTCTCAGCAGGTGGAAGTTGTTGTGATTGGCAAATGGTTAATGCCAAGCTACAGTTGTGTGAGAATTGGATGAAAAAACTTATATATGGGGGTCAGTTGAAAGAATAGCCGAGTGCCAGGAGTGCACCAAGGTGGTCTATGGTAGACACCTCCTCCTAGGGGTGAAGAAGAGTAACCCTGCCCTCTAGTCTCAGGGAGATAGAGGTCCTACATGGACATTAGGGGTGAAGTAAAGTAACCCCGCCTTATCATTGGATGGTGAGGTTTACTGGTGGATGCATTCTCATGGTCCCTATCTCAGTGAAGTGGAGTAACTGAGCCAATGTCGGGGATGACTCTCGGGGAGTTGTCTATGACCTGAGGACTAGGGAAGCCGAGAACCTAGGCTCTTGTGAGGAGGACAATCGTGCAATGGATTGTCCCGGTTGGGGAAGTGGAGTACCCAAGATCTTGTAAGGGGATGGCCGCACAATGGGCTATCAATGTCAGAATGTTGGAGCTTGAGAGTTGGGCAACCTATGTGGAGAGCCAGAAGTCCAGATGTCTTGTGGAACAAGTGGGGTGATGTGCGGGGCGCACACCTAGGTTACCTGAAGTGGGATTTGCGTTGAGATTCGGGATCTCAAGGCCCTAGAGTGGGGGTCAAATATGGCGACAGGGATAGGGTTTTGAAAGTGTTCTCATGTTGAGCCGAGCCATGACGTGATTCCAAGAGGGTGACACAGATGGATGAGTTAAATGACCAAAAAGAGGACGTGGTCCATAGGCGATTTGTTCTGGGAGCACAACCGAGTTGAAGGAGAGTTTAGCGACCAAGGATATTGGATTGGATCATGGAGCGAAGAGCTTGGTGCCCAAGTAGGAATGTAAGGTGTTTTGTCGGTCTAAGGGACTTAAACTAGGTGTTTGCATGGAGCTAGTTATTGTGCATAGGATGTATAGGGAACCGGGTTCACCAGTGAAGCCATGTAGGCATAGGCCAGGGGCCCAAAGAAGTGTGACTTGGAGTCCTCATTCAGGAAGGGGTTCTGAGCCATGTACTAGGTAAGCCATCGTTGGCTCATGAGAGAGTTAGTGGTGCGCTAGGTTGAGTTCCAAAGGAGATAGGGTCTTCATGGATCAGGATTCTATATGAGAAGCTATCGCCAAGGGCGAGGTGCAGTGGTATCTCTACTGGTGTTTCAAGAGTGGATGTTGATCTAGGGGCAGGAACTTGTAATTAGATGCTTGGGAAGTATTTAGGGTAGTGACCAGCGACAGAGTTGGAATTATTTGTAGACGAGTCCAGGGGCAGGAAGCTAGCTTAGGGAGTCTAGTTGTCCCATGAGATATGTTTGGTGCTTGAGGGTTCAGAGGAGCCGAGGGAGGCCAAAGTGGGGTGCCAGTGCTATGGGAATATTGGGCATGCTCAGGGAGTGTACAGAGTTGAAGTTGAAGGACTTAAGGAGTTCTAGAAGGGTTAGTGTTAGTAGTCAGGGTCTTATGGGGGACTCAAGAAGATGAAGGCATAGAGGAGACCTATAAGCTTGTACCAAGGGTCCAAGGGCGGTGTGACAAGACAGTGCTAGCCTTGTGACAACTTATATAGGGGAGGTATTATTCTTGATCATCCTCCCCCTATGGCCCTTTATGTCGATTGATGCTGGTACTCGATTGGTTGGAGCGCTCGGATGCAAAAATCTTGCACCAGGATTTATCAATTATGATGGACATAGCAAGTCTCCTGATTGCTATGCAGGATCTCATTGGGAATCTCTATGCGGCCTCGGTATGGACTCAACCTACAGAATGGTTCGGCAATGGTAGTCACTCCAACATGTCCTTGCAGTGGCCACAGAAGTGATTCGACTAGAGCTCCAGTCTAGCTTTTGGGTTGCTTGGCGGACTGGTATAGCTGCAATCAAGTTCCGGCCATGAAAGTTTTAGATAGCTCTTGGGCTCTCTGGGACAGAAGTCAGAAGTTTGGGCTGTTGTCTAATTTGATGACCATTCTTCGAATGTGTGAGAATCAGACAAATAACTTATATAGGGGACTGTGTTGTCTCACACAGCTCCCCCCGTGCCCCTCTATCTCGACCAATGTTGGTGCTCGAAAGGGTTGGATCGCTCAGATTTATAAACGTGCACCACCATTTGTCGAGTGTGAGGGATGCGACAGGTCTCCTGAATGCTATGCGGGTGCTCTCTGAGAATCTCTATTTGGCCTCAACACAGACTCATCTTGCTGAATGGTTTGGCACTGGTAGTCGATCCAACACGTCCTTATTGTGGCCGCCTAGGCAATTCAATTTGAGCCCCCGTCTATCTTTTGGGTTGCTTTGCAGATTTTGCCCTATCCACAAGTGAGCTCGGTCCCTAAACGTTCGAGAAACCCAATTGCTGTGCATCGACTCTCTCTCTTGTGAGCCTCCATCTAGCTTTTAGGTCTCTATGGAATGGAAGTCAGAATCTGGGACCATTGTTCGATTTGATGAGGCAGACTATGGTTGTGCGAGAATCAGACAAATAACTTATATAGGGGAGGTGTCACGAACATTGGGATGAGCTCGTGCGGCACCGACGTTCTTTATCGTACTGAGACAGAAATGCCTCAAGATGCAGAACTTTGGCCTATGCCTCTCCCCCAAATGTGCCGATGTGAAAGGCACAACAAAACTCATATCTGTCCCAAAAGAATAAAGATGCAAAGCATGGACCAAAACAATGCAAAGTAAGAACATGGACCAAAATAAGGAAGTGGGGCGAGTTGCCCAAAATCCATGATTAAGTATGCCAATGTACAAAGTGGATAGGATGTTGTGTTGAAGAACACAGATCACCCCCATTATGAGAAGTCCCTTATCAAGTCCCACTTGAATAGACTGAATTACAAAAGAGCTCCCTACTCAAGTAGTCTGGTTGACCCACTGAAAGGAGAACCAAGTTTGCTCCTCGCCTTCAAGTCTTGTCGCCGCGCTACTTCTCGCATTTCTCTGAATTCTTATCTGAGTCTTTCCTAATTGATGCCTTTGCAAATGAAATTTACCTCACTTTTATAGAGGCAGCCTTAGACCCAAATCCGCATAGGTCAGGACCCAAATGCCCTAACTGCTCGGCCCAATTCTGCATAGGTCAGGACCCAAATGTGTAACTGCTCGGACTCATAAGTGATTCGCCCAATGAGAATGCGTGGTCACAACCAAGTCGGCTCAATGAATAAGTCTCGATGTGAAAATAATTACAACCCCACCTTGGGGAAATAAAGATAGGTCCACTTCAAGGCCCCATGCAGGTCAGCCCGCCCTAACCTTAGTGCAGCACCATGACATCCTCCCCCACCAAACTCGTGGCGACATCCCCGACACCTATGCAGCCCGCTCTGCTCTCTGGGAGGAAAAACCACTTTTGCTTACTTTGGCTTAGAAGGGTTCCTTTGTTCGAGGAACTACATGATGATCTCCTCATCTCGCCATAGCATTTCACCATGCTCCCAAGTGGCAGATTCAGGTTCTTGTCCATAAAACACAACCAGGAACTCACAGATGTTCCTTTTCTGCCCTCCAAGAATTCGTGTGGCTAAAACCTGTGTGACGCACCTTTCTAGGTTGTCAAGGATGTTAGTTGGTCCTCTATGTGGAATGTTCCTCACTAAGTCTTCCTCATTAGGATGATGGGGTCTTAGCTGAGAGACATGGAAGATGGGATGGGTTCCTGAATG
This sequence comes from Cryptomeria japonica, assembly GCF_030272615.1. Classification (NCBI taxonomy): domain Eukaryota; kingdom Viridiplantae; phylum Streptophyta; class Pinopsida; order Cupressales; family Cupressaceae; genus Cryptomeria; species Cryptomeria japonica. The sequence goes on from NC_081406.1 coordinate 430,039,509, forward strand.
CAGAGGCAAACGGAGTTTGTATGCAACCGGGCTGATTTTCTGAGTTACCTCAAAAGGCCCATCAAACCGCCTAACCAATGATGCGCTCAATCCCTTGGGCATCTTGAACCAATTCTGATCCATGCGGATGAGTACCTTGTCACCCACGTTGAATTCAAGCTTCCTCCTATGTCGATCGGCAAATTTCTTCATGTGGTCGGAAGCCTGAGTCAAGTGATACCGTGCCAAATCCACTCTTTCATTCCAAGTTTTTAAGAGTTCGATAGCACTAACATCTGCACCTCGGTAACCTGTCAACACTATGTGCGGCGTGAGAGGTTGTTGTCTCGTGGCTAGCTCGAATGGGTTGTACTTGGATGACTCACTCTTTTGCAAATTGTAGGAGAATTGAGCCGCATCAAGTAACCTGGGCCAGTTCTTTTGATCTGACGTCACAAAATGTCTCAAGTAGTCTTCAAGGATCCCATTGATCTGCTTTGTCTGACCATCGGTTTGGGGGTGGAAGCCCGAGATCATCAACAGTCGAGTCCCAACCAACTTGAACAATTCTTGCCAAAAGATCAAGGTGAACCGCGGGTCGTGATCACTCATGATGTTCAAGGGTATGCCCCACAACTTAACCACATTTTTGAAGAACAATTCAGCTGCATCCTCAGCTGAGCAAGGTGACTTGCACGCAATGAAAACAACATACTTGCTGAATCAGTCAACCATGACCATAATACTGGCAAATCCATCAACATTGGGCAGCTAGGTGATGAAGTCCATGCTCACACTCGCCCAAGGTCGGACCGGAACTGGAGGAGGTTGAAGCAGTCCCGCAGGTTGCATTCTGACGGCCTTGTCCTGTTGGCAAGTGAGACAAGTTCTCACATACCTCTCCACATCGTCTCGCATGCTAAGCCAATAAAAGCCTCTTTCCAACAATGCCATTATTCACTTCTACCCTAGATGACCCACCCAAACAGAATCATGACATTCTCGCAAGACATCTCTGTGAACATCTGCACATTTAGGAAGGTAGACTCGGTTGATAGCATAGTAGAGGACCCCATCCTGCATTGTGAACCGCCTTGTCTGACCTGCTCAAACCTGCAACACAATTTGCATGCTTGGGAGTCATTCTCTAGACCCTCCTTGATCTTTTCTATCATTTCATCAGACAGAACAACTTGACTTTGGTTGAGAACTTCCAAAGCTCCAAGTTGTTCTTTCCTACTAAGTGCATCGGCAACCACATTATGCCCACCTGGATTGTACACCAGATCAAAGTCAAACTCCGCTAAGAATTCCTACCACCTCACTTGCTTCAGGGTGAGCTTCGACTGGGTCTTGAAGTAAGTTGAGCTAATGTTGTCCATCTTGACCACGAACGAAATTCCCAACAGGTAGTGCCTCCAAGTCCTCAAATGGTGCACTATAGCAGTCATCTCTTTCTCGTGCGCCAGGTAGTTCCTTTCCCTATCATTGAGCTTTCTAGACTCAAAAGCAATTGGATGCCCATCCTACATCAAGATGCCTCCCATTGCAAAGTTGGACGCATCGGTCTAGACTTCAAACGGTTTGCCATACTTAGGCAAGGCCAAGACTGGCTCCTCTATCAGCTTTGCCTTCAATGCATCGGATGCACTTTGCTGCTTTTCTCCCCACTTCCAACTTTTATCTTTCTTCAGCAAGTCAGTGAGAGGACTAGCGATCTTGGAGTATCCTTCCACAAATTTCTGGTAGTAGTTGGCTAAGCCAAGGAATTACCTCACCTCGTGAACATTCCGAAGTGGCTCCCAATCTCGAATCGCCTGTAGCTTTTCCGGATCTTGACGAATCTGACCATGTCCCACAATGTGGCCAAGAAATAGCACCTCCTCTTGTGCAAACACACACTTCTCCTTCTTCATGTACAAGTCATTCTCCTTGAGAAAAGTGAACACTTCCCTGAGGTGTTCCTTATGCTCATCCAAACTTCGGTTGTAAACTAGTATATCATCCAGATATACTACCACGCACTTGTCCAACAACAGCCTAAACACATCATTCATCAAAGTGCTAAAAGTCATAGGGGCATTTGTCAGACCAAAAGGCATGACCAAGAACTCATAACTCCCATACCAAGTTGTGATGGCGGTCTTCTCCTTGTCGCCTGGTGCAATCCTAATCTAGTAGTAGCCCTACCTGAGATCCAACTTGCTAAAAACTCTTTCATCTACTAAGTGATCGAAGCTATCCACTATGAGAGGGAGTGGATACTTGTTCTTTATTGTCAGCTTGTTCAATGCTCTATAGTCCACGCACAGTCGTAGTGTCCCTTCCTTCTTGCACTGAAACAAAATTGGGGTAGCATAGGGAGACCTTGATGGCCACAAATAGCCCACTTCTACGAGCTCCGCCAACTGCTTCTTCAACTCGGCCATCTCTGGTCCTGAGAGTCGGTAAGGCGCCTTGGCGGGCTATCTAGCTTTAGCCTTGAGCTCAATATGATGATCTACATGTCTCCTTAGTGGTAGAATGGCAGGAAGCTTATCAGGCATGAGGTCTGAATACTCCTTCAAGACATCTTGGATGGTTGTAGAGTTGGAGCTCACAAATGATTCTCCTTCTTCCCAACCTCCAAGCAAAGTCACCAGAAATAAGTCATCCCGACCTCCTCTACCAACCTACTTTGCACTCAGTGCATTGAGTGTCCAATTCGACTCCTTGCACTTCATTGTGGGGATCATGCAAGGTCATTTTGGGTCAAGCACCAAAACACAACCTATGTGCGGTACCACTGCTACTGATGTGCTCCTCGGGAACTCTTGCCCAAGCATGAGTTAAAACTCCATCATCTTGATGGCAACCATATCGATCATCCCTTGCCATGATCTGATGTGGATGACCTCCTTTCAGATCTCGCCGCTCACCTTCTGTGCAGGCGCTATGACAGTCTTGAAATGCGATGAAGTCGGTTCCATTTTCAAGCTAAGCTTCTTGGCCTATACCGCTGAGATATAATTATGAGTTGCTCCTGAATCGATCATTGCCAAGATCTTCTTTAGTCCAAAGTGCGCTTCAACATAGCACAACTCTTGCTTGTCAACAATATGCTGGTCTGTGGAATTATGCAAGGAATTAAGAAGCTGCAAGGTGCTCATTCCAGGCATCTTCTTCTCTTCGGTCAACAATGCACTGATCTTGTTCCATTCTGGACAATTCCATGCCCAGTGATCCTCTCTTCCATAGACGAAACAACCCAGTTCATGCTCCTTCTTCTTCTCAGGGCCTTGATCCCTCTTTTTCGAGTTGTTTCCTTCATGAAACTTCTTCGGCTTCTTGCCCTTCTTGTCGCCATCTTGGCTCGCGGGAACATCCATCCTCTTATCCTTTTGACAGAACTGCTTCTTGTAGTTCTTTGTTCAGGCTCCTCCAAAACCCTTAGCCGCATCACCTTTGTAGTCAAGAAAACCGTCCGCAACGGTGATGGCTTCTGCAAGAGTCTGCACTTTCTGCCGCCTTAGCTCGTCCTTCACCCAAGGTTGCAAGCCCTTGGTGAAAAGGAACAACTTTTCGAAGTCGTTCAACTTTGAGCATTCCAAATCCAGCACCTGGAATGCCTTCACATACTCGTGGATTGTGCTGGTGTGCTTCAATTCATCGAAGCAAGATCAGATGATCCAATCTGAGTTCCCTGGCTGGAACTGATCATGCAAGGCCGCCTTCAAATCTGCCCAAGAATTGATTGGTTTCATAGTTTTACCTACACATTCATCCGCCTGATGAGTCCGCCACCAAAGCTTTGCACTCCCAGTTAAGTGAGTCACAATCTCTTTAACCTGGGCCTCATTAGATAGCTTAGGCATGCATGACAAGTACTCTTCAACATCCCAAAAGAAGTTGTCTAGGGCCTTGTCGTCGCGATCTCCATCATAAGATCCAATCCTGGTCACCTTGGAAGCCTATCCGCCTCCTTGCAACAATGTATGAAACAATTGCTGACTTTCTTTGAGGAAGCACACCTCCTCCTTCAAAGAATCCATCTACTTAGTCAGCTTGGTCCAACTTTCCGACCAGCATTTTTCCAGTCTTTCCTCCAAGTTAGACTATTCTAATGCCTGCAGTCGGTTCTCATGGTCCTATAGCCAATCTTGGTGCTTAGGATCCTTCATCTTCGAAGCTGCCTTGGCAGCTCGACCTCCCTCCTGAGGTACCAAAGTCTCCATCTCAAACTGGCTATCTGCATCACCCATCTTATACCCAAATCTGATCTGACTATGAGCCTTTGACTTGGCTCTGATACCACCTATCACGGACTTTGGGATGAGCCTATGCAGCACCAACGTTCTTTATCGTACTAAGATAGAAATGCCTCAAGATGCAGAACTTCAGCCTACGCCTCTCCCCCAAATGTGCCAATGCGGAAGGCACAACAAAACTCAGATCTGTCCCAAAAGAACAAAGATGCAAAGCATGGACCAAAACAATGCAAAGTAAGAACACGGACCAAAATAAGGAAGTGGGGCGAGTTGCCCAAAATCCACGATTAAGTATGCCAATGTACAAAGTGGATAGGATGATGTGTTGAAGAACACAGATCGCCCCCAGTATGAGAAGTCCCTTATCAAGTCCCACTTGAATAGACTAAATTACAAAAGAGCTCCCTGCTCAAGTAGTCTGGCTGACCCACTGAAAGGAGAACCAAGTTCACTCCTCGCCTTCAAGTCTTGTCACTGCACTACTTCTCGCACTTCTCTAAATGCTTGTTTGAATCTTTCCTGATTGATGCCTTTGCAAATGAAAGTTGCCTCGCTTTTATAGAGGTGGCCTCAGACCCAAATCCGTATAGGTCAGGACCTAAATGCCCTAACCGCTTGGCCCAATTCCGCATAGGTCAAGACCCAAATGTGTAACTGCTCAGACCCATAAGTGATTCGCCAATGAGAATGCGTGATCACAACCAAGTCGGCTCAATGAATAAGTCCCGATGCAAAAATAATTATAACCCCACCTTGGGGAAATAAAGATAGGTCCGCTTCAAGGCCCCATGCAAGTCGGCCCACCCTAACCTTAGTGCGGCCCCATAATAGGAGGTGTGACTAGAGCATTCTCCCCTGTGCCCCTCTAACTTGACCAATGCTAGCACTCGAATGGTGGTAGCGCTTGGATTTTCATTGAGCGCCAACATTGGTCGATTTAGAGGGGCATGCGAGATTCCTGAATGCTATGCGAGGGCTCTAACAGAAATGCCTACTGGTTTCGGTATGGATGCAATTGCAAGAGTGGTTCGGCAATGGTAGTCATTTCAATGCATCCATGTCATGGCGAAATTGATAATTCAATTTGAGCCCTCGTATAGCACTTGGGTCTCTCGATGTGATTCTGCATTCCAGTCCCTTTGGGCACTGCTTGAGCCGTATCCCAGGGGATTCCCTTCCTAATAATCTACCTCGCAACCCGATTAATATGTAGTGAGGCTCCTCGGCTGCCTTGGAACTATCTCTGTATCGGACACATCATGGGATAAGGGGTTGGCAATGGTAGCCACCCCAAGCGCTTCAGATGCTTGGACCATTCCGAGGTGGCCCTGAAGCCTCTTCCATGTAGCCGTTAGGGCCTTCTTGCCGAATCCCTCGCCTCGCACCCCGATTGCTATGTGGTGAGGCTCCTCGGTCACCTTGGAACTATCTTTGTATTGGATGCATCGCAAGATAAGGGGTTGGCACTAGTAGTCGCCCCAAATGCGTCCGATGCTTGGACCATTCCGAGGTGGCCCTGTAGCCTCTTCTGATTAGCCATTGGGGCCTTCTCGCCGGATCCCTTGCCTTGCACCCTGATTGCTATGTGGTGAGGCTCCTCAGCCACCTTGGAACTATCTATGTATCAGACGCATCACGAGATAAGGGGTTGGCACTGGTAGTCACCCCAAGCGCGTCCAATGCTTGGACTATTCTGAAGCAGCCCTACAACCTCTTCCATCTAGCCATTGGGGCCATCTTGCCACATCCCCCACCTCAGACCCTGATTGCTATGCAGTGAGGCTCCTCGGCCACCTTGGACCTATCTGTGTATCAGACGCATCATGGGATAAGGGGTTGGCACTGGTAGTCGCCCCAAGTACGTCTGATGCTTGGACCATTCCGAGGTGGCCCTATAGCCTCTTCCATCTAGCCATTGGGGCCATCTCACCACATCCCCCACCTCGCACCCTGATTGCTATGCAGTGAGGTTCCTCGGCCACCTTGGAACTATTTGTGTATCAGATGCATAGCGGGATAAGGGGTTGGCACTAGTAGTCACCCCAAGCACATCCGATGCTTATACCATTCCGAGGCAGCCCTGCAACCTCTTCTATCTAGCTGTTGGGGCCTTCTCGCCACATCCCTTGCCTCACACCCCAATTTCTATGTGGTGAGGCTCCTCAGTCGCCTTGGAACTATCTTCATATCGGATGCATCATGGGATAAGGGGTTGGCACTGGTAGTCAGCCCAAGCGCATCCAATTCCTGGACCATTTCGAGGTGGCCCTGAAGCCTCTTCCATCTAGCTGTTGGGGCCTTCTCACCAAATCCCTCACCTTGCACCCCAATTGCTATGCTGTGAGGCTCCTCGGCCGCCTTGGAACTATCTTCGTATCAGACACATCGCGAGATAAGGGGTTGGCACTGGTAGTCACCCCAAGCGCGTCCAATGCTTGGACCATTCTAAGGCAGCCCTGAAGCCTCTTCTATCTAGCCATTGGGGCCTTCTTGCCACATCCCTCACCTTGCACCCTAATTGCTATGTGGTGAGGCTCCTCGATCGCCTCACGGCCTTCTCGCTACATCCCTCGCCTTGCACCCTGATTGCTATGCTGTGAGGCTCCTCGACCGCCTTGGAACTATCTTCATATCAGACACATTGCGGGATAAGGGGTTAGCACTGGTAGTCACCCCAAGCATGTCCGATGCTTGGAACATTCTGAGGTGGTCCTGAAGCCTCTTCCATCTAGCCGTTGGGGCCTTCTCACTGCATCCCTCGCCTCGCACCCTGATTGCTATGCGGTGAGGCTCCTCGACCACCTTGGAACTATCTTTGTATCAGACGCATCGTGGGATAAGGGGTTGGCACTTGTAGTCACCCCAAGCATGTCTGATGCTTGGACCATTCCAAGGTGGCCCTGATGCCTCTTCTATCTAGTCATTGGGGCCTTCTCGCTGCATCCCTCGCCTCGCACCCTGATTGCTATGCGGTGAGGCTCCTTGGCCACCTTGGAATTATCTATGTATCAAACGCATCGTGGGATAAGGGGTTGGCACTGGTAGTCACCCCAAGCGCGTCCGATGCTTGGACCATTATGAGGTGGCCCTGAAGCCTCTTTCGTCTAGCCTTTGGGGCCTTCTCACCGCATCCCTCACCCCGCACCCTGATTGCTATGCGGTGAGGCTCCTTGGCCGCCTTGAAACTATCTGTGTATTAGACGCATCACGGGATAAGGGGTTGGAATGGTAGTCACCCCAAGCACATTTGATGCTTGGACCATTCTGAGGCAGCCCTGAAGCCTATTCCATCTAGCCATTGCAGCCTTCTCACCGCATTCATCGCCTCGCACCCCGATTGCTATGCGGTGAGTCTCCTCGACTGCCTTGGAACTATCTCTGTATCGGACGCATTGTGGGATAAGGGGTTGGCACTAGTAGTCTCCCCAAGCACGTCCGATGCCCGGACTATTCCGAGGTGGCCTTGCAACCTCTTCCATCTAGCTGTTGGGGACTTCCTGCCGCATCCCTCGCCTCACATCCCGATTGCTATGTGGTGAGGCTCCTCGGCCACCTCGGAACTATCTTTGTGTTGGAAGCATTGCAGGATAAGGGGTTGGCACTGGTAGTCACCCCAATTGCACTTGATTCTTGGACCATTCTAAGGCGGCCATGTAGCCTCTTCCGTCTAGCCGTCGGGGCCTTCCTAGTACATCCCTCGCCTCACATCCCGATTCCTATGCGGTGAGGCTTCTCGACCACCTCGGAACTATATCTATTATCGCTACTGCTTCCCTCAGCTGGTAACCTCCTCAGCCACCTTGGAACGTTCTCTTTGTCAGACGTGTAACGAGATAAGGGGTTGGCACTGGTAGTCACCCCAAGTGCGCCCGATGCATAGACCGCTCTGAGTCGACCTTGCTTGCAGCCTCTCACATGCATAGACCTCTTTGAGTCGACCTTGCAGCCTCTCATGTTTAGCCGTTGGAATCTTCCCTCACAACATGATTGCTATCCTTGCTGGATCCCTTGCCTTGAGCCTTGATTGCTTTCTTGGCTGCATCCCTCCTCTCCTCACAACCTGGTTGTCATCACTGCTGCATCCGTTGCTTCATGCATCTAGCTGCTGGGCCCTTCCCACTGCACCCTTTGCCGCACATCTCAATTGCTATCTCTGCTGCATCTCACACCTTGATTGCTATCTCTACTACATCCCTTGCCTCTCACTTCTGCATCCTTCGCCTCACACCTCGATTGCTATCAATGCTGCATCCATCAGCTCACACCCCGATTGCTATGTGGGGAGGCTCCTTGGCCGCCTTGGAAGTTTCTATGTATCAGACGCATCATGGGATAAGGGGTGGGCACTGGTAGTCACCCCAAGCATGCCCGATTCTTAGACCACTTCGAGGTGACCTCATAGCCTCTTTCATCTAGGCTTCCTGCCTTCAAAGCCCTTTTTACACCTTAATTGCTATGCATGGGCTCGTTGGCCTCTATCACCTCTCTGCAAAGAGTGGCATGATGATTGTTGGGGTAAATTGTAGTAGTCTGATCTTTGGCCTTGGGCCATTGTGAGGGCTGATCGATTTCCTGTGAGCATCTTGTTGGGTCTCAAATCAACAGATTGGAAGGGTTCTAGGGAAATGCCAACTCCTATGATCAAACCCTCCAATTGACTTGGCCAACTTATAGAGTGAACCTATTTAGTTACTAACTCTCTCTCTTTAGGCTCTGCAGGACCTAGGCGGGTATACCTATTCACTGAATGTCTCCAATAAATAGTGCCTTTTATAGCAGATATGTTACCCTATTCTGATATCTCCTGATCTTGAAATGGCATGAGTTCCTTGAATGGAGATATAGCAGACGAGTTCAAGATTGTTATTTTGTTTAATGTTTCTTAATTACTCCTGTAGCTGTCGAAATAACTAATTATGAAAAGAAATGATAAGTATAACTTGAGACTTTAGCCAGTGCCTTCTTTACTGCATGGGTTACAGAGTCATTACAATTTTCTTCAGGACTTGTAGTGCGAATCTGTGAGACAGTTTTTTAACTCATCCCTTATGAACCTGTTAGTTACTATTTCTTTCAAAACCAAATGAATGCTTTATATTATGTGCTGATTGAGTGAATTTAACCCTACCCTTAAGGGACCAGTCAATTAAGCTTTGCAAGGAACAATTACAATCCGCATGCAAAACTTTTGTTGCAACATTATAACCTAAAGCATAGATTTGATCTTAAGAATATGAATAACCTTATCTTTATCAGATAATATCACAGACGATTGCCAAAAGAAAATGAAATAATCCACAACACATATGCAGGGAAACATTTGATCAAGATTTGTATTCCATTGAAGTTCGTACACAAAAGACTTACAGGCTGTTGTTTTTTTTTCGCTCTTTTTTCCTTTCCTACTCTTTTTAGAAGAAGAAGACGAAGGTTCCATAGTTCCAGTAAATAAGAGAGACAATACTTACTTGGTAGAATGCTCAACTCTTCTGGTTATCGTTTGCAAATCTCTGCAAGTTCTTCACAGCTTTCAATCTCTTAGCATCGATCTGATTCTTACGAAAATTCACTCAGCTTAATTGTAATTGAATGGGCAACTTGTGTATAGTTAATGTTCTGCATCTGTAACGGCTACTCAAGTGTTTTAAATTTAATTGCAGATGTGACACTTTTCAACTGGGCCTTTAATTCCTTCGCGGGAAGTACAGTCCGCTCAAAGTGCGTGCGTTTCAAATTATCGATGAAACCCTTATCTTCGGCCGAGTGTTTGAATCTTCCATCGAAAGCTCATTCTCTTCGATAATATTGTTTCGGTGAAAAACTTACGTCGAGAAGCCGCTTTTAAGACTCATCGAAATTACTTTTTCATCGATAGTCTCCCTTTTCGACAAGTTGCTCGTGAGTTTCATCGATGCCATACTTTCGATGAGTTTCTTTCTTCGATGAAGGCTTATGAGTGTTCATCGATATCCCCTTTTTCATCGATATCCTTTTTATCAATGAAACAACTTTTCTTTTGTTCGACACCACGTTCATCGATGAAACTTGCATTTCGATGAATGCATCTTGAGTTTCCTCGGTAACGATATTTCTTCGAAATCACCTTTTGCCTTTTCGCCTTTTGCTTTTACCTTTTCGATGAAACCTGGGGTATCGATGAGCGGTTTCTTGCGTTCATCGAAGGTAACTTTCTGCCGAAACACCTTTTCTTAATGCTTTACATGCCCTGTGTCGATGAAAACGCTCTTTCGATGAAACTTCTCCTGCAGTGCTCGATACAGCTTACTGGCCGAAATATCCATTAGTCTTCATGCTTATGGAAACATATATTATTATTTTTTTTTTTTTTATTATATTTTTTCTTTAAAAAATAGTGCTCAACACATCTCATGTTTGCCCAGTAACAGACTCAACGACTTGTAATCAGTCTTGTTCCCGATTGTTCCTGGAGGTAGTCTTCGAAACTCTTGGATTTGACTTGTCTCTCAAACTGTCCTCTTCTGAGGATGCTTGTGTGTGTGTGCTTGTGCCATTTCCTCAGTAGTATTAATGAGATATTAAAGAGCAGAGTGAGCACCTCGCCCAGCTATGTTTGGGGCTCACTCCCTTACCTGGTGTGTGACCGCTTTGCACGTAGGTTGCGGAGCATCATGACTCTTTCGATGTTTGGTGGTTGTCTTCCAGTGATGCGTTGCTCCCGAAGTGCACGTTACTAGCATTTGTGCCATTGTTCTTGATCTTTGGCACGTTCCTTCATTGCAATTGGATATATATCTCCATTTATACATGCAGGCTCCTCCCACCTATTTAGCATTGTCCCACTCTCAGCACTCTTATGGTCTCCTTGGCTTCTCTCTCCCGTGAGCGAGCTCTCTTCTCGAGTCTTTTCCATGTCCCATGGAGGTTGCCTTTTGAAATTCGGGCACACAAATGTGATCGGATAAGAGCGGAATTGCCTATGAGGAGAAGCTCACCTTGGGGAGCAGTAATGCCGAGTGTTTCGATAGAGGGTAGAGAGGCGTTCTTTGGGCAGTTGCACAAAAGAGTGCTATGAATGCACTGAAGGTTGCTTCTTCGTCTCCGAAAAACTCTTCGAAGCAAAAAAGCTTGTTTACGGGGTCGAGGCGGGACTGTTCGTGCAAGGTGAGCCACCAAAAGTGCGTAGGGGGCATATACCTGGGAAATGGATGTCTCTGAGTGGCCTTACTCGGTCACGTGCATGGTACATTCTCTAACGGCAGGACTGTCGTGAGCATGTGCGGTTCAGAGGTTTTTGGGTAAAGGGTTCCATATGGGATGTTCGTCCTAGGCTCCTGTGAACCGAGACTCTGCATCGTCATGCTCTGGCTCCCATGGGTGATTCATGCCTCATCAAGCTATTTGTCATGGGCGATTAAGGCTGAGGCATTCCTTTGAGAGGGGAATTGTTCAGGCTAGTCGAGGCAGGATTGTTCGTGCGGGGTGCACCACCAAAAGTGTGTAGGGGGCATATGCCTGGGAAATGGATGTCTCTGAGTGGCCTTACTCGGTCACGTGCATGATACACTCTCTCATGGCATGATTGTCTCGAGCATCGATGCTGTGGTGGTTTTCGGGTAAAGGGTTCCGTACGGGATGTTCTTCCTAGGCTCCTGTGAACCAAGGCCCCTTGTTGTCATGCTCTGGCTCGCGGAGGGTCCTGTTCCCCCATTGGGAGGGTTGCAGTGGTCACAAAGAATGGTTACCCAAGTCACTCAGAAGGGAATGATTTGTGTATCGATCGAGATGTGCTCATCTGTGCAGGTTGCACCATAACATGTGTGTAGGGGGCATATACTTGGGAAATGGATGTCTCTGAGTGGCCTTACAATTGAGGTGGTTGCGTGCATAGTGTCACCTGTTTAGATAGACGCATCGCGAGTGGGGTCATTTGGGAGTTTACGGGTAAAGGGTTTCATATGGGATGTTCTTCCCAGGTGCTTGTGAACTAGAGCTCCTTGATGCCACGTTCCAACTTTCACACGTCTTTTACTTCCAACGTGATGTTCTTCATCGACCCTTGGCGAGAGAGCCGGGTGACGGAAAATTATTTTGTGTGGTCGAGGATGGCTTTTTTGTGCAGGGTGCACCACTCCAAGTGTGTAGGGGGCATATTCCTGGGAAATGGATGTCTTTGAGTGGCCTTACAATTGAGGTGGTCACACACATGACGCATTTTGCACAGATTTGACATTCGCGAGTAGGTTCGGCTTTGAGACTGAGGGTAAAGGGCTCCATACAGGATATTCTTCCCAAGTGCTTGTAAATTGAAGCTCCCTGTCGTACCTCTCCGGCCTGCACTCATGTTTTCCTTGCTCCAGGTCTTGAGGAGCACACTGCTCGGTTCCTACATCTCCATTCTTGGTCAACTTTGGGATGCGGGCAGGTTTTGTTCGATTGCAAGGATGGGCTGCATGCTTTCTAATTTTGGTTTCCCATGAGGGCGGGTCTGCCTCGCGGTCTCTTTGGCAGAGGCCCGGGGTGGCCCGCTCATGGCCGGAAGCTACCTAGTCGATCCTGCCAGTAGTCATATGCTTGTCTCAAAGATTAAGCCATGCATGTCTAAGTATGAACTATTTCAGACTGTGAAACTGCGGATGGCTCATTAAATCATTTATAGTTCCTTTGATGGTACTTTGCTACTCAGATAACCATAGTAATTCTAGAGCTAATACATGCACCAAATCCTAACTCTTGGAAGGGATGCATCTATTAGATAAAAGGCCAACGTGGGCTCGCTCGCTACTCTGGTGATTCATGATAACTCGATGGATCGCACGACCTTTGTGTCAGCGACGCTTCATTCAAATTTCTGCCCTATCAACTATTTATGGTAGGATAGAGGCCTACCATGGTGGTGATAGGTGATGGAGAATTAGGGTTTGATTTCAGAGAGGGAGCCTGAGAAACAGCTACCACATCCAAGGAAGGTGGGAGGTGTGCAAATTACCCAATCCTGACACAGGGAGGTAGTGACAATAAATAACAATACTGGGCTCATCGAGTCTGGTAATTGGAATGAGTACAATCTAAATCCCTTAACAAGGATCCATTAGAGGGCAAGTCTGGTACCAGTAGCCACAGTAATTCCAACTCCAATAGCGTATATTTAAGTTGTTGCAGTTAAAAAGCTTGTAGTTGGACCTTGGGTCGTCATGGTCGATCTGCCTACTTGGTGTGCACTGGCCCTCACGTCCCTTCTACCGGCGGCGTGTTCCTGGCCTTAATTGGCTAGGTCGCGGTTTCGGCACCGTTACTTTGAAAAAATTAGAATGCTCAAAGAAAGCCTACGCTCTGAATACATTAGCATGGAATAACACGATAGGAGTCTAGTTTTGTTCCGTTGGCCTTCGGGACCGGAGTAATGATTAATAGGGACTGTCGGGGGCATTCGTATTTCATTGTCAAAGGTGAAATTCTTGGATTTATGGAAGATGAACCATTGCGAAAGTATTTGCCAAGGATGTTTTCATTAATCAAGAATGAAAGTTGGGGGCTCGAAGACAATCAGATACCATCCTAGTCTCAACCATAAACGATGCCGACCAGGGATCAGTGGATGTTGCTCTAGGGATTCTGCTAGCACCTTCTGAGAAATCAGAGTGTTTGGGTTCCAGGGGGAGTATGGTCACAAGGCTGAAACTTAAAGGAATTGATAGAAGGGCACCACCAGGAGTGGAGCCTGCGGCTTAATTTGACTCAACACAGGGAAACTTACTAGGTCCAGCCATAGTAAGGATTGATAGATTGAGAGCTATTTCTTGATTCTATGGGTGGTGGTGTATGGCCGTTCTTAGTTGGTGGAGCGATTTGTCTGGTTAATTACATTAACGAATAATACCTCAGCCTGCTAACTAGCTACGTAGAGGTTCCCCTTCGTGGCTAGCTTCTTAGAGGGACTATGGCCTCCTAGGCCATGGAAGTTTGAGGCAATAACAGGTCTGTGATGCCCTTAGATGTTCTGGGCCGCACACGCACTACACTGATGCAACCAACAAGTTTTTCTCCCTGGCTCGAAAGGTTCAGGAAATCTTGTGATGGGGATAGACCATTGCAATTATTGATCTTCAACGAGGAATTCCTAGTAAGCACGAGTCATCAGCTCATATTGACTACGTTCTTGCCCTTTGTACACACCGCCCGTCACTCCTACCGATTGAATGATCCGGAGAAGTGTTCAGATCGTGCCAACGGCGGAGGTTCCTATCGCCGACGTCGTGAGAAGTTCATTGAACCTTATCATTTAGAGGAAGGAGAAGTCGTAACAAGGTTACTGTAGGTGAACCTGCGGTATGATCATTGTTAGTTCTGGCCCCTAAATCGTGCAGGGGAGGAGGCGAGGGAGGCACACCGAGCTTGCCTCCTTCCTGACCCTCATTATCGATGATGTGTGGATGGTTGGGCCTCGCTGCATGGCTTGGCCCCGGGTTCCACACCGTCGGCTTGAGGTGATCGAATGCCATGATCAGGTGCATGCCCTTTTCGGGA